>NC_062544.1:13407712-14007712 GCF_016906955.1 Phacochoerus africanus | reverse complement strand
CTTCACCTCTACCTACCATGGTTAACATTGGAAGCTGAATTCTTACATAAACCATATATATCTATATATCTATATATATATATTTGCTGATATTTTTTAGAAAATTTTTTTTTTTAGAAAAAGTTCCCTTCTAAACTTAGTTCTGAGTATAGTTTTCCTACTTGGAATTGTAAAACTCTTGTACACAGAACATGCAAATATGGAAGGACCACATCTGACACTATTAGCTGAAATTCTCTATTAGCTGGCTAATTAGAAATCTTCTGCATGAAATTAAGCAGGAACTGTAATGATGCTTTTGGAGTTCCACAAGATTGTCAATTCCCTCTAGAGCCATCAAGGGTTCAGCCTAGGTTTTGCACTAAGTATGTTTTACTATATATGGATGACTCTAAACTTTACAAAGCAAGCGTCACAACTGCAGTACCCTCTACTCACGGAGATATAGGAGGGAACACAGTTAATGCTTACTAAGAACAAGAATTCGTGAAGAGTCAGAACACCCACACATCCAGCAGGTTGAATAACTGTTCTCGGGGGAGTGAATGCCTATACATGGGGAGGCTTGGGTTGTGAGAAGGAGTAGCGTTTCACACCCCATAGTCATGTGCTGTCAGAGTAAACCTCTGCCTGAGCCTGGGAGGGACACCTTGCAGGTCGTCACTAACGATTTCTAAAGGGTATGAGGCAGGTATGCTTTATGTGGGGAGGGAAATTATTCCTGATTAAAAGCATGATGTTCACTGAAGGTGATGGTTAGCAAATCCTGGAGTAGATGCTGGATTTGATTTCGTCCACCATGGGGCCAGGCCATGTAATTTTGTGTGTGGAGTAAACCATTCCAGTGTCTCTGAAACAGGCCGCCCTGTCAAACAGGGCCGGGGCCAAGGGGAGGTGAGTGAGGTGCTAGGGCACCATGGCAGGAGGTGCTCACTCTCCCAAGTGAGGGCGTCTCTGTCCTGGCCCCATAGTCAAAGCCCTGCTCGGGAATGTCCTGTTTCCTCTCCAGGGATGAGGGGTATAAAACAAACATGAGACACGCCATGGCTTACCTCTGGAGGGGGGAGGAGAGTGACTGGAAAGGGGCATGAGAGAACTTTCTAGATGATGGAAAGGCCCTACATGATGACTGGGTTCTTGACTACACACATATACACTTGTCAAAACTCATGAAATGATAGGTACACTTATGGTCTGTGCATGCTATTGACTGAATGGCTGTATGCCCCCCAAATCCATATGTTGAAATCCTAACTGCTATGATGGTGGTATTAGGAGGTAGGAACCTTGGGAGGTTATTAAGTCATGAGGGTGGAATCCTCATCCTTGGGATTAGTACCCCTGTAGGAAGACACATGAGAGTGCCCCATGTCTGTCTGTCTGTCTGTCTGTCTCTCTTTTCTCTATCAAGAGGGACGCAATGAGAAGGCGGCTATCTGCAAACCAGGAAGAGGGCTCGCATTAGACACTGCATCTGCTGGCACCTTAACCTTGAACTTCCCAGCCTCTGGAACTGCAAGAAATCAATGCTGTTAAAGCACCAGTCTATGGTACTCTTGTTACAGCAACCTGAACTAAGACTGTACGTTCTAATTGCTTATGATTATACCTTAATACGAAAGGAAATGAAAAGGTCCGCTGAGCTCTCTCGTAGCCTAATTTAGTGCCCAACATTTGCTTTCAAAGATTAAAAGACAGCATGGGATTTGAGTTTTCTCCTGAAGAGGGCTGCAGCTCGAGCCTGAACAGGCACGAGAGACAGTGACTGGCTGTGCTCATAGCCTCAAGGGCACCTCCCAGGCTCCTCCCCCGAGAGAGCTGCCCCCTCATTTCTCATGCACACTGGGCACTAGGGCCTCCCTCTAAATGCAGTAAAGCTCTGAACATGTTCAGTCTTTTTTCCTGTGAAAGGAATTTTTTGAGCAGATTTCAAATGGATATCCCTGGAGGGGACAAAAAGCCATCAGCCACTTTCCTCCCCTCCCCCGTGTGACTCTCTGACTTCTTTTCTTGCTTTGAGTCCAGAGTTATTTCCTGGAGTGAGCACACCTGAGTTCAAAATCCAGTTCCACAAATATACTAGCTGAATGGTCTCAAGCAACTTGCTTGAACTCTCTCAGCCTTGGTCTTCCCTGAGTAAAGAGGACAACACCAACTCCGGTTTGCTGGAGATAACAGGGGGTTAAATGAGATAACATACAGAAAGCACCTAGCAGGGTGCCTGGCACCCCAGAAGCCCTTGCTGAAATAACAGCCCTTCCTCTTACTTTGTTTTGCTAATTTGGTAGGTAAAGACTTAAGAAAATACAGCTTCCTGGTCAAATTCCCTCCAGCGGCTTTGGCCACAATCATGATTCTTTGGGTGTGGCAAGGAGAGTCCCCCTGTGGGATGCAATATAATACAACACAGTGTGCATCCTAGATAGGGATGTGACAGAGCTGACACCTGCTGACAGAACTCACCGCAAAATGCAGATTTTGCTCAATATTTAGAACGTTATAAAAATGGGAGCTGTCCAACAACAGACTGTGCTGGGTAGAGACTGAGAAACATGACAAAGGGTTGTGAGAAGGGCCCCATGCCTAGAACAGAGGGTTGGAATAGATGTATTATTAGCTCCCCTCCAACGCCCAGGCTCCAGTGTGGTCCTCCTGGCGCTCATCCTTTTTAGCTGTCTTCTTTTTTTGTGCGTGTGTTTTTTAGGGCTGCACCCATGGCATATGGAAGTTCCCAGGCTAGGGGTTGAATTAGAGCTGTATCTGCAGGGGCGACGCCATAGCTCATGGCAACACCAGATTCTTAACTCACTGAGTGACACAAGGGATCGAACCCACATCCTCATGGATACTAGTTGGGTTCATTACTGCTAAGCCATGACGGGAACTCCTTAGCCATCTTCTTAACCCTCACTCCCACCCAAGGAGCTTCTAAATACAAGTTTCCCTTAGCACTTCCTGGCAAGAACAAATAAAAATATATTTGAGTACATGGACACTGTTGAGCAGCTTTCCCCAGTTCTAGGCAGAGAAGAAGAATAATTCTGGAATTGTTTTATCACACATAGGGCTTTAAAAAAAAATCCTTAGAGACATGCTCAACGCACATAGGAGGCCTCCTGCTGACATTCCTACATCAGCCTTGGATTCTGGTCGAGACCAGACATTTGGGCCTCAGTTGATGGCCCAGACTCAGGAAGGACCAGCATGAAAGGAACAGAATTCAAACCCTCCTTGAAAAGTAAACAAGCTCCCCCCACTCCCCAACCCCCCCTCCACAAAAACCAAAAACCACAGCAAAACCACACCACACCCATGCAGGAGGAATCACACCCATGCTGGAAGGTACGTGCACACACACACCCCGAAGAGCATCTGTCTGACCTGCTGGCTCAATAGGAGGCTGGGCCCTATTGAGAAAATGTGGGAGTATGGGAGCCGGGGCATTTTCTGAGGTTTGGCAAAGAAAAACAGGAATGCAACATGACTTGAGACACTGGAAACTTGCTACACATCTCTTAACTGAACCAATCCTGCTAAATGATTTGGGTTCCAATCGATGTCTGCCTTTAGAAATGAATTATGTATCCTGCTTAGGATGCTTCACTTCAGATCAAGCTTGGTTAAGTTCATCCTGCACAAAACAGATCCTTTATGAGCTCTCAAGAAATAATCCTGATTCAGGAATTGGCCATAGTATTAATATGTGACACAGACGCACATTTTTTTCAAAGGCAAAATCGTGTTTTAGGGAGAGGAAAAAAAAAAGTTGAGTTTGATTTGGTAGACCTGGGCCTTGTTACATTATCTGTAAATAGGGTTTTTTAAAAAACTGTGGTGAAAGGCACAAAACATAAATCTACCATTTTAACCATTTTAAAGTATTGTATATGGACTCCTGGTCATAAGGCCTCTATCTTTCACCAGATGACAAACAAGGCCAGTCAGTCCAAACAAGGAGGCCTGTTTATTTGGCAAACTGAATTTTCAAGCAATTTGCATCTCTGCTTTCTGGAATGACAATTGCTATTTTCAGAGATCCCAAGAGGAATTAAAATTGTTTCTAATTTCCTGTATTACAATTTCTCTAATGTTCCTTGAACAATTTGAATACCATCAGCCACCAGCACAGACATAGTGGTCTAATTCAGAGAAAGGCTGAGAGCTGGCATGCCACTCTAAAATTACTGCAGGTAATTGAAGGCTTGGATAAATGAATAAAACAGCAACATCATCCTTGTTGCAAAGACCACAGAGTAAGATGGTTTAAAGTACTGATAAATCCTGAGTTACAGGTTCAAATCCATTGCTAGGGAGTGGGTAAAATTTCTGACGTTTTGTCTGTACCTTTTTTTTGGGGGTGGGGGGTGGCTGTGTCTGTGGCATGTGGAAGTTCAAGTCCAGGGATTGAACCTGAGCCACAGCAGTGACAATGTGAAATCCTTAACCACTAGGCCACCAGGGAATTTCCCTATCAGTCCCTCCTTGATGTTTAGTGAACTCTAGGGCTGGGTATCCAACATGGGGCTTCCTTCTTGGTCTTCTCAGCTCAGAGGCTGAAAGACCCAAGGGAGTTGCAGTAGAGACCTCAAGAAAGGATGCTCCTTCCTTTTTCTATCTCAGGAACAAGCCCTTTGGAGAAGGCAAGGGGAAAGGAACCAAGCCCTACTGTTCAGAGAGATCCTATCAACACTGCAATCCCCAGAGATGCTGAAAGTTTTGGAGGAAACCAATGTCACCACTTCTAAAATAAACTGTACTCATACGATGACACACAAGCATATCACGGTTCCCTGTTTATGAATGTTTTTACATAATAATTCCTTTGTAGCTGCCCCGCTGTAGTTGTTTTCCACAGCTGCTGGAATAAATTACCATAAACCTGAGGGCTTAAAATGACAGAAATTTATTCTTATAGTTCTGGAAGCCATAATCCAAAATCAGTATCACTGGACCAAGATCAAAGCACCAGCAGGACCACCATCCCTCCAGAGGCTCCAGGCAAGAATCAATCCCTTGCCTCTACCAGCCCCGGTGGCTGCCAGCATCCCCTGGGTTGTGGCTGCATCACTGCAATCTTCAAAGCTTTCTGCCGAGATCTGGCCATCTCCTCTTGTTGGCGTGGAACTTTCCTCTGTCTCCTTCTTATAAGGACACTAGGGATGGCATTTAGGACCCATCTGATAAAGCAGGAAAATCTTCCCATCTCCAGATCCTTCACTTCATCACACGTACAAGGCCCCTTTTTCCAAATAAAGTCACACTTCCAGGTTCCAGAATTAGGACTTGCTATCTTTGGGGGCCAGAAAGAGCCTCCAGCACCAGGTAAGGCAGGTAGAATCATCCCCCATTTAGCAGAGGAGGAATCTCAAGTGCAAGTGAAGTGAAGTGACTCGCTTAACATGAAACACAAGATGATACTCTGCTACTGACTGATCACCAAAATAACAAAATTCTACCGGACCAGGGGATAAATAATGCTGTGTAGTCTGGAAGCAGGGCCAGGCAGACATAAGAGTGGGGGTGGTAGCAGCAAATAGGGTAGGGTTGCTGGTGGGGCTGCCTGGGGCTGAGGCAGACTGCCCCGCTCAGGCCACGTGGGAGGTGCTGGCGCTCAGGTATGAAGTCGGCTGAGATGTGCCCAGCCTGCTGCAGCAAAGCACCGGGTCCTGGGTCCCAGGGACTATGATTTCATGAGAAAGGTGCAGCAAGAGTGTGATGAAGTTCTCTGAGGTCAAATCAAGGCCCACACCGGAGCATTGCTGAGATAACAAGGACCACACCAAACCAAAGATCCTACCAACAACCTCCCAAAACTGAAACTTTATTGGGAAGTTATTGGTATAATTTCAAGAATGACTTGTGCCACAATCCATATCACTTGGAAGGCAATTTTATGATAGGCTCTTTATAATTTACTTAGAGAATAATCTTTTTTTAAAGTTTTGGTGCCTATACCATATTTCGGTTACTGAGGTGATCACTAGAGGTTTTTTAACATTTACTATCACCTTAACCCTAAGCGACAGAACTCTTAGCAGGATTCCAAGCTCCAGAAGAGGAAACACTTGCTGACGTATTTCTCCAAATGTGTCTGATGTTCTTCCTGCATCTGTTGGCTACCTTCAGGCACGTTCTCTCTGAGGTCTCTCAGCTCCCTGCCTGCTCCCATCATTCTGGAATCCACCAAACTGCGAAGTTCTGTCTCTACCTCTCACAGAGTCAACCACAAGGCAAAGAGCTCTTGTCAACCACCGCTGGCCAAAGAACAACACAAGCAGAACAGCAGTGCATTGAAAAGGCCAGCTAGGAGCCTGGGCTCTGGACCGACAGACCTTGGAGTAGGGCAGAGCTGCCCTAGTCTAGCTTTGTGATACTGGTCAAGTTAGTTAGTCCCCCGAGTCTCAGTTTCTCCCTCTGGTCAATGGGTCTACCTCAAAGAGTTCCCCATGAGAAAAATGAAAAACCCCATGTCAAATGCACCAAAAGGTTCTCGGCGGTTATTTCCGAGTTGTCTGAGTTTGACTGCTGCCTTTGAACTTTTTGACATTCTTCCTGTAACCATGAGCATATACATTTAAAACAACAAAGCTGCTTTAAGGAGAAAAAAAGGGAAGGAAGCATCATGCAGGGTGCAAACCTTATAGTCTCTGGGTGAAGCTACGCCCAACTCAGCACATGGCCCTGACCCCTGACCCACTGATCTTTTTGTAAAAACAACAGCCACAGTGCCTGAGCCCAGCCTACAGAAGTGGGTTCATCTCACTGCTACAACAGTATCATTGCCTTTTTACAAAAGAGTTAACCAAAGCCTAGAAAAATCAGAAAATTTGGCCAAGGCCATAGAGGCAGGATTTGAACCCAGCCTGGGGACGTTAATCACTGGTGCCAATCAGCTTTGGGACCAAGATATGCCCTCCCACTGTCCCTTCCCTGCCACCTTCAGGGAAGCGCAGGGACCTTGCTCTTGGCTGTTTTCCTCTGGCAATGATTTACTAATGAGACCTCCTGGCCTGATAGCTGATGGGGCTGCCACTTGGAGGCACCGCAAAAGGGTTCTCCCTGAAGGTAGGGAGAGTGAGCGAGGCTTGAGTGCCATCCCCCAAGCCACGTCCCAGGAGATCTGCCCCATTCACAGGGCTCTGGACTCCTCTGGGTGCTGCTGGCGAATGGTGATGGCCCAAAGGAGCAGGGCAATCCCTGGACTTGGACTCGGGGACCCAGATGCTACTCTTGGCTCTGCCACTCAATAGTCACCCAGCCTGAGGAAAGCCACCCTTTCTCCTGGGATCTGTGAACCAAGAGGACTTCTGAGCCTCACATTCTCCAAGTGCGTCAACTCCTGAGATAAAAAGCTCCGTGCTTGGAGTTCCTATTGTGGCTCAGCAATAACAAACCCAACTAGGATCCATGAGGATGAGGATTCGATCCCTGGCCTCGCTCAGCGGGTTTAGGCTCTGGCGTTGCGTGAGCTGTGGTGTAGGTCGCAGATGCAGCTCAGATCCCGAGTTCTGATGTTCTGATGAGGGCCAGAAGTTGTGGCTCTGATTCGACCCCTAGCCTGGGAACCCTCATATGCCACGAGTGTGGCTCTCAAAAACAAACAAACAAAAAAAACCACCTAGTTTTCAAAAAACAGCATCCATGAGCAGTAAAAATAAATTCCCATTTTTGGTGGGAAAGGCCTGAGCTCCATCTCATCCCTCTACAGGCCCCCTAACTTGGGTATTTTTATTCCCCTCAAAATAACCTTTTCAAAAGGCCTCTGTAAACCAGCACACTGGCCTTTCTGTGCAGAGGATGCTCTAATGCTCGGCAGGGAGTTGCCATTAGTGGGCACCACTGCAGACCTTAGACAGACTCCTAGGAAGATTAAATGTCACAGAAGCACAGAGCATGCATTTAACTGAGGGATGCCAGGCATCATGAGACCCCACTCCTCACAGAGACCCTTGGCCTGGGTCGGGGAGCTGTGACCCACCAGGCAGTTCTTTATAACTTTCTGATTAAAGCTGATGTGAACCGAGACATTTATGGGCCAAGAACCAAGAAGAAAAAAGATGACTTAAAAAAAAAAAAACACCTGATTTGTGTTTGATTATCATGGTATATAATTCAGGTCTAAATCCACCTGAGCTGAGGCTGCTGTAACAAGTTACTGCCAAGGTGATGGCTTCAAACGTTAGCAATTTCATCTCTCACAGTGGTGGGGTCTGAACTCAAGGTGCCGTAGGGCTTTTGGGGAAAAAATCCCCCTGAAGGTTCTTGGGGACAGTCCTTCCTTGCGTCTTCGTCTGCCAGCTCCCACTGGCTCCTGCCGTCCTTGGCTTGTGGAAGCAGCACACCAGTCTCTGCTTCTGTCTTCACATGGATCCCACCCTCTGTGTTTCTCTGGGGATACATTTCCCTCGCTTTTCTCATAAAGACACCAGTTACTGATCCTAAATCTAGGGTAATATCACTTTGAGATTCTTAACTAATGAAATCCACAAAGCCCCTATTTCCAGCCCAGGTCCTGTTCTGAGATGCTAGGTGAACCTGAATTTGGGGCAAGGTGGAGGGACACTCAAACCAACTCAGAACAAGTATCTTGATGGTCTGGCAAGCCTCACATGTGTTCAGGACTGGGCAGGGGTGGTACTCAGATTTTCTATCTGTCCTTCTGATCTAGTCCAAGCCTACAGCTTTACCGGTGATGGAACTTTGGCTCAAAGAACAACAGAGTCTTGACCAGGGTTATACAACTAGGTAGTGTTGCCAGAGACGAGAATAAAGATAGAAGAGAATATAGAGATGGGGTGGGATGTGGGGTGGCAATGGGGTGGGATGTAGGGTGGCAATGGGGTGGGAGGAGATGAAAATACAATTATTTCTTTACTTGTGGGAGAAGAGAGGAGGGCGTCTTTACATTTGAAACCACTGTCTAAAGAGGGTCTTGGTGGGGAAAAAATGACAACTGGCTTACAAGAGAGACAATTCAGGAGCCTTGGAAGAATCAGTACCATTCTGAGATCAATGTGCAGGGTTTGCCTTTTATTTATTTATTTTTTGGCCAAAGGAATGAGAGCTCCTCTCACTGGGCAAAAGCCTCCCCAGACGGGTCCCTGAAACATCGTGCGTACAGATGCCTGCTGGTTGCCATGGTGAATGATGCTGATCTGAAGAAATGAATAACGTGAGCGTTGGGGGCGACAGTGGGATTACTCAGACAGTGGCAAGCGAGACATCAAGGAGAGCCCAGAGCAGAGGAGGGAAGAAGGCACCAGCCTTCAGCCTTGGTCCACTCTGCCTCTGCGGGCTGTGTTCTACCCGGATCCACTGTGTGCGTCAGGTAAGGGATGGCTCCTCTTGGAAATGGAAATGGCTTTTCCTTTCATACTCTGTCTGGAACAGGGCCAGGCCATGATAATATCAATAGCTAAAAATAGGGGGGATTCAGAAACAGAAGCAGAGGAAGAAAAATAAAGAAGGGAGACATTTGTTCCTAAAAGCTGTGCATGCTGCATCTTGCCAGAAAGCTCTTTAAAATGTCTGCTGTAGAAAACTCAGTCCGCAAAGGCAGCCAGCACAGATGTGAGGCAAACAGCAGAAAAGATTCACGACAAGAAATGTGATTCCTGATCCCTCCTGATGGAAGGGTTTACGAGGGCTCTTGCCTCTGAATCACAAATAATGAATTCAGCTCTTTTCATTGTGGTCTGAAGTGCATTTACGGGGATGTGTGGGGTGCTGGGGTGGGGTGGACGGGTGGGTAAGAGAAGGAGACCACGGAGAGAGTGCAGATACGCTGTCTCCTCTGCAAAGACCCTCTGGAGGAATCTCAGTGTACCTGTCTCATCCGTCTTATGCCCTATGTTGCTGGGGAAAAAAATTTCCAGCTAAATGGAAAGGAATCTTCCCCTTCCTGAGCATTCCAGTTCACTGCCATCCTTAGAGAAGAAAAACAAGGACTGTAAAATCACTCACTGCCATGCATCTCCCTGCAGCCCACCTCCTCTAGGGGCACAGGCACGGAAACAGGAGGTCGGAGGGAGGCAGGGAGGAGAGAAAGCGCTTGTAAAAGGCATCGGGGTGGCTTCATATCCAATTCAAGCTCAAATCCGATCGACTGTGTGAGACTCTGTTGCTGTGATCTAAAATGAAACCTTCTGTATTTCACGTGAGAGAGGAAGGGCAGAGAATAGAGCTGGTGAGACCTCCACGTGAACATACACAGGTTGAACATGGCTGGCCCTGAATTTTAGCTCAGGGGAAATTCAGTCTCTGGCAAATACACAGAATTAAAAAGAAACGGAAAAGCCTGAAGATGGCGCACTTATCTGAAAGTGAGAGGGCCGGTAATCTAAAGAGGACTCACCGATTTGTTGGGAAAAACAGCAACCCAGTCTTAGTACCAGCACCTCACCGTGTAATAACCTTCTGTTACTAAATCTGGCCGCCTTGCACTGGGACATCCAGCGGTTACGTGGCTTTGGGTCTTATACTTGTTAGCTGATTGCTCCTCTCAGATGGCCCATCTGTAAAATGGGGACCTAGCTTAGAGGATGTGATGAATTGAGGACACACATCGTTGTATGTTGAGCTTTGAACATGATTTGTGACCCAGCAATTGGTGGTTAACATGCACGGGGCCGGCGGGCAGTAGCACACGGTAGCAGTTTATGTCGGTATGTGGAGCTTTGTTGACCCAGGAAACCAACTTCCTGGGTAATGTGGTGTTGAAAAAAGCACGCATATGGACAAAACATAAAGCAGAGGTTTTGGGGAGGAACCAGCTGCTCCTGAGTCACAAGCCGCTGAGTGATGCCCGTCTCCTCTGGCCACGGGCTACAGACCTGGGAGGCGAAACACCCCAAGGCCAGGATGTTCTAGGTGAATGAGCCACAGCAGTGGGACAAAAACGGGAGGTCCAGAGGGAAATTTTAGGTGAAACGATTGCCTGACTTGGAGGTCAGAGACCCTCAGTGACTAACGGGGGGACTCTGAGGTTGTGCTTGTTTCTCCTTTCATTGCCTTTCTGCTTCTTCTTTTTTTAAAAAAGTTTAGGAACTATGTTGTATTTAAAGAATATGAGCCAGGGCAGGTTGAGGCTGGGGGCTATGAGTGCATCTTTATTTAGGCCTGAAGGCCCCCGGCCTTGGCATGAGACAGCCCTGATTTGAACCCTGGTCCTGCCATTTCTTAGCTATGCCTCGCTGAGTGTTGTCACCTATTGGCCTCCATTTCTTTGTAAAACGAGGGGGGTTGGGCAACGTTAGCCCCCATCTCAAATGCTCAACGCGTGGTGGCTACGACGATCATAAGTCAGTTCTTAAACAAGGGGGTGTCACTCTTGACTTTGATTCTGGTTTCAGAATCGAGATGAACATCGAGGTTGGGAACGTTTCTTATACGGGAGCCATCATTTCCTGGTCGTCCTCGGAGCCCTGCCTGGAGGACTATTACCATATTATGTACAGGCCCAACTGGAACAGCATCTTCTCTGGCTATCTTCGCTACAGCTTCCACCACGAGGAGAAGGTGCCTCGAACAATCAGCTCCGTGGTGCTGGAACACCTCACCCCTTCCACCCTCTACTTCCTGTGCATCAGCTGCAAGAAGATTCTCTTCCCCTACAGGCACTACTGCACCATGTTCCACACCCTGGATAAGAGTCCCCTGGCTGCTGGAAGCTCCCTGGTAGACCCCCAGCTCTCCCTGTGGGTGCTGATGGCCATTCTGCTGGCCTGCTTCACAGCCGTCTTAGCCTTCATCTGCCTCCAGTTCTGGTGCATCCGTTGCCATGAGCCTCGATGGTCGTACAGAGCCGGCCACATGGAGGAAGCCAATGGTCTGGTGAGATGGCCAGAGGATGCCCCAGCTCTGGGGCAGGGGGAGGAAGACCTGCAGGGGCTCCCTCTGGTGGAACTGCCACGCGACAACTCTGGAGCTGCAGCAGAAGCAGAAGGCCAAGCCCCTCCTGCAGCTGCTGAAGCTGATCAGGATGCCCCTGACGTGGGTGCCTTGCAGAGGGAGGGTGGTGAGCTTCCCGCCGACGTACTGCCTCATTCTGGGGAATGAGAGGTGGGGAGGAGGCAGCCCACATCAGGTAGCTTAAAGCCCTCCACACAGTAGGTCTCCTGTAAAAATGCCTCTGTAGACCACCCAATTGTCTCCCTTCAAGTGTCAGTGCTCTCGTGGGTCACCTGGCTGGATGAATGCCCTTTGACAAAGCTTTTCAAGCTGGAAAACATATACCCCCCTGGTGTGCCAAGGGAGGAAACATGGCATCTCTGAGGACTATCTATCTGGGGGGTCAGTCAGGAATTAAGGGCATTATTTTAATATTAAAACAATCATGAATATATTATGGTATAGAAAGTAAAATTTGCATGACTTAAATAAAACAATACTTCAAGGAAATTTTTGAGTTGAGGAGTTCTGTAGTTCTGCTTTCAGTCAGTCAGCTTAGGGGAATTTCCAGTCTCCTCCACCATTGGGGGGAATTATTTTTGAAAGACATGAGAAGCTTTGCTCTAGAGTGTTTTCCAACTTTCAGCTATCACACACTACCTTGTACCCCATCTTCACTTTGTTTTTTGCTTTTTTTTTTTTTTTTGACTGCATCTGTGGCATTTGAAAGTTCCCGGGACTCTGATCGAACCTGAATCACAGCAGTGACGCAAGCCACTGCAGTGGCAATACCATATCCTTAACATGCTTGGCCACAAGAGAACGCCCTATCTTCACTTTCTTAAAGCTACAGACTATCTTTCTATCATTAATAATACATTTTCTTTAAATTGACTCATTTTTAAGCTTATTTTAAAAGATAGCCTTATGTTACTTCCAAAATGAAAAACCACCCTCCTGCTATAAATAGAAGGGAAGAGACATAATAAATAGAATGAAAACAGAATAATATTTAATTTGACTTAGATACTATTGCCTGCTAAGGACTCTGAGCTTAGGGCCTGCTCTCTTAGCTTTGATAAAAAGGGAGGTGGGCAATCACTGGAGAGGCATTAAAGATGTATCAGCTCCAATGTCAGCCCTGTTCCTTAATATACTCAACTTGGTTTGAAAGCGAACTGAACAGGGAGTCATTTTGTGAGGCAATTAATCAATGTCATGAGTGTGAATTATCTCCAATGCTGTCTGTAAGGGAGCTCTGGTGTGAGAGACTGACCTCATCAGACTGGCTGCTCTGGAGAAGATACCTGCACCACTCCAGCATCATCCTAAGACCTTCTGAGCCCCACCTCCAGGCCCAAGGCGGCGGCGGCGGGAGGGGTGGGTGTGTCACTCATCTTGGTTCCTCATACTTCCCAATCTAGGGCTCCCCAACCTAGAGGAGAACCTGTCCTTTTATTTTTTCTCTTTTTTAAGGGCCACACCCACAACATATGGAAGTTCCCAGGCTAGGGGTCAAATCGGAGCTGTAGCTGGCAGCTACACCACAGCTCACAGCAGAGCCTGATACTTAACCCACTGAGCAGGAAAAAGGATTGAACCTATATCCAAATGGAAACTAGTAGGGTTCGTTCCCGCTAAGCCACAACAGGAACTCCTATCTGGTCATTTCTTCTTCTAAGTCCATCTGCACTTATTTTGAGAAAATGGGGCCAAAGGTGGCCGTTTTTCATCACACACACACACACACACACACACACACACACACACACACACACACACAATCTTGGCTTTTTTGTGGCTGTTGTTGCGCTACTGCACCCCTCCCACAGGCTTCTTCCACACAAACCTGCAGGGTAAGAAACGAACCTCTTGCCTATGTCACAGAGTTGGTGAGACTTGGTGAAGGGTGTTCCCTCATGCCCACCACAGTTATGGAAATGGAACTGCAGGAGGGCGAAGATGAGTCTGCTCAATCTCCCCAGCATGGAAAACCTGCCCAGCAGCTGCCCTCTCGTGGGGGCTCAGGGAGTGTGTTTCACCAATACCAAAGGACTGAAGGTCTAGAACAGGCACCACTTGGGAGGCTTAGTTAGTGACAGGGTTGGCGTTGGGAACAAAGCAGCAAAGAGACAGGAGACCACCTCCCGGCTCCAGCTCCGGCCATCTGGGATTTCCTACAAAGCTCTACCTTCTCAACCACTTCCTGTCTGCCAATCCCCCATATTTACGGAGCACAAAATCCCAGAATCACAGGATGGTACCACAACGACTCAACCCAGAACAGGAGGAGATGTGATGCCAAGACAGAAGTCCCCCACACCCACTGCCCTGCTCCCCTCGGTGAAGTCCTCCCCAAGCCGTCCCACCCAGAACCCAGCCCTGCCCGGTCCGCGCTCACTGCTACCCTTGCTAGTTGTGAACAAATAAAGATGACTGCTCACTGATGCCTCTTCATCTCCATGCCTCTTGATTTCTGGTTTGGGGAAGACCTGTCTATTTGCTTTTGCTCACTCGTCTCTTAGAAGCAGGACACAGGCAAGACCACTCACCTTGGACCCATAGAGGTAATAAGGCTGGACGTTGGCGGGTTTATCTCTTTGTGGCTCTTGGGTGAAAGGGATGGCAGTTCGGACAAAACTAGTGGAAGAAAAGAGATGGGGCAGGAGTTAAGTGGGTCCTAATATTATTTTTCATGGGACGCTATACAGCAAGAGCCCTTCCTCACTGGGCACAACCACACTGTTTCTTAGGCGGCTGCCTACACAGGTACTAAATTCTTGTGTTACGCCCCCATTCAGCTCCTGCCTCCTTTGCACAGATGGGAAAACTAGTCCAGGTTCACAGGCTCGACTCCAGGCTTGAGGCTGTTCAGAACAGTGGCCAAGAAAGTTGCAAACAAGCTGGGCCGGAAAAGAGCCTTCTCTAGGCCCAGACCCTCCAGTCTCAGTTTGGTTTCCTCAAGAGTAGGGCATTGCAAACTCTTTCTATAAAGGCCCAGATAGCAAATATGCTCAGCTTCGCAAGCCAGATGGTCTCTGTCGCAACAACTCAGCTCTGTTGTAGGATGAAAATACCCACAAATAACTGTAAATGAAGGAGCACGGGTGGCAGAGTTCCAATAAAACTTTGTGCATTTCAAACAATTTCCACTTGTCACCAAATTATAGTTATTCTTTGGATTGTTTTTCCCCAACTGCTTAAAAATGTCAATACGAGTCTCAGCCCATAGGCTGAACTAAAACAACTGGCAACTAGATGCAGCTTGTGGGCTAGAGTTTGCAGATCTCTACTCAAGAGGATTAAAAATCCCAAATCTTTGGGGAACTGTACGTCTCTCTTGCTAAATGTGTGGATTCCTTCCAGACCCTTTCATGCATTCGGCACATACTTATGTAATGATGGCCGGGAGCCAGGCCTTAACAACACTGAGAAGACCTGTCACAGGGGCATTTCGGTGTATCCTTAGGAAATTGTTTTGTGCATGATATATATCACCTCTGCCTTCACATTTTGAATCTTTATGGGATAAGTCCTGACCCAGGACTCTGTGAACCTTTCAGAAGGCTTGTTCCACTGTGTGAAATACGTGCTCTGCAGATGTCTATGCACGAATGCATTCACACATGTGCAGGGCCTCATACCATCTGATCATGACACTTCCCTTCCTCCACCTCTTCCAAGGTTGAGAAATGCTCGTCCTCACGTGGCCTAAGGGATAGTGCGCGGTCTGGTTCTGCTTCCTCCCGGGCTCTGCTTTACCATGCATGGCACCATCACCATCCTATCTGCTCCACCCTCACTGGCATCTCATTCCACCAGACACTTTGCTTGGAATGCTCTCCTCCTGGCTTTTGCCTTATTTATTCCTGCTCATCCTTTACACCTCAACTCAAGCACTTTTTCCTCAGCAGAGGATGCCCTCTTGAGGTTTGTACTGCTTCCCGGACTAGGTCAGGTGGTACACGGCTGAGGGCTTTCCTCCTCCTGCAAATCCACTGCTTATAACAGTACATTTATCAATTGTTTCCTCCTCTGGCCTGAAGGCTCCAAGAGGCAGGAGGGTGTCTACATGTTTCTGGTGGCATTCCCGCCTCCGGCACCGAGGCTGCACCCAGGAGGGGCACCATGAGACACCTGTTGCAGGAATGAGCGGACAACCTATGCTGGGCCTGGTCTGGAGGAGGCAGCTAGTGGCTTCGGCCCCCGCCCCAGACCCCTTTGCACAGAGACCCCCTTACCGGTTGGTGGACCCATTGTAGCAGTAGTTGGGGAGGAAGTCGAAGTTCAGCTCCCAGAAGACGTGCAAGGTGATGCGGCCATAGGGGGCGGACACGTTGTGATTGGCCTCCCGGAACATGGCGTCAAAACTGTCCAGGGTCATGTGCTTACACAGCAGCCGGTGCGTGAGCCGGTTGATCTCCAGCAGCCACTCCAGCTCCTGCCCAGAGAGAGAGCCTGAGGCTGCTGAGGACTTAAAGAAACACCCTGCCCGCGTGCACCACTACTGGACAGATTCCTTTCACGCAGGTGTGAGCCCCTCAGACAACCTTCTAACTGCCGACACGGAGACTCGGACGCCTGTGCTCGCGTGTGACAATGTTCCCTTCTTCTGAGGAGTGAGGGAAGTGGCAGACCACACCGAGAGAGGATGCATGCCTGCCCCCAGAACGAGGACCACAGACCAGGTGCAAATCCCTTGTCTGCACCCCCTTGGGTAGAAAGCAGGACTACTTGCTTTCCAGTTTCCACACTGGTAAGGGAAAAGCTTGCTCCTCAGAACCGCAAGTCAAGTAAAAGCAAGCTGAGAACGTCCATTCATCACCAGAGACTCTACCTCCATCCCACAGAAAGCAATTGTAAGAGCTACCACCTCCTAAGTACATACAATTAGGGTGAAAATACTGGTTTTTAGGTCAAACACCATCCAGCGTTAGTCATTTCTTATGGTTCCATCTAATATGTGCCAAGCAGGGTTCCCAGCACTTTACATGTGTTAACTCACTTAATGCTCAAAACCCACTGTAAGGTCAGCACAATGCCTGTTCTTACTTTATACAGATAGAAACTAGGCTTTAAGGAGTTTGATGACTTGGCTTCAAATCCAGGAAGTTAGGCTCCCAAGTTCACATTCTTAACCACTGTATGCTACGGAAATTTAAAAAACAGCCAGGTCAGAACATTCATTCCCTCCTCTGGATTTGTCCTGTGTTCCTCAGTCACACAGGGGTTGGTTAACCATGATGGCAAAGGTTTGGCTGCAGGCCACGGACAAGGACGTGCATGAGTGCTGGGCCCTAGTCATGTGGAATCCCACTCACAAGCTGAGCGCGGAGCAGAGTGGAAAATGTCCAGACATAGCAGGTCACTGCATTTGCTGGGAAGTCACAAAGGGAGTAAAACCCTTTGGGCTGGCTTTAGTTCCTTGCTGCATCACTAGCAAAGAGAAACAAAGCGGAGTCCTGTAGACAGAGAAGGCATTCCTCCCCATGGTGCTCGAGAACATTGCTATTGTCATAGTTAAGTCATCTTTTGAGGTGGGTACAACTACCCATGTTTCATAGAAGGGGAAAACTGAGACTCAGAGGGTGAAGTAACTCGCTCAAGGTCATGGAGGGAATACAGATTACAGGGCTTAGGACAAGATCCCAGGTCTTCTGATTCCACCATACGTGCACGTGGCCCCTGTGACACAGCTGTCTAGAATGAAGAAGCAGTTACTGAGCCAGCCCTTTGAAAAGGAAAGATGGTTTTACAACATAAAAGCTAAAAGAACATGGGCAAGGGGGTTCCACAGAACATGCCAGGTGGTGGCATGGTCAGAGGGCCAGCTGTAAGAGCAGGGGTCGGAGTTCAGTTGTCTGCAGTCCAAAGAGGTAGCCTTTTACTCTCATCAGTCACAAGGCTCCCCCAGCGCTGGTTGGGGTCCACAGTATGTTGGACCTAGACCATACTTCCAATCTTGGAGTTTGTCTCACTGAATCTCAGCTTCTGTGGCTCTAAACTGGGGACAGAGAACTGGATCAAAGCTTGCAACTTAATTAGCTGCAGGAGGGGCGGGAAGGAGCCTGGGCCGGGCTTTCCATGGCGAACTGGAGAGCCCCTGCCAGATAAAGGTGGTGTGACTACTTGACACCATCCCATTGTCTGTTACCAGGCTGGAACGGGGCTTAGTGATGGCAGATCCTGCAATCTTTCCAAAGAAGGCCAAAACCTGGGAGTTCCCCTTGTGGTGCAGAGGAAACAAATCAGACTAGTATCCATGAGGATGTGGGTTCGATCTCTGGCCTCGCTCAGTGGGTCAGCTATCTGGCATTGCCTTGAGCTGTGGTGTAGGTTGAGGATGCGGCTCAAATTGTGTTGCTGTGGCTGTGTGTAGGCCAGCAGCTGCAGCTCTGATTCAACCTCTCCCGAGGAACTACCATAGCCTTCAGGTACAGCCCTTAAAAAAAGAAGGCGGCCCAAATATGGATTTCAATTCTGAAATGGTAGCTGGAAGAGAGATTTTCCAGTCACTGTGCACCATGAGGTACATGAAGGGTGGAAATACAGAATCAGCTCTCTGCTTCCATCTCTTGGGGTTCAGTAAGCAATTTTGGTCCCATTCATTTAGATGGGGTAGATAAATAAATAAGCAAAAAATAAATGCAATGCATGTGCATGGATTTATCTCTAAGATCATGGAATCCCTCAGCACACGGAGATGCCCTGTTATGGTGAAGAGAGCTGCTGGTAAGAAACTGGGGAACAATTTCCATTTCAATGTTATGTGATTTTTTTTTTTTTGGCCTCACCCGTGGCATGTGGAAGTTCCCACAACTTCCGGGCCAGGGATCAAACCTGTGCCGCAGTTGCAACCTGCGCCATAACTGTGGCAGTGCTGAATCCTTCACCTGCTGCACCACGAAGGAATTTCCTAATGTTTTGTGATTGTAACAGGCTCATCAAAACACATCAGTGTTCATGAGGGAGACTGAGGGAGTGAGTTCACAACTCTGCTGATGTGGGGGCTGCTAGAAGTATAGTCCCTGCACAGTCGAGGAGTTTTTATTATGTGATGCGAATTGGGTTTTGCATCAGCCCTTTCTTCCAGCCTTTGTATCAGAAGAGGGAGCTTGCCTGGGGGACGCAAGGCTCATTGCATTAAGGCACTGAGGTTTCAAAGCCGTGTGTGTGTAGTGTGTGTGTGTGTGCAGTGTGTGTGTGTGTAGTGTGTGTGTGTGGGGGGGGGGGGCTCAGGTGCCTTCTCAGAGGTTGTCAGTGCTGTACAGTAAAGCCAGCGTACTGGTGGGGGTGGCGGGACAACACAGAGAAGCAGAACTGGGGAAATACAACACCCGAATAGGCAACTTCTGTGAAGTAGTGGAGAGAGCTCTTCCATGGGATCTAGAAAACCTGAGTGTCAGCCACACTTGGCTGTGAACAAGCTCTGTGCCCCTCCCGCCCCCAGGGATGGGGTAGAGGGCAGAAGAACTGGGGACTCACACACAGACACAGCACTGAAGCCTGATAGGTCAGCCCTGCGGCAAACCCAGCAAACCCAAGAGAGCACAGCCAGGCCAACCCGAAAGTTTCATCATTTCTAGCCAATTGTTGCCATCTGGGAAGGCCGGTTTGATGTTGCCAGAGCTTCTGCAGTTTTATTCTCATTCTCCCAAGTGCTAAATGTTGGTGCAAAATTTCCAACACACTTGCTCTGCAGCCTAAACAAAACACTGCCTGCAGGCTGCCAGCTCTCCACCTCAGCATCAGATCCCTCTGAGAATCAATTTGCTCAGCTGTGCAGGAGGAAATCTCTGCAACCCTCCCTGCTGGGCATCAAGCCACCCCTCCCCCATTTCAGGGCAGAGCTTCTAAGGTGAAGGGCAGGGCTGAGGGGAGCACATTCATTGCTTTGTTTCTCAGGGGAGGCAGAAGCTCCTCAGCCAAGGCAGCGCACCCTCTGACCCCCCCCCCTCTCCAGGAGAGAGCATCCCCAGGTCTCCCCTTCATGGGCTGCATGGGAGGTAGCTACTCTTCCCCAGGCGTTGCCCTCTCCTAGTAAACACAGGCTCTCACTGCCTGTTTTGATTTTGTTCTCAGCGAAAAGAACATTCAGTGCCTTTCACAGGGTGGGAAGAGGCAGTGGGCACCCACACACACCCCAAAACCAGTTTTTCATAAAGTATGCTCATTCATTACCGGAAAACAAGAAGATACAGATAAACAAAGAAGATAAAAATAAAAATCCCACCTCTTGGAGATAATTACTGCTAAAATTTGGCTAAAAAAAAGAAAAACATTTCCTTTCTTTTTTTACGGCTGCACCCACAGCATATGGAAGTTCCCAGGCTAGGGGTTGAATCGGAGCTATAGCCTCAGCCATGGCAATGCCAGATCTGAGCTGCATCTGCGACCTACACCACAGCTCATGGCAATGCCGGGTCACTGACCCACAATCCAACCCGAGTCCTCATGGATACTAGTTGGATTCATTTCCACTGCACCATGAAGGGAGCTCCCATAAAAACATTTCTTAAGCCAATCTCCCAGATAGACTTGTGCTCAATCAATCCTAGTCTCTCCAAGTCAGTGACCCAGGGCTTAGGTGGGCAGCTGGGTCAAGTCCTCTTAGGAAATGCTGCTGAGAATCCACCCTGAGAGCATTTCATCTGCAGCTCAAAATGTCTGTTTCTCTCTTTCTTCATTAGCTCTTTTCCATCAGGTGCAAGGAGCTCCGCAAAGCTCTTTCCAGGCAGTATCTCATTTCATCCTTACAACAATGCCATGAGGTGGATTCTAGCATTTCCTCCATTGTAGTACAGGTTTGTAGTACCAGGTAAGCAACTCACCCAAAATCCAAGCCAGTAAATGGCAGGGCCAGGACTGGGACCCCAATGTCTTTTGGACACTAGAGTCCTTGTTCTTAGTCACCTTTCTTTAAAAAAAAAAAAAAAAACACTTTGTCCATTAAAAAAATACTTTTTATTTTGAAATAATTTTTGATGGGCAGAAAAGCTGTGAATACTGCAAAGCTCTAGCATATTCCTGACCCAGAGTCTCCAAAGTTAACATCTTACATTATCATAGTGTAATTATCTATAGTAGGAAGAAAATGTTGGTACCATTCTATGAACTAAATGACAGACCTTATTCAGATGTCCTCAGTTTTTCCACAAAGGTCTTTTTTTTTTTCCTCCTCATTTTAGGATTCAATCCAGAATCCCACATTGCATGGAGCTGTCATGTCTCCTTAGTCTTTTTCAACTGCAAAACAGTTTCCAGTATCTCTTTGTCTTTTATGTTTCTGGGCACTTTTGAAAAGCACTCTTTGTTTCTGAATGCCATTTGATTTGGGCTTATCTGATCTATTTTCATGATAAGATTGAGACTGTGCCTTTTGCATTTTTCATACATATCAGAGGATATATATCTTATTCCTGGCGATATGAAACTTCAGGGCTTGTTTAAGATGATGTCTGCCAGGTTTCCCTATTATAAAGTTACTATTCTTCCCTTGGAAAATAATGAATGATTGAAGGAGATAGTTTGAGACTATACAAGTATCCTGTTTCTTTTTTAGAGAATTTTTTTTCAATTTGTGGCTGATTTTTAAATTCTGGTAAAACACATATAAAATTCAACATTTTAAATATTTTTAAATGCACAATTCTGTGGCTTTAGGTACATTCACATAGTTGTGCCACCATCACAACCATCCACCTCCAGAACTTGTAAAACTTCCTCATCTGAACCTTTGTATGCATTAAACACTAACTCCCTAGTCCCTGGCAACCACCATTCCACTTTCTGCCTCTATAAATTTGACTACTCTAGAAACCTCATAATAAGAGGAAGCCTAAAATACTCTTCTTGAAGTTCTGCCTATTAATTTTAGCATCTGCTGCTGGATCTTGCCTGCAGCCATTATTACTGTGGTGTACTAATGGTGATTTTCTATTTCTCTCATTCCTTCTACTCATCTTCTTTTAAAATATTAAAATCTTTCTTTGATTCACCTAAAGACTGATCAATCAAGTTTATTCTAATTCTTGGAGGGAATTAGCCGAGAATAGTTCAAATTGCTGGTTAATAAGAGAAGGAATAAATCCATGCTTGTGCATCAGGAACGACTATATAATTTGCAAGTCCTAGAACAAAATGAAAATGTGGGATGGAGAGCCCCCTGTGGCACAGAGGGTTAAGGGTCTGACTGCAAAATGCTCGGGTTGCTACAGAGGCATGGGTTTGATCCCTGCGGCATAGGCTGCAGCTGCAGCTCAGATACAATCCCTGGCCTGGGAAATTCTATATGCCATGGGTGCAGCCAAAAAAGGAAGAAAATGTGGGGACCCTTGTTTAAAAATTATTAGGAATTTCAAGATGGTAACAGCAGAGCATTAAACCAATCCAGGGCCTTTCTGGGCTCCATATTACTGTAGAGCCATGAAGCCAAGCCTGTTAGGCAACCTTCCCTACTTTCTTAGGACCACCCAGCTATTGCTGGATGGGTAGACTCCTAAAGGACAGGCAACAGTGCCCAAGGGCTGGCCACATTTAGAGAATGCAAAATCCCCTTCTACTCTCGCTCTGTAGGCAGTCAGGAGTATAAGGTTACTTTTTTTTTTTTTTTGTCTTTTCTGGGGCTGCACCTGCAGCATATGGCATATGGAGGTTCCCAGGCTAGGGGTGTAATCTGAGCTGTAGTCGCAGGCCTACACCAGAGCCATGGCAACGCGGGATCCGAGCCGTGTATGTGACCTACACCACAGCTCATGGCAACGCTGGATCCTTAACCGACTTAGTGAGGCCAGGGAGCTAGGGATCGAACTCACGATCTCATGGTTCCTAGTTGGATTTCTTAACCACTGAGCCACGATGGGAACTCCTAAGGTTACTTTTTAAGTCTCTTTTCCCTGCTCATTCAGATGGGAAAGAGGCTCACTGGTTCCCTCTAACTTGCTGAGTTCCAGGCTAACAACAATCTCCAATGAGGCTTCTGGCCTGAGGAGTCTCTGAGCAGAACTCCCAATGCCCTGTCTCTTACCACAATGGATGTCAGGTCCTCACTTTCAAAGCGGCTGATGGCCTGATCCAAGGATTTATACATGGCGGCTGAGATGCGCTGGGTAATGAGTCTGTTCAAGTCAATTGATCTACCCAACAGCTGCAGGGAGGGCAGAAACAGAGAGAGACAGGTGACTTAAGATTTGCACAGGCACCCAACAACTAAATGCAAGGCACTGAAAGGAAATTGGACTAAGAGTATAAAGAACATGATAGGACAAATAGGGACTCAATGGAGAAAAAAGAAGTTAAATTTCCCGAGTATGCTAACTCTATGACAATTCAGTGAGAGATTATCCTTGTTCTTTGGAGATATGTATTAAGGTCTCAGGAGTAAAGTGTCCTGATGTCTGTAACTTACTCTTATATGGATAAGAAAAAAGTATGTATGTTAAAATGTATTTTTTAATGTATGGTTTATACAAAATGTTTTCATAAATTCTATATGTATTTACAGTACATTTACTATTCCTTTTTAAAACACCTCACTTTCATTTATTTTTTAAATTCAATTGTTGTTTTATATTGGAGTATGCTGAATTTATGTTACGTTAGTTCATATATTTATGAGAGAGAAAAAACACATACGTAAGAAAAAGAAGGTGAAGCAAATGTGGTAAAACATGACTAATCATGAATCTGGTTCTAAAGTCTATATATATGGGTGTTTATTGCATTATTCTTTAAACTACCCTGTAGGTTTGAAATATAAAAAGTAGAGAAAAAATAGGATTCATTCAGACTATAGGAAGAGGCTCAGGACAAGCTTTGGCACCCTGGGTGATGCCAACATCCTGAATTTAGCCCTGAGGTTCTTCCTACATCCATCCTGTGTCCCAATTCACTGTCACCATAGAGCAGAAGTTTCCCCAGCAAGGGCCTACCACGTGCCTTTATGGGGATGAATTGAAAAGCATGAGGAGAAGGGCTGATGACATGATGGAAAATATAGCTCAGGATAATTTCCACTAGGGTATATGTGGGCATTACTGCAGATGCTATGTAGATAGCAGTAACCACTTATTGAGTGCCTACTGCAAGCATTTCACTTGCTAGGTGCCCAAGGATCATTCTTAATATTTAATTTTTTTGTGCTTCCTTTTGAGAGAGATTTTCTACCAACTGACTAAGTCTGCTTAGAGCCATCTCATGTGCACCCAAAGTGCTCAGGATTAACGTCCTGTGGCTAATTCCAGCTGCAGTGATAACTGACAGCTGTTACCTCCTGAGAGGCTAAAGGTAACGCTCTCTTAGAGCCCTTGCTGTTGGCAGAGGTGAAAACGTTTTTTCCTCTTCCAATTCTCCATTTCTCTTGGATTTCTTTTCTTTTCTTTTCTTTTCTTTTCTTTTCTTTTTGTCTTTTCTAGGGCCACACCCGCGGCACATGGACGTTCCCAGGCTAGGGGTCTAATTGGAGCTGTAGCTGCTGGCCTACACCAGAGCCACAGCAACACAGGATCCGAGTCTAATCTGCGAACTACACCACAGCTCATGGCAAAGCCGGATCCTTAACCCACTGAGTGAAGCCAGGGAATGAACCTGCAACCTCATGGCTCCTGGTCAGATTCGTTAACCACTGCGCCATGACAGGAACTCCTCCTTGGATTTCTTTTTTTTTTTTTGTCTTTGTTGTTGTTGTTGTTGTTGTTGTTGTTGTTGCTATTTCTTGGGCCGCTCCCGCGGCATATGGAGGTTCCCAGGCTAGGGGTTGAATCGGAGCTGTAGCCACCGGCCTACACCAGAGCCACAGCAATGCGGGATCCGAGCCGCATCTGCAACCTATACCACAGCTCACGGCAACGCTGGATCGTTAACCCACTGAGCAGGGGCAGGGACCGAATCCGCAACCTCATGGTTCCTAGTCGGATTCGTTAACCACTGCGCCACGACGGGAACTCCCCTCCTTGGATTTCTGATGGCAATGGGAATATCCAAGCTTTCCAGGATAAATCCTCTCCTTTTATTCAGAGCATGTTCTCAGCCTCAACCCTGCCCCCCTTCCCCCCAATCTCCTCCACAAGTACGTGAACCACAGAAGAAGCACAGAGAGGTCACAGCATAAAGGTCATCTCACCATTGTTTGGCTGACAGCCTAGCTTGGGAGTAGGGTACCAGGTCTGGTGGAGCATCTCTTGTTTTTTCCGCCTGGCTCATTTTAACATTTTTAATCAGGGATATTTTTCTGAGCTCCTGGCAACATCTTTGCTACATCTGGGGTCAAATGTTAACAGAGACTAATTCCACAATAACAAACCATAGTGGGCCCTATTCAGGATATATGTACCCATTTCTGAATGTGACCTGACTAAAGAAGGTGGGCTACAGCTTACAACAGGAAGACAATGGCCATTACTTATCAGCACTGAGTGACAGATGGGCTGAAAGGCCTAGAACTTGAACCAAAGGAAGCCCAGTGCCTCTTGAGTACGAGATGCTGAAGCTGTGTTAAGCCTATGCTCAGCAGCCCACATGGGGCAATAGTCAGGGCAAATGGTATACAGTCCTGATTTCTGATCCCTAGGCTAACCTCACAGCTACTCTCTGCAGCCCCTCCATCTCTGTCACCATACCTGGACATGTCTCTGTTTCAGCAGTGTTTCATAGCGGTTGGATGGTGGGTATGGAATGATGACTCCATAATTCTTACATTCAGCTCTAAAACGTTTATCCAACAGGACACTGTAAGGGATAAAAGTGAAATAAGGCCAGTAAACATGACAGTGAATGGTGTTTAATCACTTAGCCACTTGTATTTCAAACCATGGGATCTACTCAGGAAGTATCTTCCGTACTTTAAAATTATTTTTTTCTGCTCCAGAGCATAGTCTTCACATTTTTTTTTTTTCCAGCCAAACAAGCTCAATATGTGAAATGGAATGTCTAAATTAAAGACAGGCAACACAGACGGTGAGCTGCTTCTTCCCTTTTATTCATTTACTGTAAAAGCAATTGAGGGCCTGCTTAGTAACATCCCAGGAAACATTCTAGGTACTGAGGATGCAAAGTTCCTGTTCTTATGGAGCTTACATTCCAGGGAAGAAAGACTGACAATACACAAATAAGCAGAGGGATAAAATAATTTCAGACAACAGTGAATATCTGCATAGTGTTTACAGCACACCAGGCTTCCACATACACACGCGCACAGTCGTTTTTAATCTCACAGCAGCCCTGGGCATTAGAGGTACTCTTATCATCATTCACACCGAGACACGGACTGCTGAGTGGTAAGAGCTCCGAAAGAAGGAAACAGGATCACTTGGTGCGAGGAGGTCAGCAAAGTCTCTCTGAAGAGGTTCTGTGGGACAGAGATCTAAATGCTAAAAATGGAAAGAGCTGGAAGAAGAATCTTGCGGGCACGATTAGCTTGGTATGGGTAGAAAAACAAAAGACGGCCAGCCTAGACTTAGGGCAGGATATGCTGGAGAGCATGGTGCAGAAATGAATTTACAGAATTTGTCCAGTAGCCAGGACATGTGGGACGGCATAAACCACAATGAAGAGGTTAGATGTTTTGTAGATGTAGCTGAAGCCACTGAAAGGTTTTAAGCAGAAAACGGACATCATCTAAATCTACACTGTTCATCACAGCAACCCCTCACCAGGTGAGCCGACTGAGCACCTGAAGTGCGGCAGGTCCAGGCTGAGATGTGCTATTAGTGCAAATATGCACTAGAGTTTGAAGACATAGGGAAGAACAGGAAAACGATCCTTCTAATAATTTTTTACTGATGTTGAAATTATAGTATTTTGGATGTAATGAACTACCTTTGTGGTTGTGTTATATTTCTGACGGACAGCAGCGATCTAGATCACCGGCTCCCTCCTGTGTTTTCTCTGACTCTTCCCAACCTCTTTCAGTCTCCCCCACCTTCCCACACTTTTGATAAGCCACAGATCTTACAGAGAGGGGTTCAGATTAAGGGTTCCGTTTCAGATAAGGATATTCTGTAAACTAAACACAGAGGACCCAGGGTTTGACAAATCTGAGTTGGTTTACACAGACACTGGGCCAGCATATTTGACATGAGCATGGTCTTAGGGAAGCTGAAAGCCCAGATCACTGTTAGAAAAACATGCAATTCAATCCAGATACTCTGGAAGTGACTCCTTGTGGAAGGCTGTATTCTCAGAGCTTTCGCTGAAACCCTAAGTATATGCTTTCTCTGCTTTCCATCATTGAGCCATTCACTTCATTTAATGCACATTCTGTGTTAATAGACACTTGAACACCCTTTCTGAAATACATCAGCGCAACTCCAGCTGTTGGAAGCAAAATGAAGCAAATCTTTACTGTAGAAAGAAAAAAATAAGTAACAATCCTTGAAATCACTGGCTTGTACCATTTGAATTTCCAATAAGAAGGGAAATACTATGTGTGTGTGTGTGTGTGTATATATATATATATATATATATATATATATATATATATATATATAGAGAGAGAGAGAGAGAGAGAGAGAGAGAGTTGTTTATCTTGACCAGTAGTCTTATGGGTTCCTTGAACCCAGGAATTCTCAGGGGTCTAAATCAACCCATACTGAAAATACCAATGAGCCTGTAACACTTGCTATGCCTCTTGCCAGACTTCTTCCCTGGCCTCCTATCTGGCCTTCACACATCCATTCTTGCTTATCTCTAATCTATTCTCTACATCGTAATGTTTTCAAAAGTTCAAACTTTTGAAAATAAAAATCAAATCAAGTCATTGTCATACTTTGGAAACCATCCCATGGTGTTCCATTCCTTCTCGGATAAATGCCTACAGGCTGCAAACTTGGGCCCTGCTTTCCATGCAGCCTGCCTCGTCTGCGAGTGAGACATTTACATGGACTAATTCACATTAATCCTCTCTACATCCCTGTGAAGTAGGAGCAGGCATGTTATTACTACAATGCTTCTGCCACAGGGGATTTTGCACAAGTAGTTTCTTTTGTCTGCAATTTCCTATCCTATTCTTCACCTAGTTTTTTGTAACACCTATCAACTTTAGATATTACTTTCTCAGGATAGCCTTTCCAGTTACCCACCCCAAAGACTAATTCATAAATTCTACTAACTTTCCTTCATAGGAATCTCCCCATTGCTGTGTATTCATTAGTTTTTTTTAGTAATGTCTGTTTCCTCACTAGACTGTAAGCTCCATGAGTCATTTCACTGTAGCATGTGAGCTGCCTATTTTTCTTTCTCCTACATTCGAGCACCCAACTGGCCCATGGAATCCCTCAGATTTCCTTAGGTGCTCCAGAAGAAGGGAGGTTTTGCAAGGGAGAAGCTTGTCTTGCAGGTAGCAATATTAGGAAGTTTTGCCGCACACAGCCCTGGGGCTCTCGTACCTGCCAGCCATGGCTTTGTAGTAAGCAAAGATCTGATCCGCCAGCTTGTAGACAAACTGATCAAAACACAGGTTCACCTGGTGAAGAGGGAGCAGAAAATGTCAATGGTGACTATCTGGCTTTATTACAGAAACTTGAAGAACTGAAGAGGGCAGTTGGGTAAGGCTGCCTGCAGCATGTTACGGAGCAAGATGCTTTGAAGAGAAAAAAAAGAATATACTGTGGCCAAGTATGTTTGAGAAGTCTAGCCCCTTGCTCTCAAGGTCCTCAACTAGGCACAGAGAAGGCAGAATTCAAAAAGCTTCTGAGGAACTGCCCTCCTCACTGGTCCCCTCCTCTCTGTTACGAGGAGCCTGCCACCTGCCCCGGGGGAACACCACAGACAGGGCTTCACATCCTGCAATTACACAAACCAGCCTCCCCATTTCTCCCAATAGACTACTCTCTTATCTTTTCTTTTCATTTTACTTTACCTTGCTTTGCAGACAAAGTTGATGGTGATTGGAAATTTTAAAACGGTTTGCTAAAAATCTTTGGTTCTTAATGAACAAGAGACTATCTTGCCTTTTCAGTGTTTTGTCATGTTGGTGGCAGAATATGATGCTCAGGTGAGGAAAAGGTCACCTCTGATAGAGAGGATGGAAAGTAAATCTTCCAGTGATGGCAAGAGCAGGGAATGGCTGAAGGCAGGATGTTAAAGAGATGGGCTGCGATTCCAGTAGGTAGCAGTCTAACTTCAAAGGAAATAGACTGGTGATTGATTCTTTTCGTACCAAACTCCCAGCTCCATGGGGTTAACTCTTTATTCAAAGACATTTCATATCTTTTATTTTACACCCAAAATGTTATCCTGAACATGCAAACACAGTGTTGTGTGCAGCACTGTCCTTATATACAGGTAACCAAGGCCTCTGCCCTGGACCTTGAGCTTCAGCAGTCCCAGGGGGCCCTCCTCCAGACAAAGAACCCAAAGGGTCCAGATAGGGGTGCCCACCTCAAGCTCCCCTTCTAGATCGAATGTTCTTGCCCAAATAGCCTCAGCCCCTTCCAGGGCCTCTGTGCACTCTTCCCTGGGTTCATTCCTGAGGGTGGGCTGCACAGCACCTGTGGGCAACACTAGGGCCTGGGCTTGGCTGAGGGGACATTGTTCATGGCAGGGGTGGGAGACAAAGCTTGGGTACCCACACAGAGGCCCTTCAGAACAGAGTCTGAAGATGGGAAGAGAAAGGGGGCAGGCCATGAGCTGGGGGCGGGGGGTGGTGGGGTGGAGTGTCTCAATTTATACTTCAGCCCCATGGCCTCCAATGTTACCCAGGGCTTGTCTGTATGCTTTTATTACATTTATTTTTAAAAAGTCACTTGGACACCTGAGACTCTGTATTTTTTGTTTTCAGTCTATTGGAGAACATGACTATCTAAAATTTTATCAGAAAATGAATGGACTTGTTGAAGCTGAGATGTAGTCAATTAACTTATCTACAATTCATCTTCCTTCCTAAGTCTGTGCATTGCTCAGGAGACAAAGAGGATGGATTTCATTGGGGTCCGTCAAGGTTTTCAACTCCCATGGCAACCGAAGATTTAGAAAGAAAGCAGCATGTCTACTAGCCCATCACTGAAATACATACTCTTTCAAACTAATTTGGTACTAATGTTTATCCTAAAGCATTCACATCTTTCCTTTATAAGAATGCCTTATACGTGTGTGACAATTGGATTCATTCTATGTTTATATGACTCCATGTACTTAAGTGGACCAGAGACTCTCATTCCAATTTCCAGATGACAAAACTAAGATATATCACAGTCATTAGTGCTGTTGATTTCCTGTTTCTGGTCCTTGCAGGCCCATGGTAGGCTTGCCCTTCCTCACTCCTCTTTGAAAGGAGGCACAGCCATGCAACTTGCTTTGACCAATGACATGTCTCACTTCACAGGTGGAAGCTTTAAGAATCAGAGTACAATTCATCCTGACACTTCCTCCTGCCATGGCAACCAGTTAACATCCGAGATGGGTCCCAGCTTCAAGACTACATGGAACAGAGCCTGCAGCCAACCCATAATGGTAAAATGAACCTTTAGTTTAAAACTACAAAGAATTTGTGATTGTTACTGCCACATAACCTAGCCTTTCCTGACTATTACAGAAATAAAGCCATTGACTGACCATTGAATGGCTTCATAGGTAAGAGGATGGCTATTTCAGTCCCACCAGTGCTAGGATGTGACTCTCTAAGCGGCATGATGTTGGGATAATGCTACCTGACTACACCCAGTCTCAGATTTATTATCTGTAAAATAAATAGTAGCATACACTTCTTTAAGTTATCGTGAAGATTATTTAAAATGTTCATAAAGTGCTTAGTATTGTGCCTGGCAGATGATAAATATATAATAAAAATAGGTAGCATTACTGTTGTTATTATTATTAGCCAAGTAATCCAACTGCAAAAACCCATTAGAAAATTAACTTTACCCATGCAGTTCTATCAAATGCCAACCCTTAACATTTGAAAAAGAAATTCCACCATCCTTCTATAGGTCCCTTTGGTTGATCACAATGTTTATAAAGATCTGTCTCCAGAGAAAGTCATTGATCCCCCACGCTATGGTCTGAATGTTTGTGTCCCTCCAAAATTCTTATGTTAAAATCTGACCGCCCCACCCCCAAAGGTGATGGAATTAGGAGGCGGGTCCTTTGGGAGTTGATGAATCATAAGGATGGGAGCTTCATGAATGGGATTGGGGCTGTTCTGAAAAAAGATCCAGAGAGCTCTCTGGCCCCATCCAACATACGGGGACGCAACGAGAAGTCTGGGACCCATGAGATGGGCCTCCCCTTGGCCATGCGGACACCCCGATCTCAGACTCCCAGCCTCCAGAACTGTGAGAAATACATTCCTGTTGTTTATAAGCCCACAGACCATGGCATTTTGTTACAGCAGCCAGAACGGACTAAGACCCCCCGACTTTGTGCCCACAGCTAGAGATCTGAAAAGTCCAGCGTCTTGGAACAAGATCATGAAAACAAAAGGAGAAGCAGTCACTTGCCTCGGCTTCGATCTCATCATACAGGAACTGCTTCTTAAACTTGGTCAGAGCATAGTAGGCGCTGTCGTTGTACAGATCCAATGGGTAGAGGACGTACCTGAAGAGGGAAAAACCATGGCCGGTAGCTTACTAATGATCTCGCTTACAGCAGGCAGATTTCAACTTGCTCAGGAAATATGAAAAGCTGGGTGAACAAACTCAGAGGTAGGAAAAACAGACCCTTTCAGCACGCTACAAGGTTTGCAGCATCACTCTGTAATGACTTACTTAACAGTCTGCTCACAGAAATCAAAAGCCATGAATGTCCATAAATGCAAGGCCTGAGAAAATTCAGTCTGGGACTAAGAGAAATCTGGTGGCTGTTCAAAACATTAGCTTCCTGAATCCCTGAGATGTTCATCTTCCCAGCGTGGCTGTTATGAGACTGACAAAGCCTAGGAAGGGCAAGTGGGACTTCTGAACCTATCTGCAGGGCTGAGTCACATCTGGTGTGACCTGATCCTGGGTGGGGCACACTGCCTCTGCTGGAAAGTTCTGGAAAGAACAGGGTTCCCTGGGGCACAGGCTGTCCTCCACCTGCACATCAGGAACATACTGGCCCAGCCCTGCCTCTTACTCCATCATGGAAGGTTCTTTGGTTTCCAGGATATGGTCTGTGAGAATCCAGGGCATGGACATCTCAATAGGGAACTGGATCCGCCGGCCCATGGTTAACTCCAGGAAGAATTCTCGGAACCAGAGCTGGGAGAGGTCGCAACACTGCTGCAGGGCTTCTGGAAGCATGAGGGAAAACAGCCTTGGGTTACACATCAGAAGCACCAGAAGACCTTAATTCTTATTTTTTTAAACTTTATTTTTCTCTCACTGTGCTAGGTACCAAGCAGGTACCCTGAATATGACTTGATCAGTAGGTCCCACTCTCCTGAACTTAAAGGCCAGTCTAACGTCTATTGACAAGACAGTGTTTGTTAAAGCTTCAGAGGCAGTGGCAGTGCGGGGGTAGGGGGATGAGGTGGGCAGAGATGTTTTAGAGCTTTAGATGTCCTGAAAGTTTCCACCATGCCCTTACAAAGCCTTCCTGAACATGCCAACTAAGTGTCAAAGTGCGTCTGCTCTAAGTGTCAAGACAGGTCCGTGGGTGTCCCCTTCTAACTGGACTGCAGCTCCATGGCCCCTTATGTGTGGTAATTCTGGATTGCTTCCTGCTCAGAGGCCTCCAGGGCCCTTCCCAGGCTGCTCTCCTGGAGAAGGGTAGACTGTCTCAGATCACTCTTTCCAATACTGAGAGACACTGTCCTAGGGCCCTGGGATGCTGCTCTTGCTCCACTTCACTCCCCAACCCACCTGCACACACATCCCACCAACCAGAGAAATGGGGCGGGGGACACAGGACCCAAGTGCAGCCCAGGAGCCCCCTCTGCTAGGAGCAACAGGCACTAATTGGTTCAGATCTGCCACTTTATAGCAAAAGGCTGAACTGGCCCCTGGGTGGGTCTGCAAGTATCGCCTGCTTTTTTTTTTTTTTTTTTTTCTTTTAGGGCCACACCTGCAGCATATGGAAGTTCCCAGGCTAGGGGTCAAATCAGAACTACAGCTGCCAGTCTACACCACAGCCAAAGCAATGCCAGAGTCGAGTTGTACCTGCCACCTGCACCACAGCTCATGGCAATGCCAGATCCTTAACCCACTGAGCAAAGCCAGGAATCAAACCGGCATCCTCATGGATACTAATCGGGTTCATTACCTCTGAGCCACCATGTGAATTCCGTGTCATCTGTTTTTGATCCCCCTTTACTAAGGACCTCATAACGAATTAGCCACAAGGATCTACCACATTTAGCTAAGTGAGAAGAGCTGGAGTGAGCCTGGCCTTTCCCAGGTTTCACTGGAAAGTGCCTTTTTCTTTGGTGGCAACCCCTGGCCTGATGACCCTAACAGTTCCGGTTCCTGGGCACCCCCCCACCTCACCCGACGGGGCGGCTCACCACTGATGTTGAGCAGGTGCGTGAAGAAGAAGGACTGCTTGTGGAAGTCCTCTATGGCGAGGACAATGGGCCCATCCAGGCTGCTGCGCAGGGTCTTCTTGGAGCCACTTTTGTCTGCGATGAGTGATTCAAGCATGGTCCGCACCATGTACAGCTTGAAAAAGAGAGGAAGACAGGAAGGTCAGGGGTTGGCCTCCACCCAGGGGGAAAGGTTGCTTTGTGCTGTATTTCTATTCTTTTTGTTCGGCAGATATCTGCCCTTAAAAAGCACTGCCTTAGGAAGCAGCAGTTGAGGGTTGGAGACATAAAATCTGGAATGTGTAACCTTTAAGAGGGAGCTTGGCCAGCCTGGAAGGATGTTCTGCCCAGGTCTGGTGACATCCTTGGGTAGGAGGACCTGGTGATACCAGGTCTTTCAAGGCCCAGGTGCCTGCCTGTTCTGCTCGGCCAAGGGCGTGGGCATCAGAGGAGAACCTCATTCCACGTCACCCTGGAGTCACCACTCCCTGCTTTACTGGACAGCCATAGTGGCACCTTGGGTAGGGCACTGGACTCAGAGTCAGAAGACTGGGGTTCCAGGCCAACCACTGCCACTGACCTACTGTGTGACCTTGGGCAGCAATGTCCCACTCTGGGCCTCAGTTTTCTGATCTGCTAACATGAGGAGGTTGCACCAGAGGCTTTCTCCAACCAGTCCCTTTCAGCTCTAACATTCCGAGAAACTGTGAAACGGGGTAAGATCAGAACAAGCCCCCCACTACCTCAAGTTTCTGACCCTCGTGGTGGAGGGACAGTGCCCTCTGGGGGCACCAGCTGCATCGCACAGCCTGTCGAAACGCTGGGTGGAAAGCAGGCGAAGATGGGTACTTACACAGGAGGCCTACTAGACAATTAACTCCTGCTTACAGAGGGCCTTAAGTGCAAAAGGCGCAAGTGCTAATCTAGATCTTTCCACACCATGTGTCTTTGAATCTTAGGGCTGGAAGGGGCCGTGAGGAGCCAGGCTAGTCCATTCCTGCTGCCTCCTGGAGAAGTGTACCCAACCAACCCAGCCAGGCGGTGTTATACCAGGGATCGGCAGCCTCTTCGGCCCTGTGTGCCACCAGTGGGGTGAAACAAAGCCCGCGGGGACCACTGGCAGGCCTAAGACATAGATAGGAGAGAAGAGGAGGGAATGGGAGGGCAGGAGAGACAGGGAAGAGGGAGAGAGAGAAGAGAGAGAGAGAGAGAGAAAAGCAAGAGGTATTGTATACGGTGGGAAAGCCGCCACAACTGCTAGGGGCCACCTGCCGGCCACCTCTGAGATGCTCCAACCTCCCTCTGCCACCACGTCCATCCTGGCCGCCTCTGACCTGCCCTAGGACTTCACCCACTGTGCACCCCGCCTGGGCTGGCCAGCGCGGCCACAGAAAGGAGTGGCTCGCCGTCCCTGCCCCAGCACTTCCCTCGTGGTAAAGGAACCACGGGGCTACCGGACAGTCCACCCTCTGCAATCCTGCCAGCAGGCACGGCTGACCATCCCTAAGACTGGAGAGGCACAGCTCTGACGACTGCCTTGGGAGTCCTCCGAGAAAGGATTCCTCAGTCCAGTCTGTGTGGGTGTTGGTTCATCGGTATCCAGTTCTAACTATCTGAAAACCCCTTTCACCCCTAAGAGGGGAAACTGTTCCCCCCCACTTACTTTTATTGAACAAAGCATTTAATTCACAGGAACAGTCACCTCCCAGCTCTGCTACGCGCCACATCCACTCTGCTCCGAGAGCCCTAACAGAGCCCCGGGGTGGGAGTCAGGAGACCTGGTTCTCGTCCCACCTCCACCGAGACTCACCTTGTGACTTGAACAAGTCACTTCCCCTCTCTGAACCTCAGTTTCCCCATCTGTTAAATAGGGGAGGAACTAGTTGGGGACTAGTTTGCCTCTAAGGGCTATTCCAAGCTGACTGTCTAGGAGTCTATTAGGTGTGTCTGTGCCATCCTAACAGGACTTGGGGGTATTGGGGGGCTTAACTCTTGGTGATGCTCCCTCTTGTATTATCTTTATAAATACTCCTCTCTCCCTCCCACCCCCGACCCCTCTCTCATTCTCTGTTGGCCCCCTCTCTCAGTCGCCTCCTTTCTGGTTTCTCTTTTGCCTTGTCCTAGAAGAAACAGTCAGAAGCTCCTGTTTAGCCCCTCCAGGCCATTCTGGATTGGAAAGGTCGCTGGCACTTGATACTACAGAGAACAGTTGGAGAAGCTTCCTTGAGGGGTGCCACATCTCTCCAGCAGGCAAGGTAAGTGCCGAGTGGTCTGGGGGCCAGGGGAACCTATGATGACAGTGCTGAGAACACAGCTCGCCCAGTCCCCTCCCCGCCAGCTCCAGACACAGACACACACACAGTGAGAAGGGTCAGGGGTGGGCTTCAGACAGTTCAGCTCAGGTGATTCAAGGTCTCAGGATGTCCGACATGAGAGGGGGTTAAAGGTCATGTAAGCAGATTTTCCCAGTCTGTGGATTCTGGGGCCTGTATGACCTTTAAAAGCTGGAATGGGTCCATATACTTTTTTCCAATACCTCAAAAAGCCTACCAGAAACTATTTATCCTTCAGTAGGAGGCAAGGATTTAACTAAGATGCCTTAGGTTCTTTACTTTTCGTTTTTTCTATAATTTTACAACTACTTTGGATAAGCCACAGGCAACCTCTTGTTCAAAAAGCTCTGGTTGGCAACTCTGAATATTTCTGATGATTAGACTTTCTTTAAGGGGTCAAGAGCTTTTGATACTTTTGTTGTTGTTGTTGTTGTTGTTGCTATTTCTTGGGCCGCTCCCACGGCATATGGAGGTTCCCAGGCTAGGGGTTGAATCGGAGCTGTAGCCACCAGCCTACGCCAGAGCCACAGCAACGCGGGATCCGAGCCGTGTATGCAACCTACACCACAGCTCACGGCAACGCCGGATCGTTAACCCACTGAGCAAGGGCAGGGACCGAACCCGCAACCTCATGGTTCCTAGTCGGATTCGTTAAACACTGCGCCACGACGGGAACTCCAGCTTTTGATACTTTTGATTTGGGGGAAATGTGAGGAGTAACAAAAGGGATGTTTTATCAGTAACATGATCCCATCCAAAGTTTTCATTTAACAGAGAAGATAATCAGAGCTCAGAGAAGTCAAGGCATTTGCCCAAGATCACACAGCGAGTCAGAGGCAAAACTTGGGAATTCCCAAGCTAGGATGTCACTACAGGGGAAGGGGGGGGGGGGTCAGGGTTCATTAGAAAGGGACAGGATAGCTACATACAGATTCTACTTTAAATTCCTCCTATACTTGGGAATCTGTACTTCACAGGCTAGGACAGCCAGTCCTGGTATTACCCCCATTTGCCAGATAGACAACTGAGGCACAAAGAGATTATGTAACGTGCCCGAGGTCACACAGGTATCTAGGACTAGAATCCAGGTCTCCTGAATCTTAAGCCAGTGGTCCTCCCTCTTATATCAAAACAAGATGGCAGAATAAGACTAGAGCAGCTGCCTGACCCTGCCTTTCCTACCTGAGGACCCCCAGCCCCACTGCCCCATGGTCCAGCCAGGATGACCTACCGGAGCCTGGCTGGCCTCTGAGTCAGCAGAGCGGGCCTGTGACTGCAGCCACTTACCTGTGTGCTGGAGGGCCCCACGGCACGCCGAGGCACCTTGATGTCAAATCCACCTTTGGGGTCCTTCTCCCCTCTCAAGCATGGGTCGTTAGGGGGCTCTCGGCCCCCCTCCCAATCACAGATGGTTTTCCGAATTGCCTGCAGGACACTGGGGAAGGAAGAACCAGGACTCAGACCAGGTTTTGCTGTTGGAAGGTGGCACAGTAAGCCTGTTTCTAGAGTCCAGAGTCCCAGGACCATGTGCCTTCCAGCTCCTGGTGTGCTGGTGAAACATGCTCATTCCCGGGATGCTGGCTTAACAGATTTGCGATGCCTGCCTTTCATAAGTGCCCCCTGGTGCACTGGCTGCTGAGAACTCAGTTCTTGGCCCACATGGTGGGAGAGAAGCTGAAGGAAGCAGGATGGCCATTTTTCTTTTTGGTCATAGCAGAGTCTCATTAGTCCATTTCAATCTCTATATTTAACGCTTTCATAATAGCTTGTATTTGTTGCTTACTTACTCCACACTACTGTGTGCTTAGGTCTACTCGTGGATTATCTCATTTCATCATCCCAACAGCCTATGGAGTAGGTACCATCATTACCTACATTTCACAGATGAGGTTCAGTGAAGGTAGACAGAGCTGGATATGGGCTCCAAAACCAGAGATGGGGACTTATCCCAAAGGTCCAATATTGACCCTAAAAGGGCCTCCTGGAACTTTCTGGAACTTACTAGAAGAGTCCGTGCTTGCTCAGACACTTCCCTGGAAGCTGACTGAGCTGGAGAAGTCCTCTGTGGCCTGCACCCTGCACCTGAAAATGCTCGACGTGCCCTGAAAAAGGCTGTCTGAAGACCCACCTGATGAGGACGTTCTTCTTCTTCCGCACCGCCTGCCTGAGGGGCTCCCGCAGGGTCACCTGGGCAAAGTCCTGCAGGGCCGCGTAGATGGTGTTCCTGATGGCCTGGTTGAAGACACTCTCCATCCTGCCCATGAGCACCTGCAGACCTTTGATCATGGCGATCACCTGGCCAGGCAGAGGTCAAGGTCAGGCTCACCGTGCCTCGGAATACCGTCTGTCCCATACCCTCACCACACCTCAGGGAGGGTGCTGGCGGAGACATCCAGAAGCACGAGGCCAGCTAGAGCTGCTCGGGTAGAATGGCTACTTGTGTGCTAGAATGGACGTCCGCATGCAGCTTCCTTAGTTCTGCTACAAAGCAAAGATGTCAGCCACACTGCCTGTGTGCTTCATGATCAGCAGATTTTCATTCTGGCACAAGTTTGCCATCTTGCTGCTAACTGGTCTGTGCCCTGTTGGACAAATGGCAGCTGGTTCATGGACCATGTTTTGAGTAGCACTATGACTTTCAGAGGCTTCCTATCATGTATTCAGAGGCCATATCAAATAAAACTTGTGCGTTTCTTTTTTTAACTATAAAATTTCCTATAGAATTTTTACACTCTCTGCTTTTGAAATAATTTGGCCAGTAACTGCTGGAGTCCATAAAACAAGACTGCTAGAGAAGTCCTGTGGGGGAAGGCCTCTGCCCTTCTATTTACCTCCTCTCTAGCCTCTTGACTCACTTCTCTGTCTGCAGAGGTGGGAAAACAGGTGTCTGTAATATCTGCAAGGTGCCGTATCACCTGGACCTTGGTGCTCACTCAGGATCTGTCTGCCTGTGGGTTGTGTCCTCTCGCTAGGTGACTGTCTTGTCCTTGTGATAAGCATCCCTTCCCCATCCCAAGGAAGGGAGCCAGACATTTATGCAGCTGCTTTGCTTGTTTACTGGTGCGAAGTTTAAGGGGATAGGGGAGAAATGGGAAGCCAGGTGTCTCCTTTGGGGAAGTATAAAGTATAAAGAGTCTAAAGATCAGTTAGATCTAAGGGGAAATCTGCAACTTTGGGTTAGACAGAAATTTCTTATCTAGATAGAACACAAAAAAATCACAAACCACAGAATAATAACTAAGTTGGGCTTTATCAAAACTGAAAACAGTTGCTCTTTAAAAAGCACCCCTAACAGAATGAAAAGGCAAAATCACTGATTAGAAAATATACTTGCCACACACATGCGATTAAGGACTTGTAGCTAGAATACATAAAGAGTTCTCACAATTCAATAACAAAAAGTCAGAAACCCAACTTTAGAAAGTAAGCAAAAGATTTCAACAGGTAATACTTCACAAAGAATGATGTATGGAGAGCCAATAAGCACAAGAAAAGATGCTAAATATGATTTGTTTTCAGGAAAAGGCAAATTGAATGGCTAAGATTAATAAGGCTGGCAACACAAGGAATGCAAAGGTGCAACAGAATTCTCATATATAATTGTTGGGAATATAAAATAGTACACCCACTTTGGAAAACTGGCAGTTTCTTAAAATGAGAAATAAAAACCTATGTCCACACAAAGACTTACACCCAAATATTTAAAGCTACTCCGTTTTAGTTTTTTGACTGCACTTTCAACATGTGGAAGCTCCTGGGCCAGGGACTGAACCTGCACTGCAGCTGTTAACCAGAGCCACAGCAGCAACAACGCCAGATCCTTAACCCACTGAAATGCCAGAGAACTGCTAAAACAACTTTATTTATATTGGCTAAAAGCTGGAAATGGCCCAATGTTTATGGACAATTGAATGGATATACAAATTATAGAATATCCACACAATGGAAAAATACTCAGCCAATGAAAAGGAACAAACTATGCCAATGAAAAGGAAAAAACTATGCAATGTGGATGAATCTCAAAATTATTATGCTAGAGTGAAAAAAAAAAGCCTTGTGAACAAAATACATACTGTATGATTCCACTTATATAAAATTCTAGAAAATGCAAAAAAAATCTACAGTGGCAAAAAATGTGATTGTCTGGGGCCAAGGATGAGGAAAGGATGGATTGCAAATGGCATAAGAAGTTTTGAAGGGAAAATTGAAACGTTCTGTATACATATAACTGTCAAAACTTTTTGAATTATACACTTTAAATGGATTCACTTTACTGAATGTAAATTATACCTCAATAAAGTTGATAGTTTTTTTTTTTTCAATGGAAAAAGATTTGTTAAGGTGTTGATCAAAACCCTTGGAGTCACCAGCCTATCTGAGCTTAGAAGGTATGCTGTTTTGATTTTAAGCCTATGTTAAAAAGAATCTATTGTCAGGTTCTGAAATAAAGAATTTTGGATAGTACCATCATTTTTTACTTTTAAATCCTAGAAACAATTTCAAAAAGATAATCACTTTAAAGCTGATTGAAAAAACAACCATATCCTCATGGAGATAGCACATTTATGACACAAGAGAAGGGTGCTATTTCAAGAAAATGGAACATTCAGAGAACAAGGGAGAGCTTTTGGACCTTAAAAGTATTACAGGGAAAATAAAAAATACTAATAGAATTGAAAACAGAATGTAAGGAAATATCCCATAAATAAGTGATGCGCAATAAGAGAGAAAAGGTAGGAAAATTACACACTAACTTCTGCATGTCCAACATCCGACAAACTTATTCAGGTAAACTTAAAATACTTCCTCTCAAAAAATGAAGGTTGACAAAACCTTCATTTGTGGTAATTGTTGATAGTGGTCTCACTGGTGCTATCAAGAAACTGATTTCCTTGTACTAAGTGCACTTCATGTATTTCTAGTAAGATGATGTTCCGGAAAGTCTTTGTCATTTCTGGCTTTTTTTTTTTTTTCTTTTTTGTCTTTTTGCCTTTTCTTGGGCCGCTCCCGCGGCATATGGAGTTTCCCAGGCTAGGGGTCTAATCGGAGCTGTAGCTGCCAGCCTATGCCAGAGCCACAGCAACTCGGGATCCGAGCCACGTCTGCAACCTGCACCACAGCTCACGGCAACGCTGGATCATTAACCCACTGAGCAAGGCCAGGGACCGAACCCGCAACCTCATGGTTCCTAGTCGGATTCGTTAACCACTGCGCCACGACGGGAACTCCTCATTTCTGGCTTTTAAAAGGTGAAATATAAGCACATGGAAGTTCCTGGGCCAGCGATTGAATGGGCAACTGTGTTTTTAAATCTTTTTGAGCAAGGGAAGGAAAAGCTGTATGCATTTCATTGCTGACCTCAGGTTTCTTTCAGATTGTATTTATCAGTCTGTATGTATACAGTATAAAGAATGAGCTGAAGGAGTTCTCGTCATGACTCAGCAGTTTAAGAATCTGACTAGTATCTGAAGTTCCCATTGTGGCTCGGGGTAACAAACCCGACTAGTACCCATGAGGATAGAAGTTAGATCCTGGGCCTTGCTCAGTGGGTTAAGGATCTGGCGTTGCTGCAAGGCGAGGCATAGGATGAAGATGTGGCTTGGATCTCACATTGCCATGGTTGTGGAGTAGGCCTGCAGCTGCAGCTCTGATTCAACCCCTAGCCTGGGAACTTCCATATGCCATAGGTGCAGCCATAAAAAAAGAAAAAAAAAAACAAAAAACAAAAAAACCCTAAAAGAAAGAGCTAAAGTAACTCTGCTGTATTTATGTCTATCCAACAGTCTTTGATTAAATAAAAAGGAAAACTATTTCTAAAAAAGGCAGAATAGAGAAAAGAGAGGAGGAAATTATCAAATTAAAATTCAAGAAAAATGTCCAGACCTACAGAACATGCATTTCCACACTGCAATGGCATATTTACTGTTCCAAACAACGAATGCAAAAGGCCCTCATCATGATGCCTCCCAGAGAAACTTCAGAAAAACAGTGACAAAGAGATGTGTCTGTATAACTCTACACAGTAAAATGAAAGCATAAAGTTAGACTCACATTTCCTGATTTCAAAGCTATAGTAATCAAAATGGTGTGATATAGAGAGACATATAGCTCAATGGAAGCAGAAGCACAGAAATAAACTCTTACATTTATAGTCAACTCATTTTTTTGTTTGTTTTTTTAGGGCCACACCCACAGCATATGGAGGTTCCCAGGCTAGGGGTCGAATCAAAGCTGTAGCCGCTGGCCTATGCCACAGCCATAGCAACGTCAGATCCAAGCTGTGTCTGTGACCTACACTGCAGCTCATAGCAATGCTGGATCCTTAACCCACTAAGCAAGGCCAGGGATCAAACCTGCACCCTCAGGGACACTAGTCAGATTTGTTTCCTCTGAGTCACAACAGGAACTCCATCAATTGATTTTTTGAGGGGGTACACCCAAGACACGGGGGAATTCCTGGGCCAGGGATCAAATCCGAGCCATAGCAGTGACCATGCTATGTCCTTAACCTGCTGAGCCACCAGGGAACTCCCTAGCCAACTGACTTTTAACAAGGGTACCAAGACAATTCAATGGAGAAAGAATATTCTTTCCAACAACTGGTGCTGGGACAGCTGGATAGCCACATGCAGAAGAATGTAGTAGGGCCCCTACTCACACCATGTATAAAAATTAACTCAAAATGAACCAAAGACCTAAAAAATCTCATAAGAAAACATAGGAGTAAGTCTTTGAGATCTTGAATTAGGCAATGGTTTCTTAGATATGACACCAAAAGCACAAGTTGAGAAAGAAAAAATAAACTGGACTTCATCAAAATCAAAAGCTTTTGTGCTTCAAAGGATACTATCTAGAAAGTAAAGACAATAAAGAGAATGGTGGACAATTTTTTTCAAATTATAAGTCTGATAAAGGACTTTTACCCAGAGTATATAAAAACTCTTATACCTCAAAAATAAAAAGACAAATAACCCAAATAAAAATGGGCAAAGAATCTGAACAGATGCTTCTCAAAGAAGCTATGCATATGGCCAATAAGCACATGAAAAGATGCTCAATATCATTCGTTATTACCAATATGCAAATCAAAACCACAATGGGAAACTACTTCACACAAACTAGGATGGCTAAAATAAAAAGATGAGTGATGACAAGGATATGAAGAAACTGCAACCTTTACACACTGTGGGTGAAAATGTAAAATGGTGCAGCTGCTTTGGGAAACCAGTAAGCATGTAAATCAATGAAACTGGAACACACCCTTACACCATGCACAAAAATAAACTCAAATGGCTTAAAGACTTAAACATGAGACAACACACCATCAAACTCCTAGAAGAGAACACAGGCAAAACATTCTCTGACATCAACCTTACAAATGTTTTCTTAGGTCAGTGTCCCAGGGCAACAAAAATAAAAGCAAAAATAAACAAATGGGACCTGATCAAACTGACAAGCTTTTGCACAGCAAAGGAAACCACAAAAAAGAGAAAAAAAGACAACCTACAGAATGGTAGAAAACAGTTTCAAATGATGCAATTGACAAGAGCTTAATCTCTAAAACACACAAACAACTTTTACAACTCAAATAGCAAAAAAGCCAACAACCCAACGGAAAAATGGGCAAAAGATGTGAATAGACATTTCTCTAAAGAAGACAAACAGATGGCCAACAAGCACATGAAAAAATGCTCAACATCACTGATTACTAGAGAAATGCAAATCAAAACTACTATAAGGTACCACCTCACACCTATCAGAATGGCCATCATTAATAGGTATACAAATAGCAAATGCTGGAGAGGGTGTGGAGAAAAGGGAATCCTCCTAAACTGCTTGTGGAAATGTAAATTGGTACAACCACTATGGAAAACAGTATGGAAGTACCTCAAAAAACTAAATATAGTTTACAACCCAGCAATCCCACTCTTGGGCATATAAATGGACAAAACTTTCCTTGAAAAAGTCATATGCACCCATATGTTCATTGCAGCACTATTCACAATAGCCAAGACATGGAAACAACCTAAATGTCTATCAACAGATGAATCGATTAAGAAGATATGGTATATATACACAATGGAATACTACTCAGCCATAAAAAAGAATAAAATAATGCCATTTGCAGCAATATGGATGGAAATAGAGACTCTCATACTGAGTGAAGTCAGAAAGATAAAGAAAAATACCATATGATATCACTTTTATCTGGAATCTAATATAGGGCACAAATGAACCTTTGCACAGAAAAGAAACTCATAGACTTAGAGAACAGACTTGTGGTTGCCAAGGGGGAGGGGGAAGAAGTGAGATAGACTGGGAATTTGAGGTTAATAGAAAAAAACTATTGCATTTGGAATGGATAAGCCATGAGATCCTGCTGTATAGCATAGAGAATTATATCTAGTCACTGGTTATGGAGCATGATGGAGGATAATGTGAGAAAAAGAATGTGTGTGTGTGTGTGTGTGTGTGAGAGAGAGAGACTGGGCCATTTTGTTGTGCAGGAGAAAACTGACAGAACACTGAAAACCAACTATAATGGAAAAAATAAAATCATTTAAAAATAAATAAATACAAAAAAATTTAAAAAAAGAAAACCAGTAGGGCAGTTCCTCAAATCTTTAAACAGTTACCACATGACCCAGTAATTCTGCTTCTAGGTATATATCCAAGAAAATGAAACATTTCCACAAAAACACTTGTATATGAATCCACATATCAGTATTATCCATAATAGTCAAAAAGTTGACACAACCCAAATGTCCATCAATCTGTAAATTCTATAAACAAATGCGATACAGTCATACAATGGGATCTTATTTGACCCTAAAGGAATAAAGTACTGATGAACAGTATAACATGGGTGAACTGTGAAAACATCATGCTAAGTGGAAAAAGCCAGTCACATACTATATGTCTCCATTTATATAAAATTTCCAGAACAGGCAAATCAAGGGAGACAAAAGCAGATTTATGGTTGTCAGAGGCTGGTGGGGAAAGGAAGGAATGACAAGTGATTGCTAATGGGTATCCTTTTAGGATGACAAAAATGTTATAAAATCAGACAGCAGTAATGGTTTCGGAGCTCTGAATATATTAGAAATGACTGGACGGTGCACTTTAAAGGGTGAGTTTTATTATATGTAAATTGTATCTCAATAAAACTCATTAAAAATTATAGAGGAAAAAAGAACAAAGAATCAGGGATTAGATCAGAATCCAATTTTTCAACAGCAACACTAAAAACTAGAAAACAAGGAAATAATATCTTCAAACTTCTGGGAAAAATTATTTACAATTAAAAATTCTGGATCTACATGAACCCCTATGTCCACAGCAGCACTATTCACATAGTCAAGACATGGAAACAACCTAAATGCCCATCAACAGATGAATGGATTAAGAAGATGTGGTATATATATACATAATGGAATACTACTCAGCCACAAAAAGAATAAAATAATGGCACTTGCAGCAACATGGATGCAATACAGATTCTCATACTAAGTGAAGTAAATCAGAAAGAGAAAAACAGATACCATATGATATCACTTACATGTGGAATCTAAAATATGGCACAAGTGGGAGTTCCCGTCGTGGCGCAGTGGTTAACGAATCCGACTAGGAACCATGAGGTTGCCGGTTCGGTCCCTGCCCTTGCTCAGTGGGTTAACGATCCGGCGTTGCCGTGAGCTGTGGTGTAGGTTGCAGACATGGCTCGGATCCCGCGTTGCTGTGGCTCTGGCGTAGGCCGGTGGCTACAGCTCTGATTCAACCCCTAGCCTGGGAACCTCCATATGCCGCGGGAGCGGCCCAAGAAATAGCAACAACAACAACAAAAAGACAAAAGGCAAAAAAATAAAATAAAATATGGCACAAATGAATCTATCTATACAACAGAAACAGACTCACAGTCACAGAGAAGAGACTTGTGATTGCCAAGGGGGATGGGGAGGAGGGAATGGGATGCACTAGGAGTGGGTTAGTAGATGCAAACTATAACATTTCAAATGGATAAGCAGGGAGTTCCTGTCGTGGCTCAGTGGTTAATGAATCCGACTAGGAACCATGAGGTTGTGGGTTCGATCCCTGCCCTTGCTCAGTGGGTTAAGGATCCGGCATTGCTGTGAGCTGTGGTGTCGCAGATGTGGCTCAGATCCCACGTTGCTGTGGCTTTGGCGTAGGCCGGTGGCTACACCTTCGATTCGACCCCTAGCCTGGGAACCTCCATATGCTGCTGGACTGGCCCAAGAAATGGCAAAAAGACAAAAAAATAAAAAAATAAAAAATAAATAAATAAAATGGATAAGCAATGAGGTCCTACTGCACAGCACAAGGAACTATATCCACTCTCTTGGGATAGAACATGATGGAAGATAGTATGAGAAAATAATGTACATATATGTATGACTGGGTCACTACACCATATGCAATAATTGGCACAACACTCTAAATTAACTATACTTTAATAAAAAATAAACAAATAAAAAACTCTGTATCTAGCCACTCATTATGACTGAAGTTAGAAGTAAATATTTTCAGACGTTCAAGATCTCAAAAATACCCAACATAGGTTCACCACAATATATAAGGCAACTGCTAACAACCTTAAAAGGAGAAATCGACAATAACACAATAATAGTGGGGGACTTTAACACCCCACTTACAGCAATGGACAGATCAACCTTACAGAAAATCAATAAGGAAACACAGGCCCTGAATGATGCATTAAACCAGATGGACTTAATACATAATTACAGCACATTCCATCCAAAAGCAACAGAATACACATTCTTCTCAAGTGCACATGGAACATTCTCTAAGATTGATCATATCCTGGGTTACATATCCAACCTCGGTAACTTTAGGAAAATTGAAATCATATCAAGCATCTTTTCCAACCACAACACTATACGACTGGAAATCAACAACAAGAAAAAAACTGCAAAAAACACAAACATGTGGAGACTAAACAACATGCTACTAAACAACCAATGGATCACTGAAGAAATCAAAGAGGAAATTAAAAAATATGTAGAAGCAAATGACAACAAAGATACAACACTCCAAAATGTATGGGATGCAGCAAAAGCCGTTCTAAGAGGAAAGTTTATAGCAATACAAGCCCACCTCAGGAAACAAGAAAAAGCTCAAATCAACAAGCTAACTTTACATCTAAAGCAGCTTGAGAGAGAAGAACAGACAAGACCTAAAGTTAGTAGAAGGAAAGAAATCATAAAGATCAGAGCAGAAATCAATGAAATAGAAATAAAGAAAACCATAGAAAAGATCAATGAAATGAAAAGCTGGTTCTTTGAAAAGATCAACAAAATTGATAAACCCCTAGCCAGACCTATCAAGCAAAAAAGAAAGAGGACTCAAATCAATAAAATTAGAAATGAAAACGGAGAAGTAACAACAGACATCACAGAAATACAAAGGATCATAAGAGACTACTTACTATATGCAACTATATGCCAATAAAATGGAAAACCTAGAAGAAATGGGCAAATTCTTAGAAAAGTACAATCTTCCAAGACTAAACCAAGATGAAATAGAAAAGATGAATGGACCCATCAAGAACTGAAATTGAAATTGTGATTAAAAAACTTCCAACAAACAAAACTCCAGGACCAGATGGCTTCACAGGTGAATTCTAGCAAACATTTAGAGAAGAGCTAACACCACTCCTTCTGAAACTATTCCAAAAAATTGCAGAGGAAGGGATACTCCCAAACTCATTCTATGAGGCCACCATCACCCTGTACCAAAACCAAACAAAGATACCACAAGAAAAGAAAACTACAGGCCAATTTCACTGATGAACATTGAAGCAAAAATCCTCAACAAAATACGAGCAAACCACATCCAACAATACATTAAAATGATTGTACATCATGATCAAGTGGGATTTATCCCAGGGATGCAAGGGTTCTTCAATATCCACAAATCCATCAGTGTGATACACCACATTAAAAAAATGAAGAATAAAAACCATATGATCCTCTCAATAGATGCAGAAAAAGCCTTTGACAAAATCCAACACCCGTTTCTGATAAAAGCACTTCAGAAGGTGGGCATAACGGGAACCTACCTCAACATGATAAAGGCCACATACGACAAACCCACAGCAAACATCATTCTCAAAGGTGAAAAGCTGAAAGAATTCCCACTGAGGGAGTTCCTGTTGTGGCGCAGTGGTTAACGAATCTGACTAGGAACCACGAGATTGCGGGTTCGGTCCCTGCCCTTGCTCACTGGGTTGACAATCCGGCGTTGCTGTGAGCTGTGGTGTAGGTTGCAGACATGGCTCGGATCCCACATTGCTGTGGCTCTGGCATAGGCCAATGACTACAGCTCCGATTGGACCCCTAGCCTGGGAACCTCCATATGCCACGGGAGCAGCCCAAAGAAATAGCAAAAAGACAAAAAAAAAATAGAATTCCCACTGAGATCAGGAACAAGACAAGGATGTCCGCTTTTGCCACTACTCTTCAACATAGTTCTGGAAGTCCTAGCCACAGCAATCAGAGAAGTAAAAGAAATAAAAGGAATCCAAATGGGAAAGGAAGAAGTAAAACTATCACTATTTGCAGATGACATGATACTATACCTAGAAAATCATAAAGACGCTACCAGAAAACTGTTAGAGCCCATCCATGAATTTGGCAAAGTCGCAGGATACAAAATTAATACACAGAAATCAACAGCATTTCTATACACTAACAACGAAAGATCAGAAGAAAAATTAGGGAGGCAATCCCATTTACCATCACATCCAAAAGAATAAAATACCTAGGAGTAAACCTACCTAAAGAGACAAAAGACCTGTACTCTGAAAACTATAAGACACTGATGAAAGAAATTAAAGAGACACAAATAGATGGAAAGATATACCATGCTCGTGGATTAGAAGAGTGAATATTATCGAAATGACTACACTATCTAAGGCAATCTACAGATTCAATGCAATCCCTATCAAATTACCAAGGACATTTTTCACAGAACTCAAACAAAATATTTTAAAGTTTGTTTGGAAGCACAACAGACCCAGAATAGCCAAAGACATCATGAAAAAGAAAAATGGAGCTGGAGGAATCAGGCTCCCGGACTTCAGACTATACTACAAAGCAACAATCATCAAAACCATATGGTACTGGCACAAAGACAGAAATATAGATCAATGGAACAGGATAGAAAGCCCAGAATTCAACCTATGTACCTACAGCCAACTAATCTATGACAAAGGAGGCAAGAATATACAATGGAGAAAGGACAGCCCCTTCAATAAGTGGTTCTGGGAAAACTGGACAGCCACATGGAAAAGAATGAAATTAGAACACTCCCTAACACCATACACAAAAATAAACTCCAAATAGATTAAAGACCTAGATATAAGACCAGACACCATCAAACTCTTAGAGGAAAACATAGGCCAAACACTCTGACATAAACGACAGCAACATCTTCTCAGATCCACCTCTTAAGAGTATTGACAATAAAACAAAAATAAACAAATGGGACCTGATCTAACTCCAAAGTTTCTGCACGGCAAAGGAAACCCTAAACAAAGCGAAAAGACAACCCACAGAATGGGAGAAAATCTTTGTAAGTGAATCAACTGACAAGGGCTTGATCTCCAAAATTTACAAACAACTTCTGCAGCTCCATACCAAAAAAAAACAAACAACCCCATAAAAAAATAGGCAGAAGATCTAAACAGACAGTTCTCCAAAGAAGACATACAGATGGGCCGAGAAACACATGAAAAGATGTTCAACATCACTCATTATTAGAGAAATGCAAATCAAAACCACAATGAGGTACCACCTTACAGCAGCCAGAATGGCCATCATCCAAAAGTCTACAAACAATTAAGTGCTAGAGAGGGTGTGGAGAAAAAGGAACCCTAGTACACTGTTGGTGGGATTGTAAAGTGGTGCAACCACTGTGGAAAACAGTATGGAGATTCCTCAGGAAACTAAACATAGAACTACCATTTGATCCAGCAATCCCACTCCCAGGCATCTATCCAGAGAAAACCACGACTCCCAAAGACACATGTACTCCAAAGTTCATTGCAGCACTATTTACAATAGCCAAGACATGGAAACAACCTAAATGTCCATCGACAGAGGAGTGGCTCAAGAAGAGGTGGTACATATACACAATGGAATATTACTCAGCCATTAAAATGAACGAAATAACAGCATTCTTAGCAACATGGATGGACTTAGAAACTATCATGCTAAGTGAAGTCAGCCATACAATGAAACACCAACATCAAATGCTTTCACTGACATGTGGAATCTGAAAAAAGGACAGACGGAACTTCTTTGCAGAACAGATGCTGACTCACAGACATTGAAAAACTTATGGTCTCCAGAGTTGGCGGGGGTGGGGGGGATGTGCTTGGGCTGTGGGATGGAAATCCTGTGAAATCAGATTGTTATGATCATTATACAACTACAGATGTGATAAATTCATTTGAGTAATAAAAAAAAGTAATTAAGGGAAAAAATAAAAATAAAAAATAAATAAAATGTAAAAAATAAAGAAATAAAAATCCAAAAAAAAAAATCTCAAAAATATTTTCTTCTATAATTGCTTCTTAGAAAGCTATTGAAAGATATATTGCTCCAAAATAAAGGAGAGGTAGCCCTGGGCTCCAAGAGGAGAGAGAGCAAGGCAATGATTACGAGATGTCTCTGATAGGTACCTGACAGCAGATCTAGAGACAAATTAGCTCAGACTGCAGAGAAGGACAGAGGGCTTCAGCAGGAACAGCTCCAAGGCAAAAAAGGGCAATAACATTCATAAAATATTACTGTGATTGGCTATTTGATAGGGAGTTTTACACGTTAGTATGTTTGAGGGTTCCTTTTTGATAGGATCATAGAAAACTTATCAAACAATAAATAAGACATTGTTTACTCGAGCAAAAGCAAAAATTGTACAAAAAAGAGACGTATTCACCTTAGACCATAAGACTCAGTGATGAAGAAGAGGTACTCAGTTACAGTAAAATACAGCGACTGCTAATTTAACCAACAAATGTGAAATTACCACTTTGGGAAGACAGGAGAAGGGAAGGGGGGTGTGCTGGGGGTGAAGGTCGGAGGTAGAGGTGAAAGAACTCAATCATTTTCTCCCAAAATAGGAAATTAACAGAAAATGCCATAAATTGAAAAACAAAGGAACAGCCCCCCGAGCCCGTTAGTGGAAGTTCAGAGGTAAATACCAGAAGATACAGCCTGACGAGGTGAAAGATGTTTCCCATTTGGGGATTCAGGTGCAGGTTACTATTTTTGCCTTGTTTTTATTGTTGTCAAATGCCACACAGAATTATTTTTCTTAAATTTATTTTTACGATTTTTTGGACATGCCTGTGGCACGCAGAAGGTCTCGAGCCCGGGACTGAACCCATACCACAGCAGTGACAATGCTGAATTCGTAACAGCTAGACCACCAGGGAACTCATATATATATATATATATATATATATATATATATGTTTTACCAAGAAAATAAAAATAACAGGAGTCCCTGTTGTGGCTCAGCAGGTTAAGAAACCAACTAGTATCCATAAGGACGTGGGTTCAATCTCTGACCTCGCTCAGTGGGTTAAGGATCCAGCATTGCCACAGCTTGGTATAGGGTGACAGCTACAACTGTGATTCAATCCCTAGCCTGGGAACTTCCGTATGCCACAGGGGCAGCCCTAAAAAGAAAAAAAAATTACAAAGCCTCTCAATGTATAGGAAAGTAAGCCACTCATTATGAGTGAGGTTAGCAGTAAATATAGAGAAAATGTCCCTGGCGGATGAGTTTCAGAGGCTGCAGGAAGGTGAGGGTAGGAGTGGGGGAAAGAGAGGAGTAATTTCTAAACTAGCTACAGCGCAAAGGTATTACTTTCATTAAGGCAAGCAAGGCGTAAAACTGATTTCAAAGTTACATGTCCTCTCTACCTGTAAGCTTCATTTTATAGGCCTGAGAAGGACTTTCTCCTCCAGGGATGACTGGGAGACTGTCTTCTAGGCTGATTATTAGACAGGGAAGTACCAGGAGGTCAAGATCACTCAGCAGAGACGCATCTGTCACCTGCCTGAAGTGATCCCACTGAGCCTCAGTCCTTTAAAGTGCAGACCTGGGATCAGCTCAAGAGCAGCTCTCACCCCTAATAGGACTGTGACCCTTGACAGCCTTCATGGCTCATCTACAGCATCATCTCTGACAATTACTCTTTGATTCTCCACAATAACACTGGGATGGACGCTGTTAGACATTATCCGCTCCATCCTGCAAAGAACTGAGGCTCACAGAGATGAAGGGCCCAGAGCTAGCATCCAGGTCTCTGACTTCTAGGCTTCAGACAGTCATGAAAGAGGTAGCTGTCACTCACAACCCAGGATGAAAGGGCCCTCTCACCCATATAGACATACCTCTTAGTAATTAAACAAACAAAAACAAATCAGAAATTTATAAGGCAGGATGTAAGAATCCACTGTCTAGAAATGACTAGTGTTAAAGGTTTGGTATGTCTTCCATTTTGAGAAAACATACAAGAGTTATTAATTTTAGTAGAAGCGGAATTATTTTACATGCTACTCTTTAACTGTTTATTTTTTTTTAACTTATTATACTGTGCATATCTTCATGTCAGTACATCCTTTTGAGTGGCTGTGTGGTATTCAATGATATAGCTGTACCTTCATTGATTTTACCTGGTCCACCATGAAGAACATTTCGGTTGTTTCACGTATCTTCACATTATAAACAATATGGTAATAAATGTCTATGTACATACGCCTCAGCACATTTGGCTTATTTCCCTGAGATACACTTTCTAAAAGAACTTCAGGGCCAAAGGATATGCATGTTAAACCAGACTGCCCCCAAAGAAAGCTCATAAAAATGGAGAACGGCCAACGTATCTGAGAGGGTCTCCATCCCACTTTAACCAGCAAGAGACACCACCAGTCTTCGAGATCTTTACCATCCAGACTGGCCAACACTATCTCAGTGTCCATCTGTAGTTCTCTGACCACTCATCACTCTGGGCATTTTTCTCATCTCTTCTGGCCATGGGTTGTGTTCCTTCTGTTGTTCGTGGTAGAATAATGCTTTCTTGGGGATTTTTAAGGACAGAATGAGTTTCTCACCATTTCTGAATAATCCCTTGGGACAGAGATGAATTAGGGTGGGAGGAGGGGGCAGGGATGTGCACATACAGAAGGAGATGGGGGCTCCCTGGCCCCAGCAGCAGCCTGGGTTGGGGGGAAGGAGGCTTGGGGGAGCAGCACTCACCTCCACGAAGGCAAACTTCTCCTCGCTGGTGTAGTTGTAGCGCGTGGCTCTCTCATACTCCTCGGCCGTGCCTGGACAGTCCTTGTTGCAGAACTTGTCTGTGGGGTGAACCAGCTTCCAGGAGTACTGGGGAGAGAGGAGAGACCCAAACGTCCATCAGCGGGTGAACGGATCGACATACAGCTCAGGCTTAAAAGGGAATGAAGGGCTGACGTGTCCTGCAATGGAGGGACCCTGAAAACATGGTGTGCAAGAATTCAGACACAAACACCCACGTAGGCTGATTCTACTTAAAGGAAACATCCAAAGAGGGAAATCTACAAAGGCAGAAGGGGACTGCGTAGGGCTGCAGGGATGGGGAATAGGGGCTGGTTCTACCGGGTTTCTTTTCAAGGTGATGGAAATGTTCTACATTTGACAGCAGCTGCACAGCACTGGGCACATACAAGACACGAATGCATCTATGTTTGAAAGCACTGGGCATATATAAGACACGAATGCATCTTGAAATGAGTGAATGGTGGGGTGTGTGAAACATAGCTCAATAAAGGTGATGAAAAAAGAGTGCCAGGGAGAAGCGGGGCAGAGGGATTCCAAGTGAAGAGGGGTCAGGATGGAGGGGCCAGGAAGGGGCAGGCCCTCAGCCCTGGGACACCTACCACCTCCATGACGTGGGCGCTCCACTTGGACAAGAGCTGCAGGCCCCGCAGCGCCAGGTCAAAGAGCTCGCGGTACTCCTCATCCGACTTCTGGCTGTCCAGCCCGGAGCCCGTCACCACCTGTGGGACATTAGCCATTGCCGTCACCGCTGGACACATCTGGCACATTTATACCTTATTTCACTGCTTCCCTTGAGAACACTGCAAGGGCGGTGCTATTATTATACCCCTAGACCAACAAGCTGAGGCTCAAACAAGTGCCTTGCTGAAGGCCACTGGCTTGTAAATGACTGCAGGTTCAAATTCACGTAGTGTGATGCCAGGGCCCTATGCACCGTGATCCTGGTCTACTGCAGAGAAGTGGTTTTCAGGCTCTTTTGTCTGCAACTTACAGTAGGAAGCACATGCTCTGTACATACTCAGGAATACATACCTACGTGGAGAGGTATTCAATACAGACATGAAACAACACGTTTCATGAAGCAACTTTATTCTTAATACATGAGATTTCCTCCTATATTCTATTCCACTTCACACCAAAATGCTAATCAGAAACCACTTAAGTGATGTCAAACTCATTAATTAGAAATGACTCATTGACTGGAGTTCCCGATGTGGTGCAGTGGTTAACGAATCCGACTAGGAACCATGAGGTTGAGGGTTCCGTCCCTGGCCTCATTCAGTGGGTTGGGGATCCGGTGTTGCTGTAAGCTATGGTGTAGGTCGCAGACGCAGCTCGGATCTGGCGTTGCTGTCTCTGGTGTAGGCTGGCAGCTACAGCTCCAATTAGATCCCTAGCCTGGGAACCTCCATATGGCTTGGGTGCGGCCCTAGAAAAGACAAAAAAAGACAAAAAAAAAAAGAAATGACTCATTGACTGAAAAGCACTGGTGAAGACAAACATCTATTTGAATGTGTAATACTCCACAATGTATGCAAGTATGTATGGGTGTACATGAATGTCCATATGACTATGAGTGCATAAACACACACACATATATATGTACACACACAGATATACACACACACACACATATACATATAAAGTTGGTGCTCATTATTTGTGGATTCCATATCTGTGATTTTTGTCTATTCACAAGACTGTATCTGTCACCTCAAAATCAATCCTTGTAGTGCTTTCACAGTCATGTGCAGATGTGCACAAAGTGGCAAAAAAATTTCAGTCGTGTTCCTGGCTGAGGTTGAACAAGGCAACTCCCTGCCTTCATGTTTCAGCTCATACTGAAAACAAGTATCCCCTTCCCTGTCTATTTAGTGTCCCGTTTTCCACACTTCTGTGTTTTTTACTGGTGTTTTCACTACTTAAAATAGCCCTCAAGGAGTTCCCGTTGTGGATCAATGGTAATCAATCTGACTAGTAACCATGAGGATGCAGGTGTGATCCCTGGCCGTGCTCAGCGGGTTAAGGATCTGGCCTTGCCATGAGCTGTGGTGTAGGTTGAAGATGTGGCTCGGATCCTGAGTTGCTGTGGCTGTGGCATAGGCCAGCAGCTGCAGCTTCGATTAGACCCCTAGCCTGGGAAATTCCATACGCTGCAGGTACAGCCCTAAAAAGACAAAAAAAAAAAAAAATAGCCCCTAAGCACAGTGCTGAAGCTCTGCCTAGAGCTCTTAGGAGAAAGGAGGCTGTGATGGGCATCATAGAGAAAACATGTCTTTTAGATGAGCTTTGCTCCGCATGAATTACAGCGCCGTTGTCTGTCATTTAATGCTAATGAATCAACAATATATATCATGTAAGGCATCTTTAAACAGAAATGCATATAAAACAAAGTTACATGTTCAAAATTCACTAATGGAAATGTGACCACAGGCTCACAGGAACCTAACACTGTATTTTCTCGAGGAGCAATGGTTCAGTACTTGCTGACTCAGTGTTCGTAGTCACTTTATAGAATATAACTGCTATGAATAATGGTCTGTACATACGCATGGAAAAAGTGCATAATTTAAAAAATAGCTTTGAGGAGTTCCCGTTGTGGCTCAATGGTTAACAAACCTGAGGAGTATACATGTGGACTCAGGTTCTATCCCTAGCCTTGCTCAGTGGGTTCAGGATCTGGCATTGCCATGAGCTATGGTGTAGGTTGCAGACAGGGCTTGGATCCCAAGTCGCTGTCGCTGTGGTATAGGCTGGTGCTTAGGGCTCAGATTGGACCCCTAGCCTGCAAACCTCCATACGCCGCAGGTGCGGCCCTAAAAAGACAAAAAAATAGAAAAATAAAATAAAAATAAAAAATAGCTTTGAGCCAGACTCATTCATAAATCATACCAAAACTGGAGAGGGAATGAAGGCAGATCCAGCATTTAAATTATTTGCAGAGTTTATGTTCAGTCCTCTGGCACATATGGCTAAGGAAGCCAAAAGTTTGGGCTGGTCCATGTCCACCGGGAACCCTCCTAAGAAGGTGGGCCACTCACCTAATGACCACAGTGTCTGCACTTGCCCTCATTTCAAATACAATGCCCTTTTATCAAGGATGTTTCTCCAGATGGGGTTTTGGAAAGTGTAACTATGGCTGTCAGCCACATGGTGGAGCCAGTGAGCATATGTGGGGCAGTGCAGAGTTACACAGGAGCTCGGGGTGAAAAAAGGAATTCACATCAGAACTGTATTTAATAAACGAATGTAGACATTCTTTAGAAGCTCTTATATGGAAAGAGATCCAGAAGAATATATATAACTAAATGTTAATAATAGTTGGTTCTGGGTGGTAGAATTTTACATGATTGATTTCCCCCTCTTTTTGCCTATCTCTGTTTTTCCTGAGGTTTGCTCCTTGATCATGTTTGTTTATTAAAAAAAAAAAAAGAAAAAAGAAAGAAAAGAAAAGAAAAAAGGAAAAACTCTAGTGCCAGTAAAAATGTAATCCATGGTATCAGAGGAGATTTTTGTGACCTTCTTCTGTCGCTAATTGTACTTTCTGGCTTATGGCAATAATGACTTATCATTGTAGGTTTTTTTGTTTGTTTTGTTTTGTTTTTTGTCTTTTGAGGGCTGCACCATGGCATATGACGGTTTCCAGGCTAGGGGTCGAATCAGAGCTGTAGCCACTGGCCTATACCACAGCCACAGCACTGAAGGATCCAAGCCACGTCTGCGACCTAAGCCACTACAGCCACAACCTTGAGCCACTACAGCTCAAGGAAATGCCAGATCCTTAACCCAGTGAGCAAGGCCAGGGATCAAACCCACATCCTCATGGATACCAGTCAGGTTTGTTAACCACTGAGCCACGAGAGGAACTTGGTATCACTGTAGTTTTAAAATATTTCAACGGTAAATGTGATTTGGAATCACATACATATAAGGATCCACATGATTTAGTGCCGAGGGACGTGCGTAGTAAAACCTGGGTGTTCAGGGAGAGCTTCCAGAAGGCAACAGAAATCTAAAGGAATTTAAGAGCTACGTCACTGAATTAAAAATATTCAAATTAAATTTAGAGATATATTTCAATGGTGCCATGAGCATGATTTTTTTGGAACTTTGTTTCCCTTTCTACCCAGGGTGGAGATGGCTGAGATCACGTACACACTAACAATTCCTGGGCTGTTATGATCTGCTAGGCGTAACGCATTCTCCATGCATCATACTGTTTAATCCTCTCAATGAACCTTGCCAGATGCTATTACCTCCATTTTGCAGAGGAGGAAACCGGGGCTCAGAGATGCTAAATAACTTGTCAGCAGCAGAACCCAGACTCAAACCCAGGTCCGTTGGGCTCTAAAATCCATGCTCGTGGCCACTTTGCCCCCCTCACCTGCCGCCAGTGTGTGTTCCTTCACTCCTCCACTCTCCATGATCCTCATGTTCACTTGCTTCCTGGCTGGTCCCTACCCCTCCTCACCCTGGGCCCCCATGGACCTCCATCCCAGCAGCCAGAGGGAGCTCACCTCACTGTTGCTGTAGCGAGCGAGTTCCGAGATGAAGCGGATGTGGTCATCCCGGATCTGAACCATCTGCTCGCAGATATTGTACTGGGGGCTGATGCTGCTCTGGGTGCACGTCCACCTGGGCAGAAAATCACGGGGTTGGAGTGGGTCCTGGTCTTAGGCATCTGGGAGGAGCAGTCTCCTTCCATCACTAGTTGCTCCTGGTGCTCAGCCAATGTGGCCGGTTCCCTTGGGTGGTACCAAGAGGTGTCCCAGCCACCAGCAAGAGAGCCCATTAAATCCCGCCATGGGGACTGCAGGCTGACTGTAACAGCCTTTCCTCCTCCTGCTTGGGGATGGCCTCCTTTAAGATCCAATCCCAGGCTTTGCCAGATATCCAGTGTCCACAGTACTTACCAGTCATACGGGCAAGGAGGGCCTTGCAGCCTCTCTAGGGCTACAAAGGGCTGGAATCTGAGCAAAGACAAAGAAAGGGGGGCAACCTTCCAAACCTGCCTACGGGCCCTGATGGCACTACGTCCTACGATTGAAGCTAGCGTTGGAGGCGGCCTTGGGGCAGGGCCAGAGAAACTGAAGGAACCGTCCCTCTTTTTCAACAGGGAGCTGGCAACATGGAAACTCTCCATGGAGAGGGAAAACATATCATCCTGCCAGGCATTGCTCTCTCTCTCTTTCTAGCCCTCATCTCCTCCCGCTTCTTCCTTTCTTGCTCTTCAACTCTTCGCTCAACTAAAACATAGATCTTTGGGAAAACATCCTAAACTGGGGAGGAAATGAATGGGTAAGAATCTTCACTCTCCTTCCCCAAGAGAACAAAGACAACCCTGTTCACTCTCCCTTGCCATCCAGGGCCGGGTGACCCAGGGGACGGACTAAGCATGGGCACCAAAGAAGGCAGAGAAACATTTTAGAGAGAATGTACCCTTTCAAAAGGAGCTCCGAAAGGGCCCTTGAGAACATACTCAGAACAGTGGCAGACTTCCTCATGGAATGACTTTTGAATTCCTTGCATAAAGACGGGCACACTCAAACCCCTGGCCTCCATCTGGTCACATCACCACTCCCAACCAACCTCAGGTGGTTGGAAATTCACGCAGGGAAAAAGGAGGAAGTGAATTCCGCAGTCTGGACTCCATGCTTCTCCCAGAAAACCTCCTCACACACTAGCAGCCCGCGGAGTAGGAAGACACTGAACCAGCTTTCCCTGGCAGGACTCACCTGCTGTGGCTTAAAGCTGCTGGACTGTAGGACACTCCATTCACATAGTTTAAGGCCCAAACATGCTCACCCCTGTCTAAAGGATGGTCAATGGCCCCCTTAGTTTGGAAATGCAGGCAGAAACCTCTTTAGCAAGGCCAGAGATCAAAGGGACTCCAAGACTGCAGCCAGATGTCCCCCAACTTACATGAGGCACTGACTCCCCCGGATCTTAGCACAGGTCACCTAGAGTGGTGGTTTATTAAAGAACCCAAGGGGAGGCATCAACCCCCTTCACAGCTGAAACCGTCAGAACCATACCCTCCAGGGCATACTTACTGCATGGACACAAAACCTGAGGAGAGAACCAGGGTGATGAAGGTCAAGGCCATCTCACTCCGCCGGACCACTGAGGGCTGGCCATTCCTCTCCCCTCTCAGGGGAAGGAGGACTCCTGCTGTCCCACTGCGCCACCAAGACAGGGACAGAGAAGGGGCGTGGCTGTGCTTTGAGCCCTTTCGAACCCTGGCAGCAAAGGGTGGGTGCCAAAAGGCTCAGAGCACTGTCTGCTGCTCCCCTCTGCAGGCACCAGTGATCGGATGATTGGAATCCACCTGCCCAGGGCTCTGGGGAGGGGGGAGGGGCTGAAGTGGCCCCTCGGCCCCCTGCCCGGGCTGGGCGTCCTCGCGGGAGCCGAGAGACATTACGGCAGGCACTCACTTGGACTTGTTCTCTTCATAGTGAGCACTGGTCTTAATGTATCTGGCCAGCTCTATCTGCATGTCGCCGAAAAGGGGCACCACCTGCAGCTGCTGCAAAGGAAGCAGACACAGTGCATAAGACACCGGAGGGGCCGGGCAGCTGCCTTCCACCGAGGGAGACAGGCCTCCATGTGGGCCTCTGGGCCGACCCCCAGTTTCGGCTTCTGAGGATGCCACCCTGTGACCCTGGAACCACAAAGGGTTCCAGCCAGCACACTGGTCCTCTCCTGCCTCCAACTGTCCCAATGTTCCAGCAACTGAGCCCAGAGAGGCAAAGTTACTTGTTCAAGGTCGAGCAGCAGCAGAAAAGACAAAGGATGAGGACCAGATGGCCTGCCTCCCAAGGCACAGTGCTTTTCTGCTCTGTTTTTCCTCAGATTAGAGGATCCTTGCTGCTTCGAACTCTGGACTCGAAAGGAGTGCCTGGATGCCACAGGCCGGGTGTGGCCTTTCTGTGAAACCACAGTGTGAAGTACCCAAAACCTTTAGCACCTACCACCAGGGGGCAGAGGATGCCCATCCTAACACCAGGACTAATGGAGGGGAGGCTGGGGGTCACTGTCTGCTCCAGACATACTAGGCACTGTGCCAAGCCCCTCAAAACCAGAGGAGTTTTAGGGCCATGTAACTATTCTGTATGGTACCATAATGGTGGACATGTGCCATTACACGTTTGTCAAAAACTACGGAACACACAGTGCCAAGCGTTATCCCTATTGCAAACTATGGACTTCAGGTGGTAACGATGTGCCAACGCAGGTTCATGATGATAACCAACACGTCCCGCTGTCGGGGAGTTCTGATCAGGGGGGAGGTGGTGTATGACTGGGAATGGGGGGCATATGGGAATTCTCTGTTCATTCTGCTCAATTTTGCTGTGAACCTAAAGTGGCTCTAAAAATACTCCATTAAACAAAGCAGAGCCAGCATCTCAAGCCATATAAAACCTGGCTGAGGTCAGTACTGCTATCATTCCCATTTCACAGATGGAGAAACTGAAGCTTTGATGCTGAAGTGATTTTTTTTTTTTTTCTTCACAAAGTCAGATCAGCTAGACACTAAGGAGCCAGGATTATAACCCAGGGCTTTGACTCACCTATGTCATCTCATGAATTCTCAAGGGAACCCCACAAAGTAGATACTCTTAGCATTTCTATTTCTAGGGGCTGGGGAACTCAGTTTCAGTGAAGTTCTGTGACCTTCGGAAAGTCACCCAGCTATGAAGCGGCAGAGCGAGACTAAAACCCAGGCCTTCATGAGGTGAGGCTGTGGTCGTCCACTCCACCCCATCTCATTCGTGCGGACTTAAGGCAGATTCTGCCGATTCTCCTGAGATGAGCCTTTCTCTCCTTTCGGGTAGCACCAGAGAAAAGGGAACGTTCCAGCCCTGAAAAGATGCCAAGCGAAGCCACAGGACGCCTTCTGGTGACTAATTTCCCCCTTAACCTCCCATAGTCAGTGGGACCCAGGCCCGGCCACACCTTCAAGAGGTTCCACTTCTAACTTAAGCCTGGTTTTCCCGTGTCCTGACCTCAGAGGTTCCAATCCAGGCCTGAGGTGCCTGATGCTAGAATAAACTGACAGCACGGCATTCAATTCCAGGGGAGGAAATCCCTTTGTGAAAACCTCAAAGGCAAACCGCGAGGTCTCATGGTCAAAGATTTGGGGCCAGAAGATCAAATCTATGAGGCACAGGAAGGGTCTGAGTGCAGGCGGGATGCCGCTGAGGCATTCTGCCCAGAGGCAGGAGCCAGTGAGGTGGCCTCTTAGTGGGCCAGGAGAGGCTGTGAGCTTGCAAACGTGAGTCAATTTAAAATCCAGTCGTCAGTCCTGCTGCTTCTGTGAGCTCTGATTTGTACTGAAAATGAAAGCAGGCATGGCCTTCTGGGAGGCACCTCTTTTTTGAGATGGCGAGGGATTTCAGGAAAGGGAAAAAGCAGAATGTGGAAAGAATTGTAAGGCCTCCCAGTCGAATCCCAGCTGAATCTGAGACAGGCGTATGCCTTCCTCTCAGGGGCTTTAGACAATTCGGATTCCTCTACTCAGGGCAGATGAGGTCCTGTCATTCTCTTCTTCTTCTCCTCCTGGGGTCTTCCCAGCTACAGTTCACCCATCAGGCCCCATTGCTTGCCAGTTAATTTCATTCCTTTCCCCAAGAGACCACCCCTTGGCCCCCTACCCAGCCCCCTGCCCAGCCCCTGCTCCAGCCCCAGCGCTGACCTTAAAGAATTTATCAATTTTGCTGAGGTTGATTCTCTTCTTGGCATCCAGTTTGTAAATGTTACTGACATTTCCATCCATCAGGTAGAGGCCAAAACCCATTACCTAGAGTGAGAAGAGGCAGGGCCAGAAGCCAGTCATAGCCATTGGAAATGTTTCAAAAAGCCAAAAAAAGCAGATCTATGCATGTCTACACACACACACACACACCTGTCTCCACCCCCCCACCCCCCGCCTCCATGGTTGACATTCTATTATGCAAACCCAAGTGTCTTCAGAAAAAAATTAAAGGATACTTAGGTCTAATTTAAACCAGAAACTTGATTTCTGTGAAGAAATGCTGAGGACTCTTTAATATATTATTATGGCAGGCACTTTTTGAGTCCTTTTCGTGGTCTAGGGTCTGTGCTTAGGGATTGAACAGGCATAATTCTTATTTCTCACAACAATCTCATGAGTCAATTGTACACAATAACCTTATTCTACAGATGAGGGACTGGAGACCCAGAGAGGTTAGCCAAATTGCCAAGGTCACACAGCAAGCTGCAGAGATAGGATCTGAACGGGGACGTGATGACAATATTTATGCACTTAGAGCCTTCTGGAGAGGAAGGACTGAGTGGTGCTGATGTTGCTTTCCTGGGCCCTCGCCCATCACAGACCCTGAAAACACTCGCTAGATGGTAAATGAGCATGAAACTACTCATCCTTTCCCCCAGAGAAACTACAACAAAGATTCCTAAGGCATCTCGATGGTGACTTCATTAACAAAAGGAACACATTTCATCCAACAATGCCCTATAAATAGGCTGATTCTTAATAGTCTAGCCTATATAATAGCTTCCTGAAAGCTGGCTTATTTTGCTCCTTTTGTCAAATGTACAGCATGCCCGAGGAGGTCTGAACAGCCAGGATGAAAGCAGCTTCCCTCCGCTCCCAGTTGCTATGTGACCAGGGATAAGGCATGTCTGGCACCTAAGAGAGTGGACCATAAGTACTTGCATTGCATGGCTGTGCAGGGTGTGCCCCAGACTTTTCCATTTAAGGTGAAGGGCGCCCCCTGGTGGCTGCTGAGTTCACTGCCTAGAGATTGCAACCGCAAAATGGTGCAGGAGACCAGGTTGAGGAGGCAGAGAATTGAGAGGGAAGAAGGTTGGGAAGCAAAGACATGGGAGGATTAAAAGCATGCAGGAGAAAAGAAGGGCTTTAGAGTTTTATGGCAGCATCTAAGAATGCTTGGTGGGCTGGCATGCAGCAAGCTAGTTTGTGGAAGCAGCAATTCTAGGCAGAGTTATGGTAACTGCCCAGGCAAAGCACTGGGGGTGATAGAGGCCTCTGGGTGACTTCTCTGGATTTCTGGTTGTGCAGAGGGAGCCAGAGTGAACAAGTCACCAGGCCATTCTGTCCTGAAAGCTTCTTCAAGATATGATGGAAACGTAAAGAAGGGAACACCAACAGGACCGGTATTCTTGGAATTGCAAGAGGCGACATAGAAGAGGGGAAAAAGTCAAATCACCAGGGGAACTTTGAAAGGCGAGGTTCTGGGGAAGAGAGAATCAAAAGGGGCTATGCAGTGTGTCTAAAGAACATGGAGAAGCTATTCATTTCAGTGTTACTGCTGTTAGAGAGCAATTAGAAATAACCTAGGCAGCTAATGATAGAATAATGGCAAAAGAAATGAAAGCTCATCCATAAGATGTTATTTAACGGCTGCATAATAGTCCAAATGCATTTAATGAAATGGGATACAATTACAGACATAACATATATATATATATATATATATGGCATATGTTGAAAATACATCAGCACAGAAAACAGAAAAGGACAAACATCAAAATGCTAAAAGTGTCACCTCTGGATGGAAACACTATGAGAGGTTCAGTTTTTTTGTGCTTTCCTATGTGGTCCAGATTTTCTACAATAATAAATATTACTTGGAAATCTGAAAATGAAACTTGTAAACTGACAAAACAAAGGTGATCATTTTCACAAAATATAGCAGAAGCTTGAAGACTCTGCCTTCCCTTTGAGGTGGCAATTTTTCCTGCAGGATGTCTGACTTCACAAGAGTATGGACACACACAAAGGTTGCTCTGTGAGAGTACCCATGCAGTTTAGCGAGCACACATCCAACGACAGGGGATTGGTTAAATAACAACGTCTCCATACAATGAAATACCCAGCAGCCATTAAAAATCATACTGTAGAAACAGCCTTAATGATGTCTGGAAAGGTACATAGTCATTGTAAGGGAAAAAAAAAAAACAGGTTACAAAGCACTATGTACAGTAAGAGCTAGATCAATACTTAAGCAAGAAGAAATAGCTTCACAAAATGATTTTAGGGAATTCCCATTGTGGCTCAGCAGGTTAAGAACCCGACATAGTGTCCCGGGAGAATGGGGTTCGATCCCTGGCCTCGCTCACTGGGTTAAGGATCCGGCATTGCCATGATTGGGATCTGGCGTTGCTGTGGCTGTGGTGTAGCCCTGCAGCTACGGCTCCGATTTGACCCCAAGCCTGGGAACTTCCATATGCCACGGGGTGGTGGTCGGGGGCATTACATAAAAAAGTTTTTAAATAAGGAGGTGAGAGGGCAAGCCCACAGCCTGGAGTGCATGATGGAGGGAGCTGTACCTTGAGGAGCATGTGCTTCTCACTGGGGGTCAGATACATCTTGTTCTCATAGTAATCCACGCAGATGTTGACGATGTCGGCCAGCAGCTCCTCATAGCCCGGGATCACTTCTAGTTGCTGATGGAGACACTAAACAGCAGCGCCCCCTCTGGTCATCCCCTGTCCTTTATCCTCCTCACACACACCTCCCAGGAGCACCCCCCAACACACACACTGTGGAGGGGACTCGAGACTCTCCTCAACGTCGCCACGATGGATGCTTGGTCAGGGCTCCTGCACATCGACTATGACAGGGAACTGCCCCCACCCCTCGCCCCTGGGGCCCCCCACTGTATTTCCTGGCAGTTCTGATGATTAGAAAGTGCTTTCTTAGGCTGAGCTGAAAAGCAGTTTGGCTTTACAGCAGTCATCTCAGCTTAGTTCTGAGGGTGTGGCCTGAGCCAGGACCTCTCCTTGGATGTGGCAGGAAGACCCAGCCCAGTGGAGGAGAGCTGGCCCAGCAAATGTCTGCCTCCCGACAGGACACAGCAGCACAAAAACATTTCCCATGAGAGAACATCTGAGGTCTCCACTCCAGGCCCCCTGTTCTCCCCTGGGCCCCTGTGGGGTGTATGTGGGCTCAGGCATGGGGCTGAGTCCCCGGGAAAGAAACCTGATGCATCAACACTGAGCAGCCACCTCCAGATAATAGAGAGCAGGGAGGGCCCAGCAAAGCCAGCAGCAATCCTGAGAGATTTGAGCCTGGAAACCCTTCAAAGGTGGAAGCCACCCCTCAAGTTCTGGCCTGGGGACTGCTGGCATTCTTCTTGGTGCTTGTTTAGGGTGAGTTGACAGATGCACAAGACATGTTTTGTTAAGTCAGCAGAGCCTGAGAGCCACAGCCGAGTGGAAACACCCCAGCAAAGCAGTGGCAGGAACTATAACTACATCTTCGTATGTCCTTGACACCTGTCGGGCTCTACACGCTAAGGGCTTTTTATACAGTATCTTATTGATCCTCACCACAGTCCTATGAGTGGATTCTTCTAAGAGAAGCAAAATAACAACCCCATTTTACAGATGAGGAAACTGAGGCTTGGACCTTGCCCAAGACCTCACAGTGGGTAAGTGGAGGGCCCAAGATGAGGTCAAACTCCAGAACCCAAGCTCTCAGTCTACACCGATGCAGGGGCAGAATGCTGGCTAGAAGGTTTTCAGAGAACAAACTCAGGAGAGGGTGAAAGGGTGTCTGTGATTGGGAGGGAAGGCAAGCTTGGAGCGTGAGTAGGGCAGTGGGGATGGAAGATCTGGACAAGACTCCTCATGCCCCCACCCCAATCTCCTGGCCCTGGCACGGGTCCTGGGAAGCCGGGCCAGGACTAACACAGCAGGTGGGGTTGGGGGGTGCTTGCCATCACCTGGGTGATCCTGTTGTGGTTGGCCAGGAACATGGACAGGTTCTGCGACTCCTGGATAGACTGGGGGTCTGCCATCTTCCTCAGGAACTGTGCCGCCCTGGGACACGGGGTTGCAGAGAAGACAGGTCAAGCATGGCAGCCTAAACCAGGCCTCATGAGCTCCCATTCCCATCTAACCCAGATCACACTGTCCCCAAGGTTAAGGAGCTCCAAATGTCACAAGTGACTCAAACCTCAAAGGAACACATGTTTGGGAGTTATTTCATTTGGAGCTGTTTATACCTTTGCAATAAGGGTACCTAAAACCAGGAGGCAAGAATGCACTGAAGCTCAAACGAGAAAAGTTTAAGGGCAGCTTGCCTCCCATCCACAGCCCGAAGTGGTGGGACAGAGTGAAACGGGCAGCCCTGTGCCTTACAGGGACCTGCACAGTGAGTCACGGAGAAGAATCATGGACAGGATGCTTTGTTTTTGTTGTGCATTATGCTGTTTACAGGAAAACCTCAGCATCTGTACAGAGCAAGATACTGTACAGAAAGCAAAGTCTGTTTAACCTGATGGGCTGGCAGGTGGAGGGGGGATGGGTGCGAGGAACACAGACTTCAAGGGAGAAAACCACAGCACTGGGTCTTCTCCAGCCTGACCTGGAGGTGGAGGTGGGACAGCCTGTGTCACGAAAGACTGAGGAACACAGAGGAGGCACCCGCCTTTCCCGGGACTCTGGCTGGTCCACAGACTACGTCAGCTGTGCCCATGATGGAAGGAACTGACCAAAGCTGGGGAGATTTGGGGGTGAGATACTGCAAGATGAACTGTCCATGAAATCTTTGTGAAATTTTCCATTCCTGAGTCAGGCTTGAATGGGGCTCTGTCTTCTGGGTCTTCCCAGGTTTCAATTCATTCAGAAGGATAAAAGGATGAGGGTTTGTCTTTGTTTGGTTTCTCCGGTTACCTTGGAGCCCCAGAAGGATGTGGCTGAAGGAGAAGGGGCCCCTTTACCAAAGAACAGAAATTCCTTCCCAAGAGACGTATTCAGACACCTTGGAGCTCTTCTGAGCCTCCACCAGCACAGAGAATACTTGTTGCTTTTGCTGCCCTGCCCCGCTTGTGAGTGGCTGTGTCCCAACATCTGGAGAGGAACGGCCCCTCCCCCACTCTCAGCCTTCCTCTTCCCTGTGAGCTGACAATGACCCCCAAAATGACTCTAAGGGCGAGCACTTCTCTCATCGGGGCACCCCCCACCCCCCAACAACACACACAGTGACTGCTAGAGGGATTAGCACACCACCCAAGCCAGAGCAACGACAACCCGCCTTGGGACTTTTGTAAAAGTATTTGCAAGGAAGAGCACTCTTTCCTTCAAGTAGTGGGGTCACCATGCTGGCTGGAGGGACACTTCCAGCTGCTGGGGGCCACACGGGCATGAGCCTGCCTGGGAATGAAGCCAATACTAAGGAAAGTAGAGCTGAGAGGGAGACCAGAGCAACATCACCTGAGTACCTGGATCGGGTACACCAATTCTTTTGTGCTCTGGGAGTCAATCCAGCTTCTTCTTTTACATAAGTGGTTTGAACTGGCTTTCTGGTTCTTGCAGAGAATGACTACTAGTGGTCTCAGATTGCACGGGATACAGAAAATGGTGCTGTCCCACAGTGGAGGCAAATGAGGATTTGACTGCACCTTGAGAGAGAAAACCCTGCAAAGAACCAGTTCTCCAAGGTCAGCTTTGCCTCTTATCCCTTAAACCACAAAAACGGAGACAGGCCGAACCCTGCTGTGTCTGCGCACTGGGTGGCTAGTTTGGTTGCCAGGAGGAGGCTGTAACAAGGGCTCCATCCTCTTCCTCCCAATGGCCAGCTGCCCAGGAAGAGGGGGTGGGAGAGGGGGCCCTGACCTCTTGTAGGCAGAGTGGTCGTTCTTGACGCTGCACTTCATATTCTTCAGTTCGTCCAGGACGGCAAACATGTTGATGAACTTGCCCAGGGTCAGGAGGTAGGCCTCGGAGACAAAGTCCTTCCTCCGCTCGGCATGGCACAGCCGCTTCACCTCACTGCAGAACCGCTCGATGGCCTTGCGCTGCAGGAAGGGGGCAGTGGGTCAGGACGGGGCTGTCAAGGCTCCCAGGGCCCCAGTCAGAGCCCAGACATTTAGAGAATGGCAAATCTGCCCATAGGTCTTTCTCACTCAGAGGAGCCCCGAGATCGTAAACTGATTTCTAGAGGGGAGCCCTGAACCTGCTCCCAAGGGTGTCAAACCAATCAACTCATTGACCAGGCCCTTGCTGAGAAATGTCTTACCCATTTTTGTATCCCAGCACCTAGGAGAGTGCTGGCTCCATACAATAAGGGGGTAGAGATGGAGGGTGAGAGAGATGCTCAGAGAAAGAGGTTCATTCATCCAATAAATGGTGTTTATTGGGCATCTGCTATGTGCCAGGTACCATTCTTGGCCCTGGCATGAAGCACATAACAAAACAAAAAAAATAATCTCCTCCCCAAGGACCTTATATTCTAGTGATGGATGACAGGAAACAGAATAAATTCTCTCTATCAGAGTTCCCATCGTGACACAGTGGAAACGAATTCAACTAGGAACCATGAGGTTGTGGGTTCAATCACTGGCCTCACTCAGTGGGTTAAGGCCCTGGGGTTGCTGTGAGCTGTGGTGTAGGTTGCAGACATGGCTCAGATCTGGTGTTGCTGTGGCTGTGGTGTAGGCCGGCAGCAATAGCTCCAATTAGACCCCTAGCCTGGGAACCTCCATATGCTGCGACTACGGCCCTAGAATGTCTTGTGCTATGGAGAAAAATTAAGCAAGGAAAGGAAATAGGCCTCCTAAGACCAGATCCAGCCACACTTTCTCCTTCCAGAGTCTAAGTCCAACAAAACGTTGGGGATGATGAAAATGTTCCGGGTCTGCACTGCCCAAGGCAACAGCCACTCATCACAGGTGGGTCCCGAGCACTTGAGATGGCAAGTGCAACAGAGAAGCTGCGTTTCTACTTTAATTTTCATTCATGTAGATAGTCACGAATGGCTACTGCTTAGCAAAGTGCTCGATTATTCCAGCTCCTCCCTTCTCTAAATGCCTCTTGTCTGGAGGCCCTCAGTTTACCGAGCTTCAGGGTAGTTTTTCTCTCTTGGACTTGCCTTCCCAAGACTTTAGCTCCCCGAAGGCAAGTCCACGATGCTAATCATAGCAGCTGAGATTCCTTAAGCCTGCTCTGGAGTGAGGGCCTCTCGACACACAGACCTTATTTAGCTTCATGGAAAACTTCGAAATAGGCATTCCTTCCAAGGTGAGAAAACTGAAGGTGTCAGAGGACTTAAAACACTTACAGGGCACAGTCAGCATGGGGAGAACCTGCACCTTCCCCAGATGTTCCCAGCTCCCCCACCCGGGGGCCAGTGCAGAGCCAGGCACAGGGCAGACTCTGGGCCATGCCTTGCAAGACTCCTCACAAGGCTCATAACCACACGTGGGACACGAGGAGGGCACAGGGTGTGCGGCAGGACTCCCACCGGAGTACAGAGTGGCACCTTAAGTGCTCAGCCTGCGTTCCTGAGCTGCTTCCAACAGAACCATAAGAACCAGCTTGCCCTCTTACCTCTCATCCACGGGAACCTTTGGCCGTCTTTTTCCTTTTCCTCCTTTAAAAGACCACTCTTCTGGGCCTCTCAATGGGACCCCCTGCTGCCACTCCACCCGCCTCCCCTCCCCCCCCAACAGCACATGTTGCTCCAACACCTCATTCAGATCATGTCACTGGAAACCTCCAGTGGCTTCCCGCAGTGCTTGAATAAAACGCATGGATTCTTTTCATGGCCTACAGTGTCCGATGTGATATGAATGGGTCCTTGCTACTCCTCCAGCCTCACCTTTCCCCACTCATTATTCTCATGCTGCAGCCTCCCCAGCTTCGTTCCATTTCTTAAACGTCATGCTCCTTGAGGCTGCCGGGCCTCTGCCCCTGCAGTTCCTTCTGCCCAAGACCCTCTGCCTCTGGCACATCACAGGCCAGCCTCTTTCACATTATTCAGATCTCAGTTCAAATGTCACCTCCCTGCAGGCCATCCCTAAAGCTGCATGCAGGATGCAGACACACTCCCCATGTCAGAATGTTTTTTTTTGCTTTTTTTTTTTTGTCTTTTTAGGGCCACACCTGTGGCGTATGGAAGTTCTCAGGCTAGGGGTCAAATCAGAGCTGCAGCTGCCAGCCTATGCCACAGCCACATCAACACCAGACCCGAGCCGTGTCTGCAACCTACACCACAGCTCACAGCAACACCAGATCCTTAACTCACTGAGCCAGGCCAGAGATTGAACCTGCATTCTCATAGATACTGGTCAGGTTCGTTACCACTGAACCACAATGGGAACTCCACCAGAATGTTTTAAAATTTCATGTTATTCACGGCACTTACTCTGCCATGTGTTGGTTATTGTCAGTCCCTCCTCCCACCCCAGATATACTGGTTGGCTCACTAGGATGTGAATTATATCAGGGGAGGGGGCTGGACAGTCTTGGTTACCCAGAGGAGGGTCAGGGGCACTCAGAAAGCATTTGATAAATAAATAACATGGCACAAAATTCCAGGCCCCAGTGTCTGAAAGTGTGGGGGTCTTTTCAGGTCTCCTGGTTCAGCTCAGCCACCCTCCCCACCCCCCTCACCTGGAAGTACATGAACTTCATGAGTTTGGTGACCTCTGGCTCCAGCACCTCCACCGTCTTCTCATAGATCTCCACTCGGTTGGGCTGCTCGTTGCATTTCACCTGTGGGGAGGGGGTTTCACACACCCTGGTTTGCTCTGGCGGTTCTGGCTCACGCCTGCTGTCTTATTAACAGGGCCCTTTTCACTCTTGAATGCACTTCATTTAGGATGATAAATGATACAGTTACCCAGTGAGAGGAGGCTGGGGCAGCTCTGACTGCTCCCCAGACACTGGCTGTGGGGAAGAAACCAGCTGGTCCCCAGAATGCAGCCCTCCTGCCCTTCAATCTGACCATGCGTGGTACACACATTTATGGTGATCTGCACAGGCTCCCTCCTTCCACCTTTTCCCCACTCCCACCCGGGGGCCTCCACCAGATTCTAAGCAAAGAAAAATGTTCTGTCCACGGCTCTGAAGGCACTTGGGGTAAAGCCCCTTGGCTGTACTCAGGCCCATCAAGAAGCCCATCTTCTCTGCCCAGTGGTTTTTAGCACATCTGGACTGCACGGCAGGTGTGTTCTCCGCATGAACACCCAAGGTCATGGCCACTGAAGAGTGAGGAAAGGGCCATAAGCCAAGGACACTCCTCACACTGTTGTTCAGAAATTTCTATGATGGTAGCGCTAAGCTCAACCTCCAGCGGTCATTGATGAAATGGGGATAAACTATGAAGCAGTCGTACACTACCAATGTGTAACTGTTAGGGGGATGAACCAGATCGGGGACCCGACGTGGAAAGATTGCTACCATAAACTGACGTGTGAGAACAGCTGCAGGACAGGAAGGGTAATTTAATCCCGTTTTTTGCTCAACGAAACACAAAACTGTGTGTGAGTTTGTGTGTCCGTATATAATATAGGCAGAGAGCATCTGAAAGGGCATGAACCAAACTATTTATAAGTAGTTTCCTCTGGGGTTAGGACTGGGAGCAGGGCAGAGGAATAGTTTCTGTGTACACACCTGAGGCTTGTTGATTTCGTTACAGTGGGACCCACAATTAATACGATATGGTAAAAATAATATCTGTATGTGTCAACATGGAAAAATCAGCAGTAGAAAACAAAGAATAAAAAAGCAAGTGGCAGAGGCATGTAAATAATAAATGATATACTTCTGTAAATGATAATAATTTACAAAATAATAATCATAGGACAATATTCATAATGTCTGAGGAAAGAGATCCAGATGAACATGCAGCCAAGTGTCTGTAGTGATTATGCTCCAGTGGGAGGTGGGTTTGGCAGGGGCCGGGCGGGGGGAGGTGGGATGTCTCGCTTTTTACTTTATATCTTTCTGTTTCCAAAATAAAATACCTTTATATCTTTCTGCTTTCAGAATAAAATAATACTGAGCAAATTCTTTCTACGTTGGCGTCAGCTTTACGGGAAGCGCTCTGAATGTGTCCTGCGCGCCCCTGGGGATAAGAGGCCCTCCGAAGGTCCTTGATGCCTGGAGCTCAGTGATAGGGATGGGGGAGGGGCGGAGGGTGATGCCACCCCCTAGAGGGGCAGGAAAGCCACCTGGCCAGGACTGACTCACCTGAGGGATGGCCCGGGAACAGCTGCGCCAGGTGTACAGCATGACCGCATACTCGTGACCTTCCTCCAGCATTTCATTCTGAAAAGCAAAATACGCTCAGCAAGGAGAAACTACTCTGATGCCACAGGACTTTTCAACAGCCATCCCTCGGCCCCCAAATGCTCACCACTCAGAGTGTGGTGGGTGGACCAGCAGTGTTGGCATCACCCGGGATGGGGTGGGTTGAGGAAGGGGCAGGGGTGGTGCTTAGTAGGAATGCCGAGTCTCGGGCCCTCCCTGGGCCTATGGAAACTGAATCAGCATTTCAATAAAATTCCCAGATGACTCACACTCCAGGTGTAAAATAAGTTTGAGAAGCACTGGCCTAAATTCTCCTTATCCAAGGGCTCTACAAACAGGACGTATTTTTAAAGACAGATGGCCACCTTAGAAAGGAGGAGGCGGATCCACTAGTTCCAAGAGCAAAGTTGTCCCAGATAAACAGTCAGTAAGAAAACAAGCAAGTGGCAAAACACAATGAATAGAAGATAGGTCTTTAAAAAGCCCACAGTAAGAATTACGAAAGTATACTATTGTGTATGGCAAATATTTTGGTGGAACACACACCAAAAGTATGAATAGCAAGCTCTCTGTGGGCTGGATAGACAGGCACTTTCCCTTTTCATATCTATAATGTACTATACCCTAATGTTTGCGCTTTTTTTGTTTTTTAAATTTTTTATTACAGTTGATTTATAACGATTCTGTCAATTTCTGCTCTATAGCAAAGTGGCCCATTTATACATTTATATATACATTCTTTTTTTCACATCCTCCTCCATTATATTCCATCACAAGTGACTCGATATAGTTCCCTGTGCTATGCAGCAGGTCTCATTGCTTATTCACTTCAAATGCAATATTTTGCATCTGCTAACCCCAAACTTCCAGTCCCTCCCACGCTCTCCTCCTCCTTCTGAAACAGTCGGTAAGAAAATAAACAAGTGCCAAAACAGCATGAATAGGAGATAGGCTTAAAAAAAAAACAGAATAATAATTACAAAAGTATATTATTGTACATGGCAAATATTTTGGTGGAATACACACCAAAATTATGAATACTAAGCTCTCTGTGGGGCTGGATAAACAAGGCTTTCACTTTTCATATCTATAATGTACTATACTGTAATGTTTGCACTTTTGTAAGAGCTCATGTTACGATTTCATAAGCAGGACGATGATTAAGATCCATTAAAAATAATACAGAGCAGATGGCAAAACTAAAAACAGCATGACAGATGAATCTGATGACTTGCCTCACTGAGTAAGTGCTTTAGTGGAAGGAGCCCTAAACTCAGAGTCCTAATGTCTGGCCTGAAGTCCCAGCTTCCTCACTTTTTAGCTCTCTAGTCTTCAGGAAATCACTTAACCTAAAATTCTCCATTCAGTCACCTGTTTAAGGACCATGATAACAGCAACCTCAGAGACGTTTATGAGGATTAAATAGAATACACACACACACATAGACACACACACACAAAGCCTAGGTAATCTATAAAGGGAGTAAAGAGAATTACTAAGGTGAAAGATAGACTGGCAGTTTCTCAAAAAGTTAGAGCTACCATATGACCCAGCAAGTCCACTCTGAGTATATAACCAAGAGAAGTGAAAACACATGTCCACAGAGAAACTTCCACACTTGTTCATAGCAGAATTAGTCTAATAGTCAAAAAGTGGAAAGGACCCCACTGTCCATCAATGGATGAATGGATAACAAAATGTGGAATAGCCAAGCAATGGAATAGAACTCATCTGCAACAAGGAATGAAGTACCAATCCCTACTACAACAGGGACGAACTTTGAAAACATTACGTTGAGTGAGAGGGGCTGAACACAAAGGCCACAGGCTATAAAATTCCATTGAGATGAAAGGTTCTAAACAGACAAATCCAAAGAAATAGAAGGTAGATGAGTGGTTGGGGGAAAGTAGAATTGGGAGGGGCTGCTAATGGGTTTGGAATTTCTTTTGGTGATGATGGAAATTAGATTGTGGTGATGGTTGTATAACATTGGGAATATTCTACACAAACACTAAATGGTATACTTGAAATGGTAAATTCTATGTTGAATGAAGCACATCTCAAAAAATACAATAAAAAGAGTATTACCAGATCATTTCTTTTGTGTATGGATACAAAAATGAACCTTGGTGTTCCCGTCGTGGCGCAGTGGTTAACGAATCCGACTAGGAACCATGAGGCTGCGGGTTCAATCCCTGCCCTTGCTCAGTGGGTTAAGGATCTGGCATTGCCGTGAGCTGTGGTGCAGGTTGCAGATGCGGCCTGGATCCCGAGTTGCTGTGGCTGTGGCATAAGCTGGAAGCAAAAGCTCCGATTAGACCCCTAGCCTGGGAACCTCCACATGCCACAGGAGTGGCCCTAGAAAAGGCAAAAAGACCAAAAATTTAAAAAATTAAAAAAAAAACCAAAAATGAACCTTAACTGGTTTACTTTTTAGTCCACCTCTCATATCTATTTCAAAATATGTTCCTACCACAAGATGAGTTTTAATTAGGAGTTTATTACTTTTTTATCTTTGTTTTCAACAGCCAATGTCACTGATGAGTCACACTTTCAATTCTTAATTTAGAGAACCTTTAAAATCAGGAACATGTTCTCCTTGAGGCTAGAGAGAACCTGTAGGTGTCCTGCTGCTGTTGCTGCAGAACAAGTGTCAGAAAAGGGTGACAGTAGCTAATGGAGAGAACACTTGCCTACTTCTCAGCATCCGGCCACCCACCGGCAGGTGTGATTATTCCGACCAATTCATCCAGTGAACCCTCCCCTGAGCACTCATGGATCCCAGGCTCTGTGCTCTGTGCTGGGGCACAGGCCACTGAACAAGGATGACGGGGACTCTGCCCTGTGGACAGTTCGGCTGACCATCAGTCAGATTTGTTACATAATTATGCCTGGAATACAGAGGTCAGGGTGGTGTGGTGAGATGAGCCCTGGGCTCAGCAGACTTGAGTTCTGGTCCTGGTTCTTTGTGGATCTACCTTTTATCTGAAAAATATCACGATTTTCTTGTTTGGAGGCCAAGAGTTGGCCTAAATCACTGGCTTTCAGCCTTGGCTGCCCATGAGTCATCTGGGGAACTTTGAGAATGCCTGATGCCCAGGCCATGCTCCACTGGAATAAAATCATTATCTCGGGGGGTGGGGGGGCAGGCATCAATGATTTTTAATACTTTCCAGGTGATTCCAGTCCAGGTTGCCAGCTGCAGGGCTAAGGACCTCTCAGGTCCTTTACATCTGAAGACTTTCTAAGTCCATGACATAAACCCAATGTGAGTTCGGTTCCTATTTCATATAGTGACAAACTGACCTCTCACTGCTTACTCTGGACACTCAGCCCCATCTCACCCCCCAGGAAAGAACTCTTGCTGTTCCTCAGAGGTGATCATTGGCATGGTTTGCACACTTTCTCCTCCTCCTCCTCTCTCTGGCTATCCTGCCCTTTGAGAGACTGACCTCGTCCCCAGGGTAGGCAGGAGAAGTTCAAGAAGAGGAGCATCTAATGAAGCCACTTACTTGCTGTTGCTAAGCTACCTTAGAGAAAGGTGCAGGGTGGAAGTTGTTGAGGAAATGATGTTTTGGCATCATCCATGAATATCAACAGTTCACCCTATTTTGACCCTCTCTAAAGCCATATCAACACTATCTCTCTGTTGGTAGAATAATGGCCCCACAAAGACGTCCACATCCTAATCTCCAGAACCTGTGAAAACACCACCTTACACAGCAAAAGGGACTTGACAGGTGGAGTTAAGTTAGGAACCTGGAGAGGGGGAGGTTTTCGCAATTACCTGCCGGACCCAATGGAATGGCAAGGGTCCTGGCAAGTGAAAGAGGGAGGCGGGAGAGCCAGAGCAGGAGCCGTGAGGATGGAAGCAGAGAATGGAGTGGTGGGATTGCTGGCTGGGAGGGGGCTGAGCCAAGGAATGTGGGCAGCCTCTAGAAGCCAGAACAAAGTAACAGATGCTCCTGCAGAGCCTCCAAAAAACAAATGCCAGCCTTAACCCTGTAAAACCCATGTCAGACTTCTAACCTAAAGAACTGTATTTCCACTGAGTCAAGTAAGTCAGACAAAGAGAGACAAATATCATACAGTACCACTTCTATGTGGACGCTAATAAAAATGATACAAAAGAACTTATTTAAAAAACAGAAACAAACACAGATTTCAAAACCAATCTTACGGTTACCTCAGGGGAAACCGTTGTGGGGAAGGAAGAACTGGGAGCGTGGGAATAACATCTACACCCTGCTGTACAAAATAGATGATTAACGAGAACCTACTGTAGAGCACAGGAAAGTCTGCTCAATAGTTTGTAATAACCTATATGGGGAAAAAAGAATGGCTATATTTGTATGTCTGACTGATTCACTCTGCTGTACATCTGAAACTCATACATTGTAAGTCAACTATACCCCAATAAAATTGAATTAAAGCAAATAAACTTGTATAGTTGTAGGACACTGCTCTGGGCCCATCTGTTACAGCAGCAGTAGGAAATGAATACCCTTCCCCTCCACATGGGCGCCCCCACCTGGCATTTCCAGGAAAGCTCTGTCAGCACTGTTCTGCCCCCCCCAGAGCTCCAGGGCCCAGCAGACTGTGAAGCCAGCAGACTATGGCAGATTGACCTCCACTGTCTCTCCTATGCCTGTCTCCTTAGCCATCCCTCCCAGCTTGGCCCTCATTCAGCCCTCGATGCCTCCAGTTTAGATAAGTTTATCTCAGTGGATGTACTCGCCTCACTCACACCTCCTCACTGATCATTCTGCACAAAACAAATGAAGCGTATCCCCCAAGCGTAACTCTGCTGGTATTTCTCCCATCAATGAAAAATTTCCATCGCTGACGATTTCTGATTAAATGCATTGAAGCTCTCTGTGATGGGCTGACTTGTGTCCCTCCAAATTCATATGTTGAAATCCTAACCCTGGTACCTCAGAATGTGACTCTGTTGGGAGACAGGGCCTTTAAAGAGGTGATTCACTTAAAATGAGGCCCCTTAGGCGGACTCCAATCCAATCTGACTGAATTTGGACACACAGACAACATACATGTGCGCACACAGAGAAAAGACCGTGTGAGGACACGGCCAGAAGGCGGCCACCTGTAAACCATGCAGAGGCCTCAGGAGACGGCAACCCTGCTGACATCTTGATATTGGACTTCTTGTCTCCAGAACTGCAAGATAACAAGTTTGTTATTTAAGCCACGCCATTTGTGGTATTTTATTACGGTGGCTCTACTGAACTAATACACCCTAGATGCACTGACCTTATCTAATTTGTCATAAATAATACAGAATATTTCCCTCTATGGACTTTACAGTCCAAACCCAGGCAGTCTCCGAAAACTTCTGCCTCTGTGCCTTTGCTCATCCTGCATCCCCTAGCTAGGCCCTCCCCGTCTCACCTCTGACAGATAAAATTCTCATTGTGTGGGACAGCAGAGGTCAGTGGAAAGAGATCATGGCTGGGAATCGTAAGTCCTGGATTCAAGGTTCAACCCTGTGATTTACTAACTGTGGGATCATGAGCAATCGGCTTATTAAGTCCTCTAGGTCTCAGTTTTCTCACCCCTAAAATGGGTAAAATGATCTCTTTGCAAGTCTCAGGGCTGTTACAAGGTTCCAATGATATCATGTATGAGAATACCTTAGAGTTTAAAGTACTATGTGTGTGTGTGTGTGTGTGTGTATATATATATATATATAGTTATAGTATATATATATATATATAGTTATAATGTGTGTATATATATATATATAGTTATAGTATATATATATATATATATAGTTATAATGTGTGTATATAGAAGGCCCTAGTCAAAAACCACTTCCTTCATTAAGCTTTCTCCGACCCTCTCACTGCCCCTTAAAAACTCTGAACTATCACCATGTCTCGTTCCTTTAACTTTGTACATTTTTATTTGTCTGCAGCGTCGCCTAGAGCACAGGTTTTGTATTCAACCAGACTTGGATTTAGCTGTCATTTGTCAGTGGTAGGACTTTGAGTAAATCACTTAACTTTTTTGGACTTTAGTTTTCCCCCTTCATAAAATGGGTACTGAAATAGAACCTACTTCACAGGGTTGAGGTGAGGATTAACAAAGACAATACATTTAAAATATCTGCACAGAAAGTGCTCAATAAATGGCCAGCTTGTCTCTTTCCCACTTGATTCACTGAGAATCCCACCCAGCCCCATCTGTCCTTGCACATATGCCTTCTCTGGCATTGAGCAGGGTCTCTGCAGGTACCAGGTACATGGTATTTATTGAATGAATGGGTAGGCTTGAGACTATCACTGATACAATGAGAAAGGTCAGAGAAGGTGTGAATGAGAAATCTGAAATTCTTCACATTTCAGTGCTGCTTGAGGATGGCATCAACAAAAGTCCGGGAGGGGAGGGGATCCTCCCAAGTAAGTCAGACACAACCCCATCAGACAACTGGCCCCCACTCGTGAACCACTTAGGTCACCAGCTTCCTTTAGTCAATAAGGGGTTATTCCAAACCTCCTTTCAGAAACTTTTTGCTTTGGTCAAGAGCCAAAATTCCACACAGCCAGTATTCTATCAAGTACAAAACAAGGCAGGATCTAATCACTTGTTAACCCAAAAAGCTAGAGAAGCTCAGGGAAATGAAGAGCAGGACTAAAACTGGGCCCCAAAGGGGAGCAGGATTTGCAGGTTGGGAAGAAGCAGGAACAGTGTGCCCCAGGTGCTGAGAGGGGGTGGGTAAGGCTTGAGGAGTTGGGTCCGACAGAGGCTGGGGTTCTTAGAATATAATAGCTAAGCACAGGGCCCTGCTGGGAGAAGCTGCCCCCAGCCCCGCCCCTACCAACAGGGGGCGTGTCTGCCCACAGAGACTTACCATGCTGGAGTGGACCGTAGCCTGCTCAATGTACCTTGCAATGCCTGTGACAAATGCATTCCTATCCTCGAAATTTGTGTCAAAGTTAGCCTGCAGGAATTAGAGACAGGAACATTCCATGGTTAGAAAACAGGTCGAAGGTGGCATGGTGTCCAGGGGATGAACTACTGCCAAAAAATGCCCAAGTACTCTTGGAAGCCTATCTCCCTTTCTCATCTTACACCGGGAAATTCCACCATGAATCGCACTGGGCAGCAGCCGGCTACAGACAGGCCTACATCGGCAATCAAGTTTATCCAGGGAGCCTCGGAAGTGAATGCTTAAACCATACAAGCCTAAATAGCTGTTAAAACTGAAGACGCGTTTTTTTAAGAAAGAAGCAGACTTAGATAAACAGAACAAATTAGTGGTTACCAGTGGGCGGTGGGGGAGAGGGAGGTACAGACTATTGCGTGCAAGATAGGCTCAAGGCTGTATTATACAACACATGGAATACAGCCAATATTTTGTAATAATTGTAAATGGAAAGCAATCTTTTAAATTGTACAAAAAATTTTTTAAAAATTAAGATGAAGTTTTTTTAAAAAAGTGAAGATGTGTACTGCTTTTATCCAGTAGTTGCAAAAATACTTACCTGTGGGTGCAGATTCATTTGTACAAGGATAATAACTGCACCATTTTTTTGTAATAAAAAAACTGGAAGCCATCCAAAAGTCCATTAACAGCAAAAGGCTAAATAATTAATAGTATATTCATATGACAGGCTTATAAGTGCTATGCAGTGGTCAAAAATAATGTGGTGGCATTGTAGTATTGTTAGGAAACAGCAAAATTTAGGCTAAAAAAGCCAAACCATAGAGCAAGATAATATATATGGTAAACAGGTGTGCCTGTATACATGTGTACTACATATATATATATAGTTACAGGGAAATTTTTGTTACTTGCTGTATTGCTTATAATAGAAAAATACATTTACATAATTAAAATTTAATTTTCATTAGAAAATGCAAATAAGCCAAGTTTATGAGTTCAACCTTCAGGCATGGGCTTAATAAATCTAGCCACTGAATGAATTTAAACATACAGTATGCGTTTATATTTGGCCTCATTTACGAGACCAAGAACTTTCCAAAAGTCAAAGACAACTAAAAAGCTAAACATTTCAAATTCTCTTATTCTTTCTTAACATGGTATGCTTGCCCAGCACACGCAAACAAGGGGCTATTTGCAAGGCTCACTCTGGCTGCACCGATGCCCTTCCCACCATGCCCAGGGTGGGGATCATGGGTTTGAGCAATCCGATCATGGTTTATCCCAAGCTTGACTCTCTAAAGCAAAAGCAAACAACTGTGACCGGCTTTCTCAAGCCATTACTGGCTGTGGGGAGCTGAAGATCCCTTCTCATATCCATGAAGGAAAAGTAATTACCCAGGCAGTCTCTAGGGGTTTCTAAATTGCGATATTTAATTCATGAGGTCAGAGCTGCCAAAACCTTGGTTGGTGCTGCAGCAAGAACAGCAGGGAAGGTATCTGGGGTCAGAACAGACCAACAAACCTTCCCCGGGGAAGAGAAATAGCCCTGGTGTACATTTACTAGCTAATCTGTTCTTACACTCAGCTCCACCGATGCACCAGAGACTCCATCAGCTCAGGACCTTTTACCTTCTAGAAGCAGGCATCCCCCTTCTATCTGCCTTCAGGGCAAACCTTCTGAGGAACTCCCTGTGATTCCTGAATGCCCATTCCAGTCCCAGTGCTCTGGGAGGACTCACCTGGTACATGATGGAGGAAGGGGGGGGCTCGATGCATGGCTGCTGGTCAGGGAGGGGCAGCTCTTCCAGCAGATCCACGTTGGACAGGGCATCTTCCAGAGTGACGTGGGTGGTCATGGCTGCAGTTTCTGTTGTCCAAACTGAGGGAAAGGAAGAGAGGGAAATGCAGAATTTCAGGGGCCTCCTTACATTTTGCCCAATCTTGCTCTGTCCAGGCTCCTTGCGGAGAACCCAAGGAGTTAACCTGCATTGAGACCACTTCCACTTACTACTTCTTCACATGGTGCTCTTATTCCGCACTTGATGTTTGAGGACCTCTTTTCTTTTTTGGCTGCATATGGAGTTCCGGGGTCAGGGATCAGATCTGAGCCGAAGTTGCAACCTATGCTGCAGCTGCAGCAATGCTAGATCCTTTAACCCACTGTGCAGGGCCAGAGATCGAACCAGCATCCTTGGCACAGCAGAGACACTGCCAATCCTGTTGTGTCACATCAGGAACCCCTACAAAGCACTTTTTTTTATGTCTGCTGTCTTGATAAGCCTCACCACAACCCTCTGATGGCAGGTGGCACCATATCCACATAACTGATGGAAAAAACAAGGCTCAGAGAACTTATGTGACATCCAGGCAACCACAGAGACCAGGATCAAAGGCCCTCAAATAATGCCTGATGTAGGACATGGGAAGAAGTCAGCCACCAGTTGTTATTCAAGATGTTTGTGAGTTCCACTCTTCAATTATTGCATAACACAAATACCCATGATCAAGAGAGCCAAAGATGATCAGCTTGAAACCAGAGAATGAAACTGAGCTGGGAGTAAAAGAATTCAGACTCCAGCAAATTTAACCTTATTTGCAAAAATGTCAGAGCCATTGTCTTCCTTGGCCTGGAAGTATGGTATGCTCTGTAAGCCACACCAAACAGCCCGAAATGGGCATTTTTTGTGTCTTGGAGCCTGGCAGAGTGCAATGGCTTTGATGAGAACTCTGCCAAGCAGTGAAGCTGAAGAGGTTCCAGAAAGCAGTTACTTAATAGGAGATAACTGCTATTTTAAGAACTCAGCACCCAGCAAACAGAATACTCATTTTTTAAAGTTTATGTGAAACTTGTCATGACTTTTAGGGCATAAAACAGGTTCTCACAATCCCCCAAATATGACCTTCTAGAAGTCACATTCACAGACTACAGTGCAATAAAATTAGAAATCAATAATGCAAATTATAGCAAAGGGAAAAAAACCCTATACTTATGAAAATTTGTAAAAACCTTCCTCCAGGTTATTCATAGCTAAAGAGGAATTCAAACAGAAATGATAAAATATTTAGAACTAGAAGCTAAAGAGCATGTATAAATGTCTTAGTGCATTTAGTAGAAAATCAGAAAGCAGAATTAAATGAACAGAATTTTCCACTCAAAAGCCTAAAAAGAGATAAAAATCAATCCAAAGAAATGAGAGTGCAGGGATTCCTAACTGCAAAAGCAAAAACAAATGAGGCAAGAAACAAAGCAAAACAAAGCCAACAACAGGGTAGGTGAATAAAAATCTAAAAAAAGAGTTTTGTTTTGTTTTTTGTTTGTTTGTTTGTTTGTTTAGGGCTGCACCCACAGCATATGGAAGTTCCCAGGCTAGGGGTTGAATCAGAGCTACAGATGCCGGCCTACCCCACAGCCACAACAATGCAAGATGCAAGCCACGTCTTCGACCTACACCACAGCTCACAGCAATGCCAGATCCTTAACCCACTGAGTAAGGCCAGGGACCGAACCTGCAACCTCATGTTGCTAGTCGGATTCATTTCTGCTGCACCATGATGGAAACTCCTAAAAACTGCTTTTTATGGTGTTCCCTTCTTGGCTCAGCAGTAATGAACCCAATATACATGGGGACTCGGGTTCTATCCCTGGTGGGCTGAGGATCTGGTGTTGCCGTGAGCTGTGGTGTAGGTTGCAGATGAGGCTCAAATTCGAATTGCTGTGGCTGTGGTGTGGGCTGGCAGCTGCAACTCTGATTGGACCCCTAGCCTGGGAACTTCCATATGCCTCAGGTGAGCCCTAAAAAGTCAAAAATAAGAAATAAAAATTAATAAAAACTGAGTTTTATAAAATAATTAATAGTAAGAAGAAGAAACTGCTAAGGTTTTAGCACACTTGAATAAGGAAACACAGAGAAGGCTGCCTGAGCTCCCTCCTCATCCCCCATCCCAGGGGAGTGAAAGACCTGCTTCAGGGCTGGAACTGCAGAATGTCAGAGTTTGCCTGGCTCATAAGGAAATGTGGTGTCAGAGACCAGGGCAGAGAAGGGCCAGAGACAGGAGCTGGGCTCAGGCTGGGAAGGGCTGACACCACTGCAGGGGGCTTCCCTCGCAGGCTGACCCAGTTGTTTGGGGAGGCAGAGGGGCTGAGCTGCGGACCTCCCACTTTACACTTCACCAAGTTCTCAACACACTTCCCTGCCACACACTGTGGTGGCAGAGAAGGCCACACCCAGTGAGGGCACAGGAAGCTCAGAAGTGACTTCCTCCCCTGCCCTTGCAGTGCCTGGCCTCACAGAGGTGGTTTCAGGCCCTCTCCATACCTGGGCTTCTTCCTCAGCTCTCGTCCCTGCCCTGAATTCTATGCTCAGTTCTACAGCAAAAGCATTCACCGATTCACAGAAAAGTCTGTCTTCTTTCTCACATGAATGTTAATAAGTCCATTTTGCAGGAGGGGTTCATGTTGTTACAGGGCATAATGCTCTACAAGCTCCAAAGCCCTAATGCTCTTCCTTAATTCAAATAACAATAAAACTAAGATTTTTAAGCCCCGACGTTGTGTCATTCTGCCAAGCACTCAACTATTTTAATCTTGCATCAACCCTATAAAGGTAGGTATTAGGATTATTCCCATTTTACAGAGGAGCAAATAGAAGCTCAGAATTTAGGTAATTTTTACAAGGTCAAGTGCTGGCAAGTGGTGGAGCTGGGCTTGGGACCTAGATTTATCTCATAAGAAAGGACTATAAGCCACTATCTATCTACATCAAAGGGACCTAGGAGCCAACCTGAGGCAGCTGTCACTGGCCAAAGATGGGGCAATCTGAGCATCCATTAGCATAACTCAACGCATAACCCCTAACCCCTAACCCTAACCCTGACCCTAACCCTAATATCTTGAAACAATATCAGATATACCACGAGATAACAAAGACAAAAAGCTGGGTTTTATTCTTTTGCTACTGTTGAAGGATAGCTATGAACCAATTTTTATGTTGAAAATCAATCAATAAAAGGGAAGACGCAAATATTGAACCTGTCTTTCCTAAACAAACTACACCACCGGAAAACTGATTTGCAGAAGAGAAAGGGGTTTCTCATTTACAAAGGTTTCCCTGAGAAATATTCATCCAATTAAAAGATCTCTATTTTCTAACCCCCTAATGAATACCTGGACGTAGGCACTGATGATTAACCACTGCTAACATCACTACATGAGGGTCAATCAGACATTATGTGCCTCCCGATGGAAAAACATGCTATCACCGCATGAAGAGCTCTGGACCCAAAACACAACCCTTGAATCTAATCAGGCCTTTGATACCAACTGACACGAAGTACAGAGGACATAACATGTCAAGATATACCACAGTGAGGTAATCAGTCAAACGCCACTTACAGCAAAGTCTACTGAACAAATAAATCAGCATTGAACAAGTAAAGTTCAAGGTTGGAAAAAAGAGCTGGAGGAGTAAGTTATAAATGAGAAAGGCTTCACCACCACATCCCCTTGTTTGGACTTTATTTCAAACCAACTGCCACAGAAATGAAATTGTAACATATCTGAGAACACAGGAAAATTTCTCTGGCTAATTACTGATTCCATATTTGACAATATTAAGAAAATGGTGTCATTATTTTCTAGAACTGACCGTAATACTGAGGTTATGTTTTAAAAGAGTCCTTATGTTCTATAAATTCATATGGATTAAAATATATAGGGGTTTGCTTCCAAATAAAAGTAGTGGGGGAAGAGTGGGAAATAGATGAAAAAAAAATCAGCTATGGGTTTATAATTGTCAGTGCTGTGTGAGGCTTACACACAGGGATTTATGCTCACTTTTTTCTATCCCATTTTAAATATATTGGAAATTCTCTATAAAAACTCCCAGCTCAATGCACACACGCCCAGGTATAATCCATCTTTCCCTCCTTCGTCTTCCTGGCTCCTACCGGCTATGCTCTTTGCCTTCTCTTTACTCCTCTAACCTGGGCTTCTTCTAGGCTTCACAGGTTCCAAAGTACTAATTTATCAGACTAGCCCTTAGGATTTCCCCTTTTAACGCAATAATACCCCCTCACTTCCCTTAAAAAGAATCAGTAAATGAACAGCCTATAGAGCTGGTAAGTTAGGAGTCTTTCTTTCTCTTATAAATACAGCTTCTCTAATGGATTTCTCTGTTTGTAGATCACTCACCATCGAATGGAGAAGGAAATTTTAACCCGAGTGCTGGACGGCACTGCCAACTCCACATCAATCAGAAAGAAAGAACATTTTGGAAATTTTAATAGTGGTACACATGCAAATAAGTACTTCTTTTTTGGCCCAAGAGTCCTGTCACGCAATCTTCCCAAGGAGAAGAATTGTTTATCTTCAGTCTATAACCACGCGGCTATTTTGGCTCTTGGGAAGAGAAATGAATAAAATATTAAAAAATTAACAGTGTTTTGGGAGGACTATCTACCAGACACGGCTGCATCCTCTCAGGGTGGGGCACTCATGGCAGATTTATATTCAGCTTCTTCCTAACAATTGTAAACCAGTGGCCTGGTTTCACCGAGAGGTAATAACATGGGCTTCTAGGCAATGTGCTTCTGGGAAGGGCTCTAGGACCAAGAAGGAGCAGGCCCCAAGGATGCAGGGCCCGTGCTGGGAGAGAGCCTGGCTTTGGGAATGCAGAGGAACACACCCCAAACCCTGCCACTCTCTAAACAAAGATGTGCAGTGTCATCTTGTCTGAGTTTCTGGAAGGACAATTTAAAAAGTCAGAATTTTTACTGACATGGTAAAGTCAGGCTAAGCATGGTGGGTCTGCTCCAGCTCTGGGTTCCAGTCATCTGTCACCTCCTAGCTGAATAAGCATAGCATGCGACTTAACCTCTCTGAGCCATTTCCTTATCTGTAAAAGGGTGATGATTAATAACAGGCCCTGACCTCAGTGATTTATTCTGAAGATTATATAACATTACAACACGTGGAATGCTTAGCTCAACTGCAAGCACACAGCAAGCACTCAAGAAATCTTAGCTAGTTGCATGGCCTCTTTTCAAGAGGGCACAGGGGTGAATTAAACATTGCAATAGCTCACCCACAGAAAAGGAAGGCATTGTAATTATCATATCAACAGATCTTTCATATTGATTCCCTCAGTCACAGCTCCCCTGCAGGGTTCCAGGGGACAGGTGTTATTTCTGCTGTTTCTTTTTTTTCTTTTTTTGTCTCTTTAGGGCTACACCCTTGGCATAAGTGTGTGTGTGTTTTGGGGGGGGGGGGTTCCCAGGCCAGGGGTTGAATTGGAGCTACAGCTGCCAGCCTACATCATAGCTCTCAGCAACACCAGATCCTTAACCCACTGAGAAGGCCAGGGACTGAACCTGCATCCTCATGGATACTAGACAGATTCATCTCCACTGTGCTGCAATGGGAACTCTCTTAAAGAACATTTTGAAAGGAAGCTCTGGAAAGTATGTCCTTAGAATACAAAAACTAGAACTTCCCTGGTGGGCTAGTGGTTAAGGACTTGGCATTGTCTCTGCTGTGGCTTGGGTTTGATCTCTGGCATGAGAACTTCCATTTGCAGCAAGTGTAACCAAAAAAAAAAAAAGAAAGAAAGAAAGAAAACAGAAACTATACCTCTATCTTTAATACTATTATTGCTAATTAATAGTAATGCAATTGGAGGAACCAAATGAAATGACTTAGTAGTGTTATACTGAATTTTTTTCATGTAAGGATGCTAAAGCAGTATGTCACCTATAAACATGAAGGTGCATATAGTTTTCCAAAACAGAAGACCAGCCTTATAAACTATAATATTATTTAATTCCTTTTCTAACTTCTGCCTGTATATCTGTGGTGATAATATCCCCAAGGATATGGACAATTTATTTGTGCTTATTTAGATAATATATTTCAGTAAAATCTAGCCTGTCTAGTCAGATTTGTTTCTGCTGAGCCACGATGGAATTCCTATTTTTGCTGTTTCTAAGGAGGCACGGCGTTGCCGAGGAGTGAAACCATTCATCCAGGGTCACATGGTCAGCTAGTGGCTGAGTGAGGACAGAAATGGGATACCTTGACTCTTAGTTCTATGTTCTTTCTTCTAGACAAAATCTACAATTGTACCTTTTGAAAAGGTACCAACCACTTTACTTTTTTGTTTCCCCCAATCTGATTGCCTTTTACTTCCTCAAAAAGAACAAGACTCTGCCAAGCTAGAAAAATTAGGTAACTGTCTCCTTTGGATTTCATGAGAGGCCAGGAAAGATTTTCCCTGTCTATAAGTCTCTCCAGCTAGAAAGCAATTAAAATAGGTAAATAAAATAAAAATGTAAAATTATAAGTGCACATGCATATTTACAGCTGCAAGTAAAATATATGGAAGTAAATATGTATATAGATATGTCAATATAAAAATACATAAAAGAGGAGTTCCCATTGTGGAGCAGCAGAAACCAATCCGACTAGGAACCAGGAGCTTGAGGGTTCAATCCCTGGCCTCTCTCAGTGGGTTGAGGATCCGGTGTTGCTGTGGGCTGGGGTGTGGGTCGCAGATGCGGCTCGGATTCCTCATTGCTGTGGTCGTGGTGGAGTCTGGAGGCTACAGCTCCAAGTGGACCCCTAGCCTGGGAGCCTCCATGTGCTGCGGGTGCGGCCCTGAAGAGACAAAAGACAAAAATAATAAATAAATAAATAAATAAATAAATAAATAAATAAATAAATGAGAGGCTTAGACTGCCCCCCTTCAAAAATCTTGTGGAGCAGCATTTCAGTGAGCAAAGAAAAAAATCCAAACAATTCAGAGGGTAGCCTGCTCTTCCATCCTGGGTGTGAAAGATGAGTGTGTTTGGAGACTGCGTGGGGACCCAAGTTTGCTGTGACAGGACATGGGTCATGGTCTTTCCCCTGTATCTGGGATCCTGTCACACACTGAGGTCAGCTTTGTCACGGGTGTGGGGATCAAGCAAGGACTTGGTGACTTGTGTGAATCTTACTGGACTTCCATAAGGTCCACCAAAAGGGACCAGTCGGCTAATTCTGAGCTGGTTGGGAGTGAAGAGTTTTATAGGAATGCTCCACTTAAACAGTCAGACCTAGTGGCTGCAAACCCCATAGTGGTGACTTGGTGCTACCTTTAGAACCTTACCTGTAAAATCTGTATTTTACAGATTTTAAAATAAAGTCGAGGTGAGGGGCCAGCCTCATAGAGGCAGGTAGAAAGCTATATAAGGTGGCAGCCTGGGGGGTCTGGGCCATGGAGTGTAGGAGTAAGAACTCATAAGAACTCAACACATTTCTGCAGCCTTAGAAGTTATCACCAATATCACGGTACCCAACAGAACTCAACAGATACCTTACGCACTGCCAGAATGAGCCGAGTGCCGGAAGAGACCTAAGGAAACGGTAACCCCCTTAAGAAGACTTTCTGACTCCCCTACCTGCTATCTGAATATACTTTCTCCCCTGGTGCTCACTGAACCCAGTGTGCGCCCTCTTTATTGCTCTATTAACCATGAAATAATAACTGTGCCATGTGTTCCCTCCTACCCTAAATGACAAACTCCTTGAGGACAGGAGCTGTGTCCAACACCCAAGTCCTTGCACAATGCCACACACACATTTGTAGCTAAAATAAAGATCTGACCCATGAGCAGATAACCAATGATCCCAACATCAAGAAAGGCATTGCTATGTCCAAGATGCCAGCTTCTTAAAAGTGGGGAAGGAGGACAAGGAACATAAAAAGAAGAAAGCTCTTTATATTTTAAAAAGAACTCCTTCGAAGCAGTTCACATATCTAACACTGGAGCACTTAGAATAAAGCTTCAATACTTGTGAACAGTTATCTATGAAATAAAAATTTCTCTCCTCCATCACTGTATGTCCTGGTTTTACTTATCTTTCAAGGTGTCTCCCCTCTATGACGTGACTGCTCCTTCTTTGGAACTCCCAAAGCTTACTAGCACAGCGTTGGTTGAGTGTGTAAAATTGGAGCCCTCATACATAGCTGGTATGAACGTACACTGTGCAGCAACTTTGCAAAACGGTCTGGCAGTTCCTGGAATTTTAAAATATAGAGTTATCATATGACCCAGCAACTCCACACCTAGGTATACTAGCAGTGCCTACCTCTCTTCTGACACGGTCTGTCTCAAAATGGTCCCGAGTATGGTTACTTCCTCTTCTCATGCCAGCGCAAATCTTGCTCATTGATAACCTCTCTATTTCTCAATGAGTCCACAGGTAGCCTCAGAATCCTGCTCATGAAACACAAAACTCCAAGTGGCCACTAGCACTCAATCTGAGATTGCCTATAAACTAAAACATATGTGCCATCCCTAGAGCAGAATGATGCATGTGTGTGCAAGCTCTGTGAGGTCAGGGACCATCTCTTACCCATCACTGAAAACCTTGGAGACCTTGGCAGGATACTGAGGAAAGGTAAAGCACAGAGGAAGTATCTGAAGAAAGAACACATCAACACACTTGACCCTGCAACCACAGGAGGAATGAGATGACCTGTAGTGGGCATGCCTTCATTTCTGGTTTCCCTTTCCTTCTCCTTCACTATTAATAACAGATAATTTAAATCAACATGGAACACACAGTCGTATCCATAAACTGCCTGTACAATTATTTACTTAACATTTTTTCTAAACGGACTTTTTGGTTCCACTTTATAAATATATTTCAGAAGGAAGCTTATTTTTACTTAACATTTTTTCTAAACGGACTTTTTGGTTCCACTTTATAAATATATTTCAGAAGGAAGCTTTATATCATAATCACTAGTAGAGAACTGTTATCACTTGCCATAAACAGAGGGAAACAACAGAAAATAAAAGCACAGAAAACAAACACAGGTCTGAGTGTTATCTGCAAATGATCTCACGTCCACCAATACGCTCACTAGAGGTGGCTAAGCATGGTGGTGAACCAGTGTTAGAGTCCTGACTCTGCTACTACTCAGCTGTGTGACCTTGGGAAAGTTGACCTTGGGAACAAAATGTTTCTGAACCTCACTTGCTTCATTTTTCATACGAGAAATAATAATGGTTCCTACCTCATATGCTTTGAAAATCAAATAAGTTAATCCATGTAAATAGCTTGATAACAGGTAGAAAATGCTCTATAAAAGTTAGTCCCACAACAAAACCAAACCCAGCAACATATAAAAAGAATTATACATCAAGGGCAAGTTAATTCACGCTGGAATGTAAGACTGGTATAACATTAACGTATGAAAATCAATTAATGTGATAAACCATATCAATGCAATAAAGGACAAATCCCACAGGATCGTCTCAACACATGCAGAAAAAGCATTTCACAAAACTCACACTCTTTCAGGATAAAAACACTCAACCAACTATGAACAGAAGAGAACTTTCTCAAACTGATGAAGGGCAGCTACAAAAACACCTGCAGCCAACATCAGACTTGATGGGAGACTAAATCCGTTCCCCTTAAGAGTAAAAAGACAAACAGGTCCGCTCTCTCCATTTCTAATCAACACTGCACTGGAGATTCTAGCCAGGGTTTTAGAACAATTAGGAAAGACAATGAAATAAATGATATCTAAATTAGAAAGGAAGAAGTAAAACTATCTCTATTTGAAGATAACATGATCTTATATGTAGAAAATTCAACAAAAAATCCACTAGAAAACTATCAGAATGAATAAACATGTCCAGCAAGGTTGATAATATCAACATATAAAAATCCATTGCATCTTTATACATTAGCAACACTCACTATAAAATGAGAATTGGGAAGTTCCCATTGTGGCTCAGCAGTACAGTAATGAATCTGACTAGTATCCATGAAGACGGGGGTTTGATCACTGGCCTCACTCAGCAGGTTAAGGACCTGGTGTTGCCATGAGCTGCAGTGTAGGTCAAAGATGAGGCTCAGATCTGGTGTTGCTGTGGCTGTGGCGTAGGCCAGCAGCTGCAGCTCTGATTAGACCCCTAGCCTGGGAACTTCCATATGCTGTGGGTACAACCCTAAAAAGCCAAAAAAAAATTTTTTTTAGTTTAAAAAATAAGGTGAAATTAGGGAAACAATTCTACATATAATAGCATTGAAAATAATACCAACCTTAGGACTAAATTTAGCAAAAAGTATTTGTTTACTCTGAAGACTATAAAATACTGTTGAAAAAAAATTAAAGACAGCCCAAATAAATGAAAAGATACCCCACTTTCATAGACTGGAAGACATTGTTAAGGTGGCAATATTTCCCAAACTGACACAGACCCAACTCGATCCCTATCCACATCCTAGCAAGCTTCTGTGCAGAACTGACAAGCTAATCCTAAAATTCATACAGAAATTCAAAGGACCCACCGAGAATGGCCAAAACAATCTTTGAAAAGAACAAAATTGGAGAACATGCTTTTTTTTTTTTTATTTAAAAACTTACTACAATGCCATCATAATCATGTGATGCTGTCATAAGGACAGACATACAGATCAATGAAACAGAATTGAGAAAGAGAATAAACCATCAAATTTATGGTCAACTGATTTTTGAGAAGGGTACCAGGAAAATTCAATGGGGAAAAAAAAATACTGTTTTCAACAAATGGTGCTGGGACAACTGGACATCCGCATGTAAAAGAATGAAGTTCAACCTCTCCCTCAAATCATATCACAAACTAACTCAAAGTGGATCAAAGACCTAAATGTGACTGCTAAAACTATAAAGCTTTTAGGAAAAAAAAGGCATAAATCTTTGTGACTTTGGAATATGTATGATACCAAAAGCATGAGCAATGAAACAATAGCTAAAACTACATATGATTAAAATTAAACTTAAAACTTTTGTAATTCAAAGGACATCAGAAGACAATGAAAAGACAATCCACAGAATGGGAGAAAATATTTGGAAATCATACATCTGTTAAGTTATGCTGAATATATAAAGAACTCTTATAATTCAACAATATAGACAGCCCAATTTAAACAATTAGCCAAGGATCTGAACTGACTTTTCTCCAAAGAAGATAGACAAATGGCCAAGAGTCACATAAAAAAGATGATTATTATCCCTAGTCATTAGGGAAATAAAATCAAAATCAAAATGCGCTATCACTTCGTGTGCACTACAATGGTTATAATCAAAAAGATAGATGATTACAAGTGTTGGTGAGGGAAATTTGAACACTTATTCATCGCTGGTAGGAATGTAAAATAGTGCAGCCACTTTGAAAAAGTTTGGCAGTCCCCCCACATTTTAAATGCAGAGTTACCACACAACCTACCTCAGTAACCACGCCTAGGGATATTCCAAAGTGAAATGAAAACATATATTCAAAAAAAAACCACCCCTGTACATGAATATTTACAGTAGCATTATTTGCAAAAAAAAATGGAATTTTCCAAAAAAATGGAAACATCTCAAATGTTCATCAACTAAAGAATGGATGAATAACATACAGTATATCCACACCTTGGAATATTATTCAGCTACAAAAAGGAATGAATTATGGATACACACTACACTTTGAAAATATACTAAGTGAAATAAGCACAATATGCTTTTTTAAGGAAATGTCCAGAATAGGCAAATGTATAGATTAATCTATAAGGCAGATTAGTAATTATGTAGACTTGGAGTAGAGATTGGGGGGAATTGGTGGTGTTGCTAAAAGGCATGAGGTTTTTTTTCTGGGGTGATAAGTAAGGTACAAAAATTAATCTTGATGATAGTTGGACAACTTTGGGCATATCGAAAAATCAATGGACTGGGAATTCTCTTGGGGCAGAGCAGTTTAAAGATCCATCGTTGCCACTGCAGTGGCTTGGGTTGCTGCTATGGCATGGGTTCAATCCTTGGTCCAGGGACTTATACAATCTGCAGCCAAAAAATAAAATAAAATAAAATAAATCACTGAACCATATGCTTTAAATGAGTGAACTGAATAGTATGTGAGCTATGTGTCAATAACGCTCTTACCAAAAAGGTCAGTATTTGTATGACTCCTTTGGGAGAACTTTGGGTAGACAGCATAAGCAGGAGTGACACGAAAAGAGATGAGCTGGAATAGGAGCTTGGAGACTTTGGGGAACTGTGACGCTCCCTGCACTGAATGAAAATGAACAGGGGAGAAAAAAAGAGCAAGAGATGCAGCCACACTACCCCAGGGAGCAGCCCTCTGGTCAGAGGCAGGGTGAGCAGACGACCATGAGGCAGGGCCCAAATGGGGCCCCTCCCCTGCTTGTTCTTTTGGCACTGCCACCTGTCAGGGCCTGGGACTGTTCCATCCAGGAGAAGAGACTCCTCAGACAGAAAAATCTCTGGAGTGAGGGAGAGTGAGCTCTGAGGTTCAGAATGAGGACAAGATGGACCTCTAGCCTCCTACCTGAGCTCTCTTTCAACTATGAGCCCCCTGAGGTCAAGAGACAAGGGGACTTGGGCAGGGCCCCTTGTCTAGTTAGGGGCAGAGCTAGGCCAACACTGCAACTTCCTGGGGAGACAAGAAGACCTGACACAATACCTGATACCTGATAGGACAGTGCTGCAAAAGAAAAAGAGGAGTATCAGACAGAAGGGACGGAGGGCAGGAGGGAGGGTTCCAATTCTGCAATAAAACAAAAATTCATGTAAGAAAGGAAATACAATCAAAGGGCAATACTTGGCTCTCTAGTGGTTATCAATTACATGTCTGAATAACGCTGCCACTTTAAACACGATTTAGGTTAAGACAGAGCTCTTACTATCTCGGGAGATGAGGACAGGGGAGGAAGGGGGCTGGTGTCAGAAAGTGCAATCAATCCCACTCTTGGGCATCTATCCGGACAAAACTCTACTTAAAAGAGACACGTGCACCCGCATGTTCATTGCAGCGCTATTCACAACAGCCAAGACATGGAAACAACCCAAATGTCCATCGACAGATGATTGGATTCGGAAGATGTGGTATATATACACAATGGAATACTACTCAGCCATAAAAAAGAATGACATAATGCCATTTGCAGCAGCATGGATGGAACTAGAGAATCTCATACTGAGTGAAATGAGCCAGAAAGACAAAGACAAATACCATATGATATCACTCATAACTGGAATCTAATATCCAGCACAAATGAACATCTCCTTAGAAAAGAAAATCATGGACTTGGAAAAGAGACTTGTGGCTGCCTGATGGGAGGGGGAGGGAGTGGGAGGGATCGGGAGCTTGGGCTTATCAGACACAACTTAGAATAGATTTACAAGGAGATCCTGCTGAATAGCATTGAGAACTTTGTCTAGATACTCATGTTGCAACAGAAGAAAGGCTGGGGGAAAAATGTAATTGTAATGTATACATGTAAGGAGAACCTGACCGCCTTGCTGTACAGTGGGAAAATAAAAAAAAAAAAAGTGCAATCTTTGTCCGTCACAGCAGGAAGTACACAGACAATGCACCGACTAGATAAATCAAGAAGCAGCAGCATAAGCATATCATTGAGAGATCTGGAGGCAACTACTCAAAGAAACGGTGAGTTAAAAGCAGCGGCCTCTAAAGGAGGTGGACGCTGGATGGTTGTTTTTCATTACAAGTCTTTCAGTACTATGTGATTGTTTTAAGCATATGCGTGTATTGCTTTGATCAAAATTTTAAACTTTACTTTAAAAGACAAGAACCCGAGGCTTCCTTGCTGGCAGTTGGACATCTGGCCAGTCCACAGCACTGTCTTGTGCTGTGTAAGTCCCTCCCTGTGTGTCTCCTGGGCCCAGAGGCCCTGTCACCTGCAGCTTCTCTCCACACAGGAGACCTGAGTCAGAGCAGAGGAGTCCAAGTCAGCCTCAACCTGGGTCTCTGGAGAAGCCTACCCTCCCCTTTGTCTACAGCAAAGAAAACGATCCTAGTGGGGCTCAAGGGCTTGCCACGGCTTTCGTCATTTCACTCAGCTGCTTCCTGTGCTGCCAGGGTCGAGGGGGCCTTTCCGTTGATAACCCAACCAGGCACATCCTATGCTCTCAGGAGGGGAGGTCACACCACCGAAGGTAGCTTGCTGATTTGCTCCCGTGGGGCCTGTGACAGGACACCACAGGCAGGGTGCCAACGTGACTTGTGTCTGGGGAGAGGAGCTGCCTCTCCAAAGCACCTGCTAAAACCCAGAAAGGGAAGCCACCACATCTGCTGTGGAAACAAAGAGTGAGACTTCAGTTCAGCCAACGGCTTCGGAGCATGCAAACCTCCCCTTCTCGGATGTGAAGTTACAACTTGAACGTGGCTCAGTCTGAAGGCTGACATGGGCCTCCCAGCCGCCGTTTTCACTCACCCTACAAGCACAATTTCCCTGTCTGTAAAATCTGGAGGTTGTCCTGGCAGTGGTTCTCAACCATGATGGCAAAACCTTGGTTGTAAAGGTTATTGTGGTAACTTGTCCTAATTTACAGTTTAAGAAAGGAGGTTTGCAAATAAGCTGCTTTTTATTATATGTGAGGAAGGGCTCTCCCACAATATAATTGCTTGAATGTTCATCTCTTTTCTTGACAGGGAGAAAATAGGATAAAGTTGGGGAAGGGACTGGCCATTGGGTGTGATGCTGGGATAATAGGCTTAGACTGCCCACCAAATGTATTAGAGAAAAAACAAAGGAAAACCCCATACAGTTAGTTAGGAATCACTGAGCTCAGGGCCCTTCCAACTCAAAAGCAAATGACTGTGACTTCAGACTGGACACTCCATCCAAAGGGCTTCCTTGGACATTATGCTTCCCAACACGTTGGCCAGGGAATTTAGGGCGCCATAAACCTGCCTATGGACATTCTTGCCTTGTGCCTTTGCTCAAATTCTCTCCATTCCCTCGTGCACTGTCTCCTCCCCTTCTCATATCCTACTCTTGACCATGGCCATGGCCCACTTCAAGGCAGCCCTCCTCGATGAAGGTCTAAACAGCTGGACCCTACCACAACCTTCATTTCTTGGAGTCTTATAGCTCTCACAACCTGCAGTCCATAATTTCCTACTGCATTAGAAACTGCTTTCTATTTTACTAATTCCTTGGCTCACCAGAAAGGACAAGGATATTCATCTTTTGCGGGGTTGACCCACAGCAAGTAACACAGAGCTGGGCACATACTAGGCCTTAACCTGCTTAGTTGACACTTGACAATCCTGCTGTATAGCACTGGGAACTATATTTGTCCCTTATGCTGGAGCATGATGGAGGATAATGTGAGAAAAAGAATGTCTCTATGTATGTGTGACTGGGTCACCTTGCTGTACAGTAGAAAATTGACAGGACATGGTAAACCAGCTATAAGGAAAAAATAAAAATCATTTTAAAAAAACACTTCATGAACGATTTGTTGAATGCAAGAGCCAATGGCCAAAATATATATCTTCTGGTTGAAAAAAAATTTTTTTTTAACATTATGGTCCCTCAAGGGCCCATATCTAAATCAGCCTTATTACTATAGGAATCTGAGGAGATATCTTTAGAAAATTCTTCTGTCACACAGTTTCCACCTCAAACCATAAAAAGCAGAACCTCATTTCTCTTTTCCACATGAAGGGTTTGAAGGGTTTGACCCCTGGTTTTGAATTCTTGTCTCGCCATTCATACCTTGCCAGAATCAGTCTTAAGATACCACGTTTTAAAAGCACGAAAAGAAAATCATTCTCAGGTGTTCCTTCAGTTAAGACCGAGTTACTGGGTGTCTTCTATCAGGGTCAGTCCTGCAGATTCTCTCTGACCTCAGCTGGGCCTTCACTAGACAATCCTCTCATTCATCCCCAGTTGATTTCTTATTCCACCCACAGAGGCAGCTGTTCCAAACCTCCGGACGTTTCCTGCACTTTCCTATCCAGTCCACTACCTTTACTTTCTGCACAGGACCTCATCTTCTGCCGTATTTGGAAGACAGAGACCACACACCACGGACACACTACACACACCCCCTCCGTTCCGTGAAGAGATTAACATTGGAGAACCACGGCTCTCTGATGGCCTAATGATAATGCAAACACAAAATCAAAGGGCCTATTGATGGAATCATCGCTGGGTCTTTCTCGGGCCTCTCTCCAGAAGGTCATGTTTACTATCCTCTCTCCTTGCACCGCTTCTGAGTTGTCGAAAGTCTTTCAAAATGCCACTCGGTCAGAAGGAGCCCCCCAAATTCTGCCTGAACCCAAGCTCCACCTTCTCAAAATGATTTCTTTCAAGAATCCGCACCCAATTAGTTTTTGCTTTCTGTGGCCAGGGTCCAAGAAGTATGGCCCAACGGTGGTCCCTGAGGCACATCCCAACACAGTCCCCTGCATGGCGGCCATGGCTACGGAGCAGCCCCCGACCTCTTTGCATCCTGGGAGGGATCCCACACCCACTGACCGAATTCTGAAATGCCTTTGAACAGACAAAGCCATCCAGGGGCCTTGACAGAAATTGTGACTCACAAAGTGCCTTTCAGTTTCTCTTTCCGCTGGCTCGATGGTACAGAGAGGCCACAGATTTGTCTTCTTAAATTGACACACAATATATAATTAATAAATTGTTCCTTTAGGAATGGAGGGCGGCCATCCAAAGGAGCCGTGCATTCAGGAACCTCCTCCCCTCCTCTGTTTCCAGCGCCTTTTCTCCTCAGACTGGGACTTAGAGACATTATCTCATCTGTGGGCTCCTGCGGCAACAGGTAGGTGACAAGCTGGGCAGGCTGCTTTCGGTTCCCCATTTTCAAACTCAGAGAGGTAGTGGCTGGTTTAAAGGCACACAGCAAGTCAGGGATAAATCTGGTGTCCGAAGACCACCGGACTGCTCTGTCTGCTCGGGAAGCGAAGCGTGCCCTTGACGTTTTTGGTTGGGTTGCAAAATGCTGAACGGACGCAAAGGAAGAGGTGCTTCCTGATCCCTGTGTCGAAATGTGAGAACTACCTCTGGACTGCTGCTCAGCATACCCTCTCCCCCTTCTCTCTGCGCTCAGCTATGCCACCTTCCTGTGCTTCTCCAAAGCATTTCCCGGCTGAAGCCGTTGCGGACATCACATCTCAGCATGCTTTCCCTTGGTTACCTTTGGCAGGTAAACCTGGGGCTAGGTTTCTTGGTCACGGAGACCAACTCCACTGGGAAAAGCACATCCAGGAAAGCACTGGAGGCAGAGGGTTGGTAAAAACTCTGGATTGGTTAAACCTCCTCCCCCCAAACTGGGGCACGTCCAGGAACTCCTGTGCCTCCTCATCCTCAGCAATGAAGACTTACACCAGCCAACTCACAGGCATGCTGTTCCTGGACACAGACACCAGCAATGAGGCATCTGCTGGGCGACCAGGGTGGAACCTTCACTGTGGGAGGCCCTCTAAGGCCATGAAATCCTTTAGCAGAGTCAACAACACACACACACACACACAAAGAATCTGTCTTCTTAAACTGACACACAATATACAATGTGGCATGAGCCACATTCTTAATGATTATGTAATTAATGCATTATAACAATAAACACATAAATATAATAGTACACACTATGTGCTAGGCACTTTGCGGCATCCCTTATTTAACAAGAGCATACTTCCCCACCACTGATGGCACAGGTGTCTCTGCTCAAGGTAACTGCATGCTCCGCCCCCCCTTGCCCCATCTCCACAACTAATGCAGGATCCATCCTCTGGACCCTAGACTTGGCTTTGCTCCTCAGGACAATAAGACCCGAGGCCTTTTACAAAGGCTCCAGTGAGGGGACTGCTGTCTGGTTTCGTCAACTACAAGTGAATAATTAATACATGCCAGTAAAGAAATAGACTCATTGTTATGGTGGCCACATGGAGGCTATAAAAGGCCATTTTGCGCAGCTCTGGGTGGAACCCTGGGACCAACAGTGGCCAAGAGAAACCTCTTTGAGAGTGTAGGCTGATCCTCAAATGTGGGGACTGGAGCTCTCGGCACTATTTTCCAGGAGTGCTGTTCCCAATGCTAATTAGCTGTTGCCTATTCATCACCTAATTCGCCTTGCCGCTCAGTGACAGCAGCAGAGGCCCACTGCATGCCCGAGAGGGCACAATATTTCAGATGGGACATGTACTATTCCCCCAAGATCCTTTTCCAGTCTTTAAATTCTTGTCTACTTTCTTCTCTGTGCCAGACTCTGATTGGCTTTGAGTAAAACTCTCCTATCCTGGTGGATTTCATACCCCACTCTTGGTCTAATGCCTACAAGTTTTTCCTTTTCCATTTCCAGCAGGTACTGAACAAGGCAGGCTTGGGTGCCTACAGAACCAGTCAGAACTGGCCAGGAAATATAATAAAGAAGCTTAGTGAACAGCACGCTAATGCCCCCAGCCAGAGGCTCAGCCTGCAGAACTAGCCAGGGGAACTGGCTTTGAGAGCAACAACACACTCTTCTTGTGGCCTAGTAGCTGCTCTGGCAGATGGCAGCCAGTGTCAACAAGTAACTCTCTATAGGTTTCACCTCCTCCAAGTAGACACTGAGTGCTCAACAATGCCTTCTAGTGACAGTAACCCCCGACCAGTTACACACACACACACACACACACACACACACACAGACACACACACTACTCCTACGGTATTTCTGCCCTTAAGGCCAAAGCTGCCCTAGCAGCAAGCAAACAGCACTGACAGCTGCTAAAAGCTGTCATTTCAGTGAGCTGTTCCCCAAAATTGCGACCCAGTTCCCTACTCCCACTTCCAGCCCACTGCCTGAAATTCCACCGTTAGAGATATGAAATATTATTTACTAAAAGCTTTGTTTCCCATTAAAATGCCTCTAAGCCTCTGTCTCCTTTCTGGTCAAATGACTTCTAAAGCACCTGCTCTGCGTCTAAAGGGAAATTCGTTTGTATTTGGCTCTTTGAGGATAAATGCCTTCACTGGCTCCTTTCTTGAAAACAATTTCTGACACAGGAGAATAGGGTGGGGGTGGGGGTGGAGCACAGGGCACTGTGTGGAAGCAGAGGTGAGAGGTCTCAGGAGGGATCGCAGAGAAGCTCTGATGGAGAAAACAACTTTCAAGGCCTTCACCACCCTGTCCAGGGATATGGACCTAGATTTTTGCCCTCCAGCAGCTATAATCTTCACAGCTGCCAGCATGGCTTGAAACAACGCCTGTGCCCAAGAGTAAGGTAAGATCGAGGGCCTCCCCACACCCCTCCTTTTCCCCCCCACCCACCCCCCGTGCGCAGAAGTGACAGAGTCAGGAGGTGGGAAGGGAGAGGTGGGAACCAGCACTCTCCTGATTGCCCCTCATGCCTGCAGGGCTACCCCAGCCTTTCTGACCATGCCTCGAAGGCACAAGTGCCCAGGAGCCCACAGGAAAATAACCTTGTCCCTTTCTGGGCCCCCGCTGTAAGGGGAGCTGAAGGCCCATCAGTCCTTGGTGAGTCGCACTGCTATGCTGGGGAAACTAGACAGGCAGAGGTCAAAGTCAGATTCCCTGGGCTGAGCAGGGTACCTGGGCAGTCTCGGTGTCCTTCTCTGTCAGGTTTTCCAGACAGAACATACTCCAGTCAGACCATGCTTCCCGCCCCCACCCCCACTGCCACACGGAGAACTGCCCTTGTATACCTTTTCAGATGCTGTATACCTTTTCAGATGATGCATACCCCTCGAGGGAGGCGGCTGTCCTGCAACGCAGAAGCCACTACAGAGCTAAAGAAAACCCAACCTTTCCCCCAGGAATCAGCCCACTCTTTCCCTTCCCCCCACCTCCTCCCCACCCCCAGCCAGCCAGAGGGAGAGGATGCTAGGCCAGAAGGCTTCAAAGCGGGTCAGGCCTGCCTCCTCGCTCATTAAAGCCCCCCACCCCGAAACAACGCCGCGGAGACCCCTGCTCCACCCATCTCACGTTCACTACAGGGCGCGCTGCGTCCAAGGCGGCTGCCAGGCGGGCCCAGGCGGCTCTAGCTGGCCCTGGGGGAGGTGATGGTAGCTACGGCAGCAGAGGCGGCAGCAGAGGCGGTGGCCGGCGCTCTGCAGTACCTGGGCGCCGGGAGGTCGCCACCGCCGGCCTCGCGGCCGCTGCAGGTGCTTCAGATGCTCGACAGGAGCGCCGCTTCCTCCCAGGCGGGTGGCTTCGGCCCAGGCCGCGCACCTGCTGCTGCTGCCACCGCCACCGCGCCTCAGCTTCTCCGTGCGTCGGTGCCTCCCCGAAGGGGGTCCGCGCCTCAGGCACTAGGGTGGGCCAAAGGGGGCAGCGGGCTGTGCTGGGCCCGAGGCCCGGCCTCTGGGAGCTTCTTGGGGCCCCCAGGCCGGGCTAGCCCGGCCGCCGCGCCGAGCACCCCCACGGCGCTGGGAGAAGGGGTGCGAGCCCCTCGCGCATCTCTACGGCTGCGTCGACATCCCCAGCAGCATCCCGGTCCCCACGCCGGCCCCGAGGCCTGCGAGCGCCGCTTACCTGGGTCTGCAGCAGGTCTAGGGGAGCTGCCCGAGGATACAGCGGGGGCCCCGCGCCGGGGCGCAGGATGCTCTGCCTGGCCCGGCTCGGCGGCCGCCGCGCTTGGGCCCGCCCTCGGCCCCGCCCCTCCATCCGCTGCGGCTCCTCCTCCGTTCCCCGCACCCCGCCCCTTCGCCGCCGCGCCTGTCACACAAAGAGCAGGAAATGGCTGCGGCCAGGGGCTCTGGGTGCGTCCCTCAGCGCGGCTGGCGCATCCCGGACCTGCACCCGGACCTGCACCCGGACCTCTCGCCCCAGGAGAGCCAGCTACGTCGCTTAGGGAGGATTTCCCCGGGCCCCTCAGACCCAGGAACCACACCTGCAGCTTGTGGGAGGACTGATCCTTTGGGCTCCATTAGGATCTCATTGATCTCACATGATTTCCAAATGCATATTTTTCGAGCACTTCTTTCGTTCCAAGCACCGTGCCAGGAGCTGAGTATGCACTGGGGTATGCAAAAGACAGAGTCTCTGCCCTTCTGGAGCTTATCATCTATCAGGAGATACAGGGCATAAATTAACTTGGCAAATGTCCAGTTTCAGCTAAAAGACCGTTTTGTGGGGAAAAAAAAAGAAAGAAACAGGGTGAAATGATAGAAAATAAACCTGAGAGTTGGGGAGAGGGCTTCTGCCAATGGAGTCTGATCCCAAATGCTGCTCCTCTGTTCAAGAATACCTTCTGGTTCTCTCTTTCACTTCCTTGGTGTGGAATCCCTGAAGCTGCCATCTCTTAAGCAGAGGCCTGCCTCAACTTCATTCAGGAAGAATTAATTGCCTAATGGACAAAAAGGCAAATCCATGATGACAGAAATTAGAGAAGGAATTGAGAGGACAGGCACCTTTCTCTTCAAGACTTATTTGCCATTTAGGGCCCTCCAAAGAAATGGTTCACATTGAAATGCACCCTGGCGGGGCCTCAAACCAGGTGGAAGTCAGACAACACCTAATTCCAACCTTGGGACCCCTGAGCAAGTCACTTCACCACTCTGTTCCTGAGATGCCACCGTATCTAAAATGTGGGGAATAATCGTTGCCTTTCCTACTTCACAAGGTAAATGATTTGAAATCATTTGAGATGTTTTAAAGTTAGGGGGTAAAGTCTTGCTACAAGGGAACTTTCCTGAAATATATCTGAGGGGCTTGCAAATGTAAAGTTCATCACTCAGCTCTTCCTATCAAGGGTTATTTATAGAGGAGCCATATTACTCAACACTCAGCAAAGGACTTGTGGAAGTCTTTGTCCTCGCTGATCTCACATCCTTTCCCGAGTGCTCAGGATTCACGATCCTTTGTGGTTTGATGTTACATCACTCATTCTAATTTAAATCTCTATTTCAGAAAGGATGACTTATGTATACATATACATTTCTGTCCCTGATGCCATGTGAGAAAACTGTGGGGGTGTCTGTGGAGGATGGCTTTAAAAACAGAACTGGGGTTTCCTTTTTTGTGTGTGTCTTTTTAGGGCCCCACCCATGACATATGAAAGTTCCCAAGCTAGGGGTCAAATCAGAGATGTAGCTGCAGGTCTATGCTACAGCCACAGCAACTCCATATCCAAGCTGCATCTGCAACCTACACCACAGCTCATGGCAATGCTGGATCCTTAACACACTGAGTAAGGCCAGGGATCAAACCCACATCCTCATGGATACTAGTTGGTTTGTTACTGCTGAACCTCAGTGAGATCCTCCCCATTTTTTTTTTTAATTTTTCAACTGTGATCCTTGGGATTTGGGGTGTCAGTGATTACAAGTATTTAACAATGAGAGATTGGATTTTCATTCTAAATGGCATATTATTTCAGATGTTGTAGATTTATGGAAGATATATTTCTCCCTGTGGCTCCTTCCTTGTCTTTTCACTTTGCAGGAATGTGTTGCTTAAAAACAACAACAACATTGCAACAGAAGAAAGGCTGGGGGAAAAATGTAATTGTAATGTATACATGTAAGGATAACCTGACCCCCTTGCTGTACAGTGGGAAAAAAAAATAAATAAATAATTTAAAAAAAACAAAACAAAACAACAACAACAGGGAGTTCTTGTTGTGGCTCAATGGTTAACAAATCGGACTAGGAACCATGAGGTTGCGGGTTTGATCTCCGGCCTCGCTCAGCGGGTTAAGGATCCGGTTTTGCCATGAGCTGTGGTGTAGGTCGCAGATGCGGCTCAGATCCTACGTTGCTGTGCTTGTGGCGTAGGTTGGCAGCTTCAGCTCCAATTAGACCCCTACCCTGGAAACCTCCATATGCCGCAGAAGTGGCCCTAGAAAAGGCAAAAAGACAAACGACAACAACAACAACAAAAAGAGACAGTTATGTATATACTGGGTTAGATCTTAGGCAAAAATAATTCACTGCCCCCTTGAATTGTTTGGTTGTAAGAGGAAGTAATACGGTCTTGTTGAAACCACTGTGTTAGAAATCCAGAGGTTTGCATTTTGGTCCTGGTTTTGCAACCAAGTGATGTTAGACAAGTCATTTCACCTCTCTTTCTCCATCTATAAAGGGAAGTAGGTTGGATATACTCAAAGGTCCCTCTGTGGGTAGAAAATTGCATGAGTGAAAACAAAAGACTTGTCCCCGCCATACTTAATGCCCTTCGCTAACTCCTCACTGCTCTCAGGATGGAGCCAGAACCCCTTACCATGGCTTACAAGGGTCTCCATGATCTGACGTCTGCCTCTTCAGTCTCTTCTGCTTCGAGAAAACTCACTGTGCTTCATCTAGGAATCTTTCATTCCCCAAACTTACTGGGTTCTCTCTTGCACGTGGCCTTGGCACAAGCTGGGCTTTTTTGCTTGGAGTGATCTCTCTTCCTTTCCCTGTCCCTTCCAGACCTTCCCCCCAACAATACTGCCTAACTTCTATTCATCCTTCTGGGATCTGCATAGTTGTCACTGCCTCCATGACCTGTCCATGTTGGGGTTGGGTTAGGGTAGGCTGTCCTTGCATCCATAGCTCCCTGGGCTTCCTCTACCCTACCACTTGTTATGCTGTCTTGTAATTGTTGACACACTTAACCTGCATACCACCATTCAAGCATAAAATCTAAGAGAGCAGAGATGTGTCTTGTTCCCCATTACATTCTCAGAGCCTAGCGCATGAGGGGTGTTCTATTATGTGAAATAATACAATTAATCGTAAAAGTGGGTTGAATAAAAATCAAAAGCAAAAGCTTGGTTTACACATTGCCATTCAAATTTGAAGTCATCTATGTGCTGCTTAGATATCCTTCCTATCAAGCCCCAGGCTGCACCTTCACCAAGGAGAGGATCATAGCTATCAGGCGAGAATTGCTTTGCCACCTCCAAAGCTGTGGGCCACGTGTTATGGTTCCGTATGTGGCAACATTGCCTTGTTTTTAGAAAAGCCCAAAATCAATCACAAAATCTAAGTTTCCATTTAAAATCCATTGGCAGACCCTGCTTCATAGAAACCAAGAGTGGAGCATCTGGAATGGGCATAAGAATTGGTTATGGAGAGAGAAAACATAAGTATTAATATTAATAATGATGGCTAACATTTACCTACTGCACTCTTAGCTAATATTCAAAATTATCCTCTGAGTAAACTATCATTGTTAGCCCCATTTTATAACTGAGGAAACTGAGGCAAGGTCATGAAACCAAAACTCATGATTTTAACCTTTAGCCAAAATTATACATAGCCTCATTTCCCCCCCTCCTAAACCAAATCCATCTTTTCATGACTATGCCATCCTATTCCAAAAACACATTTAATGCAAGGTATGGAGATACATTATATTTAAATGTTTTTTTAGGGTGTTCCTGTTGTGGTGCAGCAGAAACAAATTCGACTAGTATCCATGAGGATGCAGGTCAATCCCTGGCCTCACTCAGTGGGTCGGGGATCCAGTGTTGCCATGAGCTGTGGCGTAGGTTGCAGATGTGGCTTGGATCCTGAGTTGCTGTGGCTATAGTATAGGCCAGCAGCTGCAGCTCCAATTTGACCCCTAGCCTGGGAACTTCCATGTGTCCCAGGTGTGGCCCTAAAAAGCAAAAAATAAAATAAAATAAAACAAAATAGATGTTTTTAATTGGTAATAATTTTTTTTAAAAAAAAAGAGGGGAATAGCTGTGAGATGAAGAGAAAATATGAATACTGCAAAAAATATCTTCCTGTGCTACAGGCTTGCTTCATGTACTAGTAGACTTATGTATTTGATTCACGTAGTTAGCAGGAAAAGAGAAACTTGATGGCCTGTTACACAATTTACATTATCCACTAGATAAAACCTGACCACTTGTTCAAAATTGCCTCATTTTATACATGAAAGAACTGGGGTCCAGGGAAGATACCAGTTGCCCAAGGCCAGCTGGACTCAGACCTCGGTCTTTCTGTAGGAAACTAGGTTGCCTCTTTCCTTCTTTGAATCTGAAATAATTTGTTTAAAGCATATATTTTAAACTAACATTTATTGGATGTTTTTGGGGTCAGTTTCTATGCCAAGCAGTGTGTATGGATGTGCTAATTTTATCCTCACAAAATTCTCAGCCCTGTTGTTTTATTGGGGCTGTTTTCCTATTGAGACATTGCAGCTTCTTCCTGGACCATTTAGAAATGCATTCCCACCCTTCTCTGCTGTCTTTCTCTTTGCTTTCTTTTCTTTTCTCTCTCTCTGTCTCTCTCTCTCTCTCTTTTTTTTTTTTTTTTTGTCTTTTTAGGGCTGCACCCACAGCATATGGAAGTTTCCAGGCTAGGGGCTGAATCGGATCTGTAGCTGCCAGCCTAGGCCACAGCCACAGCAATGCCAGATCTGAACTGCATCTGCGACCTACACCACAGGTCATGGCAAGGCCGGATCCTTAACCCATTGAGCAAGGCCAGGGATCAAACCCTTGTCTTCCTGGATATCAGTCAGGTTCGTTACCACTGAGCCATGATGGGAACTTCCTATTTGCTTTATTCCCATAACTTCTAGGGAACTGGCCTCCCTTGAAGGTCAGATATTTTACATATAATTTGACAGCAAATAATCTTTCATCTTTACTTAAATAAATGCTACGTACAGTAATTTTGAATAAAAACTGATAAAGACAGTTTGAGCATACTCCAAGCCAGATTTGGAATGCAACAACGTAGCCAAGGTATAGTGAGGTTGGCGCTGCAGTATTCTCAGGGGCTGGCCTTGTGGCCCTATAAGTCAACCCCGCAGAATGTTTGGGAGTATCATATTTGGGAACAGACAGGTCTGGCTTCGAGCTACCATTCTGCCACTTCCTAGTTGAGGGGCCATGAATGGTTTTTCTAATTTACCAAGCCCTGAACTGCTCATCTATAAAATTGAGAAGATCATAATTTTTCCTATCTTTTGGGTTCTTGGAAGATTAAATGAAACAGTCAATGTCACACACTAAGCAGAGCCATAATATATGCTCAAGAATAAGAGCTTTTATTGTTTTTATTATTATTACCATGGTTTGAACTTTGGTGTGACCTCTGGGAAGAATGCAGGACTTGGAATAAGATCTAAGCTCTAATCTCACTGGTGTTGAGTAGCTCTTCCACCTTAGGCATGCTGTGTTATCACTTCCCCTTTCTGGCACGTGAGACCCCTTCACCTACCCTTCTGCCTTGAAGCTGCTGCAGAGATCAACCATCATCTCTGATGGGAAAGTGCTTTGAGATATACACAAGAGGAAAGCAAACAGATCTTTCTATAGCTTGTCTCAGCTCATAGACATTTGTACTCAAAATGAGTCTGAGAGAATGAAAAAGGATCAGGGACTCTTAGTAGCCCTAGATGGGTGGAGAGAGGTGTGGGTAGATGTGAACCTGGAGGATGAAGCATCAGAATCCACTCAATTCCTCTAACTGATTCTCCAGTACCTGCTGGCTTTGGGTACCAAGGTTCCCAGCCCTAACATAAAAATAGTGCAAGGGAAGAAGCTGGAATAAGATGTGATTTTGCATGCTGGGTTTGCTGCCTGAAATGTTCTTCCAGATCCCCCTCCCTTAGGAACTGAACTCACATTTACCCTTGAAGACACAGCTCAAACATCACTTCCTCTGTGAAGCCCTTCTGGATTCCTTAGGTGTTTTCACTCTTCTTTGTGCTCCCACTGGGCTGTGACCCCTGCTCCATCCGATGACCCTGCAACAGCTCTCTGCAATCACAGCTGAGTCTCATTCCGTGGTTATGTCTTATAAAGTCGTCTCACCTACACTAACTTTGTTTTATGCACGTTTCTGTTCAAAAACATCTTGTTTGTGTGTATTGTAGATTCGTTCACATCAAACTCACAGTCCGTAGCCCTAGAACTCAAGCTGAAGACATTCATCTAACACACACGTTTTCCTTGTAAGATGCGTCACAGCCTTCTTGCACTTACAGAGCACCTCAGCTCTGTGTTTGAGGGCCATTTTAAACAAGAAGATGACCAATAAAAAGGACCGAGGGCAAAAAACTTGGTACAAAATAGATGTCAGAATAGATACTTGTTTATAGTATGAGCTGAAACAAGAAGGCAGGGTCTCGCCTTTTTCCACCTCAGGTGGGAATGTGCAAGTAGGATGATGCAAATACTTCACTGCTCTTGGCATGGGCATGTCATGAATGACCGTGAAATCGCTGCAAGAATTGATCTGGGGATTATAAATAAATTTTAGCGAGTAGGGGAAATTACAAGTATAGAACCTGCAGATAAGGAGGATCAACTGTATTAAATTATGTGTTGGACTTTTTTTTCTTTTTCTTTTTACTAACCTGAGGCTTCTTACAGGAAGGTTGGTGTCTGTACTAGATATTTTCTCTTGCTCCTCCAGACATGCTTCATTCTTCTCACTATCCCCTCTGCCCTGGAGAATGACCTCCGTGGACTACTAGGATTTCCTTGACCTCTGGCTACCAGTGGGTTTGGCCAACAAGAAGCCCCAATAGTTGAGGGAGGGAAGGGAGGAGGGTGGGTCAGCGTATTTATTCCACAGCTTCCTCCTCGTGATGCGCCATGGGCTTCCTCTGTCCCTCGCTAAAGGTCCTCTTCTCTCTGTTCCCAGGGGACTCCACTTCCACAATCAAGTGACCACTCCCATGCCTTGGTAACTGCTCCTTGGCCGTTCTTCACCCTCGGTACTACTTCCTATAGTTCTTCTAAACCCGCACTGTGTTAAATAGTCCTTTTTAAATAGGTTCTTCTTGGAGTTCCCGTCATGGCTCAGTGATTAACGAATCCAACTAGGAACCATGAGGTTGCAGGTTCGGTCCCTGGCCTTGCTCAGTGGGTTAAGGATCTGGCGTTGTCATGAGCTGTGGTGTAGGTTGCAGACGCAGCTCGGATCCCGTGTTGCTGTGGCTCTGGCGTAGGCCGGGGGCTACAGCTCCGTTTCAACCCCAAGCCTGGGAACCTCCATATGCCATGGGAAGCAGCCCTAGAAAAGGCAGAAGACAATAAAAAAAAAAAAAGGTTCTTCTTGAATTATCTTAATTTGTCTGTGATGTTTGGTCCTCAACTGATAAGCTGTCTTATTCACATGCACCTGACACAGTGCCAAGTAATAGCAGGTGAATGGTAACAAATGATCTCTAAAACTCCTTATAACATATCCATATGATTCTCTTATCCTGGGAGTCAACGACTCGACTTGGGAAGAATCGCGGAGTCATTGGAAACAGACACACACGAACACGAACACGCACACGCACACACAGTACTGCCACCAAGGGGTGGTTCTGGGAAATGGGATTTTGCACCAAATTTCTGGCACCTCCCTCAGAGCCACTGTCAATAAATGTCTACTCTAAATGAAAACATGTGCTCTCTGTTCAAATGGAACTTCAACTCCACCCCCTCCTCCTGATCAGATCACTTTCTTGAGCCCCTCTAAGTGGGGGATCCACAGATCTTTCATTCCCTCCCTCTCCCCCCACCCCCCACACACTGCCTGTCTTGCCAAATAGGGTATGTTCTGCCTTTTCCTAAGTATGGTGGTCTTGTGTGTTGGGAGACTGCAGACACAATGGGATCTGCAGGACAGGTGCTCAGAGAATATCTCTGTTCATCCAACCCACTTGAAAAGTTTCATCTCTGGATCATTTGCCAGTGGAGGTCAAGCCCAGAAGTGGGTCCTACAAAGGACTGTGTAGGAGCTGACTACACAGCCATGGGCTTTCTCACCAATAGTCCTCTGGTGCGTGTGCTGGCTCCTGCAGTGGATGTGGGCATCTGGTGAACTCAAAGGTAGAGGGAGAGCTTATTACACCAAAACTATAATAACCCCACTTTTATTTCACTGGGATTTTAAAACGGAGGAGAATAGCTGTGCTTTGCTGTCCAACTGTGACTTACGAACTCCAAATTACAATTTCCACATGTCACCCACACAGCAGATGACAGTGAATGTGTATGAACAATAATCTGGTACGAGGAGCAAGGCAAAAATCATCTCCAAATTGGTTTCTCTTCCACCATCTTTGCCTCTGAAATCCACTCACCACAGTGCTGCTGAAATATATATTTTTAATGCACATTTGACCTTGTCTCCTTGTTCAATGACATTTTTATCTCTACAACTAAAGTTCCAATTTTTTGGGTATTTCAAAATCTAGGCCTTTGTCTAGATGTATAGCCTCAGTAGCAATTTGTCTACCACTTCTGTTATCTTCACCTTTGCTGAGACACCCTGCCACACACACACACACAGGCACACACAAACACACACCCCTTATGCTCCAGCAATAGTCATCTGATAATATCTTCTCAATAAGTTTTGTTTCTTCTATCCCTCTACCTGGAAAGTATTTCTCTTATTCCTGCCCACTGACTTGCCTTAAAAAAAAAGTCCTGGTTCTTCTTCAAAACTGAGTCAAACATAGTGTCTTCTATGACAGTGCTTCCCAAACCCTATTGTGCGTAGGATCAGCTACAGATCTTGTTAAAAGGTAGATTCTCATTCAGTGGGTCTCAGGGTAGAGGCAGAGAGTTTGCATTTCTCACAAGCTAGTCATGCTGCTGTTGCTGGTCTGGGGACCATATACTGAGAAGCAAGATTCTAGGAAGTTTCCATTGACGTCACCCTTTGCCTGACAGGTTCCATCACTTTTTCTGAGCTCTTCTCCACTTTGACCTTATTTCTGTTGTTGCGCTAATTGCTGTATAATCATTTTACTTGTTTTTACGTCCGCCTTCCCAACCCATACCTGATGTTTCTTGAAAGACTGTGTCTTTTTCATCTTTGTTTTTGCAGCACTTAGCACAGAGTATCAGAGGAACATAGGGAGTATTTGATATTTACTTGTTGAACAAATGTTGAATGATACATAGTCTTTACTTGTCTGTAGACCATGAGACCAGGTTAACAATTATTAGTTAAGGAAACCTTTTGGTTGTTTGACATTTGGATAAACACGGACCCAGGCTACACATACAATACTTTCCCAAATGCATAGCTTTATTTGCTAGACCCACCTTTAACTTGGTGTACTTTACAAAGCATAAGAGATATTTATAATATTTTTATGTGAACATTAGCAATGACTGTACACTAATAAATATTCAATCTATCCAAATATAAATACATGGTCTCAAAAGGTACATAATGCAAAATCTATAAAATGCATCCAGGGTAATTGGCTATGAACACATGGCACCATTTTCAAAATGTGAGAGGGAAAAACAAACCTAAACCAAACAGGCAGAAAGTCTGTTTGGTTTTTTTCAGGATAAAACACTGAGAGGTAAACTCTTGACACGTGTTCAGTTACAGCCTCCATGAATCTGAGCTTGAATGTGATTATACCATGCAAGGGAGAATTTTCAAACCACACCACAGAAATCAGTCAATTCTGATGTTTTCCTTCTAGGCTGGATGTTCCAGAAATCAGCCTTAATTAAAGATTCCAAAAGAGAATGTACAAAATGCCAAAAAGTAAGCAGGGATGATTTTGGATAAGTTGAGTAATAACATCTTCTGAATGATAGTTTTATCTTGAGGCTCCCAGTCTCACAATAATTATAGTTAGAAGTTATGCATCTGCATCTCTAGCCGGTCAAAATATCACATGATTTAGAAAGAGCTGATTTCAACACCATCCAATACTCTCCCTAAGAGTTTTATCTGAACACTGTAGAAAAATTAAATCTCTCTTACATCAGGGAATACCCTTCCCACAAAGTGTCCAAGAAGACTGCAGCTTGCTCAAAGTTGGAAAAATAATTAAAGGAAGCATTTAAATTTCTGCAGGACAATCTTTTAAAGCTGCTTTGAAGCCCATCTATAATTGGCTTCAAGCAACACAACTCTGGTAGGTTGAGTGAATCAAAGGGTTAATTACTCCTTTAGTAGCTTCAAAGTCATTAACTCTGATGAAGGTGAGGATACAGATGAGGAAAAATAGATCCTATTCCAAGTTGGAGGGCTTTGCTGCCAACTGGTCTATGCAGGAATGGCATGACTCACTGATGTTGCTGTGTTGCCTTCTTTTTTGGCTTTCTTGTGTCTTTCCCCTCTGCTGTACTTACCTCCTTGCAACCCCTTTCACCCTCAGTAGGAGGTAATGTTGAATAAAAATAGAGAAACTGCACCAGAGTCAGACAGAGGTGGGCTAGAATCCTTGCTCTATGCTTCCTAGCTCTGTTACTTCAGGCGGGTGTCCAGGCTTTTCAAGATCTAAGCTCCATTATCTGTAAAATGGGGGTAATAATAATCTCTCAGAGGTTGGTGTGAACTCAGGGTGAAGTGAGATTCTGCAGATAAGGCTTGTTGCTCAGTACATATTCACTTTACAGTCAAGTGCTCAGTTGACAGTAGGCATCCTTGTGTATCTTGGAAGCATCCCACTCAGTGCCTGACTCAGTTTCTATCCAGATGGTTTGAGCAAGAACAGACCCCTTGTTCCTCTCCTAGAATGTGGGGAGGCTTGAAGTCTCAACCTTAAAGTTCCAAATCTCTTGGGCCTAAACAAGCTTTGGTTTCTCTGCCAGGCCATACGGCCTGGCACAAGACTGCCCTCTGTTGATGAGGGAGGAACAGCGCAGACCAGTTCCTGGAGGCCTCGGGTGGTCTGTTCAGAAGCTAAGGGGAGGCAGAGTTACCCTTCAGGCTTGGTAGGAAAGGTGAGCATCCAAGTGGTAACAACCTGAAGCCTTTCTCTGTACCAGTTGGTTCCACCATCTGATGTCTTCTTTCTGCTAAGACACTAGGTACCCAACGCTCTGGCAGTGGGATCAGAATTGTTCACCCCAGTTCGTTGTGCTCCCTTCAGGGAGAGGGGTGGCCCTGTCCTCTATGAGCAGCTCATAAAACTGCTTCTCAGAATATCCGGCCTCTGATGGAAGAAGCTGTTCCATCATCCTCTAAGATAGGAAGCTGTGGCTGACGCAAATGTCAAGAGGCAGAGCTTACTCTTTCTGACTTGAATTAACGCATTCATTCTTGAAAAAGAGTCATGCTCCTTGTTCATCTTGCCCTGTATCCCGGGATTCTGTGTTGTCGGGTCAAATAAAAAAATCTCTTGACCACGAACTTTAGGTCTATGTTTAAGATAATAGTACAATAATCCAGGGTCCTACCCTATCTCACCCTTTCTCTAAGAAGTGCAAGAAATGTTGCCTGAAGGCTGTCAATTGAGGTTCGTGTGCCACATGAGATAAGAGGCTGGGGAGCGGGTAGAGACATGGCTGCTGCTCTGGCCCCACTCCCAGTCCAGTGGCTGAGCCTCCAGCCTGTGGCCCAGTGCCAGCCTTGGCCAGGCCGTGACTTCCACAGCAGCATAGGGACTGGAGCCATAGGCCAGCTCCCTCTGGGGAGTCCTGGGCTGGTGGTGGCTTTTAATGCTCTATGGAGGGAAGACCTTCTTCCTCAACTCAGGATCTGCAGCCCATGGCCTGCCACTGAGTCTCTTTTAAAGTCCTAATTCTGCGATTTCAGCAAGTTGACTCAAGAGTCTGGAGAAAGGTGGCCGGTCTTCTGGTTTCTAGACAGGGAAGAAAAAAATTCTATGAGTTCCTTGCACTGGTGTGTCACAGCTAATCCCAAAGAAAACCAAAATTTAGTAGCAATACCCTCTGCTGATTTTTAAATATGCTTCCCTATGTATTATATTTGAGGCCATTGTGTCTTGGTTATTAATAGCAGGTATTTTGAAATCATATGGCCTGCTTTTGAATCTCAGCTTTCCCACTCATTTGCTATGTGACCTTAGAGCAGGTTACTTAATCTCTTTGAATCTCAGTTTTGTCATCTGTAAAATGGGGATGATAATATTATCTATTTCATAAGACTGTTGTCAGAGTCAAATAAAATCACATATAAAAATGCAACATAAAATCAGTGCTAAATAACATGAAAAAAAGAAAATATTTAGGTATAAATTTCATAAAATATGTATATGACCTATATTAGGAAATATATAAAATTCTTAAGAAAAAAATCAAAGAAGATCTAATAAACTGAGAAATATTACGTATTTGTGGATAGGAAGACTTTATATTGTTAAGATGTCATTGCTTTTCATAGATAGGTTCAACACAGTCATAAGAATTGCAGCAAACAATTTTCTAGATACTGACAAACTGATTCGAAGCCTCATATGCAAAAGCAAAAGACTCAGAATAGCCAACACACCAGTGAAGAAGAGCAAATTTGAAGGACTGACACTCCCTGACTTCAAGGCTTACTTTAAAGCTACAGTAATCAAGAGAGTGTGGTATTGGTGAAAGACTAGACAAATAGATCAATGGAATAGAGTTGGGATCCCAGAAAGAGACCCACACAAATGCTGTCAAATCTTTGACAGAGAAGCAAAGGCAATTCAGTGGAGAAAGGGTAGTCTTTTCCACAAATGGTGCTAGAACAACTGGACATCCACAGTGACGCTAGACACATGCCTTAGCGTCACAAAAACTAACTCAAAATGGATCAGAGATCTAAATGTAAAATGCAAAACTTATAAAACATCTAGAAGATAATACAGGAGAAAATCTGGGTAACCTTAAGTTTGGCAATGAGCTGTTAGATATGACACTAAAAGCATGTTTCATAAAAGAAAAAAAATTGATATTGAACTTGGTAAATATTAAAAATTTCTGCTCTGCAGAAGACTTCTACTCTGTAAAGGACACTGTTAAGAGAATGAAAAGACAAAGCACAGGCTGGGAGGAAATATTTTCAAAACACATACCTAATAAAGGACTTATATCCAAACTATACAAAAACCTCTCAAAACTCAAAACAAAGGAAACAAATAATCCTATTTTAAAAATGAGCAAAGATCTAAACTGATACCTCATTAGAGAAGATATACAAGTGGAAAATATACATATAAAAGATGCTCAACCTATGCTAGGGAGTTGCAAATTAAAATAACAATGAAATACCTCTATACACCTATTGGAATGGCTAAACTCCAAAACACTGACAACACCAAATGCTGGTGAGGATGAAAACCAACAAGAACTCTCATTGCTGGTGAGAATGCAAAAATGGTAGCCATTCTGCAAGACAGTCTGGCACTTTTTTACAAAGCTAAACATAGTATTTTTATATGATCCAGTAATCATGCCCCTAGATATTTACCCAATTGAGCTACAAATTTATGTCCATATGAAAACTTGCACACAAATGCTGATAGCATCTTTATTCCTATCTGTCCAAAATTGGAGGCAACCAAGATATCCTTCAGAATGTGAATGGATAAACAAACTGTGGTATAGCCATATGATAGAATATTATTCAATGATAAAAACAAATGAACTATCAAGCCATGAAAAGCCATGGGGGAATCCTAAATGCATATTGCTAAGTGAAAGAAGCCAGCCTGAAAATGCTGTATACCATATGATTCCAGCCATGTGACTTTCTGGAAAAGGCAAAACTTGAACAATAAAAAAGTCAGTAGTTACCAGGGGTTTGGGAAGAAGGAGGGAAGGGATAAAGAGGTGAAGCATAGTACATTTTAGAGCAGTGACACTATTCTGTATGATATTATGATGGTAGATGTATGATTATACATTTGTTGAAACTGGTAGAACTGTACCACAAAAACAGTGAGCTCTAATGTAAATTATAGACTTTAGTTAATAATAAGGTATCGGTAGTGGTGGATTAAGTGTAACAAATGTACCACACTAATACGAAGTATCATCAATAAGGGAGGAAGGAATATAAGAACTCTCTGTGCTATCTGCTCAATTTTTCTATCTAAAACTTCTAAACAATGAAGCCTATTAATTTTTTTTTGAGAATGAAGTTATTTATTCTTTGAAGTTTTGAGTCTTCAAAGCAAAAGCAAGCCTGCTAATTTTTTTAAAAAAACTAATAGAAGTTTTAAAAAGTACTTAGTAAGTGCCAGCTGTCATAATTGTTATAGTATTTAATCCTTGTGAAGTGGGCTAGATTTGTTTTGTGTCCTTCTTTATATCTTCATTGTTTATTTCTTTGTTTCTGATGACAAAAGCTCTATGAACTTACAGTTCAAGAATCATTTAATTCTCTTACACTAAGGAAGGGGAGGTTTAGAGAATGGTCCATGATTAATGATAAAGAAATTGTAAAGTGGAGATGAAACCTATGTATCCTATGCTTTTTTGATCCCGCCTCATTATCCTTCAGTGATCTGAATTTCTGTTAACTCTCTATTCAGCAACTTTCAATTCTGGTTGACATTTCAAATTTCCCAACTCACTAAAGGACAATCTAAGACTCATGCTTATGTGGCTTAAGGCGTAGCCTGCCACCCAAGGGTACCTGAGATATTTGGGAGGATGCAGCATAATTGGCTCTCATCCTGAACAACTGTATAAATAAAATGAATTTTAATTCAGTCACTTTCATATTTTCACAGCACCAGGGAACTTCTGTTCACTAGTTTATAGAACTAACTTCATGTATATTTAATGGTTTTATGATGTTACAGATATTTTCTTCTCAAAAAGTTGGCATAGGCCTTATCCCCTCTTTCTCTCTGACAGTATGTTGATGGCTTGTGACATTATTATTATTGCAAATCAAATAATATTTAAGGTCCCTGCCAGCTATCTTCGGGATGGGGAACTCCTTCGGTTAAAAGATTCTCGAAGTTACTTTCTTGCTAATATATGTTATCGCCCCTACTCTCTCATCCTCTAAAAGAGTTCTTTTCTTTAGGGATGGAGGCACTCTTGATGTTGCACATTATAATGTGGGTGGAAACCACTTCCTTTACTGACCTCTTTCCAGCAATTATTCATAATCTGGTAGATATGCGGGGAGGCTAGTCGGGGCTTGTATAACCGAAATCCAGTGGTGATATCTTCCACTACCTCTGAGTTGCTTCGGTTTTCATATGGGATTTTGCCTTCGCTGAAGACTTCCCACATCAGCACACCTATGAGAAAGGGCAAGTGTAGCACAGCTAATGATAAAGTTCATAAATCCCAAACAACGAAGGTACATCCGGGAGTCACAGACTCTGTGACATTCAGAGTCAAGTCCCTACCCCCAGAAAGTACCATATCACACCACGGAGGCTTATTGGGCCTGTACTATTTCTTTTTCTTTTCATTAGAGGAAAGTTGATGTACAGTGTTGTGTCAATTTCTGCTGTATAGCCTGGTGACTCAGCCATACATATGTGTACATTCTTTTTCTCAAACTATCTTCCATTGTGTTCTACCCCCAACAGATTGGATATAGTTCCCTGTGCTGTACAGTAGGACTTGGTTGCTTACTCATTCTAAATGTAACAGTTTGCATCTACCAGCCCCAAACTCCCTGTCCATCCCACTCCCTCCTGCTCCCCGTTGGCAGCCACAAGTCTGTTCCCTATGTCCAGTGGGTACTATTTCTAAAGAACAGAGATTTTCCAGCCTTCCTAGTGGTAAAGGCCATTCAAGCTCAGCCCTTTGTTATGTCTAACTCAAATGCTAAAAGTTTCAGGGGACATAAACTCAGATGTCTACACACGATGTAGATGAATGGAGTGGATGAGGTCTACCTAATAGGGACTAGTGGAGACTGTGGAAAACTGGAGGTTGAAAGTTCTATCTTTGAAGGGACAGCTGTGATTTAGCCCCAGCCAACACAGAACACACGCAAATGAAGACTCAGGATTGCCATCTTTTCTCATTTTTAAAGAGAAGTCATAAATTTGGAGTTTTAAAATATGAACTCAATTTGATTTAATAGAAGTACTATGAAGACCAAGAAAACATCTTCAGGTGGTCCATTTTTGAGCTCTGATTTAAACTCTTTTTTCTTTTCTGCCCTCAGTGGGAATGTCACACCCAGCTTTATTATGTATTCATCTATTCATAGGAAGACAGAGTGGGAACAGAGCTTGCAGATCACCTAGTCCAGTGGTTTTCAAAGCATAGTCCAGAGAACCTGGGGCTAGAGTTTGCCTAAGTATGATGCCCCAAACATCTGAAGTTTCAAAAAATCATCTCAGAAGTTTGTTCAAATGGGAGATCCTGGGCCTCAGCCCACACCAATTGGATCAGAATTTCTAAAGGATCCTTAGAGGTGCCTCCAGAGTTTTGAAAATTCAGTAAATAAGACTGTTTAGCACCCCCATGATACCAGGATTTCTAGTGAGATTTATTTGGAAAAATGGGGGTTTGCTGCTCAAAGCTGGCTGGAAAACTCATGTAGATCTTGTAATGCATTGATATGGAACTGAGTAAAGCCCAAAGTGGCTAGGCGACTTGTTTAAAATAGTGCAGTGAATTAGGGCAAAAAACCTTACAATGCATGACAAAGCCCAATGGCCTCGAGGCAGGCACCAGGCTCTCCTTCATCCAGCTTTCTGTTTCTCAGGCTTCCCATCCCCATTTTCTCACCCTTTCTCTTCTGCTTTCTCAGTCAATCTTATCTTTGGACACTTCAGATGACACATCCTAAGAAGGAATGCGTGTTAGCTCAACCCTTTAATTATAAGATGCAGCAGAAAAGTCCTAGGCTGAAGCTCTGTGGCAGAATAAACCCATTCAGAGTCAGCAGGCGAATGTGACAAATCGGCCATGGCTGCAAAAATCTCTTCATGGGATACTTGGCTTGATGCAGCATGACCAGCTCTATCACCCACAGAGAGTGGCGGTACATCAGCCAGACCCTTCCTAGTTATAGGCATCAGAGAAAGGAGGGTCTGAGATTGCTCTTGTGAAGTTTTATGTCTTCTAAGTTCATTCTGTAACTCAAATTTGACGAACAAAGCCATAGCTGTGCCTGTTGAACAGGGGAACTATTTTAAGGAACAATTTAGAAGGATTCAAAATTAACAAACCATTTGGTTGTAGGAAATGGATATTCTAAAATGCTGCAGAAGATGAGTTAATTTTCCAAAGAGATTGAATTAGTCATCTCAGAGAGACCTTCCCAGATCATGCTATTTAAAACAGACCCAGTGGATAAGCAATGAGGTCCTACTGTATAGCACAGGGAACTATATCCAGTCACTCGTGAGGGAACATGATGGAGGGTAATGTGAGAAAAAGAATGTATATATGTAACTGGGTCACTTCGCTGTACAGCAGAAACTGATAGAACAATGTAAATCAACTATAATAAAAAATTTAAAAAGCAGACCCTCCCTCCATTCCAGTCACTCTTATCCCATTACTGTCTTGTTTTATTCATAGCACTTACTTATCACTACCTGACTATCTTATATACATATTTGTTAGCTTATACACATGATTGCTATCTGTCTCCTCTTAAAATTTAGCTCCAAGAGAATAAGAGTCTTTTCTATCCTATGTACTCCTGCTTTATGAGCCCCTAAATTAGCTCCTGGCACATAGTAGATGCTCAATAAAATAATGCTGAATGAATGGGTAAAATACTTACTGAGAGTTAAGAGTAGAAGTAAATATAAGGCTGGAAAAAAACATGGTCCCTGCCCTCAAGGAGCTCATATTCTAATCTCCTGACTCCTCTAGTTTTTGATCTCACAGCAGCTGTCACCGGAATCCTGTTTTCACTTTTATTTTTACTCCCCCCCTCATTTCAAATATGTCCAAGAACAAATGCAGCAATGAGGGCCTCTTCATTCTTTTCAGAGCTGTTTTTACAGACTCTCAGTGGGAAGTGCTCACGATCCAGCATTCAGGGCAAGCAGGGCTGCCTAAATTGGATACATAAGACAGCTGACCCACAGTCCCCTGTCACATGGGAGTGGGGCCAGAATGGCACTTACCAAATGACCATACATCCGACTTGCTGCTATAGCGATTGAAAGAGAAGACTTCTGGGGACGCCCACTTCACTGGGAATTTGGTGCCTGTGGAACTGGTGTACTGGTCATCAAGGACGAACCTGGGAGGAGAGTGGGGAGAGATTATCCGAGTGTCCTGGGGGCCATCCTCAAGACTCTGCCGAGGCCACATCCTCATGATTACCTTGTCATCCCAAAGTCAGACACCTTGATGACTTGGTTTTCTCCAACTAAGCAATTCCGGGCAGCCTGCAGAGGAGATGTGCAAACAAAAAGGAAAAGAAAACTTGGTGGGTAATCAGTAATTAAGGAGTCTCCTATAATCACAGTCCTTTGCTTTTCTCTGTGTTGTGGTACAGGGGCAATGAGGGGCTTCGCAAATGTTAATTAAGCTTCGCTAGTGCCTGATGGAAAGTTGAAAGTATAAGATCGTTTATCAGAATGAGTAAATCTGGTCTTTTATCTTCATTCCTGGGATTATCGTAAGAGAAATCCAGGGTGTTGTATAACCGATAATAAGCTCCAGTGTAAACTGGTACTAGCCTTAGGGATGGTATGAAGAAGCTGTCACCCATTTGACTCAACTAAGAATTTGTTGAGGTTGCTAATTCTCTTAAAACTATTCCTCAATAGACAGCATACTTGGTCCCTAATTCATTTCCCAGGATGTTGCCTTGGAAGAACCCTTACTTATAAAAGATTCAGTGAGTCTCAAATTTTCTTGTGCCTGCAAATCCGGGCGGGGGGACATATTAAAATGAATATTCCTGAGCCCCAACCTCAGAGATTCTGAGATGGTTCTAGGATTACCCCAGCATGATCCTGGTAGATCCTTGGATAACACTTTGAGAAAACATGTGCTTGTCAATTTCCCTCATTTTACCAAGGGGAAACTGAAGTACAGAGAAGTTAAGAGGGAGAGGCCAATAGCTTCATTTTAGAAGAATGTAAACTCTACCTCAGAAGGTGAAAGTTAGAGGTGGGGCTGGGAATAGAGCCCAGACCTGAGTCTCAAGAAGCATTTACCCGTGAGGACATCCCAGAGTGGGTGGAGGAAGGAAGAAGTTGAGAAGAGAAGGGAGATAGCTTATGCCTTGGTACTGATTCATGCATCCCCATCTTGGTAACTCTCCATTTCAGTGGGATAGGCCCCTTCACCGGGCCCATAGGTGTTTGCCCTGCATCCTCTTACCAGGTCTCTGTGGATGACACCTGCCTCTTCTAGGTAGGCCATCCCCTCACACACGTCCAGACACATGCCCAGCAAGGTCTCTGCAGCAAAGAGCCCCCGTTGGTTGCGCAGATAATCTGACAGGCAGCCGTGTTCCATAAACTCAAACACCAGGCAGATGGGGGCCTGCTCCAGGCACACTCCATAGAGCTGGACCAGTTTGGGATGAGAGAGTTTCCTGGAGAAATATGGCAAGGGGTGAGATGGTCTAAATTCCTTCTTCCCAAAATACACTCCCTCCTCCAAACAAAAATGTGTCATTGAGCTGAGACCTGAAGGATGGCAGGGACTCAGCTGGATGCAAGGATGAAGGAAGGCCAGTGTGACTGGCACATTGTGGAAGCAGGGGAGAGATGGGTAGCAGGTGATATTGAAGAGGGCCAGACCATGGTGGGCCTTGTAGGCCATAGTGATGCATCTGGTTTTATTCTCCATGCCGTAGGAAGCCATCCCTGGACTTGAGCAAGGAAGTGGCACAAGATGGCATCAGAATGGTATTTAAAGAGCACAGCACACAACATCTCTGCCAAAGCGTCTCTGCCTACTCTTTCCTTGCCACTCACATCATGACTTCAGCCTCCTCTATGAAGTCCTCTTCTGACATGGCCCCTTCCCGAATGGTTTTGATGGCCACCTTGTCCTTGTTGAGCCAGTAGCCAAGATGCACCAACCCAAACTGCCCGCTGCCAATCTCCTGCACAAATGTGAGCTCCGAGGGGTCAATCACCCATTTCCCTGAAGGAGAAAAAGAGGGTTTTCCAGAGTTGGCAAGCAGTAGAAATGAGGTATAGGACAACCACGAGACTACTATATAGCCCTGTATAGAATGTTAGCTGTTGTTAATATAACTTGACAATGGCAAATGGCTTAAGTGTTTATACTTAGAACTATAGATGGATAAAAGTATCTTTTTCCCCTAAATAGTAACATGTAATATGCATTGAAAACCATGAAAAATGTGTGTGGGGAAGACATGGAAAGAGAAAGGAGGATGGCATTAGTTGAGATCTTAAAGAAAGTAGTCAGAAAACTAAATATAGGACTATGATATGATCCAGCAATCCCACTCCTGGGCATATATGCAGACAAAACTACAATTCATAAAGATACATGCACCTCTATGTAAGTATTACTCACAATATCCAAGACATGGAAGCAAACTAAATGTTCATCAGAAAGTGAATGGATTAAGAACATGTGGTACATATATGCAATGGAACACTACTCAGCCATAAAAAAGAACAAAGTGTTGCTATTTGCAGAAACATGGATGCATCTAGAGATTCTCATACTAAGTGAAGTAAGTCAGAAAGAGAAAGACAGATACCATATGATATCACTTACATGTGGAATCTAAAATATGGCACCAATGAGCCTATCTACAAAACAGGAACAGACTCAATGACATATAGAACAGACTTGTGGTTGCCAGGGGTGGGAGAGGGAGTGAGATGGAGGGGAGTTTGGGGTTAGTAGATGCAAACTATCACATCTAGAATGGATAAGCAATGAGGTCCTACTGTATAGCACAGGGAACTATATCCAGGCTCTTGGAATAGACCATAATGAAGACAATGTAAGAAAGGGCACATATATATATATATCTGGGTCACTTTGTTGTATAGCAGAAATAGCACAACACTGTAAATCAACTATAATTTTAAAAAGTCAATAAAAGGGTTCTAAGGTTCCAACCATCGCCTACATCCATTTGAAAACACTTTATTGTCATTTTTCACATAGAGCGAACTTTATTTGAACTGGTCATTCATTCATTCTCCATCTAGAGCATCCATTATATACATTGCACTCACTATGCCTTAGCAGGGGTAAGTGCATTCCAAGAGGACTGGTACAGAGCTACAAGCTAGCACAGGGCCTGGCACATAGCAGGCTCTCAGTAAATATTCAGTAGGAGTTCCCATGGTGGCTCAGTAGTTGACCAATCTGACTAGGAACCATGAGGTTGCAGGTTCGATCCCTGCACCTTGCTCAGTGGGTTAAGGATCCGGCGTTGCCGTGAGCTGTGGTGTGGGTTGCAGAGGCAGCTCAGATCCTGCGTTGCTGTGGTTCTGCCATAGGCCGGTGGCTACAGCTCTGATTCAACCCCTAGCCTGGGAACCTCCATGTGCATCAGGAGCGGCTCAAGAAAAGGCAAAAAGACAAAAAAGAAAGAAAGAAAGAAAGAAAGAAAGAAAGAAAGAAAGAAAGAAAGAAAGAAAGAAAGAAAGAAAGAAAGAAAGAAAGAAAGAAAGAAAGAAAGAAAGAAAGAAAACCACCATTCTCGAAGATATAAAATGAAAGTTACATCAGCCTTCTCCTTGGCCAGTACAGTTTGGACCAGGGGGTGCAAACTCAAATAACTTCAGCCTTCAGGCAGAAAATCACAAGTGGGTAAAGTAATTCCATAGGACAAGATGGAATAGCAGGGCCTATGGCACTGGACATGCACATCCTGCCTAAAAGCATTCAAAAAATGTCAATACAGTGCTCTGGAGACCAACACTTCTGGATGATGCTAGCTTCGAGCATGTGCAATGGACCCATACCCAAGAAACTAGATGATACAGAAGTTCTAGAAGACAGGCAAGAACACAGTGCTATAGCATGGGTTTCTAATATTTTTTTTTCTACTAGCATTTAACAGAATGCTCTGTACAAAGTAGGTGCTCGGTAAATGCTTCATTGAAAAACTGTTACCTAAAAACCAATGGCCATTGATTTGACCTAGAAGGCTGGTGTAACTTTAATTTTATATAAATGTATATATATGTGTGTGTGTTTGTGTATACATATATGTAATACATAATATATAATATAATAATATAGTATAATAATATAATAATGTTACCCACACACATTATAAATGTTCACCTGTGCACACCATGTCTAGATACGCAGTGTACCTCTTTAATGATCATTTTAAGTCTGGGAAAGCCCATCCAGAATTTGCCCAAGACTTTTAGGGATGTGAGTTAGTACAAATGCATAACATTCCCCATTGCACTGCTTACCATATCTCAGCCCTGCTGTGACTGGGGCTTTCTGCCTCCAGGAACAAACTGGATACCGGAGTCTAGTAACCAGACCTGAGTTGATTAAAAAGTGAAAGGTGGTCATTAAAGCTTTACTGGGGCAACCATCCGAGTCAAATAACCAGAACAAAAATAATCCAATACAAATGGGATTTTTATTCTGGAAAACAAATTTCAAAGCCCAATCACTGATATTACATCCTCCTGGAGAAGAGGCATAATAATATCACAGATGGTGAAATCCCATGATTCCAGCAGCAGAATGTGCTTGTAGAAAATATGTAATATCCTCAAATCTGTGGCATCCTTTTCTATTTGAATATTTAGTTATTATTAGTTATTATTGACAGTCAGTTTGTCTGAGATGAAGAAACCCAACTGGGCATTTGCATTTTTGTCCAAGTTCCCCTGCGAGGGTCGCCCTCCGGCCTGTGCGCTAGAACTCACCTCCTCCGTTGTGTTGGTGATAATTGATGAGGAGAGGGATGGAATCAAACACATATTTTTCAGCCACGTAGTATCGCTTGGGGTTGTCGTTTGTTTCTTTGATGTGATAGTGCTTTATACAAGGGTTGTTCTCACTTAAACAAATGAAACAGGAATGCCGTGGTTATTAAGAAGCAATGTTTAGACACACAAACGTCTGCTGGTAGCAGATTCCTATTGGCTTTGTTGTTTACCCTCTCATGAGGTTGGCAGGTATATTTCAACTTATGTGTCCGTCTTGACAGCTTGGCCCTGGGTGCTGTCTTAAGAAGGACTCTAAGGCTGCATCTGGACCTGGTTAGAATCAGTACCATGATGGATTGATGAGGTTTCTTCCAAAACCACAGCATGGGGAATGGTCTCGTATGTGCTGTATTTGTCCTCCCTGATGGGTGGATTTAACTAATCATCAGTATATGTTAAGGAAGCATCTCAGCCCCTTTTGTACTTATTTGGCTTTGTGTATCAAAGGTAACATAGCAGCTCTGACTGCTATCCTTAGAAAGTCCTGTTCTCAAGAATGGTCCTTGGCTGGCTTCGGAGAACTTGAATTTCAGGAGGCCTCTCACCTTCTTTAATGGATAAGGATGCCTCCTGTGCCTTGGTTGTTTGTGTAAACAATGTGATTTATGCTCAGTGTTTGCTTTTCTTTTGGGAGTCTAGAATTTTGCTGTGTACTGGGCACAGGGTTCCTATGTGACCAGCCCCCATTGAAAACCTTGGGTGCGGAGTCTCTCGTGCACATTCCCTGTGGACTCCATTTCACCTCTGTTGTTGCACTTGAGGAATTAAGCACATCCTAGGCGACTTACCTAGGAGATGACTCTTGAAAGCTTGCATTTGGCTTCTGGATTTTGCCTCAATTGCCTTTCTTTCTGCTTTTGCTTTCTATCCTTTCACTGTAGTAACTCTTAGCCTCAAATACGACTACACACCAAGTCCTGTGCGTCGTCCCAGTGAACCACTGAACCTGAGACAGTCTTGGGGACCCTCCAACACAGACTTTACTTCTCATTCCTTCTCCATGATTCCTCGTGGAGTTCCACATTTCCCGGCTGTGGCAGAGGCACGGCCCCTTTGTGATGGGCACTGCCTTCTTTCCCAACTCTGGGCAGCACCTTTCTCTTCACCACCTGTCTAAACCCCGCTCCTACTTCAAGCTTACAGATGCCTTCCACCTCCAGCAAATATTCCCAAGGATACTTCAAAGATGATTTCTCTCTCTTCTCTTAATTCTTATTGGCCTCTGGTCATTGCCATACTGCCAAGTTCTTACTAATTTTCTTTTCTTTTCTTTTTTTGTGTGTGTCTTTTGTCTTTTGAGGGCCCCACTTGCGGCATATGGAGATTCCCAGGCTAGGGGTCCAATCAGAGCTGTTGCTACTGGCCTACGTCACAGCCACAGCAATGCCAGATCCAAACCACATCTGTGACCTACACCACAGCTCACGGCAAGGCAGGATCCTTAACCCACTGAGTGAGACCAGGGATTGAACCTGTAACCTCATGGTTCCTAGTCGGATTTGTTTCCGCTGAGCCATGACGAGAACTCCTCTTGATAATTTTCTAGTTAGAAGAGAATTTGAGACCTGGCTAGGCTCTTAGACATCTTTTTACTGAAAAGGCAACTGTGGTCTAGAGGGGACAGACAACCGGTGAGGGTCTTGCTGTTGGCCAGCTGGAGCTTGAGGGTGGCTTGACCACTGGGTTCTGTTGTCTCAGAAAAAGCCACCAGCTCTGTATGTGAAAGGAGCAGAGTATCACCTGCCTCCAGGGCTATAATCTGTAAGGTTTCTGGCACGTACTAAGGATGCAATAAATGCTAGGTAGCTTTATTAGCAGAGCCAGAACTAGAATTCCTATTTTCTCACTTACAGCACAACTATCTTTCCTGTAATTCTTTGGATTAAGTTATAAACTCATGAGATACAGGGCCAGGGATTTTATTTCTTTAGAGCTCTGCTCTCAGGGATGCTAATGGGGAAGAGAGGCTGGTGTCTGACCCCACCTCTGTCACTTTCCAGCTGAGTGACATTGGTTCTGTTCTTAGTCATGCTGGCTTTGGTTTTCTCAAGGGGATCAGGGGAAACCCACCATTTCCAGGGATACCCCCCACTACTTGCACTGCCTCATGTTGCTCTGTGGGTGTCTGTCGCTCACCCACTCAGGGCTGTTCCTTCCCACTTTACTGAGCTGAGTTAGCACCATACCTCATGATGGCCTTGGTGAACACAGACACTGTGTATGTTCCTGGAGTCCTGGAATCTCGTACCATGAATGCTCCCTCTTTGCCCTGGAGTGGTAAGAAAGAATGGAAAATCAGTGATGCCAGGAAAACAGGCTCATGCATCCAGCTCCACTTTCTTGCCTATGAAAGGAGAAAATATTATAGGTGGCTTGGCTCAGCGCAGACTTTCAGTAACAACAGCTGCCATTTCATTTATTCATTCAAGAGACATTTCTTGAGCTCCTGCCACGTGTCCAAAACTGTTCTGGTGATGACGTAAACAGTACACAAAGGCAAACAGACATTAGCTCCTCCCTCTTGGAGCACATTGCAGATACTGTCCAACCCTCACCACAACACTGCAACCTAGATGTTATCCTCGGTTTCCCCATGAGGATGCTAAGTGCCACAGAGCTGAAGTGACTTTTTTTTTTTTTTTTGTCTTTTTGTCTTTTTAGGGCAGCACTTGTAGCACACTGAGGTTCCCAGGCTAGGGGTCCAATTGGAACTGTAGCCACTGGCCTACACCAGAGCCACAGTGGGGAGAATGGAAAGCCCCAGAATGTACCCTTCACCCATCTGACAATTTCACCAGTGCTCATGAAATAACTACCAAAAAAATGGAGGGACCAGTTTCTTCATTTCTGGTAGGGATTTGAAATATTTTTTAATGATTTTTATTTTTTCTGTTATAGTTGGTTTACAGTGTTCTGTCAATTTCTACTGTACTGTAGAAATTTATACTCAACTGTGTGTGTATATATATATATATTCTTTTTCTCACATTATCCTCCATCATGTTCCATCCCAAGTGACTAGATATAGTTCCCTGTGCTATACAGCAGGATCTCTTTGCTTATCCACTCCAAATGCAATAGATTGTATCTATTAACCTCGGACTACCAGTCCATCCCACTCCCTCTCCCTCCCCCTTGGCAACCACAAGTCTGTTCTCCAAGTCCTTAACTCGATTTTGAGTACTTCATGTCAGTGCTCTGAGTTTGTGCTGTAAATTTGTGCTGGTGATATTTGCGAAACTTATTACTATGGTTTACTTAATTTAGGCATAGTGAGGGCCGTAAGTGAAGGCCAGAGATAGGAGCCTCATGAGGGGGGGCACACATTTATAGCATAGAGAGCAAAGTATTTATACAAAGATGATATTATATATATCCTTTTCCAAAAAAGGAAAAAAAAATGTGTATATATTTTTTGGCCTTTTTTGGCCACCCTGTTGTATATGGAGTTTCTGGGTCAGGGATCACATCGCTGGATCCTTAACACACTGTGCTGGGCTGAGGATCAAACCTGTGTCCCAGCACTCCCAAGATGCCACTACTCCTGTTGCTCTACAGTGGGAACGTCAAAGCCTATATAATTTATAACAACATAAGCCCCTCTACCCCAATCCCAAAGGTGGGCCATCTACACATGAAAATAATGCACACAGATGTCCGTGCTTGTTGTTGGAATCCTAGAATCTCAGGGTTAGAAAAGGCCCAAGCCAGGGTTATCCCAACCTCAGTTCTGCGGCCACTTGGGGCCCAGTAACTCATCCTGTACATTATAGGATGTTTATCAGCATCCCTGGCCTCCATCAACTGGATGCCAGATATTGTCACATGTTCCCTGGGGGACAAAATCAACCCTGGTTGCAAACCACTGGTCTGACCTAACTCCCCAAACCTGTGCCCCACACTTTGTTGATGATCACCATCACCCAGAGAATTTAAAGCATAAAACAAGGCAAAACAAAACCATGACCACAAGCAGTTGACCATGCCCCTCCCTATACTTATGTGCTTAGAAAATCCAGGAGGGGAATCCTGGGACCTGAACTTTAAAAAGGCTTGTGGACATCTGGATTTGGTTTCCACTGATGCAACTGAACATGCAGCTCTTATTTACAACTGTCCTGATGGGTAGTCTCTGTCTTTTGCAAGAGCACTAATAGTTAGAAAGTTCATCCTCACACAGAAATGTAACCTGCTTCCCCTGACTTGACCCTGAACCTGCAGAGAGCTGTGTGTGGAAGGTAGGGGACTGTTGGCCCTTACATCATGGTGCATTCTTGCCAGACCTATAGTTTGCCACCTAAACTTTGTGAGTCTCCCAAAACTCTTCTCTCTGCTGGGAGTGTCAAGAGTCTATTTTGAAATTTGAGGGAAGGGGAGGGTAGAAGAGCTGGATGAAGGTGGTTAAAAAGTGTAAACTTCCAGTTATAAGTTCTGGGTATGTAAAGTACAGCATGGTGACTAGAGTTAACAATACCATTTGTAAATTCGAAAGTTGCTAAGAGAGTAGATCTTAAAAGGTCTCATCACAAGAAAACAATTGTAACTGGGTGGAAATGGATGCTGACTAAACTTACTGTATTAATCATTTTGCAATATATACGTAAATCAAATCATTACATTGCACCCATTCAACGTATACAATGTTATAGGTCAATTTTATCTCAGGAAAACTGGAAAAAGAAAGAAATTTGAAGCTGAGACCTGGGTCTTCAGGTCTCTGTTGTTCAGCCTTGACCTTCCTTTCCCAAGGTCATGAGCAAGGGCTGCCTTAGGTGTTGCCTGGAAGTGGGGGAGGAACTGAGGGAAATATAGAAAGCTATAACATTTCTTTTTCTAAGATGTCAGAGTATTCTAGAACAGTCCTAGTATTCTTGGTCCACACAGAATGTAATGTTTTTGTATTTCATGAATTTTTTTAATTCAAGAAAAAGATAAATATTTCCGGACCAGTAATGCAGCTCCTTTCTCCACAATGTACTCTGTGCATAATCTTGAACATGGGGAGGACAGAGGAGAGCTAACCAGACCCTTAATATCTTTCTCTCTAATGCAATAGAAAATTAGGTAGTTTACTCTCTAAGGGTTAGTAAAACCCTTCTAACTTTTGCTACAAATCATCCTTTAAAAACACTTGATTTTTCCAAAAGTTAGATTTTCTTCCCTTTTGGGTCAGTAGTGTATTCAATTTCTGAAGTAAAGGTGATGGATGTGACACAGAACTGACCAGATTTGGTCATTAGATTTGCAAGTAGCTTTTGAGTCATAATTTACCCAACCATGAAATTCTCCTCCTTTAAGTGTACAATTCAATGATTTTTGTCAAAATCACGTAGGGTTGTGCAAAAGACTAACTTTAGAATATTTTTTCATCAATCCCCAAAGACACATCAGTATCATTTGGACTCCTGACACACTAATATGCCTTCTCTATAGATCTGCCTATTCTGGAAGTTTCATATAATACATGGTCTCCTGTGCCTGGAATCTTAGATGTGGCATATCTCTTTCAAGGTTCACCAAGTGGTACCATGTAACAGGACTTCATTCCTTCTTACAGCTGAGTAATATTCCACTGAATGGTTTATACCACATTTTGTTTGTTTTTCAGTCGCTAGGCATTTGGGTTCTTTCAGCCTTTGGCTGTTGTGAGTAGTGGATTTGTCATCTGGCTTCTTCTGCTCAACATCATGTTTGTGATATTCATCCACATACTTACAAGCAGCATCTCTTGTCTTCACAATTTCTCCCTTTTGCCAAATATGGAAGCTATTGCTCTTGTCTCATCAAAATGTGATGAGTTAAATTCGAGGCAGGAAGAAACAAAACTTTAGCCAAGGCAGGCATTTTCTGCATATGTAACTTATTCTAAAGGGGAAGAAACAGACCCTGAAGAGCAGAAGTTTATCAACTGTGAAAAGGGGAGTGGGAAAGTCTCTTCTATTTAATTTAAAATGTTTTGTTGTTGTTATGCTTTCAAAGAAGCCATTATTTTAAAAAAAAAATTGTGATCAGAGAGAGACTCAACTGTGAACAAGAGTAAACTAATCCACAGTGACAAAGGAGAGGTAAGGGTTGCAGTCAGCTGTGCCAAGTGCAGGGGCTGTCAGAGCTCTTCCTCCATTGTAGTTGCTCGAGGTGGCACTCAGAGGTGGTGACAGGAAACTCTGGTTTGGGGCTGAAGCAGCCCAGAGTTCTGAGAAAAAGGTGCTTTACCGCTTATTTCCTGCAAAGGGTTTGGGGGACGTCACAACCCTCAAGAACAGTGGAGTCTAAATGGTCTTTGCTCCCATTACTACCATGCAAATGGCACTGATTTGTGCAATGCGGCCACGGTGAAGTGGGGAGGGGGCCTGTTCCCATGGGATATATTCAAAGTCTTAGTTTACCTTTTACTACTTTCTCTAGAAAAATAAAGGTGCAACAACAGAAAAAAATCTTGTTAAGAAGGTAAAATATGTGAATGGGAGGTATAAGGAAAGGAGAAGAGAACTGAACTCATACATTCCCTGATAAACTCTGTGTGTGTGTGTGCGCTCGTGCACGTGCATGGGTATATGTGTGTTTGTAGAAATGTCCCTGCCCTAGTCCCAGCTATGTCGCTGATTTACACTCTACATTTGGCCCAGTTTACTCCCTTGTAACACAAAAGGAAGGCACCAGATGTTCTTTAAAGAGAATTCTGTCTATAAATTCTGTGAATTGGAGTTCCCATTGTGGCTCAACAGAAATGAATCCGACTAGTATCCATGAGAATGAGGGTTCAGTCCCTGACTCTGCTCAGTGGGTTAAGGATCCAGTGTTGCTGTGAGCTGTAGTGTAGGTTCCAGACGCAGCTTGGATCTGGCATGGCTGTGGCTGTAGTGTAGGCTGGCAGCTGCAGCTCCAATTCAACCCCTAGTCTGGGAACCTCCATGTTCCGTGGTGCGGCCCTAAAAAGCAAAAAAAAAAAAAAAAAAAAAAATCTGTGAATTACAGATATTTCCTGATTAAATGTCTGTGCTTCAGTTTCCACAACTATAAAATGATCATTGCAAGATGGTTGGGAGAATTAAAGTGCACAGTGCAATTCACAGAATATAACACCAGAACAAGGACTATTAGGACTATGAATAGCAACTCTCATCAGATGCTATAGTGTATCATCAAGACTCCACTGTTCTTGAGGGTTGTGACGTCCCCCAAACCCTTTGCAGGAAATAAGCGGAAGTATTGCTGCCATTGTCTGCTCTTATTTGAGACATGTTAGAGAGTGTCGAGAATAGATTTCTTTCTTTCTGTCCACGCAATTTTGAAAGGGACCTTATAGAAGACACGAGGTAGGTTATTGTGAAAAATATGGACTGATAATTTATAGCCTGGTCAACGCTGCCTTATAATTTAAGAGTGTCTCTGACACACAAACACTCTTCATTCTGGGGGAGGTTCATTTCTTCTCTTGACATGGGGGCCAAGCTATGGTATCGCCCCTGCCCAGCTGTGTCCCAGATCTCAAACTTGACTGTTGTGTCATCTAGACAAACAGACTGGATGAGGAAGGCCATGCCAACGGCGCTCTCCTGGTACTTGTGGAACTCCCCTTTGACAAAATGTAGTATCAGGCTAGCTTTCCCTACCACAAATTCACCCCGTAGGACCAATTGAAGGGGCATGTTTTGGGCCGCCCATTGGGCCTGGCTGTGCTTCTGCTAGTCATGGCTAGATTATCAGAGTGGAAAAGGGTAGAGAGAAGGGGAGGCCACAATGTAGCAAAGAGGGGAGGGGGAAGGAAGTGGATTTCCAGGCTTCGACAGTCCTCCTTCCCTAAGTGCCTCTCCATCTGACCCAACTTTCTAACCTGGGCTCCTGAAACCCAGGCTCCTGGGGCTCCACCTCCCCTGTCGGACCCACGCCTGTGTCCCATTTCTTCTCTTGAAACAACCCCGTTATGGGAGTTCCCATCATGGCTCAGTGGAAATGAATCTGACTAGCAGCCAGGAGGATGCAGGTTCGATCCCTGGTCTTGCTCTGTGGGTTAAGGATCTGGCATTGCCGAGGGCTGTGGGGCAGGTCGCACATGCGCCTTGGATCACCTGCATTGCTGTGGCTGTGGTGTAGACCAGCAGCTATACCTCCAATTTGACCCCTAGCCTGGGAACCTCCATACTGCTGTGGGTACGGCCCTGAAAAAAAAAAAAAAAAAAAAAGAGAGAGAGAGAGAAACAACCCCATTATGGAGTAAATATTGTAGCTTTAACTAAATCTTAGAATCATGGAAATGTCTCAGATTAGGCTCCTGTCCGAAATTTTGGTCATCTAACATGGGCGATGCAATAAGGTATCCAGTACCTGCTTGCAAGGAATTTACCCTTTACCGATATAGATTAAGACAGAAGAGAGAGTGCCTAGGTCCAAGGCCGAGTGAGAAAAGAACCACTGGAGATGTCATGACATTGCACTTATGGTGCAAATGGTGCACCTAAGGGTTCAAAGGTGGGGAAAACCACATTCCACGGCTTGGGGGTGGAAAGGCATGAGAGGCTTCTTAGACCAGGTGCTATCTAAAGAACCAATAGGGCACAGTAGAAAATGTTCTTCTGTGCCTCCCAAACTTCAGTAAGTCCCAGAATCACCTGGGTGCCAACTCCTGAGGTTCTGATTGGTGAGGGTTGGCATCCTGGATTTTGTATTTTTAAAAGGCTCCCCCAGAGGGGTGGACAGGAGGTTTGGGATTGGCATATGCACACTGAGGTATATGGAATGATTGGGGACCTGCTGTATAGTACAGAGAACTCTACCCAATATTCTGTGATGGTCTATGTGGGAACAGAATTTGAAAAAGAATGGAAGTGAGTACATGTATAAACTGGATCACTCTGTTGAAATTTACAATCACAACATTGTAAATAAAATATACTTCAATACAGCTTTTTAAAAAAAGGCTCCCCCGGAGTTCCCGTCGTGGCGTAGTGGTTAACGAATCTGACTAGGAACCATGAGGTTGCGGGTTCGGTCCCTGCCCTTGCTCAGTGGGTTAACGATCCGGCGTTGCCGTGAGCTGTGGTGTAGGTTGCAGACACAGCTCGGATCTCGCGTTGCTGTGGCTCTGGCGTAGGCCGGTGGCTACAGCTCCGATTCAACCCCTAGCCTGGGAACCTCCATATGCCGTGGGAGCGGCCCAAGAAATAGCAACAACAACAACAACAAAAAATAAATAAATAAATAAATAAAAAATAAAAAAAGGCTCCCCCAATGATACTTAGGATTAGCTGGCTTCTCCTAAAGCATATTTGTTAATTTAAAAACACATCTTAAGCATCCGATGTATTCACTCATTCAGCAAATATTCATTGAGCAACTACTCTTCATAGGTAGAGTCTGGGGTTCCTAGGTACAGCAAAAGCAAGATAAAGGGTTTATATTCTAGCGGAGAAATACATATGGGGCAGTATATCAAGAGATTGAGTTAATAAATATAAAAAAATAAATTTTTTGAAAATGAAATTTTCAATGTAGTAGAATTTTGGATAATAAAAATGAATAAATTCATCAGTAAATGGTCTTATAATTGTTAGATAAGGAGACAAAAAGGACACCCCTGCAGCAATTCAGCGGTTGTTTCACACATCATACAATACAGGGACCCAAAGAAGTTTGCACTCATGTTACCTACGGAGGCAAAGAAGATTTGGTGAAGGCCAGAAATTAGTAAGGAGGACTGTTTCAACTGTTCTAGCAACTGGGACATATTGAAGTGCCTCCAAAAACCTACTGTAAAATAGAAATCATCTTTTGCTAGTCATTAATGTGGATGGTTTTAAGAGTGTCATGGGCAATACTTCATTAACCAATGTGTGATTGAAGATAATACAACTGCACTTGTTTAAACTTAGTATAATTCAGGTTTTTAATTCATTTAGTGCTTTATTTTTTATTTTAATTTTTTATTTTATTTTTTTTAGGGCCACACTCATGGCTTATGGAGGTTCCCAGTCTAGGGGTCAAATCGGAGCTGTAGCTACCAGCCTATACCACAGCCACAGCAACGGTGGATCCTTAACCCACTGAGAGAGGCCAGGGATCTAACCTGCAACCTCATGGTTACCAGTCGGGTTTGTTAACCACTGAGCTACAGTAGGAACTCCTAATTAATTTAGTTCCTATGGATTAATTTAATAATTATGTTATCCAATAACATAGGTTGGCAGAAGAGGGCGCTGAGTGGGCTATATGTACATCACAAGTTTGATTTGAAAAAAAATACAGATTCCCAGGAACTAACCCTGGAGATTCTGATTCTGTGGGTCTGGGGCAGAGCCTGAGAAATCTATTTTTTTTTTAAGTTTCCCAGTGATTCTTCTGTGTGATCTATTGGGAACCACAGGAAATAATTCAATGCTGAGTCAAGGTGAAACCAAGGAGAAAGCAGAGTCCAGTAATGACTCAGCTTAATTCCTCTTCCTCCATGAAACCTTTCTAATTCCTCTAGAATCTTCTCAGAACTCCAAGACCACTGAAAGCCTGCTGTGCATGCTCAGTTTATCTTAGGTTATACCCTCTCTCTTCAGAGTTTGTCTTGGCTCCCAGAAGTGTCAAAAGCTTACTGAGGTCAAAGCTCCTGTCTCATGTATCTCCAAGCGCTTAGTTCTATGTTCAGCAAAATGGTAAATTATGTGAATTTATACTGAGAAATCCTCATAAAGGAAATGATGCAGACATGTCATCATCACGACGGGTGCTAACCGAGGTGGCTGACATACCATAGGCTGCCTGTTATGCATCCGTGCTGGAAACCACACAGGTCTTCTGGAGAATCCAGCGACACCTGAACTTGCTCTCTTTATACGAACAAGCTGCTCGAGGGCAGAACCTCTCACCTTGTCCTCTTCACCAACCAAAGGAGAAAAATTTCACTGCTCTGAGACCTGACTGTGGGCTCTCCTTCTCCACTCTGCTTTTCCTCTTATAGCAATTATACTTTTGCCTTTGATAGAATGAATCAATCTATTATCAGTTTCCCTTGTGCAAAAGGAAATAGTACATTAATAATCAATGCCACGCCTTTGGATTATTCTTTGACAATATTCATCATCCCTCTTCCCTCCCGTTACAGCTTTTCTTTCCCTTCCTGATATCTTCCCAGGTCCCATTCTCTACACTCACCCCTAGCCATGGAGCAAACAGGTCATGGTTCCTGGTTTCACTGTCCAGCTGTCCCAAGACTGAGGTGAGGGAGCTGCTGGGACACGGGAGTCTCAGTTTTCAAGAGTCCCAGGCAGAGTTCCCATTGTGGCGCAGTGGAAACAAATCCAACTAGTATCCAAGAGGATGTGGGTTTGACCCCTGGCCTTGCTCAGTGGGTTGGGGATCTGGCGTTGCCGTGAGCTGTAGTGTAGGTCACAGACGAGGCTCAGATCCTACCTTGCTGTGCCTGTGGTGTAGGCCAGCAGCCATAGCTCCAATTTGACCCCTAGCCTTGGAACTTCCATGTGCCGAGGGTATGACCCTAAAAAGCAGTCCCAGGAAAACCACAATGAGCCAGTCACTCCAGCTTCCTTCCATCTAGATGAGATCTGCAGTCTAAGATTCTTGAAGGTAGGAAATACCTTCAAACTAACTGGAAAATGGTATATGGTGAAAGGACAGAAGCAGGGTTGACATTTTGGAGACTAATGCCTCCATCAAGCCACATTTACAGTTTACTGGTCTCACTGGTGAAGCTTGTGTTGGGTGCAGGTCATTAATATCATCTGAGTATTAGACACCTGGAGAGATCTTTCTCCAAGACACTAATGGCTGGATCCTAGCCACTAGAGATTCTGATTTAATGCATCTGGGGTGGAGCCTGGGCATTGGTATTTTAAAAATGTTTCCAGGTGGTTTTAACAGGCAGACAGGGCTGATAACCACTGCTCTAAGCAAATAAGCTAATAAATTGTTTTCTCTGTGGAAAGCTTTCCCTCAATACCTTCATGCATTTGGTTTCTCTGCAAGAGCCATAAATGTGCAAGTTTCAGGGCTACTCTGAGTGGTCTGTGGATGGGTGCCAGCTGGCAAATCATGACTGATCTACCACCAGATAAAAAAAGAAATTGAGAGTAAGCATTTAGAATTTTTTTATAGCCATCAGTCATTTTATGTCTGATGAGTCTAATACTAATAAAATGCTGGACTTGCCTTTTTTATGTCTTTGCTTCTTATTTTTCTAGGAATTCATTTTTATTATATCATGCAAAATATAAAGTCTGACAGATTGGAAATTAAAAATGAATCACAGGAGTTCCCACTGTGGCGCAGCCGTAACGAACCCAACTAGTATCCACGAGGATACAGGTTTGATCCCTGGCCTTACTCAGTGGGTTGAGGATTGCGAGTTTCTGTGTGAGCTGTGGTGTAGGTCATAGACACAGCTCAGATCCCAAGTTGCTGTGGCTGTGACATAGGCCAGCAGCTGTAGCTCCGATTAGACCCTTCGTCTGGGAACCTCCATGTGCCGAGGGTGCAGCCTAAAAAGGCAAAAACACACACACAAAAATGAACCACAGAAAGTACTCTTTCACCCCAGGTACTTTGAGAGGCACTGCCTTAGAACAAATGACTCTGATGCACGGAGAGAGGGTTTACCTTGCAGGCCAGTCAATGGATGGCAGCTGCCTGGAGTGGTGTTTTGAGAAGGACCCTAAAGCCTTGAGCCATGATCACCTGTCTTGGCCGAAGGACCAGGAGCAGAGAGTGGCAGTCAGTCTGGTTCTGGGTAATTTTCCGCCCTAATTTCATCCAATGCGTCTCTTGTACTTGTTGTGAAACTGAGACCCAGAAGGAAGAGGGGGTGTCCCTGAATTCACCCACAGAGTTGGAGCCAGAGCAGAGGCCAGGACGCAGTGCTTTCACCACCACAGCATGCCTTCTCTCATCCCTCTCTCCCTTAATCCCGACATGCCTGCGTAAAGTCAGGCCTGCTCCTCATACCATATGATTCTCGAGTTGCATGAAAAATGACTTAAAACAAATGATATGGAGTTCCTGTCTTCCTCAGGGGTTAACGATCCCTACTAGTATCCATGAGGACACAGATTCGATCCCGGGCCTCACTCAATGGGTTAAGGATCTGGCATTGCTGTGAGCTGTGGTGTAGGTCGCCCTTGCGGCTCGGATCCTGAGTTGCTGTGGCTGTGGTGTAGGCCAGCAGCTATAGCTCCAATTGGACCCCTAGCCTGGGAACCTTCATATGCCGCTGGTGCGGCCCCGAAAAGACAAAAGACAAAACAAAACAAAACCAGATAAACAACTGATATATTTCCTCTGGACCCACAGCACAACCAGGTAGAATCTGAGTCACAGACACTCCTGACCTAGCCGGAGAAGCAGGCAAGAAAGACCAGACCCATGGTTCCCTGGTTCCCTGGGGCCAGCCCTCCCTTCAGAAAGACCACCAGCACTGCGGCAATGGTCACACGTTAATACCAAGGCCTTTGACCCTGTCTGGGTTTTTTATCCTGATGTACCCTACTCCTGTAAACCCCCAGAATATTTTTACCAGACATAAACACCACTGAACCACTGCTTGGCTGAAAAAAGTAGCACAGTTCATTTTTTTGGTATCTAAAAACAGGTTAAGGAGACTTACTGTGTCCAAAAGAAGTTTTTCAGCTTTGTCTCGGCTGATACTTTTATTGTACCACCTGAAAGCAGGAAAAAGTCATAAATGCATGACATTTTAAAAAATGTCCTTATTTACTTATAAAAGATAATTAACACCAGAATTATTTATTTGTTTATTTTGTGTGTGTGTGTGTGCTTTCACATGCAAAAGGAAAGGCATGAGCCATTTCCAGGTAATAAAATGTTTACATTGGAAGGGAACAAATGAATCAGAATTGGTAAAATGTTGATAATTGTTGAAGCTGGGTTTTGGGTCCATGGAGGTTCATTATATTTTTCTCTCTACTTTTGTGCATGTTGGAAGTTTTCCATAATGAAATTTTAGAAAACATTTGTCTTCTGCTCTATTTCATAAGTCAGTGAGTGGTTATAAGCAGGATGATGTGCGGGCAGCTATAAAAAACTTAATATAAAATTGAAAGTGTAGCAGATATCCTTTTAAAACAACTGCAGTATTTCCTCTGTAAGGCTGGTTTACAAGATTTTCTGAAAGTTATCACATTTCCCCCAACTGCCTAAAAGGGCCTGCACAAATGACACTGAGAGGGTCTCATAGGGCTAGTTTTTCTTCGTAAAAAATGTAAATGTATAAAAACCTTAGGCATTACCGTCATTCCTTGCCAAAGAACGCTAAATTTATTTGCTGTATAAACTAAAAAAGTTTAATCTGCTAAAAATAAGGTAAACATTCACATATTTTCTACTTTTTACTGAGTGAACTGACCTGAGATTGAACTTCAAAGTTAGTTTAAAAGGAGAACGTGTCTCATTTTCATGGAATGACACAATATTGTTAGGTTTTGTGTTTCTGACTGTATCAAACAATTGTTTTAATTTCTCAAGATTCCAGGGTAATTTTCTCAGGATAACTGCCTCATTTCTTCTCTGGAGAAGTTTTAAAATCAAATTTTCTGTAAGCAATTTGAATAAGAAATTAAAAATATAAATGAAAAAAGAAAGTAAAGATATTTCTAGATTTTTGCTCAATATGTCTTAACCTGAAATAATTCATGCCAGACACCTTTAGGAACTAAAGCAGTGTGAAGGAATGATTTGGATAATGCGGAAAAGTCAATCTGAGTACACTGTGGATTCAATGCCATTTTTATAGTTTGATTTCATTAACATGCATACCGCCAAATTTAAGTTCTTCTTCATACCTCTCAGGGCATTTGAAACTAACTGTCTAGCCCTGTGCCGGGCTGGCTGGTAGTTAGGTGTGTGGAATATCACACTCAAGCCAGCAACAGGTGACATGTAACCTAAATGCAGCATGCTATCATTCTTGGAATTTTACTGGCTGATGACTCCGAGCTAGAATTATACAGGTTTATACAGGATGCTAAATGACTTTTCATAAAGTTTCCACTAAAACAGCCTCTAGGAGTTCCCTGGTGTCCTGGCAGTTAGGGATTTGGCATTATCACTGTTGTGGCTCTGGTTTGATTCCTGGCCTGGGAACTTTTGCATGCCATGGTCACAACCAAAAAAAAAAAAAAAAAAACCCCAAAAGAAACCAAAACAAACAAACCCTACCAGTTTCTCTAAGAGCTTTGGCATCCTGGGTACATACTAATTAATCCTTTTTTTTTTTTTTTTTGCATTGGCCATACTTTGGCTGAAATCATGTCTCTAGCCAGTGGATTCCATCAAACTTGGCTGGGAGGAAAGCTCCAGCCATACTCTGGTGAGAACTTCAAGACTGCAAAGAATAGTAGACAAATGTGTAGCTCACCTATCATGTGTCAGGAATTGTTATAAGCAGGTTAGGAAACTTGCCCAAGGTCACTGAGCTAGAAAGTAGTAGCCAGAATGTGAACCCAGGCAGCCTGGCTCCAGAGCCCTGCTCTTACTACCCCAGTACAGAGCCGGTAACTGTCATATAGCAGGGACTCAAGAAAAAACACTACCAGGCTCCCTCTCTGCCCTCAGAAAACCTGAGTTTGCTATGCTGTAGCCCCCAGCTCCACATCTTTCAGGGGTTACACTTGTCAGATACATTTCTTGCAATTTGCAAATTGTTAAGGAACATAATCTTGGCAGCATTTGTCACATGCACATTCTTACATGGTTCCTTTTCTCCTTGTCCCCACTTTAATACAAAAATGAAATGAGTAACATATAAGTTTGAACGAGAAATGAAATGGCGTGGAATCATTTGTTTTTTTTTTCTATCCGCACCACCTGTATCTTCTAAGATGGAACTCTTCAAACTGGAACATGTTCAAACTGGAACATTATTTCTATAATTTTGGCGTCTGGTGAAAAAAAAAAAACCACTAAAAAGTGGTGAAAAAAGATATGCGTGATTTTTTAGGATTGAAGTTTCGGGTGTTAACACTTGAGCCACATCCTGGCCTCACTGGCCACTTATTACGTTAGAGGAGCTAGAATGAACAATCTTCAATTACAATCAGTGATGGAAATTCATAAAACCCAGAAGCAGAGAACCTCTGCGTGGGAAAGCAACACTATTTATCAGACTGGCTTGGCTTTTTGAGGGTAGCCACGAATAAGGGAATTAGTGGATTCTTCCGAGCTTTTGAACATCATGCAACTGAATGGTACTTTCCACCTCAGTGGGCTCTTAGAACGTATCTTGTTGAAGCCTGGCCAGTATGCTTCATATCATGTGTAAGCTCTGATCAGTCAGTTCTGGCTGCCGGGAGCTTCCTGCTGGAAAGATGGAGGCCAGTCCAGGCTCTGTAGGTGGAAGGGTCACTATCTTAGAGTGACGTCTGCCCTGAGTGCAGGGACGGGAGGAAATGTCAGCAAGAAGGTCACAATTTGCCTTCCTTCATTTTATCTGACCCTTCATTTTAAGGAAAGGGGATCTGAGATCCAGCCTGGTGAGGAAACTCAAATCATGGCTGGTCCCCACATCATGGCAGGATACCTGAAGAGCCAATCAATCTACCAGTCCATGGTCATCTTCCCTGTGGTACAATTTTGAATTCTTATACAGATAGCATCAGAAACTAGACAATGTTAAGTTCAAGGAAAGTCCTCATATTGGGCCTTTTTTTAGTATAGCCAGGTATATACTAAGCATCTGTATGTGAGTTATTTTATTCCCTAGTGGTGATACCATATCTGAAAATGCAAACTGACAGAGTACAGAAAAAATAGGGCTCACAGACTGTCTTATTTTATGCTGTAGTGTTTCATTTTTTAAATGATGTAAAATACCTTCAGGAGGGGGAATGTGCTTTTTTTTTTTTTCCCCCAGGCTCTATCATTCCCTCTTGCCTTCCTTATACTCCATTGGAATTTGGACTCTTCGATCTTGAATGAAGAGATTCTGATTAAAAGCAACAACAACAAAAATAACTCCCAGCCTCGTGATCATTTGAAATAAACACCTAATTTTTTTTCTCAATGTGGTGACTATAAAATTTTAACTATTTGATTTAATCAGATCTCATATACTTCATTGCAGTTCAAGTATTCTTGGAACTGATGACTCATTAGCTGAGGGAGGGGCTTCTCATACATCCTTGATAAAATGAATCTCAAGTTGAGAGACTCTTTAGAAAATGATAGCTCTTTGCCTTAGAATCTATTAGAATTTTAGCAACGAATAACTTGGCCATATTTGAACTAATACAAACCCAAATGAATTAATACAAGTTCTCCTTAACTAGTGTTCCTCAACCTTGGTATCTTATACTTGGTGACTACTCAAAAAATTTTAATTTTTTAAATGATTTTAAACTTACAGAATAGTTGTAAAATACTGTGAAAGGGACTCCCATATATGGATGAACCAACTACTGACGTTTTATACATTTGCTCTATCATTCTGTCCAGGTAGATAGATTGACTGATTTTCTTGAGCCATGTAAGAATAAAATTTTACTCCTAAATACTTCAGTATGTATTTCTAAGACATAGAATGTACACTTCTATAACCACAGGACAATGACCAAAATCATGAAATTTCACTTTGATACAATACTGTTATCTAATTGTAGACCTCATTCAAATTTCATCAGCTGTCCCAATAATAGGCTTTGTAATTATTTTGTTGTTGTTTGCTTCTTTATGGTTCAAGATTGATGCAGGGTTACCGGTGCATTTAGTTACCACATCTCTACAGTTTCCTTTAATGTGGACCCATTTCTCAGCCTTTCATGGCTTTCATGATATTAATGTCTCTGAAGAGCACAGGGCTGTTATTTTGTAGAGTATTTCTTGGTTTGGGTGTGTCTGTTATTTCCTCATGACTAATTCAGGGTATGCATGTTTGGGCCAGAATATCACAGAAGTTCTGGTTCCTTCTTGGTGTTTCACATCGGGGGAGATGCAGGATGTCCGCTTGCCCCATCATTGATACGAACTTGGATCACTTAAATAAGATGGGGTCTACCAGGTATTTCTTCTTTGTTATGAATAAGTGATTTGGGAGAAGACACTTTGAGACTATGTAAACATCAAACTTTCACCACCTACTTGTGACATTCATTGATGATTTTTGCCTGAATCAGTTGGTACTGTGAGTTATAAAATGGTGATTTTTAAACTTTATCATTCCTTCTGCCTCCATTAGTTGGCATTCTACTGTAAGAAAGAGCTTATTTTCTCTTGTCTATTTACTTATTTATTTTCCTATCTAGCAAGCTATTTGTTTATTATGGATTCTTATTTTATTCAGTAATAGTGTAGACTATTACTGTCATTATTTATTTTGCTCGAATTGTCCCAGATTTGGTTGGAAGGAACATTTTTAAGCTGAAGTCTGTGCTCACTTGATATGTTCGCATTATTAAACAAACAAAAAAATATTGGGGGATACTTTACTTTTTAGTGTATCAGGAAGTTCCATTTTTATTTTTGATCTTTCCCTGCCCCAACTCCAAATCCCCAACCCATTTCTCTAAGAAGGTCTGGTTCTTTTTCGTGAGAAATATTATTTAAAACCAAGATCAGAATGTGAATATTGCTACTGTGGCGTTATTGCTTCTGGACCTTCCAGTGGCTAAGTTAGGAAATATATATACGTGGTGAGTAATGTTGTACACTACAGTTGGATTTCATTAAATGTCAAGTAATTCCATTAAAATCATATCCACATGAACTCCTCTTTTAAACGACAGCTTGAAATAAACAGCACAAGCTAAGCAGATATTTAGTATTTGTTTGTCAGGTCTCTCATTATTGGAAGTATTACATTAAACCATATTTTAAATCAGCTTGTATTTAATCTAATGTTGATCATGGTTCTTTTTTTTCTTTCTCAGGTAAGATCAATATTCCTGGGATTCCCAGAACCTTTTCCTTTTACCACAATATGTGCAGCCATCTGAAAAGCATCCCTTAGACAAAAGCGGAGGTGAATGCATATGCCCTTCCTTTCCCCCCTTTTAAAGTGACCCTCAACTGTTTATTTTGTGATCAGGGTATGGGGGGAAAGAAAGCAAGTCAGGAAGAGAAAAATGCCTGATACTTTAATCATCAACCAACAATTCACTCCTAATCTAAGGGGACTCCTTAACACCATATTTTTGGAAAACAAATAAAGTGTCTTACTCGTAGGTTTCCAGTTTATTTGGAGACTTTTCCACCAGATAACTGCTTGGCACGTATCCTTCATGCCTGTTAAAAGGGAAATGAGTGTTTAGACTATTATAGGACTAATTTTCACATCTTCATTTTAGAGGTTTAATCAACCAAAAGTCATTTAAAGATGAGGAAGTCTCATATGATCTGGCATTCAGGTTAAGACATTTTAAATTGGGGGGGGGGTAAAAAATTACAAAAAAAGAACAACCTGCTATCTGTTAAAGCTGTATAGATTTTATCACTGAAATATGAACCTCAATAAATAAGCAGTGACTACTTTACTTTAAAAGCTCTGCTTGGTAAGCTCTTTGCTGTGAAATTTCCTCTACTGGAAAAAAGACTAATATTTAGTCTCTAATTTCTATTAGGAAACACTTGTGATTGTATAATAATCAGTATTTTTTCCACTTTAGTGATAGCATTTTAGAGTTGAGGAACCAAAATAATTGAAATACAAAAAATTATTTTCCAACCACAGGTCTCAAAAGATAATGCCAGTTGACCTTGTAAGCTTTTAATTTAAGGCCTCCCTAATATTTGTTCTTAATTGAGCTCCTTCATACATAAATGGTAAAACATGATTTAAAAAGAAAAAAAGGTCATGCTGGATTTGGTGTTGGGAGTTTCTTTTGAGCAAGAATAAATTGTGCATGAATATCAAGAAACTAATAAGAATATCAAGATACTTTACACTTGTGTGTGTAGTTTGCACTTGTTAGAACCCTGTCGCATTTATTTTCTCATTTAATACTACAAGGTGAGAGCAGTGTTTCCCCCACTCTCTGGGCCTCTGACTCTATACCTGTCAGTTGAAGCTACCTGAACTAGATTATATACAAAATCCCTCCAGACTCTGCCAGTCTATAAAAAGATGTCTGATAATGTCTTGCTCTTTACTCCATCAGATGTTTTAATTTTTTGTAAGAGGCCATTTTTCAGTCTAGTGATGGTGCTTAATAGGGAACGTGTAATCGGTTTCACAGAATTGTTTTGACAAATGAAGAAATCAAGAAGGGTGATGTCAACTTCAGGATGTCTCATATCTTGTACCTGTGGCTGACAATGCTCGTCAGCCATGGCATGCTTTCTTTGGAGAACTGGACATTCAGCCACAGAATCATTCTTAACCCAGGGCTCAAGGCAGCCAATGCCAACTGATGGAAGTCAACGTGTTCCAAAATCGGTTATTTCTTTTATAACTTCCTTTTGGAAATCTTTTTTTTTTTTTTTTTTTGCTTTTTTAGGGCCACATGTATGGCATATGGAAGATCCCAGGCTAGTGGTTGAATCAGAGCTGTAGCTGCTGGCCTATGCCACAGCCACAGCAATGCAGGATCCTATCTGTCTGTGATCTACAGCTCATGGCAATGCCAGATGCTTAACCCAATAAGGGAAGCCAGGGGTCAAACTCGCATCCTCATGGATACTACTCGGGTTCATTACTACTGGGCCACAGTGGGAATTCCTGGAAATCCTATTAATTCTGTCTGTTTTGCCACACCATGTTTATAATTATATTGATAGGTCAAACACTATTTTTGCTTTCATGTAGAATGATTGTGCTTTAATATGCCAAGCAAAGTTGGGTCATCTACTGAACTGATGATAGTTTTCTTCACATGTGTGTAGATATAGAATTTACAAAGCCCTTTCATCTCACTGATTTTCTCAACACTCTGTGATAGAAAGCTGCCATTATCATCTGCATTTGACAGATAAGGAGATGAATTCACATCAGTTAAGCGAACCTTTCCCAAGTCCTGTACAACAAAAGTGGTTGACACTCAAGTCCATGTCTTCTGTCTCTCCACCTTGTGTACTTTCCACTTACTGCACTCTTACGAAGCAAAGTGGGGAAATTCCCATTTGCCAGTTGGCCTCTGGGGTGTCCTCTTCGATACCCTTTGAAGTGCAGAGTTGAGACTTTCAAAGGGCCACTGCACAAAGGGTATAAACTGTCATTTGGGGAAGTGAGATCTAGGAGAAGAAATTTCCTGGCACAATAGCTGTGCTAAATAAATGTCAGGTGATTGAAGGGATGTATTTCTGAGTAAGCTCCTCTGGTATTTGTAGAGTTGGACGGTATTGACTCTAGCTATGGGCCTCCCCGTGACAGGAAGAGAGAGGTGATGTGACTATCCTTGTTTGCTTGCCCAAGTCAACTAGAGAGGGAGCTTTCGGATGGGGGCTTTGGACTCTCCTTCGCTCTCAGGTGACACTGCCTCCAAGACCACAGTCCTTGATCTAATCTTCTTTTACAGCCCTCCCTCACTTCCCCTGCAGTGGAGGTAATAAGGATACTTAAAGAGAAAGTGCCTTGAAAATGTAAGTTTTAATGTGTGAAAAAAGTAAAGCCTTCAACCTAAAGATATTTGTGCACATCTTTTTTACTCATCAGATTGGCTTTTTTTTTTTTTTTTTAAGTTTAATGATATCATTGTTGGCACTCCCATACCCTGTTGGTGGGAATGTAAAATCTGGCAAACTTTTTGAGGGATTTATTTTTCAAAATTAAGATGTCACATAGTCTGACGCAGCAGTCCCATAGTTAGAAATGTGGGATATATATTTTCCCAAAGAAAAATGTATGTTTTTCAAAAATATATATATTTCAAAAGATTGCCAAGATACATGAGCATGAGCAATACAAGATCTTCATTGCATTAAAATAACGAAGAAAATAACCTGGAAACTAAATGTCCCATCATGAAAAGTTCTTTAAATATTTGTAATATGAGCATACATTCTAAAACTATGCAATTATTTACAAACAAGGCAGATTTGTACATGCTGATATGCAAAGATCTCTAAGATATATTGTTCAAGCTTAAAAGCAAGGTAGAGACTGGAATGGATCACTTCAGTGCAAATGAAAAAAGTATGCATTTGTATATGTATAACTTTTTGGCCTAGGATGCACAAGGAAGTTAGTAATGAATACTTTAAGGACTGGTGTGTGGCTTATTTCTCTCTACTATTAAGTTTTTTTTTTTTTAAATAAAAGATTGAGATAGACTATCCAGATATTGCAATAATGAATTGTTTCCTTTTCTTTTTTTATATTTCAAAATTAATAATAACCTCATACTCTTACAATGTTTAAACCCTTACTATTAATATACAAAGATGTTAATTGCAGTAATGTAAATATTTGCAAAATATTGGAAACAATCTAAGCTCCTAAGAAAGAAATTTGCTAAATTTTGGCACATTTTAATGGTGGATTTAGGCAATCACTGAAATCATCTTTTGGCAGTGATTCTGGAGAATATTCCAGCACATAAGTAAATACCTTTGATATTTAAAGGAAAAAATAAGGCCTTATACAGCAGCGTGAATCTGATACCTTTAAACTAAATGCTGGTATCTAAGTCATATATGTCCCAGAACATTCTAAAGGTCAATAACAGTTATTTTGTCGTATTTCAGATCAGAGAAGGGATCATTTGTTTTTGTTTTTTGTTTTTTGGTTTTTGGGGTTTTTTTTTGGCTTTTTAGGGCCACACCCACAGCATATGGAGGTTCCCAGGCTAGGGGTCGAATCGGAGCTATAGCTGCCAACCTACACCACAGCCATAGCAACGCAGGATCCAAGCTGTGTCTGCGACTTACACCACAGCTCACGGCAATGACAAATCCTTAACCCACTGAGCAAGGCCAGGGATCAAACCCACAATCTCATGGTTACTAGCAAGATTCGTTTCCGCTGCACCACAAGGGGAATTCCAGATTTTTTTTTTTTTTCATTCAGAAGGCCCATAATGGGTAGTCTGCATTTGCATAAGTTTATTTTCTCCATGAATCATTTGGATGGCTAGTCCAAAACCTGTTGGCTTAAATAAAGCTTTAGCATTTTTTTTTCCTAATGCTTCTTAAGGTAATCACCAATCTGTACCATTTGTACATGGCTTTTCTTTCCACCAAAAATAAGTCTCACAATGGGATGTACCTTCAACCTCACTTAAGCCCTCAAAAACACTAGTACTCTGTAGAACAAGTTGCCCAAACTGTGGATGTCAGTGGAAAAACTCAGGAGGTGTTTAGATGGGTTTGGAGGCTGGAAGTGCTTAATAGGGTGCAGGGAGCAAGCCTAGCACATGACTGCCTCCTAGCCACTCCCAGAAGTGGAAAGACACTTTTCGTCTATTCCTCCCTTCTTCTTCCTTCTGCCTCTGCTCTCCTCTCCTAACTCAGTGCCAGGGTCACGCTGAGAGAGGTAAGACAATCAGTCCCACTTCACTTCAAAAGCTGGGGCAGCAACCACGAAGATGCCTTACCCGTTCCTGTCCTGAACTCTCCACCAGTGAATCTCGGAGCTGTCCAGCAGGAAGTACTCCTCATTGCACTGCAGCGTGAGTTCCTGTGGATCGTTAGTTTGGTAGTCATACAAGGCAATGACCAGCGTTTCCTCAGGTTCCCGAAGTGATCGCTGGAGGAAGAAGACAACCAAGTCAATCAAAGACATAGCAGGTAAACTGTGGAACAAGGACAGCAAGTTCTTGAGCTATAGTTTGCTCCTGGCTCGATGCCAGGCCAGACACTGGTTCCTACAGTTCATTGCTGGTATTCACTGAGGTCATTTGCCTTCTGCTGGTTGGCTTTCTCTATGAGTTGGGATTATGATGCTGAATATGTTACAAAGACATACAATACTTGGAATCCATTGCCTCTCCCATTCTATGTGCTCAGTGAATTCCAAGAAGCTAAGCTTTTCATACAATACTGCTGGTTTCTCTATTTTAACCATGTTGTGATTCATGCCTCTTCGCTAGAAGCATCGCATTCTTGGCAAAGGCGATGCACTCAACACTAAATCATTCAGTCCATGCTGTTCTAATTTTATTTGAGTGCTTGTCCAGTCCATAGACTCATAGACTGTTGGAGCTGCAATGCCTCTGAGAGATCATTTAATCCACCCTTATGTTTAAAACAGGGAACTGACGCAGAGACAGGGACATGGATGTACCCAAGTTTAGCAACTGCTATGCTTTCTCTTCTATACCACGTGGGATCTTTGTTACTCTCATGGGCTCTCTCACCTACATCTCTACTTTTTAGTGCCTTTCTTAGGATGAGATATTGAAGAGGTGAACAGGAGACTGTAAATAATCAAGGGCTCAAGGTGGCCCATGTGCTGTAGGTCAGCAGATTTTGTGAGACAGCAAAGATGGAAAGAAATTGAGATGACTGGCTAGAAGGAAGTTTGGTGTTGGGAAATCAGAAGTTCTCTGAGACCACTGAAGCATTTGGTGGCATAAAAATACTAGCAATTTTTTTAAAAAAGTGTTGTCATCCTGACATAGTATGTCATTCCAGCTCAGCCCAGACTGAAATTTGAAGTCTAGATATCTGTGGAGCTTGGGAGGTGGTGTGTCCGGTACTCCAGATAAGAGATGGTGGCCCCGAAGCTTGCTTCTAAGAACTAAGGGAAGAAGAAGTTGTGTTCAATGGTAGGAGGATAATGGAGGGATATGGCCTGCTATTCATCTACTTATAGGCCCAACTGATTGATAAACCCCTATAAAGAGAAAGGTCAGAGCAGGGTTCAAACCACGTGGTACCTTTCCATTGGTGGGGGCATTTTGGACACCTCTGGGAATATTCTGAATGTCGCAAATGTTGAGGTGTTCTACTAGCATTTAGTGGGAGGGGGACAAGAAGGCAGAACTCTCTGCAGCATCCCACACCCTGTATAACTTTTGACTGTCCTGTTTGACATTCATTTGGTGAGAAGCCTGCTTTATAATAATGTGCAATAACTCTCTGAGCCTAGATCCTACCTCCACCCTCTACAAAGTACTTAGCTTCCTAGGGAGGCAACCACCCTTTACAATGAGGGAAGATTACTCTTATTTAGTTGAGAACTTTACCAAGAGTTGTTTGCTGCTTGGGAAAATCACATCACAGAATGCAATACTGGCTTTGAGTCACTGATACAACCTTCTTGTATCAGTTGCCTTTGAGGGGCCAAATCCAATAGGATTCTACCCACAGGTGCGAGCAATTGACTAGTGCATCATGCTGTCCAGCGAAGTCATCACATAGAAACATTATTTTATAAATGATTTTACTTTTAATTTTTTTATTTTTTGCTTTTTAGAGCTGCACCTGCAGCATATGGAGGTTCCCAGGCGAGGGGTCAAATCAGAGCTGAAGCTGCCAGCCTTCACCACAGCTACCGCAATGCCAGATCCAGGCCACATCTGTGACCTATGCTGTAGCTCACAGCAATGACAGATCCTTAATCCACTGAGCAAGGCCAAGGATGGAACCCGCATCCTCATGGATCCTAGCTGGGTTCTTAACCTGCTGAGCCACAATGGGAGCTCCATACTTATTGAGTCTTTTAGAAAGCATGTGCTTACATAGTTTATATTAACTATGAATTTCTTTTCAGGATAACAAAGAGAGCTTTACAAAATATTTGTTAGAAGTACCGGGTCTGATAGGGTTGGGAACCATGAGATTATGGAGCAAATGAAGGGGCACAATTTGGAGAAACTGAGATTCTGGGCTTCACAAGGGCTGTTTGGGAGCCTAGGAGATGAGTCACGGAGTGGGTGAGGCGCCCTGTCTCCTGGCCTCTCTGCTATAGGCCTCAGCATGGCCCTGGATCCTAAGAGCTCACTGGGCCCCTGCTGGGGTGAGGTGCACTGGCCTGGGGTGGGCGCTCCAGGTAGGAGAGACAGGGGCAGGATGTCTCAGCAAGGAAGCCAGCGCACAGACAAACATATTTCCGGTAGCTCCTCAGGACGCCCTTCTGGGCTGACGGGGAGGGGCCGAGAAGGAAGGGCTGAGTTCCTATGTATGCAAGGGAGCCAAGAGGAGCTGAAATTCAGGCTTCATTGTGAAGCAGGACCTCGCTTGCACCACAGGCCAGAGAGGCCTGGGAGTGTCAGCTCCTCTGATCATGGGTGGTCTCCATTCGGACCAGAAATACTGCCCCCGACCCTCTGGAGGACGGACTCCATGCTGTCATGTCTCTCACACTAAGGCCCGGTTAGCTCAGACTAGATTAAAAATGTAGCTTCTCTAGATGTCAACTCAAGGTGCCATCCCCTATTAGAGGGCAGGACATGAAGCTGAAGGGAGAAGTGAATTCAGAGTAAGAAACGTTGCCGTGGATTTAGACGAGTGGTAGACGCCACAGTGATTCCAGAAGCCCTGTGGTCAGGGTCCTAGAGCAGTCCGGACGCTGCTCCTCAAGGAAGTCTGAGAAGCCAGGGATGGAGCCTGGGGGGAGCGGGGTGGGGGGTGGGGGCACGGACAGGCCCTGTTTTCTGGCTTTCACCTTCACGGATCGTGAAAACCAGAGAGGAGCAAACCGGCCTAAGGTGCGGAAGTGTGCTTTCAGGTGGAACTGTGGGGGAACCACCCACAAGCCAGGGCAGGGGGATTCTGAAGCACGGCTTCCAGGGTGATGTTGAAAGTATCTTGAAAAAAAATGAATGAAATAATAGGGAAAAGGGTTCATTTTCTGAGCACACTATTTTCTTGTTGGGAGGGAATAGGCTGACAACCCATCTAAAAGCCAGCCCAGGAGATCCTGCTGTGGTGCAGCCGAGCTGCAGTATAGGTTCAGTCCCCAGACTGGTGCAATGGGTTAAGGATCTGGCATTGTCACAGCTCTGGCACTGGGTGCAGCTGTGGCTTGGATTCGATCCCTGACCCAGAGAACTTCCATATGCCTCAGGTGTGGCAAAAAAAACCCCCACAAAAAACCAGCCTGGTTTTGAGCGATATAGAACTACTTTTCTTATGGGAAGCCGCCTACGTTTGAAATGTCACCATATTGGCTGGAGGGGAAAAAAAGCAGAGCTCATTCTTTAGGAAAAAGCATGAAGAAGCAGAATCCATAGGTTCTGGAGTAAAGGGCAATTAGCAAATGTGGATACGGTGTTAATGTTATGGTCAATTGAGGGCTGAGGTTGATCTTTCTCCTGTTCTTTCTTCTTAACTGAATAGCTTCCCCAGAGTTGACTCGCTTTCCCCTAAGCCTTGTAAGTCAGGAGATTAGGCCAGTGTTTCTCAAACCCTAGGGTGCCTCCAAGTCACCTGGGAGTTTATTAAAATCCTATCACTGGGCCCCTTCCCTAGAGTTTTGGATATATGAGGTCTGGGGTGGGGCCTGAGAATTTGTATTGCTAACCAGCTCCCAGGTGATGCTGATACGACTGGTCCCCGGACCACATTGCGAGAACCACCACTCAAGTGAAAGGCCAGCCTACCAGCAGCTCTGCAGCCTCTTAGCTTGACTCCTGAGTGGCTACATGGCCTTGGGAAAGCCTCAAAACCTCTCACGGGACTTGCTTTCCCAAGCTTTCACGTGAGACCGAAACTATCACTCTCTGAAGTGGCTGGAATAGATAGTTTGGAAATAGCTAGTGAAAGTGTGGACATGCTTTGAAGAATATAAAGTACTATTAAATGTATGCTTCCAAAAGCCTTGTAGGGCAAAGGGTAGAGGAAATACATCATTTTATGGAGCTCTGAGCCAGCCTCATGCCCCAACCTAGTCAAGCCCCTGGACTCGCAGTGCGATATAAGTGTTTGTTGGGTAAAGGCAGCAAGGGGATTTGGCGGCTGAGTGGTCTTTTCACGTGGAAAGACCCACAAGACAGTTCAGGCCCCAGAAACCCACGGTGTTGAGTTCCACTGATCAGGACCCTCCACGGCATTTGCCTGGGATTTAAGAAACCTGGGCAGACAGGGAACTGCAAGCACGCAGAACTCCAGCCGGCGGCACCCTGGGCCCACCCCTCGCCCAGACTCACGCTCTCACTCACCCTGTTGTCTTCAGGAGTAGGAGGAAGAGGCTTCTTTGAAGCTGAAACGAGAAAAACAGAAAAAGAAAAATGAGCGTGAAACCGAATGTGCCTCACTGGAGGTGAGCATCTGGGGGCTTTTCAGAGAAAATGGGCCCCAAATAGAACAGCAGGAGGAGATGAGACGTGGGGCCTGGGTGTTGTCTCTTTTGGCCGGCTGGTTTCCCATCTTATTTTCTGGGAGACAGCAGAGACTCTCAACACCCAGGCCCCTCTTCCTGCATCCCCAGGAAAAGCCTGGTTCGAAGGAGCTGACCGAGGGTCTCGGTGTGTGTCTGTCCCAGTAGGTATGGGGCCTTCCGCGAGGGCTTCTTCACCTGCTAAACCAGGACTTGGAGTTGGTGACTCAAGGAGACAGTGACTCACTGGCTTCCTGGTGCCCTGGTGGACTTGAGAAGGGGGTGGGTGAGGTGAGAGCTCATCGCGCTGCTTTTTGAGAGGGCTGGAATCCACTTTCAGTTATCTTAAGGCCTCTGAGTGTTCTGGCTGACTCCCCCAGACAACACCCCAACACTTTGCTCTCTTGTTTACTCTCCGAGTCTCCATGTCCCTACTTTTTCTTCTTTCCCCCTTTTCCCTCTCTCGTTCCATCTCTTCATCTGTGTTTCTCAGTGTTTTTCCTTTGAGGCACTGAAAAAGGTCACACCTGGGATCTGTGGACCAAAGTTGGGTGTCTGTGTGTCTGGGAGGGTGTGTGGTCTGCAGACAGTGTGTAGGCTTCCGCTCAGTTCAAAGGCTTCTTTAATAATTAGCAATAAGAAGGGAGTGGGCGGCAGACACAGGTGTGAGCGCCTCACCTCTGCAGGAGGTTGGCTTGGAGCTGGGTGGCCTGAGTTAGGAATGTGTAAGAGGAGATTCCCACCCAGCCCCCATGCTGACTCCTTAATAAGCAAGGGCAGGCTGGGGTATCAGAGATGCAGGGAATAGAGAAGAAGGAAACAAACATCACAGGAAACAAGGTTCCTAGTCAGTACTCAGCTTGGAGCCAGGAGATGGGTGGTCCAAACTCAGCTCCACCATGTACAAGCTCTGTGGCCCTGAGCCCCTTCCAGCCCTGAACATTCTGTGCCTTGTCTGTCCTTCTTCTTCCTCTGGCCTCATTCTTGCCTCTCTTCCTCTCCCTCTGTGTGTTTATATGTAGTGAGATCAGAGCCAGTTCTGGTCACAGAAATGGGTGCTGCTGTGCGTTGGGTAGAGCAGGGTCTGCTTTTCTTCACCCACCTCTGCTACTTCCCAGACAGACACTCCTACATGCCATCTCAGCTTTAGATTTTTTCTGTCCACAAATAAGAAAGACACAATCTTAGTATCTTTCTAGTATTTTTATCTGCATCTTTGGAGAGCTTACGAAGTGCCAGCAGCTGTGCTAAGAGCTTTTCCCAACCCTATTGTGTCTCCCAACAACCCCAGGAGGTAGCTGCTTATTATCATCATCCCCATTTTACAGATGAGGAGACTGGCACAGAGACTCAGAAAGGTCAAGTAACATGTATGAAGTGACAGAGCCAGGAAGTGAAGCGGCTGGGGCTCACACCAGGTTTTTGTCATCCCAAAGCCCTAGGCTCTTAGACCCTGCATTGTGCATGTGCCCAACACTGGCAGTCCTACATCCCACAAGCCTTCACCCAAAGCGGGTGATCACATGCTGTGTGCACGGTGCAGTGTGCTTCTTGAAAACTCTGCTCTCGATTCGGTCAAAATTATGGTGCATGAGATTATTTAAACCAAGTCAGAAGAAGGGGAAGTGAGGAGGTGCTCAGATGAGGGGATGGCAGTGGGTTGCAAGGTAAAAGCAGGACCATTAGCCAAGTACGTGTGTGGTGGTTAGACCCTGGCTTCATGTGGGGAGGAGCTTAGCATGACCAGCCCTGCCCTGGTGAGTCATTCAGATGTTCCTCACACCTCAGTCACATGTGTACCACTCAGTGGAGGGAAATACCGTGTGCCCTGGAGAGGAACAGCTGCTGCACCCATGGTGAAAATTGCAAAATGGAAATACTGCTTCAAAGAATTTCAGAATTGGAAGGGGGCTTAGAGAATATTTCATTTTAGGACCTCTGAACCTTCCCCTTCCATTTTAGAGATGAGAAAGTTAGGGTCCTTGATCCTAAGTGACCCATGCATGGGCTGAGAGCAAGGTGCTGGCAGGAATTTGGAGACCCGATCTCTGGCCTTGGAAAGGGCTTTTGGTCATGGAGGCAAGCCCATACTGTCTTGTTCTTATAGTGGATTCCACCCAGATATTCCACCTATTTGTTTCTCAGTAAATATTAGCCTTTGCAAGTAGAGTCCAAAGAGCTAATGCAGAGGATCCTAAGACTAGGTAAATATTCTTCTGGGCCAAGTGGCTGGTAACCTTGAACTTTCTCTCCCAAGGGGGGAGTGTGAGAAGTGGTGGTTTTTAAAGTGGCACTAAAAGGGGCTGCAACTCAGGAAGCCACAGAAAACCTAGCCACGTGTTACATTTAGCACATCCGCCTTGGGCTGTCAATCTGGGGTATTAGGTTTTAGGGCAAAAAAGAAACTGATGGATGAGAAAAGTGAAGCAGGGTAAGAGAGGTTGAGGGGAGAGGGCGATGGAGGCCAACAAGCCATGTGATCCGTCATTGCTGGGCACAGTGCTCTGCAGGGCACTTCCTGCTGTGTGACCTTGAGCATGCTCAAGTGTTCGAGCCTCCTCCTCCTCTAACATCACACCGTCTACCCCAGATGGCTGTGAGGAACGGGAGCATAACACATGAAATAGCACATCAGAGTAGAGTTCCACTTCACTGAGCGTTCAGGTCCCAGAGTCATCCCATAAGGTCAAAGCAAGTTACATTTCAATCCCTAGGACCTGAGTCTTTGACCTTGAAGGCCATAAAGCAACATCTTTTGTTTTCAGTTTGCTTTTAAGCTGAGGCCTCCTTTTCTCTGAGACCAGGGAGGTCAAGGGCAAATTTGAAGGAAAAGTGGGGAGAAGCCACAATGTAAAAGAAGCGGGGTTTTGTTTTTACTTCCCCCTCCAAGTGTATAGAGTTGAACGTGTGAAGATCAACACACATGTGCTGTGATACCATCGTAATAAATAATAGATATTTCTAAGGCTTTTTCTATCATTTCAGATTGAAGTGGTCTGTGTCATTCAAATTTCCTAAGGTGAAGGTATAGCAGTGCTTCTCAAACTTTGCTATGCACACAGGTATCCTAGGGATCTTGTTAAAATACAAATTCTGATCCAGTAGATCTAGGAGGGGGCCTTGAATTTGCATTTGTAACTAGCTTCCAGGTGATGTTGAAGCTTGGAACCACACTTTGAGTAGCAAGGAGTTATAAAGACGTCAGCCTTGAGGTGAAAAAACATCAACAGACTGGTGGTAGAGGAAAAATATGAAAAACTTGAAAATGTGGACTTTTCCATTCACTTCTGGGCACCTTTACATCCTGTGAGTAGAGAGGTCAGTCGTTTCACAAAGAAACAAGGGATTTCATAGTCTCTTACCATTCTTGGTGGGATCATACTGGGCACAGCCCACTGCAAGCTTCTCCAGCTGAGCACAGCACCTCCATCTCCCATCCATCCAGAAATTAGGGTGATACTTGGGCACCAGACTGTTGTTATTCCTCGTTTCTGAAAGGGGGTAGCAGCAGCAGAAGAGTTTATTTCCAGGTCAGTCTGTCAAGGACTACCAACTTTATAATTACTTGAGATTGGACCCTGAGCTTGCCTGAGTGTGACCTAGACTAGTCAGGCCTTTTGCCCAGGCATATATATTTATGGAGGAGTGGGTTTAGGCATGAGTGGATCTGAGTTCTTGTCTGGTTGTCCCTTGGGTTGGTTGTGTGTCCTTTGGCTGGGCAAACTCTCCTCTGAGCTTCCAACCCCACTGTACCACGAGGTTGTTACACTGGGGCCGTGGGCCCCACAAAAGTGCCTGAGGGGGAGTGGGAAGGTTGGATGGGTGGGATTCTCACCCCTCCTTCTCTTTCACCTTCAACCATAGCAACTTTGTTTTGATTCCTTCTAGATTTGTGGCTGTAGAGTCTGATTTTGGCTCAGAAGGAAAAAGGGGGTAGGGTTTTCCTGGAAACAAAAGTATAGGAGTTCCCATTGTGGCTCAGTGTGTTAAAGACCTGATCTTGCCTCTGCGAGCATGCCTGTTCAATCCCTGGCCCCACTCAGTGGGTTAAGGATCCCGCATTGCTGTAACCGCAGTGTAGGCTGGCCACTGCAGCTCCGATTCAATCTCTAACCCCGGAACTTCCATATGTCACAGGTGTGGCTGTTAAAAAAAAAAAAGGTATAAAAAACGGAGCCCTAGACAGATGATCTCTCATGTTCCTTCCAGCTTTAACATCCTGTGAGTAAAACCCCTTCATCGAAGGAGAACAGTCAATGAACATAGCTGGGGCTCTTTCGGTTACTTTGTGCTGTAGTGTTTGTCCTGGGCCTGTGACTGTTAAACATGAGAACATGTCCCAGTGATCTGGCACTTGCCAGTTGAGACTTTCAACAACCTTGGGAGAAGATAAGACTTGGATATTTATTCTCACTTTCCAGATAGAGGCATGGTGGCTCCCAGGAGTTCACATGGTGTGCTTACCCCCAGGCCCCACCGCTACTTAGAGACAGATTAATATTTGCAGCCAATTCTCTGCAAATCCAGGGTGTCAGTTGAAGGACAAAAACAGCAATGTGGATTGGAGGTTTGCTTTGGTTATGGTTCCAAGCATCTGACATGTTCTAACTCTTTAAATTCTCACAATAGCCTCCTGACTGCCTGTTACTAGTTAGAATTTAGATCTGAGGACATGGAGACACTGAAATGTCAAGGAATTTACCCAAGGTCACACATTAATAATTGGCAGAACTGGAACTTTCTGCTTAGCAGCCTGGCTCCACGTTTCATGAATGTAAACACTGTGCTGGTTCTGAGTATGCTGTCTGGAAGGTGAGCTCTGAGTTGTGCCCTTACAGTGATTTGAAAACCTTTAAGGCTAGTTGAGTTATTGAGTGCTGATTATGAGCCTTGCTAGATCCAGGGGCCTTCTTCTTAGCAGCTCTGGAGGTAGGTGCTTTTAAAAAAAATATTAAAATATAGTTGACTTACAATATTATATTAGTTTCAGGTGGAAAACATAGTGATTTCATTTTTCTTTTCTTTTTTTTTTTTAGGGTCGTGCTCGTGGCACATGGAGGTTCCCAGGCTAGGAGTCGAATCAAAGCTACAGCTGCCAGCCTACATTACAGCCACAGCAACATGGGATCTCAGCCACGTCTGCAACCTGTACTACAGCTCATGGCAACGCTGGAGCCTTAACCCACTGAGCAAGGCCAGGGATCAAACCCATATCCTCCTGGATCCTAGTCAGGTTTGTTAACCACTGAGCCACAAAGGGAACTCCCTGATATTTTTATTTATTTTTTATTATTATTTTTTTTTGTCTTTTTGTTGTTGTTGCTATTTCTTGGGCCGCTCCCGCGGCATATGGAGGTTCCCAGGCTAGGGGCTGAATCGGAGCTGTAGCCACCAGCCTACGCCAGAGCCACAGCAATGTGGGATCCGAGCCGCATCTGCAACCTACACCACAGCTCACGGCAACGCCGGATCGTTAACCCACTGAGCAAGGGCAGGGACCAAACCCGCAACCTCATGGTTCCTAGTCGGATTCATTAACCACTGCGCCATGACGGGAACTCCCTCCCTGATATTTTTATAGATGACATACAAAGTTATTATAAAAGTGACTATGTTCCCTGTGCTGTACCCAATATCACTGTGACTTATTTATGCTATAACTAGTAGTTTGTAACCTCCTAATCCCTTTAATCTATTTTGCCTCCCTCCCCACTTTTCTCTGGGAACCACCAGCTTATATGTGTGAGTCTGTTTCTCTTTTGCTATATTTAATTTTTTAGATTCGGCATATGAAAACACAAAGCATGTTTTTCTCTCTCTGACTTACTCATCCTATTACCAAGAAGCAGGTACTATGATCATTACTTCCTCCTGGTTAAAGATGATGGGAAAGAGAGGCACAAAGCAGTTGAGGAAGTTGCCCAAGCACCAGGGCCAGTGAGTGGCAGCGTCAGGATTCAAACCCAGGTCGTCTACCTCAAGGGCTCAAGCTCTTATGCATCATCCTATACCAGGAGTGAGCAGACGTTTTCTTAAAGGGCCAGATAGTAAATATTTTAGGTTTTGCTCACCAGCAGCTTCAAGAGATACATTATGGGGGTACTTACATAACCCTTTGAAATAGAACCATTGAAAAAATACTGAAAACATCCCCGTCTCAGAGCCTTACAAAAGCAGCTGTCAGGCAGGATTTGGTTGACCCTGTACTATAATGGAACAAGATGCAAACTTGTAGCCCTCCACCATTACCAAAAGGGAGGAATGTTTAACCATCAGCTACCCTTTATTCTGTTGTGGAACCTGAGCCTTCTAGAGGAGCTAGGGGTCTCAGAGACGCAGTCACACAGGAGGTTCGTTACCTTCTTTAAGGGCCAGCACCCAGCGCTGCCGACTCTCACGATCTGGAGCAAACACATACAGGAGATAGTTGTCATGCACAACCTGGAGACACAGAGTTCGAGGTGAGCGGATGGAGAGGGTGATGGACGACCGACACCAGGCCCCTCTGGCTTACTGGACCCAGAGTGGGGTCTGAGGTTGTTGTCAGAAAGGCAGACATCTGGGTGATCTGGAGACTAGTGTCCTTTTTATCCAGATGTTGGGTTGTTGTGCAGGACTAGGGCGAAACTTAGGCTGCTTGTCCTAAAGTACACATCACCAGTGTGCTGTCATGAAATTAAAACAGCTAGAGAAAAGAGTTTTCCACTTGACTAGAGAGCGCATTTATTTCTCATGTTAATCTTTCAGTGATGAAAAGATTCTGGCATATGAAAGAGGTATTAGATGGTAAATGTATAATCAAGTTTGTTTTTTGTTTTTTGCTTTTTTTTTTTTTTGCAGCAACCGTGGCCTATGGAAGTTTCTGGGCCAGGGATGGAAATAATCAAGATCTTTAAATCTTCTTTTGAAATAGTGTTAAGACACCCAAAAGTTGCAAAGATAATACAGTGTTCCCATGTTTCCCCAATGATAATATTTTACCTAACTTTAGTACATTTCCAAAACTAGGAAATTGATATTGGTCCAATATTATTAACTAAACTACAAATCTTTGGGTTTGACCAGTTTTTTTCTTCCCCTGCGCTTATTTGTAATAGGAATTTTAATGATGGGAAAACATGTTATTTCTTTTACTCTCATAATAAAATTCCACCTTGTGGAGGTCACCTTTTTCATAGGAAAATAGTCCTTTTCTATGCCACATTCGAAAATGGAATATTTTACTGATTTTTTTTTTTTTTTGCCTCTTCTAGGGCAGCTCCTGTGGCATATGGAGGTTCCCAGGCTAGGGGTCTAATCGGAGCTGTAGCTGTCAGCCTACACCAGAGCCACAGCAATGCAGGATCCGAGCCGCGTCTGTGACCTACACCACAGCTCACGGCAACGCCGGATCGTCAACCCACTGAGCAAGGGCAGGGACCGAACCCGCAACCTCATGGTTCCTAGTCGGATTCATTAACCACTACGCCACAATGGGAACTGCTGAAAATGGAATATTTACTTCTCAGATTGGCCAAAAAAAAAAAAAAAGAATGAAATGATACCCTAGGATATGCAAGAAGATACTATACTAACTCCTTCAGAACTATAAATGTCAAGAATGGTAACAAGATGTAGACGAAGTCATGACCTAGGGATGCCTGAGGGGCCTGGTGTCCGCACCATCTCTGTCCAGCTTGACTTTCTACAGTGATGGAAATATTCTAAAATCTGTGCTGCCCACAAGTAGTCACTAGCCCCATGTGGCTATTGAAGATATGAAATGTTTATTCCTTGAGTGTGGCTTTTGGAAACTCAGGAGATCATTAAAGTTGTTTAATTTAAGTTACATTTAAACAGAAATATCCACATGTGGCAAGTGGCTACTGTATTGGACAGCACACTTCAGATTGTTCTTATAAAATCCGAGTCTTTTTACTCCAGAACTTGCAAGCAATTTATAACCGAGGATTGCAATCTGTTGTCCCAAATCATGAGTGAGGTGCACTCAAAGAATGTCAGGCATGGGGACTTTGTTTTTTTTCTCCCCACAGGGAGTAGAGTAATTAGGACTTTCCTTGGGCTAGGGAAAAATGAGAAATGATAATAACCCTTTTTCAATATTTTGTAATGAATCTTTGAAAGAATACACCAATTTCTTCTGGGTTTGGTCTCAGTTCTCACCCTCAACCCAATTCATCTCCCTCCTACCTGCTCATACAATGACTTAGCAGTTCAACCATCACCCAAGGAATGGGGAACTAGTCCCCTGTGGACTTACCTGAAATGGATATTTATAGTGGCATGGGATGATAATGTCACTTTTCACAATCTCGACACATTTGATTCGGGAGAGTTCAATGGACCCCTTCAAAGTGCGCTTTTTCTGTGGGGAGAAAAAGCACATTGCATTTAAGGAAAAAAGGAAAACAGTGTTTTTGTCCAGGTCACTTCTAGAAATTCCTTACTAGAGAAGATCCGTTGTCAAACAAACTTCCCCATAACCAGAAGCTCCTCTGGAGCCCTCAGTGCCTGAGAAGAACAATCTGAGAGGACTCCTGGGAGAGCATGTGATAGGAATTGTCTTCTTGATGGACTCATTGAACTGCTGCATCTTATATCCCAGCGGTGATCTTGTGATAAGCAGCAGCATTTGCAGAACTTTTAGCTGGGATGGGCAGTGCAAGCCATGGGAAACCACACACCATACCTGTGCCAGTTTTTTTTGCTTGGTGACTACCTGTGGCCTTGTTAGCATAGTAAGAGAGCTCAGGCTGACCTGCCTGGTGACAAATACCTTTAAGGGACCTTTCTTTTCTACATCTGCCTTCTCTGTGTCCCTTCGTTATCCACGGTCCCACAGTGGCTCCTCTAAAGGACATTTCTGACTCTGCTCTATAAATACCCCTTCTCTGCAACCCCATCAAAATTTATTTGTCCCATATCTCCTTTCTCTGGAAGCTTGCTACGTGTATTTATTGATAAGTAATTCACATGATGGCCTTGATGATTTATAATGATGTTACATATTACCCATTTCTGTGGGTTTTTTTTTTTCTTTTTAGGGCCACACCCACAGCATATGGAGTTTCCCAGGCTAGGGTTGAATCAGAGCTACAGTTGCTGGCTAACACCACAGCCACAGCAACGCAGGATCCCAGCCATGTCTGTAACCTATACCATAGCTCACGGCAACTCCGGATCCTTAACCCACTGAGAGAGGCCAGAGATCGAACCTGCAGCCTCATGGTTCCTAGTCAGATTCATTTCTGCTGCACCACAATGGGAACTCCTATGGATTCTTGTCCTTGGATTCCAGGGGATGTTAGGTTGGTGAATGATGAGGCTTCATGGAAGGCTTGTTAGGAAAATGCTTTTGAAGAGCAGGAGCCTTGTTGCACAGATGCCTGGAGTCAGGCTTCCATTAAGAATTGAATTCACTTGTGGAACCAGTGGCAAAATACTTCATGATAGCTTGTCCTTAACGATAGCAAGAGATTGTGGTGCATGAGGGCACTTGTTTGGTATTTGGGGAGCTATGACATCATCACATTCTCTAGAAGTGAGCTCAGTCTTTTCTTACCACTTTTTGATACCCAACCTGATTGCTGGCCTTTGCTTTAACACCTAAGGCACAGAACTGAGATGAAATAAGTCAAGATGTAGGAAGTACCACTGTTGAATACAAGGAAGTTTTATGATATGTCTTTTTAAAAATTTCTTTCTGAGAACTCTTCATTTTTGAAAGTACAAAACCTATCCATGTTCATTGTAACAAAATAATACGGAAGTATGTGAAGAAAATATTTCTGGTGTACGATTACCCTATCTTTCTGCGCAGCTCTGAGGAAGCCAAGGTCAACCATATGGGATGTATCTGTCTTTCCCGCACATATTTATAGAACATGTATAAACAAAAATGAGCATCTCCTCCACACTGTGGCCTCCAGTGTGCTTGTGTAATTGCAGGATGTATGAGAGGTCAGTCCTCCCTTAACAACCTTGGAAAACATGTGTCCTTTAGACCCAGATTATCTTCTCATTTAGAGTCGTCCACGGCTAGAAATACATGCCCAGATCCTGCCCATAATCATAGTCTTGGGAATGGCTCATCTGTTTTCAGAAGCAGAAAGAGCACAAGAGAGCTGCCTTTTCAACAACCATCTGCAGCTACAGGTGGTAAACAGGGAGTCTGAGCTTTGAGGTTATCTTGTTTTTTGACTTCTGTCGTGTTATTTCCTTAGCAGTGTACAGAGTAAAATGCACCAAAAGGCTCATGGGAGGAACGCAGCTCTGTTGCTAGACATTTTTGACCTTACATCCTGCATTCCTGAGAGTGGAAACCAGGACATCTGCTACCACAGCCTCCAAGCCCAGCACAGTGGCCGGTCCACTGTGGGTGCCCAGTTAAAATGATATGAACAAAGGGCTCCAAGTTGGAACACAGTTTATATAATCTCCATCTGACTTAAGGCTAATGCATTTATTCCTTCAGGAATATTGATTGAGGGGCAGTTCTAAGGGAGGGGTTGTTCTGAGTGCAGGAAACAGAGAGATGACCACAGTAGAGTGTCTCACGAAGTTGGAAGTCTAGTCGGGAGGGCAGACGTATAAACAAGTGGGTTTATGTAATCAGCTGGTGGTGAGGGCAGATCTCATGGGAGAGAGGGCCTTTGAGGAAAGATCAGAAAGTTGAAAAAGGAGCCAGATATGGGAAGGTCTGGGAGAGTGGGCACTTAGGTAAACTGCAAGAGCAACAGCCCTGGGGTGGAAACAGTCTGGATAAGCATCAGTTGTTAATAGCCTGGGATCATCATAATCAGGCACAAAGTGCAAGTCAAATAGTAACTGAAGCAGTGAATAGGGATGCAAGTTGTATGTGAGGATCTCAGACAATGCTAACCCAGAAAAACATAAGGTGAGTCATATATGTGATTCAAAATCTTCTAATAGCCGTACTAAAAATAACAAAAAGAAATAAGTATGATTAATTTTAAGAACACAGTATTTTGTCTAACCCAATATGTTTTTTTCTTTTTTTCTTTTCTTTTCTTTTCCTTTCTTTTCTTTCTTTTTTTTTTAATGGCCACACCCGCAGCATATGGAGGTTCCCAAGCTAGGAGTTGAATTGAAGCTATAGCCACTGGCCTACACCACAGACACAGCAACATGGATCCCAGCCTCATCTGTGACCTACACCACAGCTTATGGCAACACCGGATCCTTAACACACTGTGAGAGGTCAGAGATCAAACCTGCATCCTCATGGGTAGTAGTCAGATTCGTTTCTGCTTAGCCATGATGGGAACTTCCAATATTTCTAAATATTATCATTTCCACATATAATCAACATAAAAAATTGAGATGTATTATGATTAAGTACAAAGCCTTTGAAATTGTGTATTTGGCAAGATGGCTCCATTTGGATTCTCCACACTGTAAATGCTCAGTAGCCACACAAGACTGGTGGCTACTTTGCTGGACACTGTGCCTTCAAAGAGTTCCAGGAAGATGTCTCTAAACTCATATGATCTCCTTTGACTTCTTAGTAGTCATTGAGGCGTTCTCTTGTGGTGCAGCAGGTTAACAATCTGGCGTTGTCACAGCTGCAGCTTAGGTAGCTGCTGTGGCATGGGCTCAGTCCCTGGCCCAGGAATTTCCACATGCCGTGGCATGGGCAAAAAAAAAAAAAAAAAAAAAAAATTCACCAAGTTCCAACATGGATCTTAAGAGACATCTGTCAGATGAACCTTCTGTTGAAATGGATTTCATGTTCCATCATGAAAGCTCACTCTCATTCCCAAAGGTGTGATTGGGGTCACCCACCTCCCACCCCCATCATAGTCCATCTCTCCCCCGTCTGAGGCCAGTCCTCCTCAGATTTCAAAAGATCTGCTACGTGGTAAAGAGTCGTGTCAACCGTGCATTCCCCAAGCCAAGCACCAGGGACAGCCGGTCAGCAGGCTAAACAGAGTTTCTGTGGGAAATGGTGATGGCCTGTAATCATCCCAAACAACTGCCCTATTTCTGAAAAGTGCCAGCATAAAACCGTCCAAGGAAACCACACCAAAGCCACCAGAGAAAGAGAGACACCAAGTAAAACGGGCCCTCATTCTTCCTTGTCACTCCATCTGCACCCGTTGGGATGAGAGTCAGAACATCACTGAACCGTGTCTCTTTCCTCGGCCACGTTCAAGGTTGCCCTCATGTTCTGAAGCTTCACCGCCAACGTCTGACGTGTGTCAAACACAATCCAACAAGGTGCTGATGCCCGCATGTTTGTACGGAGGCACGCCTGTGCCAGCGGCTTTTACAATGCCGACTTTACAATACGTTAACGTATGAAATGGAATTTTGGATTGTGACTTTCAAAGAGAGGTGAGCAAAAACAAAGGACAGTAACTTCCTATATATTCGAGGCATTCTACAGGCCATCTCATTTAACTACAATTCTACCTAGTATTATCCCCTCTGTACAGGGGAGGGCATTGGGGTTTGGAGGGACCAAGTCTTTTTATAAGTGGAAGAACAGCATACAAGCTCAACTCTGTGACTCCAGCGCCTGAGTGTTTAACAGCTGCTTCATGACTTTGGATGTGCCCTGATCTCCCCAGGGGACTTTCCTTCCCCCAACCCAGCTCGGAACAGTTCAGTGCATGACTGACTACTCCAAGCGATGACCCAGCGGAAGATTCGTTTCTGCCCCATTTGGTCGTGCAGTGCTTGTGATGGATTTCAAAGGGGGAAGTGCAGAGCTCCCGCCCCACTCCTATAGTGCGGGCTCCTTGGCTGCTCAGCTGGTCCAGCAGATACATCAGTAACAAAGAAGCTATGCATCTGTTACCCATGAAAGAGGCCATCTCCACCCTTCTAAAAAACAGCAGGCCTTCAGCTTCCTTCTCTGGTGAGGCTGAGTGGAACTGAAACGGAATTTTCACATCAGGCAGACCCCCTGCCTGACCAGCTCTGCAACCTTAGGCCAGTGCCCCAACTTCTCAAGTGCCCTTTTTTTTTTTTTAATGGAAATAATAACAGTCCCTGAATCACTGAGTTAATTTAGAGGATTTTAAAGAACTACGTAACTGACCAGCAAAAGAAAATCATGCAAATGATCAACCAACCACTCAGTGTTACTGCTTTCCTTTTCCAGGTGTGGCCCATAAAACAAAACCTTAGAAAGATCTTATCTTGGGAGTTCCTGTTGTGGCTGAACGGTAATGAACCCAACTAGTATCCATGGAGGCTGTGGGCTCAATCCCTGGCCTCACTCAGTGGATTAAGGATCCAGCATTGCCGTGAGCCATGGTGTAGGTTACAGACGTAGTTCGGATCTGGTGTGGCTGTGGTGTGGGCTGGCAGCTACAGCTCAGGTTTGACCCCTAGCCTGGGAACTTCCCTATGCCATGGGAGTGCCACTAAAAAATCAATAACAAACAAACGAACCCAGAAAGATCTTATCTTATGTGTTCACATTTTCTTTGGGGATTTTCTTTCTTTGGGGCAAATTCGTAACCACCACTTGGGAGAATGACATTAATATTTAATTGGTGGTCTTGGTGATTTTGACATTCCAGAGTCATTTGTTTATTTTTGCCAATTATTTGTAACAATCAGTGCAAAACCTTGAAAGGGGGCTGTTTCCTGACCTTCCCAGCTATGTCACATTTGCTCTCAGTTAGCAAATGTGAGGACTTCACCTCCCTGCTTCCCCTTCCACTCGCCTGTCAAAACCTTCCCCACATAGTCATTCACCTAAAGTTTATTTTCCTGATAGCTTAAGGCTTGGCTTGTTTCACAGGAGTCTGGATTAGGACAGATATTAGAGATTTAAACCTAGAAATAGGTTTGATAATGGAATTTCAAGTATCAGCTGAGAGAATGTTTTTCAAAAAGAACCAGTATTTTTCAAAGGGGAGTGAGGCATTCAAGCTTTGCAGGATCACACTGTAAAAGGAGCCACATGCTGCCTCTATCAGAGTTTCTTTAAGATTAGGAAGCTTTTGTGATGATGATTTTAAACAAGCATTTTGAATATTTTGCTCATCGCCTCTTCTGGGGTATAGAACAGTCATTGCACTGATCTGAAATGGCACGATGATGAAACTGAAATTAAAACTGATATCATATGCGATAAGCTTGGGGTGGTTTTTCCTGACCCTACCAGAATGTGGGATATCTGTTCTACCATGGGTTTAGGGGACTTCCTGGATTCTAGTTTCCTCCCCTCTGTGAAACATGCTCTTAATGTAGCTTTCTGTCTTTAATGACAAAGGGAACCCTTGTGCTGCAGGGGAGAAAAGCAGAGATTTGTAACTTGGAAAAATCAGGCCTTGAATCCATATGAGAACAGGTAATACTGGGCAAGTTTTCTCAGTTCTCTGGGCTTAATTTTCTTAGCTCTTCTTTTTTTTTTTTTTGTCTTTTTGCCATTTCTTGGGCCGCTCCCTCGGCATATGGAGGTTCCCAGGCTAGGGGTCTAATCGGAGCTGTAGCCACTGGCCTATGCCACAGCCACAGCAACTCAGGATCCGAGCCGCGTCTGCAACCTACACCACAGCTCACGGCAACGCCAGATCCTTAACCCACTGAGCAAGGGCAGGGACCGAACCCGCAACCTCATGGTTCCTAGTCGGATTTGTTAACCACTGCGCCACGACAGGAACTCCCTCTTGGCTCTTCTTAATCTTTTAGTTCTTAAGGAGTAACCGGGATGCTGACAGCTGCTACTCAAGGATGCAGTGATCTCAGCTACTTGGTACCTGATAAGGACGTGATCTTTCCTGTCTCAATGGAAAGAGCAGCATCTTCTGGAACACCAGTGTAATTTGTAATTACTGGCTGCTGCCTCTTCCCCGCTCCCAATCTCTCCTCACCTGGACCTACCTCCACTGAGCTTAGAAGTTCTGGAAGATGTGGAGCTAAGGTAGCAGATTTTTGAGGTTTCTGGACCCACTCAAAGCCAGGAAACTCTGATCTGTCCCACACCTTTCTTTCCTTTCTTCCACAAGACCCTTAGTCATAGCTAAACCAGAGGCTTTCCCCACCTCAGTGTTTCACATTGTGGCTTGTGATGAGGCTGGTTCTGCTGTGCGGAAAACACTTGAGCTTCCCTTAAAGTCTGCAATTTCATCAGAAATAGTGCCCTGACTACCAGAAAAAAAAAGTGAGGATTTTACGCATCCCTACCAAAAAAAAAAAAAAAGAAAAAGAAAGAAAAGAAAGAAAAAAGGAAAGAAAAAGGACTATACTTGCATACAGTTTCCAGAGGGCAGTTAAGAATGCATTTTCTCACAAGCAACTATTAAGAGCAGATACTCATGTAAGTAGTTCTAGAATTTGGGAACAGGAAATAGAAAAAGAGCTTTTCTTTACACCTCATATCCTTCTAGACTGCTTCAGTATTTTACCATGTATCTGTACTTTTCTTGTATTTAAAAACCACTGACTAAAATAAATACATACATTTCACTTGCAGGATTAATCCTATGGAGACATATGTTCAAAATATATAAAGGCATAGGAAAACAGGATGTTCACTGTGGCATTATTTATCCTAAAAAGCCTAGAAACCGAAATATCCACCAACAGACAAAGGGTTACTTATGGTTTATCCCTCTTGTGATTACTCTGTGGCCATCAATAAAGAGTAAAGTTGACCTATATGGAGGGACAAAAATATATATTAAATGTAAAAATCAGGTTTACAGCAATAGATGGAACATAATCTCATTTGGGGGGGGAGATAATAAAATGTCTTAGTGTATGCAATACTCAAATAATGCAAGAAAGAATGCTCCACTGGTGGATGACATCTGACAGACTTCGGCAGCCTAAGATAGGTTACTGTAATAGGTAAAGTTGTTACAATGGCCATGTAAATGGATTAAGCAGAAAAATGAAAATGGCATTTTAAAGCAGAAAGTTTAAAAACACGACACTGTAATACAGTTTTGGCAGATGAATGGGAGCAGGTGAAGTGTGGTACACATCAAATGCTGGGTATGCAAAAATGATGCAGCTCTTTGCCCTTGTAATCCCATGACCCCATTAGCAGTCAGCAGCAGCCAGGCAGCACCTGCCACCCCACCTGCTCTTCTGTATTCATGGAGGTTCAAGTTCCTCTCATGTTCTTGAGCAATGACCATTCTCTCCATAGATTCTAATAAAGCAACCCTGCGTGCTTTTATGTGGGTATATTTATCTTACAAGTGAAGCAGTAGTTCAGGCATCACTTCCAAGCCTCATTCACTTTAGACAATGATATTAGGGGCCCTATACTTAAAAAAGCACCTTTGTTTAAATCTGCTTACAAAAGTGGGTAGAGATTAAAAAAAAAAAAAAAAAAAAAAAAAAGCAGACGCATGTGGAAATTCCGAGCAAGAACTAAGTGCTATGTCAGTACAGAATAGATTCTCAAAGTGACCTGCACATTTTGTTTCTCAGTGTCTCTAGTCTGGGAATGCTCTTTGAAAGTTCTCCTTCTTTCCAGAATAGAGCATGTCAGATGTTTAATGAATTTGAAAGAGTATATCTTTATATCTCCCTTTTAAATACTGGCGTGTCAGTAGCCAAGATATGTAAATGAATAACAAGTTCATTGGATTTCAGGAAAAAGTTCCCTGCACAGAAATAATGTTCAAGTAATATGTTAACTTGGTTCATTGAGGGAAGAGCAGATAAGACCAAGTGTGCAACAGAAAGTGATATTTGTGGACCTTGTTATGAAACTCTTAATAGAAATGATTTAAATGATAGTCCTAGAATGATTGGCAAGTAGATAAAAACTTCTTGATGATGAAAAGGTAAGTTAAAACCAGTCTTCACAAAAGGTTTAACTAATAAAGAGCACCTACAAATTATTAGGGAAGTTAACTACCAATGTTAGAGGAAAATGAGCCAAAGGAATATGAATTGCTCTTAAATATACAGAAAAATGCCTAATCACTATTATAACAGAAGTGCAAATAAATTTTACTCAGTTACCATTTTTTTAAGCCTATCAGCCTTGCAAAGATCAAAATATATGATAATAGTGTTGGTTGAGGTTTCTGAGAAAACAAGCAGTTCACACGTGGCCCTGGGGAATGTAAGTTGGTAAATAATTTGGTCAGGTTTAGCAAAATAACAGATGCACTTATCCCTCGACATAGCAATTCCATTTCTAGAAATATTTTCTGTAGACCAAGGTTCCTCAACCTTGGCGTTATTAACATTTTGGGCTGGATAATTCTTTGTTGTGAGTGTGTCCTGTGCAGTGTAGGATACTCAACATCCCTGGCTCTACACCAAAGTTAATAATAATACTCCCAGTGATAAAAACCCCAAATTTCTCCAGACATTGCCAATTTGGGCAAAATCGCCCCTGATTGAGAACCCCCCATATTCATCCATGTAGAGTGTGAGATACATACAAGGTTATTTATTCCTCATTGTTCGTAATAACAACAACAAAAAAAAGGGAAAGAGACTAAATGTCCATCAAGATAATTTTTTTATCCATACAACAAAGTATTTTGCAACCAAAAAAACCCCACAGAAAAACAAACAAACAAAAACCTCCAAAGAAGACCCCTTTCCTATCAGTATGGATTTATCTTCAAGAAGTACTGCTAAGCAGGGAGTTCCTGTCGTGGCTCAGCGGTAACGAACAAGACTAGTATCCATGAGGATGTGGGTTCGATCCCTGGCCTTTCTCAGTGGCTTAAGGATCCAGGGTTGCTATGAGCTGTGGGGTAAGTCACATATACAACTTGGATCTGGCGTGGCTGTGGCTGTGGCATAGACGGTTCCACCTTTAGCTTGGGAACTTCCGTATGCTATGAGTGCGGCCCTAAAAAGACACACACATTCAAAAGCATTGCTAAGCAACCAAAAGAAAAGCTAAGAAGTGTATGTAAAATATGCTACCATTGTATAAAAAAGAGAAAGAAGAAAGTTTATTTGAAGATGCATATTGATACATGAAGTATCACTGGAGGAACTATTAAGAACTTGATTATGATGGTTGCTTTCAGGCAAGGAAGCAGTATGGGATCAAAGTATGGGAATCACTGATCTTAAGGCAATGTGTTTCTTTTACACTTACAACCACTATTGTGACCTTGGGCCAATTGCTTAACTTCTCTGTGTGTTGATCACTTTCTCTCTAAAACAGAATCTGACTTGTATCTTTTCCAAAGAATCGTGAGGATTAAATGAGCAAATCCACAGGAATATGTCGGTTCTCTCCTCGTGGTTACTGTTGCTGGTTGCTGTTGATGATGATGTTGTGCTGTCATTCAAGGAAACCTGCGGGGCTAACAGGAACATTCCCACTTGTCCTCACTTAGGACTTCAGCAGTGTTGGAAACTCACCAGTGAGTCCTTACCCCAACTCTCCCTTATCAGCCACCGTGGCTTCTATTACAAGTCTTCTCAGACCCAAATAAGCTTAGAGCTGAAAATACCCATTGTAGAACATTTAATCCAACTTTAATATTTGTCCCAAATAGTATTGCCTAAGAAAAGATACTGGGCTCTCCAAGCCTCTATTTTCTCATTACTATGATGGGAATAACAGTAGGACCTAGTGCATGTGGTTATTTTGACTATTTATGATATGATGCATGTAAAGTACTTAATCCATTGCCCTGAAACACAGCAAGGACTCCTTAGCTATTGGCATATATTCTAAATTTTAGGTTGGTTACATTTGAAGTGCTTGCCTTATTTTTTTCAGGTGCTTTTTTGGGGTCATACTGGGATTTTGACACCATGTTTTTTTATCAGCCATGTGGTTATTAACCAGCTCTCAGATGTATTACTTCCTGGAAAGTTTTCCATATTTAACTAATCTCTATGCCTGTTTGTGAATTCCTGATATCACTGGCAGTGAGATATGACCACATAATTTCCACTTGGCTTTTGGCTGGAAGGGTCTTTAGAAATCATTCAATCCAATCTTTTATGTTAGACATGAGGTTTCAAGATAAAGTGACTTTCTAAACTGGCCCTTATCTTTTCATTTCTGCGATTGAATTTACAGCCTGGGGAGATCAAGGTCATAGAATTGGAAGCCCTTTAGTGATGTTTGCAGGTCAGGGGTAGGCCACAAAGTTTAGGGTTCTGCACAGCCGCCTTGTTTTTTCTTCAGCTAGAACACTTCCACTTTTATCTATTTCATCTACGGGAATGGGTTAAAATTATGAAAATCACCTATCTAGTCCAATCCCTTGATATTATAGACAAAACCCCCAAATTCCAGGTAAGGACTTGCCAAGGGTTAACCTTGTCACCCAGGTTAATCAGTACCACATCCCCATTCTGCCATACTCTATGTTGTTGCTTTCTCACCTCATCCCACTTTTCTAGAATTACAGTATTAGTATATTTGAGACTTTCAGTCCCTTTGGCCATATCTAAAATTAGAACTGACCTCTACAGTTCAGTCAAAAAATGCTTATGTGATGCCTTCCTGTATTTTATTTGCTTTTATTTTTCCTTAATTTTTGTAGCTGTACCTGTGGCATATGGAAGTTCCTGGGCCAGGGATGGAATCTGAGCTGCAGCTGAAACCTATGCCCCACCTGTGGCAATACCTGGGCCTTTAACCTGCTGCGCTGGGTTGGGTTTGAATCCATGCCTCCACAGTGACCTGAGCTTCTGTAGTCAGATTTTTAACCCATTGTGCCAAGGTGGGAACTCATTTTCTTCTTGATAAAGATGCTTGATGATCTAAACCAAAGAGCTTATTCGTGTGAAACTTTCAGACCCCCTAGATTGATCATCGAGGGAGACTAATATTTTGTAGAGTAGAAGACTTTTTGACACCCCTTCAATCCTTGTATGTAGGTAGTGAGGTCATCTACATTTATGTAAGACTGACTTTAAGTCAAATCATCTTACCCAGGTACAAATGATGATTATTTTCCCTCTCTCTCACTATATCATTAAAAACCTGTAAAAGTAGTGTATTTGAAGATCACCACAATAATGGGATACTTTTGTTTTCATAAGTTTCTTCTTAGAAACATTACCTTCTCTAAGGGTTCTCTTAACTATTGGTGGCCCTATGCATTGCATTAATCTCTTTGGAAGTTATGTAGCAACAAATGATAGATCAGAAAATGCTATCCTGTGTCACAGTTATCCTATATAACGTTATCCTTAGGAGCCGATTTTACAAAGGAGAGGGTTCTATATTAGGTGTACTATTATTTTTTAGTGTTTTCTCTATATCTGAAAACAACCTGAATGTCAAACAATAGGTGACAGATACATTTGTCAATTTGTCCTGTACAGAAAATAGATAATTATATACCTGACATGAACCACTCAATCATTTCAAAAAATTGTGTATTTGAGCAAATGATTACTTTGGAGTCCATGAATGAAAATGTACCCACAAAAAATAATGGAAAAAGAATAAATGGAAGAATATAAAATTGTCATGTAGTGTGATTACTACTACATGAAATTTATGTCTGCCTGAGAGGAAAGATCATTCTCACAGGGACAATAAATTGGTGTCTTCAGACAAAAGAGTTTGGGAGAACAATTGGGTGTAATTGCTTCATTAATTTTTTTTAGCAGTATGGGGATATGAAGTTTGCTGCTCTGTTTCTTGAGATTAATTGAAATGGGTTTAACCTAATTCTAACTTGTTTTCCATCTTTGCTGTTGAATGTTGCCCAAGCTCATTGTTAGTCTGAGGTTCTCATTGTTTGTACACTAGGCACTTTTCTACCCAAACATGGAGTAGGATAATTAAAGACAAAGTAGGCCTGGAAGAGGGATGCTGTAAGACATCAGTGAGAGCCCCTTTCTTGAACTCTGTATGTTCGAGGGTCTGTCCCTCACAAAGGCTTTTTCCTACCTCAAGGCTTCACACTGGTAGTTCCTTCTGCCTGGAATGCTCTTCTTCATTTCTTCGCTTGACTAACTTTTTCGTGTCTTTCAAGCATTAGCCTAGGTAAAAGTTTCTTCTCTTGACCACTCTTGCCACTCAGCCCCAGAAACTGCGTAGTCTTTCCCATAGAACCTACTATGGGCTACATCTTCTCTCTCTATATATACTTGCTTTTCGTCTGTTTCCTCCACTAGTATGTAAGCCTGAGGGTGGACACTTTGTCTCTGTTACTTAGCACTGTATTCCTAGTCTCTTGCGGCCCCCAGCATATAGCAGGTGCTCAGGAAGTGTTTGCTAAGCAAATGAGAACATCTATTTGCTAAGCAAATAGAAACATTTCCTTGATACAGTGTTAGGTTAATAATAATAAGAAGAAAGCTTTGGCACAGATATATACCATTTTGGAGAGAAAGGTCATATATTTGAATTTTTATATTAGCGGGTATAATTTCTGTGACTTTTAAATGTCAAAAAAGGGAAAATAGAATGAGAGGCTAGCCCATAAATAACTTTAGGTTAATAGGAATTATATAGCAACATTAGGGTTTGAGTCAGATTCTTGTTCTATTAAATTACCAACAACTTTTACTGAATTTCAAGGAATTGAATTTTATATGCATAGGAAACTATGTCAGAACTTCTGTTTCCCCCTCTAGATCACTTTAAGTGATGGCCTGAGTGGTGTGACGGCAAATCCAAACTAACCTCTTGATGAAAATTAGGTCCCAGAAGATCTACTTTTCTCAGTAGGTGTAAAAACTCATTGATGGGTGAAAGAATGTGTTACTAGTTAATGGAGAAAATGGAGATGTGGATTATGAAATGAAAATTTGAGAAGAGTTTTAAAATGGCTTTTTGTAGAGTCTACTTCTGAAATTGAGAGAAAGACATCATGTATTAACGTGAACCTCACGGTTCAAGAAACTAAGCTCCTGTGCTTTCCTGTTAAAAAAACTTTCTTCCAGACTGAGTCAGGAACTAAGCCCTCACATTTATATTCTTGCCCTGTGGCCTATTTTTTTTTTAACTGCAGAAACTGATTAATGGATACACCAGTCCCTGAGTAATCAAATCTAATTTTAACATGAGAGTATTTGCCTCTAAAACTGGAAGTCTCTATCCAATGGTTCTCTTCATAAAATATCAACATCGCATCAGACAAGCAAAAATCATTTGACAAAGAAACTTCATCAAGGCAGGCATCAAAATGCACATTTTTGGCTTTGAGTGGCCTGAAGTGCAAAGTACTTTGCTTTAGATTCTTACTTTTCTTTGCCTGGGTAGGCAAGGCCCATATTTTTAGCCTCTAGATGCTCTTCTAAATTCAGTTTGAGCTATGTGACCTTCATTCAGTCACTGGATCTTGATTAACTGTCCAGCCCTGTTCTAGATGTTAGTGATACAGGGATGAGCAAGGTAGTTGCTCTTGGAAGTGACCTTTTAGTGGATGTAGAGACAGAAAATAAACTGGGAAGCACTTCAATAAACCCAATAAATAAGTGCAGATACTGATGTGTTTAAGTATCTATAGACTTTTTGAAAAGAGAAAAGAAACAGAATCCTGGGAAAATATTCTGGGGACAGATGGAAAATATAAAGAACAACCCTACAACACCCGGAGGTAGGGGTGGTTCCAGACAGTAAGAGTAGCTAATGGAAAGACCCTGCCCTTGCAGGACCTGAAAGTGAGCCGCCCCCCCCAAGTGTACCTCACTCTATACCTGCCCCTGTGCAAAGTCTCCAGGGGGAGCATGGCTGGGGGTGTTCAAAGTTCATAAAAAAGGCAGATAAGATAGAAGCATATGGATGACAGATGAAGGAACTTGAATAAATGAATATGAAAGGCAAGTAGGGACAATAGATGAAGAGTCGTATAGGCCATAGTTGAGAATTAATTTAAATACTGTAGACAGCCACAGAGGGCTTTAAAGTAGGGTCTAATACCTGATCTTTCCTTTTAAAATTTTATTCTAGGTGTGGCATGGATAGTAGATTGTATGGAGCCTTGAGTGTCAGCAGGAGCCAAGCTGGAAGGCAGCTGTTATGTAGGAATAAAGCGGAGAGAGACCATGAGTGGTGAAAGTCACAAGAAAAATATTCTGGTAAATATTCTTTAACAGTATTATCTACAGAGGGTTTGACCTGTAAAGGGAAGGAAGGAAGGAAGGAAGGGTAAGATAGGGTGGAGGGCACAAGAGAATAGAGTTGCCTGGTTCTCCTAAAAAGAGTTGCAGGGAGTGGGGACTGGCCCACATACTGGTTTCAGTATGTCTCTCCCAGAGTTCCCCTCATGGTTCAGTGGTTAGCAAACTCGACTAGCATCCATGAGGAGGTGGGTTCAATCCCTGGCCTTGCTCAGTGGGTTAAGGATTTGGCATTGTCTGAGCTGTGGTGTAATTCTTAGACATTGCTCGGATCCTGCATTGCTGTGGCTCTGGCATAGGCCAGTGGCTACAGCTCCTATTCGACTCCTAGTCTGGGAACCTCCATATACTGTGGGTGTGGCCCTAAAAAGACAAAAATACCATATATATACATATATCTGACCAAAATTAAAATTTCAGCCTCCTGAATTCTCATGGCTAGACCATGAACTTCTGCCTCCAGGGAGTCCTAGCTACATACTCCTGCACCCAGGAATCTCCTGTTTGAAGTCCCAGATTGCTGCCTACAGGAAAAATAGACAGTTTACTCTTTTGTTCTTTTAGGGGTTCATGTGTGTAACTCTAACCTCTCCAACGGTTTTTGTACCTCATGTCATTCTTTCCTCCTTCCTACCTTCCCTTCTTTTCTTTCTTTCACAAATAATACATGAGTGAATTTTGTGTAATGAATATTATGGTAGAAACAGGTGATTCCATTCTGGGAAAGTTGGGTACTAGCCCTTATAAAGCTTATAGTGTAATGGAGGGAATGACATTGATACAATAATCACTCTGACCGGTGCTCTGAAAAAAGAGTCTGGGCTGCTATGGTAGAACATAACAAGAGGAGATGATCCACTCTAGGGAAATGACAAAAGGCTTCCCCAAGCAAGTGACAGTTTAAATGGAGGTCTTAGAGTTGAATAAAATCTGTGATAGAAGCCCAGTGACATGGGGAAAAAAAGGAACATGAACTGAGATGGGAGAGGCCATGTAATAGGGTCCGGTGTCCACTCTCAGGGTAAAGGGAGAACCACTGAAGGGACATTCCAGCTTCTGGTGAGGATCATCAGGATGTGATCACCGTCACCGTGTGAAAAGCCCACACTGCCAACTGTGTGGGGAATGGGGTGGTGCAAGGGCAGGGTAGAGTAGGTGCAGGGAAACCATGAGGAGGTGGTAGCAATCCCAGGTAAGAGATGCTGGCAGCTTCCACGAGGAAGATGACTCTAGGAAATAGAAAGAAATGGACAGATTCTAGAGGAACTTTCATGGCAAAGCTTGCTAAGGCTCCCATTTTTTTTTTTTTTTGGACACATGATAGGGGTTTCCAGGGTGAATGAAGACAAATACTTGTCCTGAGGATAAGTGGAAATGATAGAGCTCATAACATACTGCATTGCAGAAGACCCTTGTGGCATGGATGCTGATTTTTCAGGAATTCCCTTTACATGGAGGACTCTAGAGCAAGAAGGCATTGCACACTTGGCAATAATCCAGTGGAGCCCTACCTGCCTATGAGCAACTGCCATTAATCATAAGAACAACTTATCAGGGAGGCAGTGTAAGCTCTGGAGACAAATGGGAGTTATTTAAATTCTCTTTGCCTCAGTCACATGCCCTGTAAATTGGGGTATTAGTAGTTCCTACCTTACATGGCAGGTGTAAAGATTAGATGAAATGATACATATAGCACAGGGACTGACACATAGTAAGTACTCAGTTACTCAGTTACTGTTATTCAGTTATTATTATGAAATTAATGGTGACCTGCATCTCATTAAAAGGAAACAATATCAAGAAGGAACGTTCAATTATTTCAAAACATGTAAATAGCTTCATAGAGTGTTACACAGCATTAAGCAACCTATGCAAAGCCACAGCTCTTGAGTGGTGGAGTTGCTCATTGACCCAGATCTGTCTGACACCAAAAGCTGTGTTTTTGACCACTGTGCAGTAATGTTGCCAAGTACAAGGAGAGGGGGCTATCTTCCCACTGGCCATCTTTAAGTTAGGAAGGATGCATGCTACAAAGATGTTTCTGCTACTAGATCAAACTGTAGTCTAAAACGAAGGGTCCAGGAGGAGGTAGCCCTTATCTAGACACTGAGTAGAATGGTGATCCTGACAGTTTTTCCTGTCCCATCTAGATGGTAATGGCTCCCATGCTATGGTGAGCATGGGGCCCTTGATTCCTAAGGTGCCAGGTGTCCTTCAAAGAAGTAAACCTTTCCATTTCTCCCAAGGGCTTTTCGGAAGATCGAGATGGTCCTATTTTCTCAGAAAGACTCAACATTGCTTGAGGTAAGTAGTGTTGGAGTCCTTACTTTACAACAGGAAACAGTGGCTTAAAGAAGTTAAACGTCTTGCCTGACATCCCGCCTCTAGAAAGTGATAGAAACAGCATTTAAATCCAGCTCTAGCCGACTATACTGGTCTTCACCACTCTGTGACAACTGTCTCCCCTCTATGCTGCCTCTGCTATCCCATGCTTACTCAAAAGGCCCGAGCACACCTCCCCCAATTTCTCTCTTTTACCCCTAAAAGGGATATCTTTCATGTGCTACTAAGCACATTGTTTGGTAGGTGACCACTTCTCTAGAGATGATGTTTCTTGAAGCCTACCAATGGTGTGCTGGTGTTTGCTTGTGTTGGCCCATGAGAGCTGGTACACCATGTGAGGAAATCTGTGTTCACATCAGTGATATGAAACTGGTTGTCATGGTGATTTATAGCACAGAAAATGGCAAACGCTTCAAACAAAGCTCTCCCATGCTCTCTCCTGCCACTACCACTACAATGATAATTAGAAATTACCACCACAGCGCTGGACCTTCATCTTTCCTCATCCTCTGTTAAAGAACGTCCATCATCAGGGATCACTTTACTAAGAAATTGGTTGGCACAAGGGATGTCTGAGAGCATGCTGCCCGTGAGCCACCACCTACAAACTCTATGCTTCCTTCTGGCCCCTGCTTCAGCATGACGATGTAGCTTCCTGGCTGCACTGAAAACACTTGCATATCTCATTGCCCAGCAAGCAGCTGACATCAGATCTAAATCCGTGGTCAAATAAAAGGCTCAATCAGTATGTACTATGAAGACAATGGGCCTGGATATTTGAAGTTAGAAAAAAAAAATCCTTATTTTTCAGAACTAAAGGATTTGTTCCTGAGTATGTAGGAGCAATTTTTATGGGATGTCATAAATCCAGAGAACTTTAGAGCTGCAGTGAACATCATTTCACAATGATGAGAAAAGAGAAACAGAAGCTGAGACTCAAAGAGGAGCAAGGTTGGCCCAGTGTCACATGTTCATGATGCATGTCTGTCTCTCTCCACAAACTTGTATTTAGTTACAGAATCCAGGACCCTGATGTTAACCTGACTTTAAAGAATTCTTTAATGTTTCCCTTTATTTGAAACTGATTGTGTTATGCCACCTTGCTAGCTCCTTCACAGATAAAATGATGATATAAATAATACCTAATTTTTACTAGATTTTCACAAGGTGACAGAACTTAGGCTAAGTATTTTATATATTAAGTTGAACTATATGAAATTGCAAATATTTGATCTTTTTTTGATCTGCCAAGTGGTAATTTCAAATAGATCAGTCTAAATACATTCTCTTTTAATTTTTACCATTTTTCCCATGAAGTGAACACTATCATCACACCCATTTTACAGATGGAAAAATTGAGGCTTTAATTAAAAATTAAAACTTTCGGGAGTTCCCATCGTGGCTCAGTGGTTAATGAATCCGACTAGGAACCATGAGGTTTTGGGTTCGGTCCCTGGCCTTCCTCAGTGGGTTAAAGATCCGGCGTTGCCGTGAGCTATGGTGTAGGTCGCAGACGTGGCTTGAATCCTACCATGCTGTGACTGTGGTGTAGGCCAATGGCTACAGCTCCTATTCAACCCCTAGCCTTCATATGCCGCAGGAGCGGCTCAAGAAATGGCAAAAAGACAAAAAAAAAAAAATTAAAACTTTCTTCCCACAGTATAATGCCGTTGTTATTTATGGGCAATGTGCAATGTACTCTTGTGTGCAAACTGATGGTCTTAAACAATGGAATATCCATAGGGCATGAATAATAAAAAATAACCACTTATCTTACTTTTCTCAGTGACCCTGGAAAAATTTCTAATCATAAATTTCTATAATATTTAAAGAAATACTTTGAAAATATTATTTATGCATATAGAACATACACATTAGAAAATAAGAATGTGAGGTTTGTATATTATATATCTGCTATTTCCCACATGGAAATATGAGAAACTATAGCTCAGGGCTCCCCAGAATGAATTCATTGTCTTAGAATTTTCATAGTGTTCGAATGAAGAAGCTGAATTATTCTACAACATTGTCTGCATACCAATGACAACAAACAAAATTTTGAAAAAAGACCATTTACTCTTTGCAAATACTATGGTACAGCATTCACAACCAAACAGTTCACAATTATGCTCAAAAATGATTGGTACTAACTACATGAGGTGATGCTATGTTGAGTGTTGAATCAGAAAAAAAAAATTGGTGAAAACTGTAAAATTGCGTTTAAAAGAAATACTTACAGGTAAACAACTGCTCTTTGGCTATGAAACAAGAGTTTCTAATGTCCTATTCACAATAGGAAAAAGTTGACTGATGCTGTGTGATTAATCAGCTCTAAATGATGAATTCTCCAAGATGAAAACTTGGCTCTTGGCCCTCCATTAATTTTGTCAACCAACACTTATTGAATACCTACCAAAGGGGCCTTACACATAAATAATTCCACATTCGTCCTGACTGGTTGGTGGATTATTACCAGTAAGAATCTGCCTAAGATGATTCTTCACCTCTGAGAAAGAGGCAATATTATTTCTTCTGCGTCTTAGAAGCCCAGTCATCCATAGCCTCCATACCCAGTCTGGTCCCCTTCAGGACTCCATTTCACTGAACACTACAAACCCTGGCTCTTAGGAGACCCCAAACTTGTGCCTACACCTACTTAGTCAGATCCTAGCCAAGAAAGAAAATAACCTTTGTTTCTAAGTGACCATCAAGCACCTAACATTTTCCCCACCTCCCTGGTGATGGAAAAATAATACAATGACATAGTAAGAAGTCAAACTCACTTTGAAAAAATGCGAACAAAAGCTATACAAATGCTACTTCATAGAAAAAAGAAAGGAATGTTGTAGGTAGTATTTCCAGTCCTTTCATTTCATAAGGAAAAAACCTAACGAGGAAAGTAGAGACACTGGCCCAGGCTAACTCACCTAGAGAGAAGTAGGCTTTGGTCTCCTGACCCCTCTTCCAGGGCTTTTTGTACCAAAATATGTTGTTAGGATTATTCATTGTCTCTTTTACTATTACTGATGTTATACAATATAAGAATATCATTAGATATATAAAGACTGACAGGTAAGTAGCTGCAATCTGGATAAGAACCTCTGCCTGGTACTGCACAACCCTTCATGCATGATTCCTAGTCTCCTGGGAGGTTCTCCAGGGATAAAGAGGTTTACCACTAGGCCTTGCAAATTTTCGACGGTTAAATGCTCAGGGACTCTTATTCCAAATGTCAGGTGAGTAATGAGCATTGAGACAAATAAAACTGAGTCCATAAAAATGCTAACATTGGACCCTTCACTTAGCTATTGATTTGCCATAAAAAAAATGTGGTTTAAAAGTTAAACTTAACATGCAGGGAAAAGACAAAGCTAACGATAATAAACGTTCTTTTATAGTTTTTAGAACTAAAATCACCTAATACAATTATCCTGTATCTTGACTTTTCTCCACGTTCTCTTCCAATTACCCTTACTGTACATTTTAGGTGGTTAAGAAGCACATCCGTGTTCCCTGTGTTCGTATTTTATTCTATGCATATCTTCATGATTCAGCCCAAACTCTAAAGTACTGTTTAAGAAAAAGACGAACAAGAAAGTGGTCACATACCCCATGGCGGTCCTCAAAATATGCCAGGCTGGTTTTGGTTAAAACAAAGAACCGGACTTTAAAGTTTGAAGGAGAAGTTCTTCTCTTTTGTTGGGATTTCTTGATGAGCTGCTCTTCCAGGAGGATAAAGTTGTTCATGATCCAGTTCTTGAAAAGTGATGCACCTTGGGCATCACCCCTCAGCACAACCAGAGCAAACAGCTTCAGGGAAGGGAATGTGACGGGGAGGCAGTTGATCTTCAGAGAGCTTTGTTCAAAGGCAACGTGCCTCCAATGTTATCGCTCTATCAACAGTCAGTCAACATCGCAAAGCTTCTCTGATGTCAAAGCCCATAACCACATCCTTTCGAAGTTCATAAAACTATGAGACATATGTAAAAATTTGCTGCACGGTTTAGAAATTATTTTTAAAGAACCTTAGACTCAAAGTGACCTGATGGCCTTGAGTTTAATCTTTATAGTTACTGGGTTAGCCCGTTCAACCGTTGAGGTGCGTAGCATGAGGGGTAGGAACATGGGCTCTGGAGATGATGCACATAGGTTGTGTAGTTTGTGTATTAGTTTTCCACTGGCTGCTGTAACAACTTATCCTTAAGTTTACTGCCTCACAAATTTCATTATCTTTCAGTTCTGTAGTTCAGAAATGTAAAATGGGTCTCATTGGGCTAAAATCGAGATATCAGCAGGATTGTGACATCCTTTCTGGAGGATCTCTAGGGTAGACTCTGTTTCCTTGCCCCTTCCAGCTTCTAGGACTACCTGTGCGCCTTGACTGGCGGCCCTCTTTGTCTACATTTGAAGCCACCAATAGGAGGTCAAGTCCTCCCAACTCATACAACTCTGACCATTTCTGCCTTCCTCTTCAAATTTAAGGATCCTTACGATGGCTTTGGGTTTGCCTGGATAATCTAAAATAATCTTCCTATATCAAGATCTGTTTATTAGCAACCATAATTCCATATTCTACTTCAATTCCCCTTTATCATGTAAACGAATGTATGTTTATCATGTAAACTAATGGTAGGTAAGGACTGGGACGAGGACATCCTTACCTCCCATACCTTGGCTTCCACCTGCTAACTAGCTGTGAGACTGCAGCCAATTTCTCAAGAACAGAAAGCCTCAGCTTTTTTTGCCTACAAAGGGGAATAACAGAGCCCCTACATGCAGCACTGTAGGGCTGCCTTCCAACTTGCTTGCCAGTCTCATCTCATAGCTCACTCATGGGCTCTCAGGTGTGCTCCTCATGCTACTTTGAACATCTGCTCACTTTACCTGAAAACATCTTTACTGCTGTGCTTTGCCTGCTTTAACTCTAAATTATACTGCTAGTCTCCTTCCTAGTTTTACCAAGTCAAACCCGCCAATTATATGCAAATGGCACCTTATACCACACCCCTTATGACAGTTACACTTTTTAGAGGGTGATTATTGAGATTAATGTTTGTCTCCCCCATTAGTCCAGAAGCTCCCCAATGGTAAGGACTATGTATGGTTTTGTTCACCATTATAAACTCAGACATCATTATGGTGCCTGGCCTATAAAAAGGATGTTTAGAAAAATGTGTTGATGAAATTTCTTGGTGGTGCAGTGGGTTAAGGAAGGATCTGGTGTTGTCACTGCTGTGGCGCAGGTTTGATCCCTTGTCTGTGCACGTGTCTGGCATGTGCTGCATATGTGGCCAAAAAAAAAAGAAAGAAAGAAAGAAAGAAAGAAAGAAAAAAGAGGGAGTTTCCGTCGTGGCGCAGTGGTTAATGAATCTGACTAGGAACCATGAGGTTGCAGGTTCAATCCCTGCCCTTGCTCAGTGGGTTAACGATCTGGCATTGCCGTGAGCTGTGGTGTAGGTTGCAGACGCGGTTCGGATCCTGCGTTGCTGTGGCTCTGGCTAGGCTGGCAGCTCCAGCTCCGATTGGACCCCTAGCCTGGGAACCTCCATATGCCGCGGGAGTGGCACAAGAAATGGCAAAAAGACAAAAAAAAAAGAAAAATGTGTTGATAATCACCAAACTGGTTTTGACAATTATGGCATAAAATGGGTATAAAATACTTAAGAGAAATATATTAAAGTTAATTGTTTTTAAAATTTAGGAATTCCCATCATGGCTCGGCAGAAACTAATCTGACTAGCCTCCATGAAGACGCAGGTTTGATTCCTGGCCTTGCTCAGTGGGTTAAGGATCCAGCATTGCCGTGAGCTGTGGTGTAGGTTACAGATGGGGCTCCGATCCTGCATGGCTGTGGCTGTGGTGTTGGCCAGTAGCTACAGCTCCGATTCAACCCCTAGGCTAGGAACTTCCATATGCCATGGATGCAGCCCTAAAGAGACCCCCCCCCCAAAAAAAAGAAAGTTTATTGTTTTTAAAATTTAAATGAATACCCGTAGAAGTTTCTCTGTGCTACAGACAGATTGCTTTTCCATCCTAAAACATAGTGGAAGAGCAGAAAATAAGAAAATCCTCCAGAATGGCATCATATACAAAGCACACATGGGCTCTGAAGACAAGACAGAATTATTGTGGAATCCCAATTCTGTTGCTTACTAAGCTGTTTCTCTTTGAGTGAGCGACTTACCCTTGCTGATCCTTGGTCTCTTTGTGAGGGTTCTTTTGAAGACTGAATCCTATAAACTCTTTGAGTGGTGGATGCTGGTCATGTATCTTGTCTTAGAAGTAGGACATAAAGTATCTTGAATCTTACTTCTCAAGTAAAGTAAATAATCAAGAAATCTCAGTGTGAACAGAGACAGCATATACCAGACAGGGAGAAATCATGAAACAGAACAATCATTATTGCTGCATTGGAGTGCAATTGTTGAAAGTGTTTTTCTTATATATTACCAGAACACAGCTTAATTTCATCTCATATATTGGAAGGCCCCAGCACAGTCAAGACACACGAGATTGTTCAGGAGGGAATATTTTAAATGATGTCTGCTTCCTCATTCTGAGGTTTTAAGATATATGTATGGAAATACACTACCCCAAAGAGGGAGTATTTATTTATTTTTTCTCTTCTGAATATGGGCTTGAGATAGGAATTGCTATTTTCTCCAAGTTCTAGCTTCTTTTCCCTCCCAGGTAATTTACTCCATGAAGAGTATCTAGGCATCAAGTCAGCTAGAATATAAAACTTAAAAAAAAAACCCTTAATAATACAAGACCAAAAAAAAAAAAAAAAGATTGCATTTTTCAATCATGTTAACTGTTTTTTAGCTGATTGAACAGAGCAGAAATCATGAGCACAACTCAAGGAAATATCCTTAATGGCAATCATCATACCCTTTTCATTCTCCTTTTCCTCCTTCCTACTGACTAGAATGTGGATATGATGGTTGGAGCTGGAGCAGCTCTCTTATATCATGAGGTAGAAATTGCATGTTGAGGACAGTGGAGCATAAGATAGAGAGATCCTGGGGTCCTGATGACCCAGATCTTCCTTGCAGCCTGGGAGGAACTTTTCTTTAACATAAAGAGAAAGGAAATTTTGTTTTCTAAGTCCCTATTGTTTTGAGATTCTATCACCAACAGCAAACCTAATTTAACTAATACAGCGCATATTCCAAACTAGACTGTAAAGTACTTTGAGCAGGGTAGATTTATATCTGATTTGCTGAGGTTTGAAGATTTACAAACTTCACAAAGTGTTCTCATGTGGGTAAACAAAATGTCATCTGTAGCTGTTGTAATAGGAGCCTGACGTTTGCCATGTCTCCATGAAGTATAATTATAACTAATTCTATTCTTTTTTCCTAGCACCTTCAAACCCACTCACTGGGGCTGGTCTTTGTCCTTACCTAAACATAACCTTAAGAGGCCCAATATTTTTCCCCATTGCTCTCAGGAAAACATACATAAAAATAATCTCTTCTTTTTTGGCTGAAAAAGTCCAATTCACAGGACCCAAATTCAAGAAGCTCCTATTTGTCAAAGATGGAAAATTGGTGGGTTCAAATTCACTCACTGCAGTGAATTGAGGAACAGTCAAAATATTAAAATCGTGAATTCGTGAAATACTTGGAAAAAAATTCCAACCTATTGATCACTTTTGGAGGATACTGGAGAACCAATTTATTATTCTATAAACTGAAAAACAAAGTAAAGAATAAAACATATTCCCTCTTTTCCCCAAAGAGCTGTATCTCTTTGATTACAGTATTTGATTACAAATACAAACAAATTATTTGTTTCATAATCAAATATTTAACGATGGAAAATCCTTCTTTACAGAAGAAGTCCAATGAATAAATTAAGAAAGAGTGATAAAATATCACTATTTTGCAATCCTAAAGACATAATGGATCCAGGCATCAACCATCAATGGCTGCTAAAATCACTACATGAAAAGCCAATAGGAAAATTTATAATTTATATATTGCACTGATAACATTGTAACACACCAAACAATCTTAACAGCACAAAAAGAGAGACAACCAGACATTATGTATTTCCTGCTGTGATCAATAGGAAGTTCACAAAACCACCTACACAGAAGTCTTGTCAAAAAAAAAAGTCAAACATTAATCTCATCAAATCTCTAGATCTAAATTCAAGCTTGCAGGAAATATAAGAGATAAAGGAACATGACATATGACAGTACAGAAATTCACAGATCCATAGAATACAGTGGACCCTCCGTATCTGTAGATTGTACAAATGTGGATTCAACCAACTGTAGGCCAAAAAACAAAAATTCCAGAAAGTTCCAAAAAGCAAAACACAAATTTACTGCTCATCAGCAACTATTGACATAGCATTTACAGTATATTTACAACTACTTAGCATTTATATTGTATTAAGTATTATAAGTAATCTAGAGATTATTTAAAGTGTACAGGAGGATTTGTGTAGGTTATAGACAAAAACAATGCCATTTTGGAGTTATCTTGTGGTGCAGTGGGTTAAAGATCTGGCATTGTCACAGCTATGGCTTTGGTTGCCACTGTGGCACAGGTTCAGTCCCTCGCCTGGGAACTTCCATATACCATGGACATGGCCAAATAAACAAAACAACAACAACAACAAATATGCTATTTTATGTAAATGACTTGAGCATCCTTGGATTTTGGCACTTGAGGGTCCTGGAACCAATCCACTGTGGATACCTCAGGATGCCTGTACCCAAATCCCTGAAGACAAATGACACCTTATCCATAACAAATAAGACAGAGGGAGGACACATAGATTAAAAGAGACTTTAAGAGAAATATTCAGCATGTGCTAATATTGTTTAGATTTAGATTCAAACAAATCAACTGTATAAAGATGTAAAACAATTGAGAAATCAGAATATGGACTGTATATTTGATGAGTAATTACAATTGTCAAGATGTGATAATGTCATTGCTCTTATCTTAAAAGAGTCCTTAATTTTTACAGAAACATGCTGAAATGATTATTGATAAAAATAGTAAAATGTATGAGATTTGCTTTGTTATCATCGAGAAATGACAGCAGGGGAAGAGATGACAGATGTTTGGCTGAGCTGACGACTGAAGCTGGGTGGTGGGGAGGTTGGTGGTTCTTTAGTCTCCTCTCTTTGCTGTGCATTTGAAATGTTTCATCATAAAAAGTTAAGAAAAAGTCCTGTGAAATTCAGTCTAATAACCAAAACTCCAAACACATATTCCATTTAATACTTTTCCTCCACTTAAGCATAGTTGTCTTTTCTACTAGGTCCTAACTGCCCCCCTCCATGAGCCTAGTTCCCAACTCACCCCTTCAGGCTCACATTTAGGGGGAAGAAGGGAAACAGGGACTGAATTCAATGAGGTCACAGCCATAATCTGGGACTGATATCCTCTGAATGTGGTGGATACACAAGTGTTGCTTTTTCTTTTGTGGGAAATTTTGTTGTGTGTATCTTTATTTTCAGAGGGGTCTTTTTTTTTTTTTTAAAGTCTTACACATTTCTTGATTTATTGTCTTTTTGTCTATTCTAGGGCCACACCTGTGGCATATGGAAGTTCCCAGGCTAGGGGTCTAATTGGAACTGTAGCCGCTGGCCTATGCCACAGCAACACAGGATCTGAGCCTCATCTGCAACTTACACCACAGCTCACTGCAACACCAGATCCTTAACCCACTGAGCGAGGCCAGGGATTGAACCCGCAACCTCATGGTTCCTAGTCAGATTTGTTAACCACTGAGCCACGACGGGAACTCCCAGAGGGCTCTTTTTAAAATTAGAAATCAAGAGGAGTTGATTTCTAAATCAGATCCTGCGTTGCTGTGGTATAGGCCAGTGGCTACAGTTCCGATATGACCCCTAGCCTGAGAACTTCCATATGCCACAGGTGTGGCCCTAGAATAGACAAAAAGACGATAAATAAAGAAATGTGTAAGACTTAAAAAAAAAAGACCCCTCTGAAAATAAAGATACGACAAAAGTTTCCCACAAAAGAAAAAATTGACACAAACATATACATACATTCTCTTTCTCATATTCTATCGTGAGATTGGATATAATTCACTGTGCTATACAGCAGGATCTCATTGTTTACCCATTCTAAATGTGATAGTTTGCATCTATTATTCCCAAACTCACGGTCCATCCAGCTTCCTCCCCCTCTCCCTTGGCAACTACAAGTCAGTTATCCATGTCAGTGAGTATGTTTCTATTCTGTAAATAGTTTCATCTGTGCCATATTTTAGATTCCACACATAAGTGATATCACATGGCATTTTTCTTTCTCTTTCTGACTTCTTTCACATGAGAATCTCTAGTTGCATCCATGTTACTGCAAATGATACTTTTTCATTCTTTTTTATGGCTTAGTAGTATTCCATTGTGTATAGGTACCACATCGTCTTAATCCATTCATCTGATAGCAGTTCTCTGATGTGGGAGCTGCCAGTCTGACTCCCCATGAGTACAACCTTCAGTTCTTGGGGGGGGGGGTCTACTGGTCCACCTCCATTGTATCTCCTGCTCCTTCTAATACTGTTGGGATCCCTTTGCCAAGCTTGATTGTCCTCTTGGGAAAATTTTCCTTGAAAATGTCACTTCCCTCCCATGCTCTAGTGGAAGACTCAGGTGTTCCCTGATGGGTGTACCATGGGCCCCATTCTCCAAATGGGATTTAGGCAACAGTCCTCCATCTCCTAAACTCTATGACACTTATGACAAGCTAGTGAACAATCCTTTAAAGTTCCTGTCCCTTGTCTTCTGGTAATGTGAACACCTGTTCCCCTTCTTCCTGGGTGGGTTGTGAGAGGAAATGCACGGTGTACCCAAAACTCTCTCTTGATTTGTCAAGCTTTTGTTTTCTAAAGACTGCAGGTGGGCACAAACTATTGCTGGCAGAACTTATTTTGCTTCCTTTCGTGTCAAGTATGGCTGATAAGGTATTCCATTACAGGATAGAAAGGCATTTGATTGCTTTCGTTGTATCATTTTAGGCCTTTGAGACCTCAGTGAAACTGAGTTGGAAAAGCTCCTTTAACCTCTTATAATGAAGAAAAATACCCATTCAGCCTGGCACTACAGGTTCAGCTACTTTAAAAAAAATACATGACGTCATTGTTTAATTTTTTTTAGAGTATAGTTGACTTACAGTATTGTGTCAATTTCTGCTGTACAGCAGAAATCATGACCCAGTCATACATGTATATACATTCTTTTTCTCATACTATCTTCCATCATGTTCTACCCCGAGATTGTATATAGTTCCCTGTGCTGTACAGTAAGAACCTCCTTGCTTATCCATTCTAAATGGAATAGTTTGCATCTACTAACCCCAAGGGGGATGGACACGGAGTTTGAGGTTGGAAGACATCAGAAATTTTGATTTTCATTTCTTAGCTTTGTGTCAGTGTCACACTTAGGCAGGCTTTCCTCTGTGGTGGCAAAATGACTGCCAGGAGTTATAGGCTGACATTCCCCAGTGGAACTGGATTCTTTTTCCTAGTAGTTCCAGCAAAAGTCTCAGAACTGTGACTCATTGTCCTGGCCGGGGTGACTTGCTAACATGTACCTCAATCACTATAGCCAAGGCAGCAGAATATTCTGTTGTTGGAGTTCCCGTTGTGGCACAGTGGAAACGAATCTGACTAGGAACCATGGGGTTGCGGATTTAATCCCTGGCCTCACTCAGTGGGTTAAGGATCTGGTGTTGCCATGAGCTATGGTATAGGTTGCAGATGTGGCTGAGATCTGATGTTGCTGTGGCTGTGCTGTAAGTTGGCAACTGTAGGTCTGACTGGACCTCTAGTTTGGGAACCTTCATATGCTGAAAGTGCGGCCCTGAAATGTGCAAAGAACGAGAAAGGAAAGAAAGGAAGGAAGGAAGGAGGAAGGAAGGAAGAAAGAAGAGAAAAGAAAAGAAAAGAAAAGAAAAGAAAAGAAAAGAAAAAAGAAAAGAAAAGAGAAAAGAAAAGAAAAGAAAAGAGAAAAGAAAAGAAAATTCCGTTGTCTATTTCTAGGCCTGCACCCTTTCCTGGAGTTAGCCCTACCCAGCCATGTGGGCTGTGAGCAGGGAGAGGTTGTCAGCTTATCAATAACTAAACTCACCTTTACCCTGACAAAAAGTCTGTCTTCTTTGTGCTATCATTTGCAGTCCTGCAATTCCAGCTCTCTTCTCTGGTCCAGGGAATAGCCATTTAGGTAAGTGAAGATGCTTTTTACATAACTGCAGAGCCCTCCTGTGTCCAGGACAAAGAGATTCTTCAACTGTGTTCTTAGGACATGAATTCCATTATTTTCCTTGTGGCTCTCATCTAAACTTGATCAGATTTATTCATATCTGTTTAAGAGTGATACCCAGGGAGTTCCTGCTGGTGTTGTCTCTGCAGTGGCACAGGTTCAGTCCCTGGCTCAGGAGCTTATATATGCCTTGCATGCAGCCAAAAGAAAAAAAAAAAACAGAAAGAAAGAAAGAAGAAGAAGAAGAAGAAAGTCATACCCAGAATATTTCAGTAATTATATGGCCTCTTTCTTGTGAAAAATTAAAAAAAATATATTCCTTCTAAAACTATTAATCCTAGAGAAAAAAAAATTGCATAAGCATATACAGATCTTTGCACAGAATGTTCCCTGTGGTGCTGTTTATAATAGAAATAATCCATATGTTCCTCAGTGAGAAACAGATTAAATGATTCTATGGTGCATCGATCAATAGAACACTATAAGATCATGAAAAGGAATGAAGAATCTCTATAATGTATCATTCTAAAAAAGCATAAGAAATATTGTTAAGGAGTTCCTATTGTGGCACAACGGGATTGGCAGCATCTTGGGAGCCCCAGCAAGCAGGTTCAGTCCCTGGCCTGGCACAGTGGGTTAAGGATCTGGTGTTGGTGAGTTTGTGGCTTAGGTCACAACTAAGGCTCAGAAATGATCCCTGGCCCAGGAACTCCATATGCTATGGGGCAGCCAGAAAGGAAAAAATGAAAGATACATTGTTAAGATAGATTATGTATGGCATAATTCCATTTTTACATAAAAGTGTTTTGTGTTTATATTAATATAGATGTACATGTGTAGAGCAATTTCAGAAAGTGTATATATCAAACTTACAGCAAGGAACTGGGAAGGTAGAGAGATGTTTAGTTTTTTTAATTTCTCTCATTAAAAAAGACAATATTGGGAAATAATTTTTTACTTAACCAATTTAAAATCAAAGAAAAACATATCCTTTGTCAGAAATAATTGGTTCGATTAGTAGAAGATAGTGATAACTAATGTGACTAGTAGACCTTAGATCTTAGACCTAATTTTTTGAAATATAGATATTTCTATTTACAAAAGTGAAGTATATTCTTGCTGGAAAGAGCCGACCATCAAATAGACAAACAAAATAATCACTTCTAGTCTCACCTCTCAGAGATAATCAAAGTTAATATTTATTTTACTTTCTTCAAGTATGTTTTCAGAGTTTATCTATCTATCTATCTATATATTTATTTATTTGCCATGCCTGAGACATGCAGAAGTTCCCTGGGCCAGGGATCAAACCCATGCCACCGTAGCAACCCACGTCACAGCAGTGACAACACAGATCCTTAACTCATTGAACCACAAGGGACCTGCCAAGAGTTAAATTTAATACTTAATTGTAGTAATCATCTTAGTTATTTGCCACCTCCCACCTCTACATTTTCTAATCTTTATTTTTATCTTAAATGTTAACTGTTTTATGATTTGTATATGTATGTAATTGCAAATTTCTTCAACATAACATCAAAGGAATAGATATATAGACTGAGGTGGAATGTGTCATGGCTTGTAAATATAGCAAAATTGGAAGCCAAGAGAAGGAAATAGTCATAAGACCGTGCGGAGCAGGGCAGAATTTTGGCTCCAAGTGGGTACATATGGCCCAGGACAGAAACACGAAGGGAGCAGAAAGTGAGTAGGAGGGGAAGAGAGGTGACACTCGTTGGATCATCATATTGAGACATAAAATTGTTTAGATCACCTGTCTACTTGTTTCATCGATACCAACTCCTGTTCTTTTGAAACCTAAGGCAGAAGCAAACTTATTTGCATACTGGCCCTGAGGGGAAGAGTCGAGGTTAACTATGGTCTTCTTCTGACAGCCTGAAGGGGAGGCAGAAATCAGGCTGGCTTCCTCAAGTCCTAGGTGCCCAAGGCTAACCGCAGCTCATCCCACGCCACCTGGGTTTAGCAGTGTCGACATGAAAGGACTGTGGATTGTATTTTACGCCAGGGGATTTACCCAGCAGATACCTACTGTGTACAGTATGGAAATCTCCCCACCCTCACATCCTGCCTAGCTCACAGTGCCCTCTCAGGCAGCACACTCTTTGAAAAGGCTATATATAGCTGTCTGCTTGCCTCGCTTTTCAAAGTAATAGATAGGGAACAAAAGCTATTTTTTTTTTTTTATTTTCCCACTGTACAGCAAGGCCGTCAGGTTCTCCTTACATGTATACATTACAATTACATTTCCCCCCCAGCCTTTCTTCTGTTGCAACATGAGTATCTAGACAAAGTTCTATTCAGCAGGATCTCCTTGTAAATCTATTCTAAGTTGTGTCTGATAAGCCCAAGCTCCCGATCCCTCCCACTCCCTCCCACTCCCTCCCCCTCCCATCCGGCAGCCACAAGTCTCTTCTCCAAGTCCATGATTCTCTTTTCTAAGGAGATGTTCATTTGTGCTGGATATTAGATTCCAGTTATAAGTGATATCATATGGTATTTGTCTTTGTCTTTCTGGCTCATTTCACTCAGTATGAGATTCTCTAGCTCCATCCATGTTGCTGCAAATGGCATTATGTCATTCTTTTTTATGGCTGAGTAGTATTCCATTGTGTATATATACTATATATTGACTTGAAACCTCTTCCCATGAGAAATAGGTAGGCTTCAGCCAGTTGTCATCTTGCATGTCTGCCTATACTCAGCACATCATACACATAGCATGTTGTGTTTTCACGCCTCATGTATCTTCAATCTTAGGCCAATTAAAAATGTATGGCAAACTATCCTTAGAATTGTGGTTTGGGCAGTTTCACTTCTTTTTTTTTTTTTTCTTGTCTTTTGTCTTTTTTGTCTTTTTGTCTGTTGTTGTTGCTATTTCTTGGGCCGCTCCCTCGGCATATGGAGGTTCCCAGGCTAGGGGTTGAATCGGAGCTGTAGCCACTGGCCTACGCCAGAGCCACAGCAACGTGGGATCCGAGCCGCGTCTGCAACCTACACCACAGCTCACGGCAACGCCGGATCGTTAACCCACTGAGCAATGGCAGGGACTGAACCCGCAACCTCATGGTTCCTAGTCGGATTCGTTAACCACTGCGCCACGACGGGAACTCCCAGTTTCACTTCTTACAAAACATTGTTGGTTTTAAATATTGAGACAAGCGTTATTAGGTCCATTCATTCAATGCATTCGCTATTTTTCTCTCATGTATTTGTGTCCTCCTGTGTTGTTCTATCTCTTCAGTGTGTTCTCTTGGACTATAAGCTTTCTGAAGTTAGGGTGCTGGCTTATACCTACTTCATTATAGTCTTTGATAATAATTACCAAACATTTGTAGATAGAAAAAATTATAAAGCAAATAATACTTTGTACTTGTACTTTCAAGGTCATATTAAAGCATCATTTACATACCTGCCCCAGGATTACATGATTATCTGAGAAGGAAGTAGGACAATGGGATTGGGTTAATAAATCAAAACTAAAATATTTCTATCTATTATTTTTAACAGCTTCACAGACCAAACATTCATCCATTGAAAATGTACAGTTCAATGGTTTTTCAGGTATTCACAGAGTTATGAAACTATCACAGTGTAATTTTAGCACATTTTCATCACCCTAAGAAGGTTATCTATTATTGATTAAAGACTCAGACTCTGTGAAGTTCTGTAATAATGACTAGATTTTCACTAAGAAGAGATGCAAATGATTCTATTTAGTAAAAAATAGATAACCCTAATAGTTGTGAATTCATTGCCCTGTAGACATTTTACCAAATCGGTGTCTAATCTTGCAAAGTTAGTCCGACATTCTTTCTTCAATGACAATGCCTAATCCTCTAATTCTCCTTTGAACCAGCTTTATCATCATGCTGATTCCCTCACCGATGAGTTAATTAAATCTCTGACCTGTCTTCCTGTATATATGTGTGGGGTTATGTTCTAAAATTTTCAAAACTTATATTTTGACAACCCAAATGCTCTTAGCTCAATGGCAGGTACATAGTTAGCAATCAATAAATATGTCTTGACTTACTGATCTCCATTTTTTTTTTGTTAGGGGATGTGTCAGACTTTTAAACTTGGGGAAAAGTAGATACATTTTTGGAAGGTCTTTAAGAAAAATCAGAAAATTAATTTTTTGAATGCTATTTTGTACTTTGGTTCTCAAATTCTAAAATTTTGTTCCAGAGAGTAAAATTTGAAGCTATCTATTTACTTCTTTTCTATATCAAGGTTTCAATCAATGAATACTCTAAAAACGTTACTTCACTGATACAACATTTTTATAAATCTGTAAACTTAAAATATTATTTATTTTTGTGCAAGTAGTTAGGCAATAGAATAAAATCTGAAAGGTACAGAAGAGCATGCCCTGGAAAGCTAAGTCTCCATTCTACCATTTCCCTTAGCTAACAAGTTATCCCAAGATCGCTCTGTTACCAGTTTCCTATGCATCTTTTCACACAAATACACACACTGAAATTTTTTTTTTAAAAAGGCATGACGTACTATATATGCTCTTTCATAACCTGCTTTTTTGCTTACTGATATTTATTGAAAACTGTCCAACATCAGTATATGTAACTGTTATTTTGTTGTCAGTCAAAACATGTCTAGTAGCTTATCACTCTTCTTAGTTTCACTGCTCCCACCCCCTTCTTACCCATCATCATCTCTTGCAGGAGCTACCCAGTCTCCATCCCCATCCAATGACATCTCTATGGTCTCTTTGCAACATGGCGGCCAGAATGATTCTCCATGTAGGTAAGTCAGATCATCTCCCACTTCAAGCAGAGCTAAAGCCCTCATAATGTCCTACAAGGTCCTTCCCACATGATCTGCTTCCCTGCCTTCACCAGCCACAGTTGCTTCTTGGCCTCATCTCCAACCACTCTCTCTCACTCCAATCTTGTCACTGAAGCCGCATTGGTGTTCTTCTAACATACCAGGAACACTCCCACGTTAGGAGCTGGGCCCTTGCTATTCCCTCTGAAAAGAGGCTACTCCCCAGAGGTCTGAATGGCTTCCTCCTTGGCCTTCTTGAGGTCTTTGCTCAAAGGTGACTTCTGACGGGAATCTTCCTTAACCACCATTTCCAGCTCCCTTGCCATGCACAGACTCCCACCCTACTTACCTGCCTTATCTCTCTCCATAGCACTTCCTAGAACCTGACACATCATATAGTTGACTCATTTGTTTGTCTACATACAAGCTCCAGGAAAGTGAGAATATTTTTTTGTTTTGTCCACTGCTGCATTCCTAGCAACTAGGACAGGGCCTCACAAAAAGTAGACACTTAATAATATTAATCAAATGAATTGATGAATTTACACTGTGTAGTGCCTGTATATTTGTCTTCTCTCTGAGTGACCTGGTGTACTGCAGTTGAACCATTGCCATATACAGGGACTTACATATGCTTGTGGTATCTTGTGACCTTGATAAATTTACTTCTCTGAGCCTTGATTTCCTCCTCTATAAAATACGAATAGTAGTTGTCCCTACATTTTATAGGGCTGTTTGTGAATTCACATTTTTAAAAGAATGTAAAGTGTTTAGCACTATGCTTGGTTTAAAGTAAGTTCCTAATAGTATAATTATGATTTCTCTCATTAATCTGAATCAGGGAGTCCACTGATCGGAAGTGGACTCTTTTTTTTCTTAAAGTTCTATTAAGGTATAATTGATGTACAGCACTGTATAAATTTAAGGTGTACAGCATAATGATTTGATGTACATACATCGTGAAGTGATTTCCACAAGTTTAGTGAACATCCATCATCTTATACAGATGCAAGACTACAGAAGTAGAATTTTTTCTTGTGATGAGAACTCTTAGGATTTACTGTCTAACAATTTTCACCTGTACCATACAGCAGCATTAATTATATTTATGTTGTTTGTTACACCCCTAGTGCACGTATTTACCTTCTAACTGGAAGTTTATACCTTTCGACTGTATTCTTCCAATTCCCCCTGTCCCTCCCCCCTACTCCTGTCTCTGGTAACTACTACAAATTTGATCTTTTTCTATGAGCAGAAATGGACTTCTGAGAAGAACAAACGATTGAGAGTATAGAAATTTACTTTAAAACCTAATAATGATAGCTTTTGGCAATAATCTCTTCACAACAGAATATAAGACACTTTATTTTTTGGAGAAGTCAGTTAATGTCTTCAGAAAAAAAAAAAAAAGGTGTCATTCTTCAGAGGTGTAGGGACCTTTCTCTCTGCATTTCCATTTTCTAGCTGGTCTTGAAAATAAAGTTTGCTCAATAGATTTTGTTGACTAAACAAATGAAAGAATGAATCCCAGTGGGCATAAGCAAGTTTATATTTACTGAAAAGCTGCAATTTGTTAGGTATGGCCGTAGGCACTAGGAGTATAAAAAAGCGCCTTTGCCAGTGGATGGGGGGGTTATTTCAAGACCTTCACAAAGTCATCACTGAGTTTGGGGGACATATTTTTATTTTAAAGTAGTCTTTTAACTGGGGGAGGGGGAATTTGGATTCATCACCTTGGGCAAAGTACAAAAACTCCAGAAAGACGTCTTTGCCGTAATTTCTCTGAAGAGCTTTTCAAAGAAACAAAACATCAATGGTTTATCAGGTAGACATCAAAAGTGCAGCAGCAGGCAGACAAATGTGGGAAACCCTATGGTGATTCAAGACCTCAATGTTCTGGGGTCCCCACGCCTATTGCTAACCATGAATGATTCCATGTTTGGTATTGAATGAGAGCCTGATGGTGGGCCATGCAACTGGAGACAGAGAAAAGGCCTGACCTTGCTTAAGACTGGAGTAGAATCTAGCTCTGCATTCTGATCCTGAGCAAGATTATCCTGAGCCTCAGTCCTTACCACAAAATTATGGTTTTAAAAACTGGCCTCCTTGAAATGAGCAAATGGGTGAAAAAATTTTCCATCTCCTAGAAACCACTGGACAGTTAGGACTGTGGTTCTGACAGCATGCCTTCTGAGTTCCTGCCTGCACTGTGCAGGGGACACAGAGAACAGTAATCCCAGAGTGATCCCTGCCCTTAGCAAGCACAGTCCACTTCCAAGATTTTATCCCCAGGACATCGTTCAGCAGAAGCAAAAATACATTTGCAGGGAGATGATCATTGCAGGGAGGTTTGTAACAACAATAACAAAACTGGACACCACCCAGATATTTACAAAAGGCAGAATGGTTTTATAAATGATGCAGCCCAACATAATGATTAGAAAGAAGACCCAGCCTATTCACGCCTACACCCTGGCAGCATCAGCCTGGGCCCCAGAGATGGTGATTTGTTTGAAGGGAGGCTGGGGACCCTGCCTCAAGGGGGTAACTTCTTGGAGGCTGGACAAAGGGGTGTGTGATGGTGACAGGTCACAAAGGACTGCGGAGCATAAAGGTGATGGCGCCAAGAGACTTAGGCAGAGCCCCGCAGGGAGAGGGGCAGTTGCCTTCCCTCCCTCTCTCGGCGACTCAGTTTGTGGCTGGTGGAGCTGTCTTGAATGAAGAGAACCATGAGCAGTGAATGTTTGTTACCTTATTACACGGCCAACAGCTACCGTTCAATGGGCGTGTTCAATACTTCCATGGGGGACCTGCAACGACAGCTGTACAAGGGGGGAGAGTATGATATTTTCAAGTACGCACCCATGTTTGAGAGCGACTTTATCCAAATCAGCAAGAAAGGAGAGGTGATTGACGTCCACAACCGAGTCCGAATGGTGACTGTGGGCATCGCATCCACCAGCCCCATCCTCCCACTACCTGACGTCATGTTGCTGGCCCGACCAACGAAAGTCTGCGAAGAGCATGTCCGATACACCCGGCCCACCAAGGGGAGAGGTCGCAAGCCTGCCAAGACCCTAGAGCTCACCAGGCTGCTTCCCTTGAAGTTTGTTAAGATCTCCATCCACGACCGCGAGAAACAGCAGCTGCGCCTGAAGCTTGCCACTGGCCGTACTTTTTATCTGCAGCTGTGCCCCTCTTCAGATGCACGAGAAGATCTCTTTTGCTATTGGGAAAAGCTTGTCTATCTCCTGAGACCACCAGTAGAGAGTTGCAGCAGTACCCCAACGCTCCAAACTGGAGACATGACAGCAGAGGATGACAAAAGCCTATTGGTAAGCACCTACAGAGACCCAAGAGAACAAGGCATGGGGCTTTGGGAGAGCAGGGCAAAGCTGGTCCTTCAAAACCTTTGGTGCTCTCTGAGGGTCACCTGGGAAATACCTTCCATTGTTGAAAAGGCTCAGGGACAGGTAGTTCCCATCACGGCTCAGCGGTAACAAACCCGACTAATATTTGCGAGGACACAGGTTCGCTCCATGGCCTCGCTCAGTGGATTAAGGATCTGGCGTTGCCGTGAGCTGTAGTGTAGGTCTACAGGCTCAGCTCCTGCACTACTGTGGCTGTGGTGTAGGCTGGTGGCTGCAGCTCCACTTTGACCCCTAGCCTCAGAACTTCCACATGCCATGCGTGCAGCTCTGAAAAAAAGAAAAGAAAAGGCTCAGGGCCCCATGACCCATCACTATGGATCTAAGCACACTGGAGAGGTCCTGAGCACTTCTCCAAATTGTCCCCCAAGGGTGAATTTCAGAGAGCTTAGGTACAGCCATACTGGTCTCATCCTGAGGGTTGTATTCCCTTCTACATCCTGAGTATCTTACCTCTCTTTGAACACTTAGCCCAGCCAAAGTAGTCTCATCAGCTGTGGAGCATCATTAACAATTAGGAAGTCCTGTTTCTCCACCACTGCCATGTGCTGATTAAAATCACATAGGTCACAGATGCAGCTCAGATCCGGTGTGGCCATGGCTGTGGCGTAGGCCTCAGCTGCAGCTCCAATTTGACCCCTAGTCTGGGGACCTCAATATATGCCACAGGTGTGGCCCTAAAAAGAAGAAGAGATAGCCCAATCCCTGTGTGTATTTGCACAAGCACAGTAGTCACCAAAATGTAGAATGTGTGCATGCCTTGTCCTGGCATTCCCCACTCCTAGGAAACTGGGCTGCAGACAGAAGTACAAGTGTACACAATTAAAGTGTATGATCATTGGAGTTCCCTTTGTGGTGCAGTGGAAATGAATCTGACTAGTATCCATGAGGATGTAGGTTCGATCCCTGGCCTTGCTCAGTGGGTCAGGGATTAGGCATTGTCGTGAGCTGTGATGTAATTCACAGATGTGGCTCAGTTCCTGCATTGCTGTGGCTCTGGTGTAGGCCTGCAGCTGTAGCTCCGATTAGACCCCTAGCCTGGGAACTTCCATATACCATGAATGCAGCCCTAAAAAGCAAAAAAAAAAAAAAAAAAAGTGTATGACAGTGGAGAATTGTACCAGTGCTTTCCTTGGCCCTGGGATTGTTCAAGCAAAATGAAGTGGCCCGTTGATAGGAGTTCTGTAGATGGGATCGTGCATCAAATGAGAATTTGGACTAGATGATTTCAAAGGTTATTCTAATTATAAGGCTGTGAGTTGCTCTGCTCCAGGATGAGAGATGAGCAGGCAGTTCTGAACCCCTCTCTGTCGTCTCTTTCTTACCTGTTTCTCCTCCCCTTGGCACAGACCCCAGAGCACCACAGAGAAAGGGATCAGGATGAGGTTGAGCTTCAGAAGCTTCGTGACGTGTCTGGAGCAGGCTCTGGTGCTTACGTCGGGGGAGAGGGAATCCAGCATGTGCCCCAGGGCTCAGATCTAGCCAAGAAAAGTGCCGAAGGAGCAGCAGCAGCAGGCACCACCGAGGGCCTGGGCCTGGCTGTAGCAGGGTCCGGAATGAGCACTGGAGGAGGAGTGGCAGTGGCGGGGGTGGGAACAGGCTCTACCACGGGCGCTGTGAGCTTGGCGGCAACCAAGAGCACAGGCACCAGCCAGGTGAGCATGGCCCTAGCGGGAGCTACCACCAAAAGTTCTGGAGAAAGCGGGGCCAGCAAGGCCATTGCGGGTGCTGCCAACATATCCTCGGAAGGTACGAACCTGGCCCTGGTGGGTGCTGCCAGCACATCCTTGGTGGGCGGGGATAGTCCAGAGAGCAGCACAAGCTTGGTGTTTGCAGGCACGGTGACCACCGGTTCGCCTGCTGCAGGAAGAGCCGAAGGCCAGGCTGCACCCCCCCTCGTCTCCACCTTGCAGAGTGAAGGCTACATGTGTGAAAGGGATGGAAGCCAGAAGGTCTCCCACCCCAGCACTGAAGCCCGGAAGGAAAAAAAGGAAAGAAGGGAAAGGAAGGACAAGTCTTCATCTAGGAAAAGTTCCCGCCATCGCAGGACGGGTGAAAGCCACCACAGGACGGGAGGGGACAAGACCCGGAAATCATCCTCCCACAGGTCCTTATCCGACCATGGGAACAGAGATGACAAAAAAGAAAAGGGGCAGAGCGGCACCAGGGGCAGAGGACGTGGCTCTCACAAGGGTGGCAGCCGCAGCTCCACCACCAAGGAGGGGAGGGCAACTCACAAGCTGGGCAAGAGCAGGTCTACCACCAGCTCGGGTACCTTAAGTAAGAAATCCAGTAAGATCACCTCTTTCTTCAGGAGCATCAGAGTCATTCCTGGTTCAAAAACAGCGGTCACACACGACAGAGAGGTAGACTTTGTGGCTCAGGCAGTAGAGAAACGCAACATAGAGGCCAGGGTAGAGAAAGCCCCGGTGGGCCAGGATCTGGAGATCTGTGGTACCGTGAGGTCTGAGACGATGGAGACCATCATCATTGAGACCAAATCCATTTAGATAGAAGCCAAGGCAGGAGATGCCATGGAGACCCAGCCTCAGGGAAGGCTCCCTGGAGAGTCAGTTCCAGCTTTCTTTAATAAACTATAAAACTCCAAAAGAAAGGCTATCTTCTGTTTGAATGTCTATGTCCCCTTGACTGGTAGTGACTTCACAGTGGCTTCTGTGATGTGACCTGTGCTGCAGCCTGAGACCCCCAGCCTCCAGTCAAGTAGAGCTGCACCTCTCACTCATGCCCACCAGAGCCAGCCTAAGTGCCCTGCCCTGCATCGACCCCTCTCTGCCTTTGGCTTCCCCAAGAGTCTGGCTGCAAGTCACAGACTATAGGCTGGGGAGCATCATCATCACCCCCGTCCCCATGTCCAACTTCTTCCTGAAGGTCCCTAAACAGGGTTATTCTGTTCAGTCCATAGACTAAGTGAAGACAGGATAGGGTAATCGGGGGGAAACGAGGGGGTGCAGCAGCATGCGTAAGCAATCAGAAGAGCAAAGTTTCTCATCTTGGTCAGAAATTGGCAGCCTGGGGGCCAAATCTTGCCAACTGCCTGGTTTTATAAATAAAGCTTTATTGGAATATAGATACAGCCATTCATTTATATATTGTATAAGGCTGCTTTCACATTAAAGTGACAGATTTGAGTGATTGAGTCAGAAACTGCATGGCCTGCAAAGTCTAAAATATTTATTCTCGGGCATTTGGCTGAAAAGGTTTGTTCACCCAGATCTAAGATTAATAATTCTTTTTCCCCCTGGATATATATTCTGGAGAAACTCTCACATGTGCTTGCCAGGAGACAACTAGGAGAATGTATATAGTCAAACAATGTGTAAAACAAAGTCTTATTGTATAGCACAGAGGGCTATATTCAGTGTCCTATGATAAACCACAATGGAAAAGAATAATAAGTCATGTATAACTGAATCACTTTGCCGTACAGCAGAAATTAACACAACCTTGATAATCAACTATGATTCAATTTAAAAAATCAACTTATAATAGCAAAACCCTGGAAATAGTCCACATGTTCATCAAACAGGACAACTGATACATTGTGGTACATGCCTGCAGTGCATATTATACAACAGAGAAAATGACAGCAGCCGGAGTTCCCATCGTGGTGCAGTGGTTAACGAATCCGACTGGGAACCACGAGGTTGCGGGTTCGGTCCCTGCCCTTGCTCACTGGGTTGACGATCCGGTGTTGCCGTGAGCTGTGGTGTAGGTTGCAGACGCGGCTCGGATCCCGAGTTGCTGTGGCTCTGGCGTGGGCCCGTGGCTACAGCTCCGATTAGACCCCTAGCCTGGGAACCTCCATGTGCCGCGGGAGCGGCCCAAAGAAATAGCAAAAAGACAACAACAAAAAAAAAATGACAGCAGCCATAGAAGTTAGCATGCATGAATCCCATGTAATGTTGAATAATCAAAGCAAGTCAGAAAAATACATAAGATATAGTTCCATTTGTAGAAAAGTTCAAAAAGAAGATCAATGTGTGTGGGGGCACCCATTTGCTAAAAGTGTACAGGAAAATGTGATAAACACAAAATTCGCAATAGTGGATATGGACAAGGTGAAAAGGAGGGAAGGATGGGCTGGAAGATACAATGCAAAGCTTCGATCGAGTGAGGGTTGTTCTGTGAAGCAAAGGGGTATGTCTGTGGGAATGTATTATTTTATGTATTTTATTTTAACATCTCTGGCATCAGGATGGTTTTTACATTGCTGTCAATCAGGTGGCAGTCACTGCCTTAGAAATACCTTAACCAATTTATTTCACTTTTGTTTTCCTTTTAATATATGCAACAAAAAAGATAGATGACAAAGGGTCTATTTCTGAAGGATATCTTTCAATGAGTACAAAATAAAAATTCTAAGTTATAGGAATACTCACTTTCCAGGAACACAGAAAATGTTTAGAACGATTGTCAAGAAAAAAAAAAAAAAAAGAATAATCCAAAATGCTCTGTGCTCACGAGATACCTAACTTATGTATGCATGTGGATAGTAATTCTCAAAATGCAAAAATCATACATTAGAAATAAGATTACACACTTTTATTGATTTGCGTTTTGCTTTTTAGGGCTACATCCATGGCATATGGAAGTTCCCAGGCCAGGGGCTGAATTGGAGCTGCACCTGTCAGCCTACACCACAGCTCACGGCAACGCCAGATATTTAACTCACTGAGTGAGGCCAGGGATCGAACCCACATCCTCTTGGATAACTAGTCGGCTTTGTTACTGCTGAGCCACAACGGGAACTCCAGATTAAACATTTTTTAAATGTCCATGATAAAAAAAAGACATAGTCTTTCCAAATTAAAAAAAAAAGTTGTAAATAAATTTCATGAGCCTCTGAAAATCGTTAAATTATTAACAGCAGATGATAAAAGATGGATGAGAGAAACATGATTCTGAGAATCAGGGATGTTTGTATGAACTTAGGAGTCATCTGCCTAGCCTTGCTCATTCTCCTCTGTGACAGCAGAGTCTACTAGGACGGAAGTTGAGTTTCCAGTAAAACCTAGGGACTTTCTCTGCAGAGCAAATGTATGTGGTAGAGCTGGAGGAGGTGAGAAATAAGGTTCGGATGATAGGAGGAGTGGTGGCTTGGGAGGATGAGGGGAAGCCCTTCTCAGTTGCCCTGGTGGGCAGCTGGAAAAACCCACCTTGTGATTTCCCAGACACAAAGACCAATAGAGTCTGGAGATCAACATGTCCTTGGAGTTGACTCTTAAAGCAGTGGGGTCTCTGTAGGAAAGAGGCATGTTCTCTAAGACCTAAGAGGGGTTTGGGGGAAGTCTTCTGGAAACTTGAAGGGTCATGGGGTAGAGGAGAGGGATAGAGGGGAACTCTTCCCAAAGCCTTTGACATAAGCCTCAAGTTTTGACTTTGCCAGAAGCTCAATCATCCCAGCTACAAATGCCTTAATCTCATGATTCTGTGCCCTTGGCTTTACCGCTTACCCTTCTTCTCCTGTTTTATGCATTCCCATTCCCACACCCCAAAGGACTTCTTTAACTTGAATCTCATTTGTCCACTACGCAGGGAATTAGCTGAGCAGCCCCACAATTTACACAAATGCCACCGAAATAAAGTGGAGGTGGGGACTTGCCTACCACAATGTGCCCTGCCTGGCACTTTCTCTGCATTTCCTTTTCTATCTTGACAGTTCATCAAGAGATGCGGGCACAGGTACCTACGTATTTCAAAGCATCAGGCATCTTCTCTGGAGGCAGATGTCAACTGGGGCATCAAGTCAATATACCCTATCAGATAATGGCCAATATTTTTGATAGCAATATTCATCACCATGGTAGCAATCCTGCTGGTGCAAGTGCATTGAGGCAATGGATGGTTGATTACTAACTAACCAATGACCCAGACTTCAAATCTGGCAACACACATACATATATAAACATGAGAAAGGTTTTTGTTTTTTGTTTTTTAAAAAAGGTGTTCTTTTTTCTTTATTTTTTACAAAAGCTTTATTAAAACATAATTCACATACTAAATAAAATCACCCCTTTGACATGTACCATTTAGTCGTTTTAATATATTCACAGAGTCATGCAACCATCATCACTAATTTTAGAACATTTTCATAACCACGGTTTGAAACAGTGTATCCACTAGCAGTCACCTTCCACTCCTCTTTTCCCCCAGCCTCTGGCAACCACCATTCTACTTTCTTTTTTTGACTGGCTTCTTTAACTTAGCATAATATTCATCTAGGTAGCAGTAATTCATTCCTTTTTATTATCAAATGATCTTTCATTGTACAGGCAGGCCATAACATTTTGTTCATTCATTCAGGTTTCAGAGCATTTGGGTTGTTTCCACTATTTAGCTGTCATGAATACTGTTGCTCCTTTGACTCCACTAACCTTGTAAAAAAAGCTGGTGACAGCCAGGGAGGCTATAATGCACTGTTTATGGTTTTTAAATTAAATAATTTAAAAATGAAGTACATTTCCTTATGCAAAGTTGTGTCTGTTTTAAAAAGTTCAGAACAGGTAGATATGAAAAAGAAGGAAAATATCCCATCGATTGCCTTGACAATTCACTGCTGACTCAAAAATGAACAAGTTAGACTTAGGATTCCGAAAAGATGGAATAGACAGAGTTTTCCCTATTTCTCTCATTTGTGTAACTTAAGATCTAGGACACTGTATATAAAGCAACCATTCCAAATCTGTGTAGTCTACTACATTAAGATACTACAGAGGAAAAATCGCATACTCATATATCAATTTTTTTTTTTGGTCTTTTTGTCTTTTCTAGGGACATACCCACCACATATGGAGGTCCCCAGGTCTAATCTGAGCTGTAGCTGCCAGCCTATGCCAGAGCCATAGCAATGCAGGATCCAAGCTGAGTCTGCCACCTACACCACAGCTCACGGCAACACCAGATCCTTAACCCAATGAGGGAGGCCAGGGATCAAACCTGCAACCTCATGGTTCCTAGTTGAATTCATTAACCACTGAGCCACAACGGGAGCTCCTCATATATCAATTGATGCAGGAAAGGTATATGACAAAATTCAACATTCATGTTGAAAAATCTCCGATAAATAGAAATACGGAGCTTCTTTTTTAAAAAATTTTTAAGTTTATTTTTTATTCAAGTATAGTTGATTTACAATGCTGTGCCAATTTCTGCTGTACAGCAAGAGAGGGAACTTATTCAACTTGATAAAAGGCATCTACAAAAAACTCTACATTTAACATTACACAGAATGAAAAGATAGAATGCTTTTCTCCTAGGATCAGGAACAAGGCAACAATGTCCACTCTCACCACCCTTATTCAACAGAGTGCTGGAAATTTTAGAAAGTGCAATAGGCAGGATGATAAAATAAAAGACACAGATCAAAAAGGAAGACATAAAACTGTCCTTATTTGTAGATAACATCACTGTCTATGTAGAAAATCCCAAGCAATCTCCAAAGAGTCCCTATAAATAATGAGTTCAGGAGTTCCCGTCGTGGCGCAGTGTTAATGAATCTGACTAGGAACCATGAGGTTTCGGGTTCGATCCCTGGCCTTGCTCAGTGGGTTAAGGATCCGATGTTGCCAGGAGCTGTGGTGTAGGTGGCAGACATGGCTTGGGTCCTGTGTTGCTGTGGCTCTGGTGTAGGCCAGTGGCTACAGCTCCGATTAGACCCCTAGCCTGGGAACCTCCATATGCTGCAGGAAGTTGTCCTAGAAAAGGCAAAAAGACAAAAAAAAAAAAAATAGTTCAGCAGGTTTATAGAATACAAAATCATTTTTATTTCTATATATCTGAAATGAACTCATGAACATCAAAGTTAAAAGTACAAGCCATTTACAATGGTTAAAAAAAAACTGTGTGTAAATCTAACAAAACTTGTATAGGGGAGTTCCTGTCAGTGGCTCATTGGTAATGAACCCAACTAGTATCCATGAGGATGCGGGTTTGATCCCCAGCCTGGCTCAGTGTGTTAACAATCTGCCCTGAGCTGTGGTGTAGTTCAAAGATGCGGTTCAGATCTGGCATTGCTGTGGCCGTGGTGTAGGCCAGCAGCTATAGCTCTATAGCTGTGATTTGACCCCTAGCCTGGGAACTTCCATATGCTTCAGATGTGGCCCTAAAGACAAAAAAACAAAAAACCCAAAAACCTTGTAAGGACTTTTATGCTGAAAACCATACAACACTGAGAAAAGAAATCAAAGATCTTGGTAAATGGAGAAATATTTCAGGTTTATGGAAGTCTCCATATAGTAAAAATTTCAGTTTTCTCCAAATTGATATATAGGTTTAATACAATTCTGATAGCTCTTCCCACATACGATGCTTGAGCACTTAGACATCTTTTCATATGTTTATTTTCCATCTGTGTATATATATATTCCTTGGTGAAATGTCTATTAAGGTCTTTGAATCACTTTTAATTGGGTTGTTTGCTTTCTTATTGTTGAATTTTAAGAGTCCTTTGCATATTTTGCATAGCAGTCCTTTATCAGATGTGTGTTCTATAAATATTTCCTCCCAGTTTATAACTTGTCTTTTCATTGTCTTACCAGCATCATTCAAAGAGCAAAAAAGCTTGAATTTGATGAAGTCAAATTTATCACTTTTTTTGTTTTATGAATTATGCTTTTGGTGTTAATCCTAAGAACTCTTTGTCTAGCCCTAGATATCAAAGATTATCTCCTTTGTTTTATATTTGAGATGGACTTCAAGAGAGTTGGATACAGCCCAGATCCTTTTGGGAGTATGTGGAAAATAAATCAAGCAACCAGCAAAATGGATAGTTTTTGTGATGATTGAATAACAGGTTTGATAATGGCACAGCTACTTTTTCTCTGATGAAATTCCGCATAGTATAAATGTAGACTTTCAGCACAGTAATAGTTACAACAAATCATTCAAAAGGTCTTGCCTGCCTTTTTGTAAGATTATAAATTCTTTTAAAGTTCTTCATCCTGCAGGAGATAACTGACATTGTGTTTCTCAGTGGTATCCCATATGTGGGACATGAATCTATTACAAAGCAAGGTAGAAACTGACAGTTCCCCAATGCCACGGTTACTGCTGCCCCCTGCTGCTACAGAAAGGTGCAAACTACGGGTATTCTCCCAGCCCATTTGGGGCACACAGGTGTGTGTGGGTGTTGAGATTGCTGTTAGTGATAAGGTCAATAGTACCCTTGAGACAACAGCATCAGTGGAAACAATGATTAGAAATTAAAAGTATACAGCTGACTGCAGAGAACAATGCATTAGCAATTATTCTCATTCAAAATGCATTGGTTAAACAATATAGATGAGCTGATAAAAATCTTTTGACAAGAATAAGCAGACTAGAGATGAACAATTTAATTTGCTATGTTCCATTTTTTTTTCTGCCTGGGCTTATTAAGAAGCAGAGACACGATGTGTCAAATAAAAGTTCAGAGATTATTACTTAGGAACCTGTCTATCAAGAACAGAGGTACCAAGACCAACAAAATCAATAGAATAAATGTGCCAGAACATTTGGACTCCCAGATGCTTTAAAAAACCTTTTAGAAGAAAACATTGGGGAAAAAAATCTTTGTGACCTTGAATTGGGCAAAAATTTATTGGATAGAGTATATAACCCAGAAGAGAAAACAATTGATAAATAGAACTTGTTCAAAACTAAAAACCTCTGCTCTTTGACACGGTTAAGAAAATGAAAAGATTAGCCACAGATTGGGATAAAATAAATATAAATATCAAATCACATGTCTGATGAGGGATTTTTATCCTGTGTGTGTGTGCACGCACATGTGTGCGTGTGTGCTCTTACAATTCAATGGTAAGAAAACAAACAAGCCAGTTACAAAATGGGAAAAAACCTTGAACAGAGAGTTCACCAGAGAAAAGATATGTATGGACAATAAGTAGACAGAAGATACTCAACACTAGGGAAATGCAAATTAGAACCACTAATAGCTACCGGAATTGAAAATGGAAAAATATCAAGGGCAGATGAGGATGCAGAGTAATTGCACATGTAACAGTTTGCTGGTGGAAATGAAAAATGATAGAGCCTCTTCAGAAAACTACTTGGCACTTTCTTGTATGGTTAAACATATATCTATTAGAAGGCCTTGCAATCCCATTTCTATGTAGTTTCTCAAAAGAAATGAAAACATTATGTCCATACAAAGACATGTATGTGAATATTTATAGGACTGAACATAACCCATATGTCAATCAACTGGTGAAGAAATAAATGAAGGATGGGACATGCATACAATAGAATACTCCTTTCCTATAAAAAAAAGAACAACCTGTCGATACATACAACATTACTGATAGACCTCAAAATTTGATGCAACATTAAAGAATACAGACACTAAAGCCTACATACTGCATGATTCCATTTCTATGCCATTCTGGAAAATGCAAAACTATGTGAACAGAAATCAAATCAGTGGTTACTAGGGCTTGGGGTGAGGGAGGGGACTGAATATGAAGAGGAAAGGAATTGCTTGGAGTAATGGCAGTATTCTGTACCTTAATTCTGGTGGTGGTAGTATTTATATGACAGTATATACTAATCAGAACTCATTGAACTGTTCATCTATAAGTTAATTTTACTGTTATGTGAATTACACCTCAATAAACCTAACCTTAAAAAAAAAAAAAAACAGGATAGAGAAAAGATGTGAAAATTTCTGTTTGCCACCTAGGTCTGAATGATAAAAATGATGTTCTTTATAATGTGCCAAGCTCCTACAACAGGCAAGATGCTAGTTACTCCTGTCTGTTACTGCCCCTGCATCTCTTCCCACTCTCCCTTTGCTCCTTAGATGTGGACTACATAGGCTCCCTTCCTGTCTCTCTAACTCGAGAAGATTATGGCAGCCTCAGGTTCTTTGCACTTAGGTGTCTCCAGGATATTTGCACAGTTGACTCCTTCTCATCACTCATGTCTTAGCTCTAAAGCTACCTCCTAGCAGAGGTGCTACCCTGATCACCTTTTAGAAATTACCCACACCCTAACCTGCATAGCTATCACATTATTTTGTATTATTTTTTCCCCATAACCCTTATCACTGTCTGAAATTCTTACTTGCTTGCATGTTGTTGTCTGTGTCTCTCCATTAGAAGACAACCCTTTTTTCAGTTATTTTTATTTTCTAGAACAGTACTTGGCACAGGAGATGCAATAAAGATTTGTTGAATGGATGTAGTCCTTGTGAAGTTATACAAGACATCTTTAAGGAATAAACTTTGTATTCAGATTTTGAAAGTAGAGCCACATAAGCAAACATTTATTATATACTGTATTTTCACTAGTCTCCCTCATGATTTGAATTTCATACCATTATTCACTTTCAAAGAACACTAGACTTAGAGTCAAGAGTCCCAGATTCTAACCTCGATCTTGCCACTAACCAAGACACTGCACCTTTGGGTCCAGAATTCCATTTCTAGAAGTTTATTTCAAGGAAAATATTGAACACATACAGAAACATATACACACCAGGAACCAGGATGCTCATTCGGTGTATTTACAATGGCAAAAGTTGGGATGAAGACAATTTCACACAATGGGGCTTGGGCTAAATAGACCCTGGTTTATCCATCAATGTCACACTGTGAATTCACATGAAATTTTATATTCATTTTATTACTTATTCAACAGATGTTCATTTTGTCACTTATGATTATCTACTATTCTGTTATTGATTATATTCATTTTGTAACTTATTCAATAGATGTTCATTTGGCACTTCCCAATTGTAGGTACTAAGTGCTAAGGATGCAGCAGTGAATAAAATGAACACTCTATGCTCATAAATTTATTTTGATGGCGAAGAAAGACAATAAAAAGAAATTTATACATTATATAATATGATATCAGGTGATATCAGTTCTATGAAGGAAAGATAATGCACAGTAAGGGGATTGGGATATTCCCCAAGAGAATGATTGGAGCATGCTACTTTATATAGAGTGACCAGGGAAGACCCCTCTAAGGTCATATTTGACCAGAGGCCTGCATGAAGTGAGGAAGTGAAGCATGTGAATATCTTTGGAGAGAGAATTCCAGGCAAATGCAATGGCCCTAAAGCAGAAGTATGCTTGACAATTTTGAGAGAAAGAAATTCTGTAGCTAGAGAAATGTGAGCATGGAAAAAAATGGTAAGAAATGTTAGAGAGGTAGACAAGGACTAGATTTTGTGGCACCTTATATAGGTCATGGTGAGGATAGCAGATTTTGTTGTGTGATAGAAAATCTTGGAGAACTTTGAATAGAGTGGTCAGATCTATCTTGTATTTTAAGATAGCGTGGTAAGTAGGCTAAGGAAGGATAGACAAAAGTGATAGCAAGGAAGCTATGTAGGAGGCTATTTCAGAAGTCCAGGGGAAATGGTGGCGGCATGAATGAGGACCCAGGCAGTGGGGTTGGTGAAAATGAATTCTATTTGGGACTTGTACTTATTTCCACATAGAACTAATACAAAAGGCTTGTGGTAGTGGGGAGTATGGGAGAAAGAGGAGTAAAAGATGAATATTTGGATTTGAGCCTTTGCAGTTGAGTCAAGTTGCAACTGAGTGAAGATGTGTAATACTTTTGAATAAAAGGGTCTGAGTGCAAAAGAGAGGGTGTTGCCTCTTCCTGGATATCACCTGGGTAGCATCACCTGGAGGATATCCCGCTAAGAACTGAGAACTGAGTCCTGGGGCAATTCGAATGATTGAATGTGCCAAATGCTGCTGAGAGTAGAATAAAATGAGGACTAAGAATACCCATTGGAGGGAGATCCCCTGTGGTACAAAGGGTTAAGGATCTGGTGTTCTCACTCCAGCCTGTCAGGTTGCTGCTGTGCTGCAGTTTTGATTCCTGGTCCAGGAACTTCCACATAAAAAACAAACAAACAAACAAAAACAAACAAAAAAACCCCTAGAGGACACCATGTAGGTCACGTTGGTCTCAGGGAAGGGAGAAAAGCCTGAATGGAGTACACTCAAAAGTGAACATGTTTCAGAGTTCCCGTTGTGGCTCAGCAGTTAACGAACCCGACTAGCATCCTTGAGGAGGCAGGTTCGATCCCGGCCTCGCTCAGTGGGTTAAGGATCCATGTTGCTGTGAGCTGTGGTGTGGGTTGCAGATGTGGCTTGGATCCCAAGTTGCTGTGGCTGTGGCATAGGCCAGCAGCTGTAGCTCTCATTCAGCCCCTAGCCTGTGAACCTCCATGTGCCGCAAGTGTGGCCCTAAAAAGTCAAAAAGCCAAAAAACGAAAAAAAAAAAAGTGAACATATTTCTTCAACAAATAAATTGATGTGTGGGGGGGGACTGAAATGGAGGAAGGAAGCTATAGATTAAAAGATAATAAAAAGAGGAGTTCCCATTGCGGCTCAGCAGTTAATGAACCTGACTAGCATCTGTGAGGATGAAAGTTTGATCCCTGATCTTGCCCAGTGGGTTAAGGATCCGGCTTTGCCCTGAGCTCTGGTGTAGTTCACAGACGTGGCTTGGATCTTGCATTGCTGTGGCTGTGGTCTAGGTCAGCAGCTACAGTTCCAATTAGACCCCTAGCCTGGGAACCTCCATATGCCCTGGAGTGTGGCCCTAAAAAGCCAAAAAAAAAAAAAAGATAATAAAAAGATACATCAGCTAGTCACAAAAGACTTCATTGCATCTTCAGACATTTGGTATTTTCATACTGATTTGATTGATGAAACTAAATAAAGTTATTAACATTTTTAAATGAGACAGTGGTTCTGTGGTTCAATGAAAACAACAATAAAACCCCCAAACAAGTCTTTATCTTTCAGAAATGCATACTGAACTGAAATAATGTCTATAGGTAGATAATTATTGAAATTGAAAGTAGAGACTATTCTCTACTTCTATATATGTTTGGAACTCTTCATAGTAAGTTTTAAAAACTGGAATAAAAAAATCTTTTTTTTTTTTTTGTCTTTCTGTCTTTTTAGGGCTGCACCCACTGCATATGGAGGTTTCCAGGCTAGGAGTCAAATTGGAGCTGTAGCTGCCAGTGTAAGCCAGGGCCACAGCAAGGCGGGATCCGAGCCGTGTCTTGGTAACATGCTTTTTTTGTAAGATTGCCACAAATTTAGAAATGTGTAGCACTTCTTGAAAGTCGCCTCCAAAAGAAACTATTACATATTGTTTTGTTTTATGCTTGTTAATTTGTTGCCTGGAAATGTAACAGAATCTGAATACGTGAATAAAACTGAATGGACGGTGAAGAAATATAAATTAAGAGTATGTTGCTTCCCAGCCATTTTCACACATATTTCGAGATTAATATTTCCATGTTTCAAATTATTTCCAGCATGTGGAATCCAATCTCATTTTTTAAGGTTATTTTTAAAATTATTTATTTATATATTTATTTAAATGTTGTTTTTGACAGTGGGGTAACATTTTTTTTAAATGTAACGTTTAAAAATAGCTGCTTGTCTCTGTTTTTTAAAGTTTATGTAAGGCATATGGATGCTTTAATTTTAAGCGTTAAAAAAAAAAACAGCAAAAAAAGAAACGACGCTACCACGTGCCACTGCTACTGATAGAAAAAGCACAAGGAAAGACTCCAACACCCCAAACACTGCGGTTGCCGCCAAATTGCGGAAAGAGCGGAGAGAGAGGCGGTTATGCGCAGGCGCAATAGCGAGCCATCGGTCTGAGGCGGGACTAGAGCCTGGGTTAAAGGACAGCTCTTTCCGCCAGTCAAGAGACGGCACCAGTAGCTTCTTCCGGGAAGAGGAGGCCGGAAGTTGGATTTCAGCTGTGGTGGCGAAGGCGGTTACCAGTGTAAACCCAGTACCGAGGTGAGTGGGCGGCGACGACTTGGGGCTCGGTTCCGTCCGCTGCATTTCTCCTTCCGGACCCCGCTGCTTCCTCCGGGCGGGCTGGGAGTGGTGGGAGGCTTGGCGCATAGTGTGCTCGCCCGCCTTCCTCTCCCGCGCCCTTCGGGGAGCGCGGCCTCCCCGACCCCCGCGGAGCCGCCGGGTAGAGCGCCTGGAGGAAGGTGCTCTCCGCGCAGTGGGCTCGGGGCTGCTTCCGAGTTGGGATCTCGAGCTGGGCCGGAGGCCCGGGGAGCTGAGTTCCAGTCGTGTGCCGCTGGTTTGTGTAGCCTCTGCAAGTCTCTTGGCTCCTCCGGCTTTATGAGATAACCAGCCCTGCCTCGGGGATCAGTCCTCTAATCACATGAAATAGTGGGAGGCGGGGAAGGAGGTAGAACTAAAGCCTCATCATTAGATCATCCAGAGAGGTTTTGAAGACAGCTTTTAAGCGTCCCCCCTCAGAGTAGAGAAGTGAGCAAAACCTCTGGGACTGGCACCCTGGAATACCTTTCTGTTTTAGTTAAGTCCTCCAAAACGAAACAGACACTAAAAGGTGGATCTTCAATCTGATCACCACCTGTGATGCCTGGCGCTGGTTTTACCAGAGACTTCCATCGCTTTTGACAAGTTCAGCTGAGAGAAGTGATGGAGAGAGAAACATAATTTCTGTAGTATATCAAGTTTTTTTGTATTGTTAGGCTCTTGGTACTTCACTGATTGAGAGAGCTTGATGGTGCAACAAAAAGGACCTAGGATAAGAATTCCTGCTCTGCCATTTATTAGCTTTTTGATCTGGTTGCAGACACTCCCTTCTCAATGAGACAGACTTGTAATTATCAGCTCTAAAATGAAATCGATAGTGGTATTAAACTCACAAAAATATGACGAAGCTTAAGTAAGGGAGGGTATAAAACAGTGATACTGGAGTTCGTGTCGTGGCGCAGCGGAGAGGAATCCGACCTGGAACCATGAGGTTACGGGTTCGATTCCTGGCCCACTCAGTGGGTTAAGGATTTGGCCTTGTGGTGAGCCTTGGCATTGGCCGGCAGCGGTAGCTCGGAATTGACCCCTAGCCTGGAAACCTCCATATGCCGCGAGTGCGGCCCTAAAAAGCGAAAGAAAAAAGAAAAACAATGATACTTGTCACTTTGTTGCCTTTTGGGGGGTTGGCAACTTAAGTAGAGGATTACTTGTGGTGCTGGGAAGCACAAAACAGGACTCCTAAATCTAAGAAGGCTTGAGTGGGGTGAAACCTGGGCTGTCTAAAATTTATTTTGAAATACCCGATCAATGCTAATTTTCTGATTTTGGTAATTATGTGGTTATAAGAAAACATTCTTATTTAGGTGATACCCTCTGAAGTCTTTGCAAGTAAAGAGATGTTAGACCAGTAAGGCAAATGAGGGGAAATGTTAACATTTTAAATCTGAATTTATGTTTGAAAATTTTTAAAAGTTGATAACTATTTGTAACTATCATAAGTGTGTTGTAAATAAATGCAGTGGTACACATTGTGTATAACCCTCCATCCCATGCACTTTCACTACTTTTTTCTTAATGGCTGTATTGTGTATGTATAGACATATTTTATCCACCCCTCATATTGATGAAGTAATGGGCTATTTCTAACTTTTCCTACTCATTTCAAACAGTGCTGCATTAAACATTCTTAAACATACTTTTGTGTACTTGTATCAGAATTTTTATAGGATAAGTTTCCAGAAATAGAATTATTGGGTCAAAGAATATCAATATTTAAATTTTTGATAGTGTCATTTTAAATTCTAAATATATATAGTTCCTTTCTTCTCAGTGGCGTATGAGAATTCTCCATATTCTCTTAGTGGCACTGGCCTCCCCCCCAATAGTGTTGTGATGGCTGCGATGGTGGCTTCTGTGAGAGCTGAGGAGAATGGATGCTCTCCACCCCAGAGGGTTTCCCTGCAGGGCCAGCGTAGCTAAAAACCTGCTTCTGAAATTGGGAAACCTGCTTCTAAAATTGAGACGGCCACTCTGAGGGCACCGAGAGGAAGGGGAGTGTTCTGGGAGCCCCAGTTCTGGGATCCAGGGCCCACTGCATAGAAGGTGTTCTGATGTTTGTTGAGTGATGGAATAGTTGAAATCTTAATAGTCTGTTAGATGGAAAGGATCCTTTTTAAAATTTGCTTTTAACGGTGCACTAGTCTGAATATTTTCAAGCCTTTATTCACATTTCCATTTTCTTTGTCATCTTTTGCCTGTTTTTCTATTAATTTTTAAAAATACAGGTTAAAAACAACCACAACTCATTGAATCTTTATTGAGGATTTAGCACCTTCTAGGCATTGCTTGAAATACTGGAGGTACATTTTTGAATAAGACAGACAGTTCCTGAAGTTGTAGTGCTTTTCTTCTTGTGGGGATGGAGTCAGAAAATAGGTTTGTAAAAAAATCAAAATTAAATTCCTAGTATTTGTCCTTTGTTAGCTTGCAAGCATTCTTCTCCCAGAAAAATGGGATTGTTTTTTAATTTCGTTTATGATATACTTTTCTATATGGTTTTTAGATTTATTTTTGGTAGTCAGATCTGTTGGTCTTTTGTAGCACCCTTAAGCTGTGTAGTTATCTGTTGTCCATTTTCCTTGATAGATTTTTAAGCAACGCTAGGATGGAGGCAGTGTTTCTTAATAGATTCTTAAGAGAGAGAATGGTGTAGTGTTTGACATTCTCAGACTCTGGATCCTTCCTTTACTCTGTGACTTTATAGAAGTGGGTCAACCTTTCTGAGCCACAGTGGTCTCATCTCCAAATTGGAAAGAGCACTTTTCTTTTCTTAGATTTCTCATAACCATGAGAAAAGTATTAAGAACAGTGTCTGGCACATAGTATACACTACAAATATTATCTGTCATAATCATCATTATCATATATTAGACAAACAGTAAATGTTTGAAGGAATAAATGCATGTTAAAGATGTTTGTACCTACTTCCAAATTTCCACTGGTTTGGAACCCTTTTGAAATGAATGGAGCTACCAGCAAATATTTATGAAGCTTTTGTGCGCCATTGACACAGTGAGAGCTGTGATAGGTTATAGTCCTTCCCCTTGTAGCTTATAGTCTGACTGGGGCAACAAATCAGATTCTGGTACAGAGAGTAAAAGAGGAAAGGAAGAATCTGTTTTTGATGAATAATCAGAGAAGTAATATCTTTAGAGGTGGCAATTTTAAGCTAGTGCCTAAGCAGGAAGAAAATCATATGGAAAGACCCAAAGGCAGGAGAGGTTGGTGTAAAGAATTGTATAAGAATACTGGAAAACATTTTTTCTAGGATAGAAGGGAAAAGGAATGTGGTGTGAGAGTTGGGTTGACTGGTATATAGAGAAGAATAGTAATGAATATGAAATAATCCCTGGTGAAGCCATGGTGTTCCAGGTAAGAGGGAATGGTGTCTTGGTCAAAACTGATGAATTCGTGATAGTGAGGTTTGGAATTAACAGGTCTTGATAAATTTGGCAGTGATGGTGAGGAGAGTAGGTTGGTAAAAATGGAGGCCTAAGATACCTTTCAGATTTATGGCTTGAAACACCAGGTATATAATGGGGACATTTTACAAGATAGGAAAGATTGGAGAGAACAGGTGTAGGGTGTGGGTATATACGGTAGGTGGAATCAGAGAACTTTTTTTTTTTTTCTTTTCTAGTTTGAAACATCCAGAAGGAGCCCAGAGGCAGTCTGGAGATAAAAAACCAAGAGTTAACAGGAAGACATTTGCCGTATGTCTTCTGGTGGGCAAAGTCATGCCTGGCTGAGAACCACTGTAGAAATGGTATTTAAAGCTATGGAATTGACTGAGCTCATCCAAGGGAGAACATGAAACAGGTCTAAAATGACTGATCAGCAGGCAACAACGATTGGTACAGATAATTCTTTTTGACCTCGCAGTACTTGACAATTTCTGGAATTAATTGCCAGTATTTTTAAAACTTGAGAGATTTCATGTAAAAATATGGGGGTTTGCCCTTGAAACATCAAGAAACTGAGAAACAATGAATCTTCTTTCCCACATGAATGCTAGTGGCAGGAGGCTTTCAAGTCTGGCAGGCAGATGCTCAGTTTTCCCTAATCCCTGCCTCAGAGTGCTTCACTCTTTATATTGCCTGCCTTTTCCCTTTGGTATTTGAGTTTGTGATTCTCATTTAGGGCAGCCCTCTGAGGCATGCCAACATTAAAATTTGGATAGAGAAGAAAGGGCGGTAAAGGATACTGAGAAGGAGTGGCCAGTGGGGTAGAGGAAAATGAAAATGTAGGGTCACTGAAGCTGGAGGAGAAGCGGAGTGTATTGCAAATTAAGAAAATGCTGCTGAGAGTTTTGACTAGTATTCATGAGGATGCAGGTTCAATCCCTGGCCTTGCTTAGTGGATTATGGATCTGGCATTGCCACAAACTGGCATAGGTCCCATATCCAGCGTTGCTGTGGCTGTGGCTGTGGCTGACAGCTGCAGCTCTGATTCGACCTCTAGCCTGGGACTTATATATGCCGCAGGTGAGGCCATTAAAAAAAAAAAAAAAAAAGAATGCTAAGAGATTAAGATCCCCTTAATGTCCATGGGATTTGGTCATGTGGAGATTGTTGATGACCTTGATGAGTAGTTTTTGTGGAGGTAGGAGGTTGATACCATACTGGGTAGTGACAAAATGAATGAGGGGCAGGCTAGTACAGCAGTAATTGTGGTTGGTTTAGTTCGAGTAACTCATGATGCCCACGGCCACTGCCTCACTGACTCTCAGCAGCATCTTGTTCGTCACCTCTGTGGCTTGGTGGAAACTTGGAGCTACTGGGCAGCTGCCTTTAGTACCTCATACATTCCAAGTATAAAACGGCATCCAGTATTTTACCTGTTATCTCTGACATCGGGTGGTGTCATATCTTTTTTTTTTTTTTTCCTTTTTAGGGTCACACCTGCAGCATATGGAAATTCCCAGGTTAGGGGTCGAATTGGAGCTGCAGATGCTGGCCTGCACCACAGCAGCACCAGATCATAGCTGAGTCTGCGACTTGCACCATAGCTCACAGCAATGCCAGATCCTTAACCTACTGAGCGAGGCCAGGGATCGAACCTGAGTCCTCATGGATACTAGTCAGGCTCATTACCACTGAGCCACAATGGGAACTTCCAGTGTTATGTCTTGAAAATCTGATAAGATCAGTCTAAGTGAGCACTCGAGATCTTACCTTTTTTTTTTTTGATATACCTAAGCTTAAAATGGAATAAATAGAGGTTATTGTGGCTCTTGAAGATATATTTGGATTTGAAATTTCTTTAGTGGATGTAGAAAAGTTAACGTGTCTATAAAAAATAGTTGAGTACATTGCAGAAAAAGAGGGTATGGAATTGGGTCATTTTATCAAAAAAGCACAGATGATGTGAACTTGTCGGGAATATAGCAATTTTAATTTTGTCAAGGTGCTTCTTAGACCATAAGTTAGCATTTGCTTTTGGAAATGCATCTATAATATAAAAGTGTTGTAACCTCAGATGGGGAGACAGCATGTGTAGTTGACTGTAAAGAGAGGTAGAGAAATAGGGCATAACTGGTGAGGGGTGTGGAAACCAGAAGATTTCCTTTATAGCTGAAAATACAATCAACTCTTGAACAACTCAAGAGATTAGGGGTGCCTCCCCTCTGTGCAATTGGAAACCTGAGTATAGATTTTCCAGTTCCAACCTGCGTTCAAGGGTCATCTCTATGCTACAGTATATTTTTTGTGCCTGTAAAAGTATTAGGTAGAAAAGAAAAAAAAAAAATATCTGGATAGTTGAGTATATAATGCTAATTAGAAAAGGATGGCAGCCTTTCTGTGTTATAAATGTTAGTTTTAGAAATAAAAGAACTCTTTTTGTCCTGGGCCCCAAACTGCCATGAGACAAAAGGGAAATACCTTGTTTGTAGTCACTAAGTGTGGCAGGTTTGTTCTGTAGCTCTACTCTCAATCTTCGGTCTGTTTCTGTAGGTTTGTGATCTTCTGCAATGGGTGAGCCACAGCAAGTGAGTGCCCTTCCGCCACCTCCGATGCAGTACATCAAGGAATACACAGATGAAAACATTCAGGAAGGCCTCGCTCCCAAGCCTCCACCTCCAATAAAAGACAGTTACATGATGTTTGGCAACCAGTTCCAATGTGATGATCTTATCATCCGCCCTTTGGAAAGTCAGGGTATCGAACGGCTTCATCCTATGCAGTTTGATCACAAGAAAGAACTGAGAAAACTCAATATGTCTATCCTTATTAATTTCTTAGATCTCTTAGATATCTTGATAAGGAGTCCTGGGAGTATAAAACGGGAAGAGAAGCTAGAAGATCTTAAGCTGCTTTTTGTGCATGTACATCATCTCATAAATGAATACCGGCCCCACCAAGCCAGAGAGACCCTGAGAGTCATGATGGAGGTGCAGAAGCGTCAACGCCTTGAGACAGCAGAGAGGTTTCAGAAGCATCTGGAACGAGTCATTGAGATGATTCAGAATTGCTTGGCTTCTTTGCCTGATGACTTGCCCCATTCAGAAGCAGGGATGAGAGTAAAAACTGAACCAATGGACGCTGATGATAGCAACAATTGTACTGGACAGAGTGACCAACAAAGAGAAAATTCAGGTCATAGGAGAGACCAGATTATAGAGAAAGATGCTGCCTTGTGTGTCCTCATTGATGAAATGAATGAAAGACCGTGAAAGATGTTTCTTTTCCTTGCTGATTTTTTCCTTTCAGTAAATAGCATATATATTAGTTAATTCACTTTTAGAGAATTCTTTAAAGAGATATAACTAGTAGAAGGCACGCAAACAGCTTGACTCTCCAACTTTATCAATTGTGGGATGTCACAGGCAGTATTTTCATCTGTGGCAAGCACAAGTAGGTACTTACTTAGCTTAAACGTAGCGTGCCCCCAGTGAGAGTCATCACCGTGAAGAGCAGTGTTTGCTGCTGTTGTGTGGAGCGTCCCTGTTTTCAGAGGTGCAGTGAACTGGAAGATATCCTCAGTAATAGCAAGCTTTCGTCCTTGAAAAGTAGATCTGTCGTTTGCTTTAAGAGTGATAAATAATAAAGGATATCAAACTATGTAAATGTGAACTTAGGAAATCTTTTGATTTATTCCTCTTAAAAGGTGGCTTAATCTCTTTAAAAAAAATAGTGTTACATGGTAAAAGAGAGAAACCCCATAAGAGTTATAAAACAGTAATTTTATTTTTTCTCTTGACTGCGCCTTATAAACATTCTATCCCAGCCTCTTGTCCTTATTCTGGATGGGTTCCAGAACTTTCTTCTGGCCACTGTGACAAGTCCTTTGATCACTTATAGTTATATTCACTTTAATAATTAAGGTGCCCATACATTACATTTCCTAAACTTGGAGTTGCTTAAGGCTGGAAGCCTGCTATGGGTAGGGGGCTTGGTGGCAGAGACTGCTGGATGTCCACTGGAGATTCTTGCTCCCCTGAGATGTGCTGCCCTGCCAGGGACTTCATTTCTCCATTCCCCTTGCATATCTGTGAGGCCACGTGACTGAGTTCTTAACAGTGAAATATGGTGTAAAAATCTAGGTCTGCCCCATAAAAATTTTTTGCCTCATCATTCTCTTCTCATCTGCTGGTGTTACGGTCACACCCAGGAAAAGTTTGGAAGTCACTTGAAGATGGCAGAAGTTCAGTCCAGGAGTTCCTGTTGTGGTACAGCAGAAATGAATCTGCTAGTATCCATGTGGATGTGGGTTCAATTCCTAGCCTCGCTCAGTTGCTTAGGGATTTGGGGTTGCCGTGAGCTGTGATGTAGTTCATAGACGTGACTCAGATTGCTGTGGCTCGAGCCACAACATGGCTCGGATTGCCGTGTGGCTGTGGCTGTGGCCAGCAGCTGTTGCTCCAGTTTGACCCCTAGCCTAGGAACCTCCATATACTGCAGGCGTGGCCCTAAAAGGCCAAAAAAAAAAAGAAAAGTTCAGTCCAGGTCCTTGAATGACTGAAAACCAGGCTGTCCTTTCATTAATTCCACCCTCCCCCCAACCCTCATCTTCAATCCTGCTGATTTGACTACGTGAACAAGAAGTCAACTTGTTTTGAGCTTTGAGATTTCATTTCTGTACTTCTCTTTTCTGTCTTCCAGCCTCTCTTCTACCAAAGTCTTCATGGAGAGTCTGCCTTGTGTCTGAGGGCATCACTTGGTTAGAAATGAGAATTCTCAGGCCTACCCCAGACCTACTAAATCTAGGGTGGGACCCAACAAACTGGTTTAAACAGCCCTCAGGTGATTCCCATGCAGGATCAAGGTTAAGAGTCACTGACAATGAATGGTAAGGCCTTTTCAGATAGGCTGGCAAAGTGCAGTTTAAAGTGGCCACAAGCCGGTTCTATATGCAAAACATTCATGCATTCTTTTTTTAAAAAGTATGGGGGAGTGTAAGCGGCTCCCAAGTAAACCACCTCTCTATTAGCTAGTTGTCAAGTGTCATTATTCCGATATGCATTTGGTATAGATCTTTGGGCTCCAGAGACCCCAGGAGACACAGTCCAGGCTCTTAAGCTTAAACTGAAGGGAGCCCCCTCATCTCCCTGTACTGGGACGAAGTGGACATCGCTAAACCGTTGAGCAAGTCTCCAAAGGAGTTTCCTTTGACCTCATCCTTTCTACAACCTTGAGGAGGGTGTTGGGCCCAGAGGTACAAAACCAATTTTTGACTACTTTGCCAACCCTTGCATGGAAAAAACTAACTGAATCACATTATCACATCCCTAAAAGAATCACGTCATCGTTTGTGTATGAGAGCGTGTTTGTTGGGGAGGAGGATTAAGAGATTTAAATGTCACGTGGAATCTTAAATTCTCACTCTGGAAGGATCTGATCTTGCAGGTCTGTGGATGGGACCTGACGTGAACTCTAAAGAATTTTGCTATGAACTCTTGCCATTATAATGGGATGAAGGAGCACTCGTGGTCTGATAGTTGGTACAGATTTCAAAGTTTATATCAAGACTCAGTCTGTGAAAGACTCAGTCTGTGAGGATTAAAATACATCTCTGCACACCTGGTTGTAATGAATATTCCGTATAGAGTGATGCCTCAACGTGAAGAATAACTCTTGAAATTAACAGTGCCTGGGCTCCAGGCCACATTGTTCTGAGAGGAGCTCTGGAATTGGTTCTAAGAAATGTTTAGACGACTTTACTGTACCCTGGGTTAAAAGAGTATCACATTAGTCACTACTCTGCTTGAACTAGTTTGAGCAAAAGATGAATTTTTTGAAAGGATACTGTGCTACATGACTGAAAGATAAGTTGAACATCAAACATGAAGACTGGGAAGGTCCAGGGCAGCAAGGTCTCAAAACTCCATCCAGGACCCTCCGTCTCTTATTTCTGGCTTTTCTGCTAACTTTATTCTCTAGAAAATTTTGGTGGTTTGGGTGGAGAACATGGCTGCTAACAGTTCCCAAGTGTTAAGTCATTCTGTAGTGTCTGAGTGCTGTCCCTCAAAAAAGGAAAAGGAAAAATGGTGGAAGGCTAACTAACCAGCCTGGAGGGAGGACTAGGAGTGGCATACCTGATTCCTACTGGACCGTTCAGCTGGGGCAGATCCTCTAGAATCTGACACACCCCAACATGTCCATGGATGGGGGGAAGTGGTCCCTGCCTCCTAAGTCCATTCCGTTATTTATTCGTTGTATTCGTTTAAGTGGATATTGTGGTCCTATCTGTTCCTGACACTGCTTTGTTGCTTGCTGGGGGTTTATGAGGAGTGGGAAGAAAAAGATAAACAGGAAAACAACTTTTGAAGGTCTAAGTTCTTGCTTGAACCATTCAGCCATTATGTCAGAAAAATCTTGTTTCTAATTCCTATTTCCTGCTCAAAATGCCATGTCTGTATTCTTTTTATTCTTTTTGTTTGTTTGTTTGTTTGTTTGTTTTTTGCTTTTTAGGGCCGCATCCACGGCATATGAAAATTCTCAGGCAAGGGGTCGAATCAGGCTACAGCTGCTGGCCTGCACCAGAGCCCTAGCAACTTGGAATCTGAGCCACATCTGTCACTTACACCACAGCTCACAGCAACGCTGGATTTTTTTTTGTCTTTTTGCCATATCTTGGGCCGCTCTCACTGCATATGGAGGTTCCCAGGCTAGGTAGGGGTCCAATCGGAGCTGTAGCCACTGGCCTATGCCACAGCCACAGCAACTCAGGATCCAAGCTGCGTCTGCAACCTACACCACAGCTCACGGCAACGCCAGATCCTTAACCCACTGAGCAAGGCCAGGGATCAAACCCGCAACCTCTTGGTTCCTAGTTGGATTCGTTAACCACTGAGCCACGAAGGGAACTCCCCTTGTCCATATTCTTTTCAAGTAATGTTTATTATGTTCGTAATTGTTAAGGGCTTTGGAAGGCCATTTCAACTGTGCTGTTCTGTTTTGAGAAAAGCCTGTACAGGGACCTGAGATCACAGGAAACAGCAAGGCAGGTGTCCAAGGGAACATGAAAAGTTGGCATGATTTCAGGGGAAAAAAGGCTCTTATGACCACAACACAGTAAGGGAGGAGGCTGGAGCTAGAGAACCAAATGGAAGTCCCGTTTCCCAACCGAGAAGCCACAGCAAGGAGTTTGCCCCTAAATCTGATGGGAAGTGTTGGGGAGGGGGAGGTTTCCCCCTCCACCCCCCTCGAGTTCTTATGGCTGGACTAATAATAAAATTTGACACAAGGCAGATTAACAGGAAAAAAGAAAGAAAGTTTAATGCTTGTACAGAGAATTCTCATAGAAATGGAACCTAAGTAAGAGCCAAAGCATTTATACTCTTTAGATAAACAATGAATTTGTGAGGAATTGACAGGACAAAGAAGCTCAGGTTTTGGGTGCTCCATTAGTGAAGAATCTAAATAATTTGGGCTTGGGGTAGTAAGTTAAAAGGTTTGTTTATACAGGTTTCTCAGCCCAAATTCCTGATCTCTGGTGATAAGGATTCCTGTTACCTCCCGATGCAGTGAGTGCACCTTTCATGGAGAGGTTTATTTTTGGCTTTGGAGGAGACGGAAAGGAGGGTCAGTGTCCCTCTTGTGCTGGCCGTTTCTTGGTTCAAAATGATCTGTAGCTTATTTGGGGGCAGCTGGCTCTAAGCTTCAACAGAAATCATTAGTGCGCACACACATGTATAGTCCTCTGTTGGCTCTGTTCTAATCACTTTACATACGAAAAGCCGTTTTACCCTCAGAGCAGTCCACTGAAATCAGTATGATTTTTACACCTCTGTTCAGATGAGGAAGTAGAACCCCAGACGGGTGTCATTTACCCAAGGTCACCACGCTAGTGAGTGGCAAAGCCACGATTGAAACACTGTGATTGTAATTTCCAAGTCTAAACACTCAAACTTTATATTTTTATCATCTCTCTACTGCATCATATAGTTAGTAAATCATGTAATAAGTAGTGGAGTTGAGAGTGGAATCTGATATTTTGACCCTAAAGTCCTTACTTTTATGTACTGCATGATTTGGACTTAGGGAGGAGGTTTGTGGATGCCCATCAGGAGCTCCCTTTGAATGTCCTAAGGCATTTATGTCAGAATTCTGCTGGTATCTTATGGAGATACTGTGCTTATAGCACTTATCTTCCTAAAAACCCCTCTTAGTAGATATACCTCCACTTTATGGAACTGGCTATCAGTTTTTGTGGTTGCTCAGATGGTGTATCCAGTAGAATCTAGGTCAGGAGTGGACAAACTTTTCCTGTGAAGAGCCAGTTGGTAAATATTTTAGACCTGGACGAACATAAAGTCTCTGTTACAACTATACCTCTGCCATGGTACAAAAGCAGCCATAGATAATATGTAACAGATGGATATGGCTATGTTCCAGCTTTAGATATAGACACTGAAGCTTGAATTTAAATAATTTTCACATGTTATGAATATTATTCTTTTGACTTTCTTCCCCCAACCGTTTAAACAAGTTAAAATAATTCTTAGCTCGCGGACTGTTCAAAAATAGATAGCAGAATGGATTTGGCCAGCAGGTTGTGATCTAGCTGGTTGGATTCTAAACCCTGGGGTGTTTTCACAAAACCCCTTAATAACCACAAAAATAAAAATTATAACGATTGTTCTAGGGCCTAAGTGAGATTATGGCTATAAGGCACTGAGCATTATTTCTGGTACTTCGTGAGCTTTCAAAGGTCAACTGGTACATTGCCTGCTAAGTCTATTGCATTTGGCATTTGGAATCAGAGATTTAGGAAACTGGTTTTTAAACTGTAATGTGATGAATCTAACAGTAGGTGGCACTCTTGCCTCAAGTTTAGAAGCTGCAGCCAGGAGGCAGAGGAAACTAAGAGGGGAAACTCAGAGGCCACTGTTTATATTACTGAGCTTTTTAATCAACAAGTGAGACTTGCTGCCTGTGCCTGACTGTGGCCTACAAAATCTTTGCTCATGGAAAGAAAAGGGTGTGAATTTTGCAAAATAATTGGTACTATGTTGTGAATAAGAGTTTTTTGATGAGAGGTTTTTGCTTACAGCCTGGGGAAGACCTGAGGAAGACCTCAGACATTCTTGGTTAGTTCTGAGTAGATGATGACAGTAAAATGCTTCTTACATCTGCTTAGCACATATGACCAAGCTCTGTGCAGCTTCTGGTTCCCTGCTCCCCGCACCTCCAGCTCCGGGTTTGGAGCAAAGGAAGACATTGGAAGGCTGGGAGTCAGGTGGGGAGATGTGCCTGGGCAGGAATGCATTGTATCATAATTACAAGGAAAGATCCCTTTGGGGTCTTTATTGACTTTCACAAGAATTTCGTCATTCGACAGACATGAAGACCTACTGTGAATACTATGCAATGGGTAAGAGCCATTAAGAAAGAGTACTGATGTGGAAAGATGTTCTGTATATAAGAAAAGTAAATTGCTAGGTATAGTCTGAGGCCATAGTTGTGTCTATCTGTCTCTCCATACTCAAATGGGAAAATATATTTAAAAAATACTTTATGGAGGAGGAAATTGAGACTCAAAATTATAACTTGCCCCACACCGAGGACACTTCAGCTGGTAAATAGCAGAGTTAAAACTCAGATTTAAAAGAAGAGAAAAGAGATGGAGAAAAAGAGCGAGGCATGGTGGAATGTGGGCTATTTAGTAGCTGTGTTGCCTTGGTTTCAGTTTCCTTAACTATGGTAATTACAGTACCCATCACATAGGGTAGGCACTGTCTAATATTGAGAATGGAAGAGAAGATCCACACTAATTCTGAAACTTGTTTGTCCTCAAGCAACATACTCAGTTCTCAGGCTTGCAGAGGATTTGGAAGGGCCGAGGGGTTGTCTGAAAGGCTTAAGTGGTGCCGGAGCCTGGGGCTCTGACTCACCACTACTTAAAGGGGAGAGTGATTTAAAAAAAAAAACAAAAAAGAGGAATTCAAAATCAATAGCAGAAATGAAAAAGGAGCATTACTCTAGATTTTATCAGCAGTAAGAAATAATAAAATACAGATAACTTTATACCAACAAATTTGAAAAATCGACAAATTCTTATAAAATTACGAAGGCTTAAGAATAGGAAACTTAAATAGGTTTCTAATGACTAAAAAAAAAAAAAAAAAAAGTTGTCAAAATCTTCTCCCAGAGAAAAATTCAAATTCATATAGCTTTGCTACAAGTTCTACCAAATATTGTTAGAAAAAAAAAATCTTAGGGAGTTCCCCTTGTGGCTCAGGGATAATGAACCCGACTAGTATCCATGAAGACACGGGTTCAATCCTGGCCTTGCTCAGCAGGTTAAGCATCTGCTGTTGCTGTGAGCTATGGTGTAGGTTGCAGATGTGACTTGGATCTGGCGTTGCTGTGGCTGTGGTGTAGGCTGGCAGCTACAGCTCTGATTCAACTCCTAGCCTGGAGACTTTCCTATGCCATGGTTCGCCCTAAAAAGACAAAAAAAAAAAAATCTTATAAAGATTGAGGGAATAGGAGTTCCCTTCGTGGTGCAGTGGTTAACGAATCCGACTAGGAACCATGAGGTTGCGGGTTCGGTCCCTGCCCTTGCTCAGTGGGTTAACGATCCGGCATTGCCGTGAGCTGTGGTGTAGGTTGCAGACAAGGCTCGGATCCTGCGTTGCTGTGGCTCTGGCGTAGGCCAGTGGCTACAGCTCCGATTAGACCCCTAGCCTGGGAAACTCCATATGCCGCGGGAGCGGCCCAAAGAAATAGCAAAAAAAAAAAAAAGACAAAAAAGATTGAGGGAATAGAAAAAGAGGGAATGTTCCCCAACTACTTGTATGAGACTATAATGAACAAAATATATAAAAATAAAAGATAGGAGTTCCCACTGTGGCTCAGTGGTTAACGAATCTGACTAGGAACCACGAGGTTGAGGGTTCAATCCCTGGCCTTGCTCAGTGAGTTAAGGATACGATGTTGCCAGGAGCTGTGGTGTAGGTCACAGACACGGCTTGGATCCCGAGTTGCTGTGGCTGTGGCTATGGTGTAGGCCAGTGGCTACAGCTCTGATTCGACCCCTCGCCTGGGAACCTCCATATGTCTTGGGTATGGGCCTAGAAAAGACCAAAAAAAAAAGGCAAAAAGACCAAAAAAAAAATAATAATCTTTATGTTCAATCTGTGTTTTTTTGAAGGGATGAAGAATAGAAAATTAATGTAGTTTGTCACAATAATAGATTAAAGGAGAAAAATCACTTGATCTTCTCCACAGATGCACAAAAGACATTTTATAAAATTTAGTACCCATTCTTGAAAAAGAAAAAAAAATACTTCTTAGAACACTTAGGAATAGAAGAGAACTTCCTTAATCTAATAAATAGTAGCCCTGAAAAACTTACATTATGAATAATAGCCCGGGGGAAAGCTGAAACCCTTACTTTAAGAGCCGGAATGAAACAAAGAGGTCTGCTATCAAATCTTCATTAAATATGTAGAGGTTGCCTAACCAGCTTAGTAAGAAAAAAAGAATTGAAGAAGAAAAAAACTAAACTCACTATGGCAGAAAATACGGTTGTCGACACGGGAAATTCAGTATAATCTACAGATAATTTATTAGTAAGAGAGTTCACCAGTTGGAAGGAAAAAAAATCAATATTCAAAAATATAGGTCTGGAGTTCCCGTCGCGGCACAGTGGTTAGTGGGCTGTGGTGTAGGTCACATATGTGGCTCAGATCCCGTGTTGCTGTGGCTCTGGTGTAGGCTGGCCAGTGCAGTTCCGATTCAATCCCTAGCCTTGGAACCTCCATGTGCCGCAGGGATAAGAAAAGACACACACACACACACACACACACACACACACACATAATATATATACATATATATATATATAGTGCATTTCAGAACACCAGCAACAAACAGAAAATAAAAACTTAAAAATAAGACACTGTGTAAAATAGTGGCTATTAATGCAAAGTCCCCAGGGGGTGGGGGGGAGATCAAGGAATAAGTTGAAGCCTTCTTTGGAGAATATTTAAAATTTTTTTGTGGCATTAAAGAAAATCAAAATATAAGCAGAGGTAAAACGTGTTTATGGATTGGAACACGCGATATTGTAAAGAGGTCAAATTTACTCCAACTTGATCTGCAGATTCAATGTAAGCCAGTCAAATTTCTGCTAGGTTTTTGTTGTTTTTACTTTGTTGAGATGATTCTAAAATGTATAAGAGGCACAGAGGACCCTGATGGAAGGGCTGATGGAAGAATTTGTCCTTTGTGACATCAACATGCACCATAAAGCTGCAATAATTAAAACAATGTATTACATCGGCGAGGATACAGTTGGAACAGACTGGAAAGCCAAAAAACAGATCCGTGCCTATAGGATTTCTCAAATATGACAGAGATGGCAAGCTAGTGGGAAAATTGCTGGAATTTTCAATAAATAAGGTTAGGACAAAACATAGAAAAAAATCTTCTGGGAAGATTAAAGGCCTAGCAGGGAAAGACAACTCTATGAAGATTTAAAGCTAAGATAAGTGAATATTTTCATAATATCTGGATAAGAGAAGAATTCTTAAATAAAATACAAAAAAAATTACCTACAAAAGAAAAGGCTAGTAAGTTTTATTACCTTTGAGTTAAGAAATTATATTTAAGAAAACATACCATAAAAAAGCGAAAAGCCAGGCAGTGAGAGAAAATATAAGAGTAAACTAGCAGAGGAGTAATAGGCCCAAAATGTCAATTAGTCCTATAAATCAATAAGAAAAATTGAAGAACCCAACAGAAACATGGGCAAAAGACTTGAATGAGCATTTGCGCTCCCGCACAGTCCAAATGGTTCAGTGTTGCCAGACATATTTCTACAAGATTTTCTTAGCCTCTTTGCTGAAAACTCCATCTTGTCTGCTTTACTTTATCCCATCTTCCCGCTTGAAAAACAGTCACAGTGCTGGTAAATGACTTAAGCTTAAGAACAAAGACTGTTATGTGTCTAAAGGTCAGAGTAAAAGCTTAACCTTTTACCAGCTAAGAGGCTTTTAAAATAGTAAAACAACTTATAAAATAGTAAACAAACCCTATATCCTCCACCCATAGCCCCTCCTCACTTGATCTCATCTAAAGAGCACAATCAAAGCAGTGTGGTTTCTTGAGGCAGTGCTCTTGGTCGCTGAGACCTTGAGTCCCCCGTTCCCACCTTTACTTAAGATAAATGTCTGTGTGTCTTGCTTTTTTTTTTTTTTTTTGGTCTTTTCTAGGGCCACTCCCACGGCAAATGGAGGTTCCCAGGCTAGGGGTCCAATCGGAGCTGTAGCCATGGGCCTACACCAGAGCCACAGCAACGAGGGATCCGAGCTGCATCTGCAACTTACACCACAGCTCACTGCAACACCAGATCCTTAACCCACTGAGCAAGGCCAGGGACCAAACCCACAACCTCATGGCTTCTAGTTGGATTTGTTAACTACTGTGCCATGACGGGAACTCCTCTGTGTCTTGTTTTATGTTAACTTTTTCCTTAAGTTTCACAGCACCTGTTCTTCAGCCCCATCCTGCTGAGCTGGTCTTGGCAGTTGAGAAGCAAAGGAAGAGGTGTTCATTAATCCTGTTAGTCATGAGGAAAATGCAAAGTAAAGCCACAGTGAGAGGCCTTTGTGTCCTTTACCAGTTTGGCTTTTAAAAATAAATAAATAGGGAGTTCCCATCATGGACCAGTGGTTAATGAACCTGGCATAGTACCCATGAAGACGTGGGTTTGATCTCTGGCCTTGCTCAGTGGGTTAAGGATCCGGCGTTGCCATGAGCTGTGGTGTGGTTCGAAGCCGTGGCTCGGATCTGGCATTGCTGTGGCTGTGGTGTAGGCTGGCGGCTACAGTTCTGATTCAACCCCTAGCCTGGGAACCTGCATATGCCTTGAGTGTGGCCCTAAAAAGACAAATATGTACATATATACATAGAAACAAACAATATATATCTCAATACCAAGTGCTGAGGAAGATGTGGAATAAGAGAAACTCATTCACTGCTGGTGGATGTACTGGCAACGGGCATTATCTAATATGGCTCAAAGTATGTATCCCCTGTATATGCCCTGTGCTCCCTCAGACATGTGCTCCGGAGAAGCTGCTGTATGTGTCCGCCAGGATTCATGCATGAGAACAACAGGATGGTGTTGTTCATGAAAAGTGCAACAGAAGATGAAATGTTCATCTAGAAATGAACAATGTGAGGCCTGTCCAGTTCCAGGAAAATTATTCAGCAATGAAAACAACCTACAGGCATACAAAATAGCATGAATGGATCTCACAAATACACTGGTGAGTGAAAGAAACAAAATGCGAAAACCTACAGACCATTTAATTTCATTATGTGATGTTCAAAAGAAAGCAGAATTATACATGTAATCCTGGGATGTACTACATAGATGATAAAAATTATATTAAAAAAAAGAAGCAACTATTGTAAAATTTAGATTAGCAATTACCCGCAGAAGAGAGGAAGGTTTTGTGATCAGGAAAGGCCACAAAGGCTTGGGGTCGGGGGGTCAGAAGGACTTTGGGAGATGGGCCATGTTTTATTTTTCACTTTTTTGTTTATTTTCTTTTTTCTTTTGTTTTTCTTTTCTGTTTTGGCTGCACATGTGGCATGTGGAAGTTCCCAGGCTAGGGGTCGAATGGGAGCTACAGCTGCCAGTCTGAGCCATGGCCACAGCAATGCCAGATCCAAGCCCAGTCTGCAACCTACCTCACAGTTCATGGAAATACCAGATCGTTAACCCACTGAGCAATGCCAGGTATCAAACCCATATCTGCCCAGACGCTATGTTGGGTTCTTAACCCACTGAACCACAACGGGAACTCCTATTTTTTATTTAAGTCCTGTTACCGGAGTGTTTGCTTTATAAGTATTGGTAAACTGTAAATTTAAGTTTATGCGATGTTTTTACGTCTGTGACACTTCCACTAAACAGTGGTTTAACCTCAAAGCCACATTGTGACATCATCATACACCCATCATATTGGAAAAAATTAAAAAGTCTAACAGTTCTGATATTGGCAAAGATGTGGGGACATTGTAAGAGTTCTTGTCACTGCCAGTGAGAATGTAAACTGGAATAAAAATTTTGGACAACCAGTCAACATTTTCATGTAAAGTAGATGCCCAGGGAAGAGAGAAATGAGAATGTTGGGTTAGGGACAAAGGCAGAAAATAGCAAAATGAAATCAGAGAAGGACCTTGCTGAGCCTGATGAGGACTTGAACTCAGGAGGACGATCACCTTCAGTATCTGAACTTGGAGCCAAAGACCAATAAGGAAACACAAAAATTGCCATGTTGGAGAACACGCTTAGGATGTGACATCTCAGCTCCCCCACCGCCGTCACCCTGGAGAAGACCGTGGGACTGGCCTTTTCAAGATGAGACCACAGGTGGGAGTTCCCTGTGACTCACACATAACAGAATCTTCTTGATGGTTTTCACCCTTTTCAGTTTCGTCACCTGCAGCCTGGATGAGCTATTAAAGGTACATTATTTCACACCCCACCTACGTCCTCCACCCTGAACAGGTTTGATTATACTGGCAAGAGCAGCAGTGAGTTTGCTGTGTAGTATTGGAATATTGTGATATCTCCAAGCACTCACTTGTCCTCGATGAGTCTCTGTTTTCTGTGCCTTGTGGCAAAGAGTGCTGGAGAGCCAGCCCTAAGCTCTGGCACCATTTGGGTGTGGTCTCAAGGTTCATCTCTCTGGCATTCATTCCTAGGTTACCAAATATAAAACTCTGTAGAGACACAAGGGCTCCTTATCACCCCATCCCCCACCCCCCCAGGGTTGATAACAGCATGTCCTAATAAGCTAAAAAGCACTGTATTGGGAAAATGTCTTTGTAAGAAAAAGAACGATCCCTTTTTGGAGGGGCAAGTGGCTTTTCCCCATCTGCTCACCCCATCCCTCCTTTCTGGGCAGGGGTCTGCGGTGGGCATTCACCTCTGATGCCCAGCATCCCTTTCTCCTCCTGAAATGCACCATGCTTTTCCTTTGGGGGAACCATCCTTCTCTCACTTTCAGAACATGAGGTTTGGGGATGTGACCCGGCCTTCACCCGATTAGCCCTTTCTGACCCTGTGGACACAGACCGTTCATGAATGAGTCTATGACCCAGTTTGGGCCTTTGAGGAAATACGCATCTGTGGGCCTGTGTGGGAGCAGCCAAAAGATGTCCTTGGTGGGTGGATAGGTGGTCTGCAGGAACAGGAGAAGGACACCATTTAGAGGCTGTGGGAGGTGCCAATGCCAGGACAGCCAGGAACTGGGTCCCTGGTGTCTGCACTGGGACCATTGAACCACATCTTGCTGGTGGCTTGACTCTTCCATAATGTCAGCCAATAAATCTACTTTATAATTGAAGATAGTTTGAATTGGGTTTTCTGTCATCTGCAAGGTAAATCAAATATGAAGTCTTGGCGGGGGGGCGGGGAGTGGGATGGATTGTGAGTATGGGGTTAATAGATGCAAACTGTTACATTTAGAATGGATAAGTAATGAGATCCTGCTGTACAGCACAGGTAACTATATCCAGTCTCTTGTGATGAACACGATGGAAGATAATATGAGAAAGAGAGTGTGTACAGATATATGACTGGGTCACTTTGCTGTGTAGCAGAGATTGACAGAACAATGTAAATCAACTATAATACAAAACTTTTTAAAAAGTCGTTGGTGAGAGCAGAAGTATTTGTTGGCATAAGAACACAACAAGATAATTTGGTGAGAGGTGGGCAGTAGCAGGGGAGAAATGTATTTGTAAATGACCCCGAGAGACCTGCAGGTTCCCGTGGGGATGAAGTAGTCCCTTCTGTGCTAGGGCCCAGGGCGGAGGATAATACTGAAAGCAACTTGATGCAAATGAGAGAGCACTGAGCCTACCCAATTAAAAGTGAATTAAAAATAGAAAGACTTTGTCTGAGGTGCAGCCTACAAACTGATAGGTGATTGAATGAGGGGTGTAAATAAATGTTTTGTACCCTTTCCTGGAACCCATCATGTTCATTGATGGTCACAGTTGTCCATGAGCAAGACTTTCTGGTGATTTACAGGAGGTACTGAGTGACATGAACACATTAGTAGAGAGAGGTATATGGAAACATATCTGAAAGGAAGTTTGTTAAGGTGACAGTAGATATTTCATGGTACCAGGTTTGGCCTTTATTTTATTTATTTACTTATTTTCATTCTTATTTGATTTTTCAGAATTTTCTACAGTGACTATGACCTACATCATAATAAAACATTTTTCAAGTATCGTAGACACACAAGGTGACAAGCACTCATGAAGGGAAATCACATGGCGAGCCGCAGTCTGGAACTCAGAAGATCTAGCTCCAAGTTGCTTAAGTTCTTACCCTTTACATCCAACCTCAGGCCCTGCCTTTGAAGAATCTGGGGACTACTGGTATGTAGAAACTAACCGAGGGTGATTTAAATAAGAGAGGATTTCTGATTCACATTAAGTACACAGGATTCTAGCTTTAATGAGTACTGTGGTTCTTTCCCCAAGATCCTGTCCACTGTGGCTACCCCATGGTGTAGGGTAGATTCTAATTGAACTGAGTTTTTCCGGATGATCCCACATGGATCACCCATGTTTTCCTACTCCTGACCTGAGTAAAACTCTTTCATTTCCATTTTATGAATTTTGTCAAATTGTCCTTTCCTTATCAATTACTGTGTAATTCCAGTTACGCTTAATTCCAGTGTTTTTTTTGGGTGCTTGGAGGCTATCTTTAAGAAGTATGATTTTTTTTTCCCCTTTCCTCCTGATAAAGGGAGAAAACAAAACACTTAATTTCTACAGTAGTATCATATGCAATAGTTTTTGGTAGTTGTCTTTCCACCTAATTATGGCCAACTCAACTGCTCCTTAAGAAAATTCATGGTATGCCTTTTTAAATACAATCTAGAAATTAATTAATTATAATACAGAAGACTTCTTTCCCAAAAAAACTCAAAGGCTCTTCCAAAAAAGCAAACTTCCATTGCACATAATTAAGGAATCATAGGCCTTGATGGGTCTTTTATGGCCATCTTTACAAGTCGACTGAGACATGAAGTATTCATTTCAAGGGACTGTTAGCCTTATTATTTTCCCTCGAGTGTTTTCACCCAATGGGATTTATATAGCCATAATATTGAGAGGACATTCTATAAGAGCTGAAATGGAGAGACCCTCAGAATGGAATTTTTTTTTGCTTTAATTTTTTTAGCCACGCACAAAGCATGAGGAAGTTCCCCAGCCACAGATGGAACCGTCGCCACAGCTGTAACCAGAGCTATAGCAGTGACAATGCCATATCCTTAACCTGCTGAGCCACAAGGGACCTCCCAGAGTAGAATGTTAAGTTGAAAAAGAAAGGTGCTGGAGTTCCCATCATGGCTCAGTGGTTAATGAATCTGACGGGGAACCGTGAGGTTGGGGGTTTGATCCCTGGCCTTACTCAGTGGGTTAAGGATCTGGCATTGCCATGAGCTATGGTGTAGGTCGCAGAGGCAGCTCGGATCCTGAGTTGCTGTGGCTCTGGTGTAGGCCGGTGGCTACAGCTCCAATTAGACCCCTAGCCTGGGAACCTCCATATGCCACAGGAGCGGCCCTAGAAAAGGCAAAAAAGACAAAAAAAAAAAAGAGGAAAAAGAAAGGTGCATGCTAATTGATCTTAGCATCTCCAGACAATCGTGATGAAACAGCACCACCTGGGTATTCTGACCCAAAAGATGAACCTGAACATAACCAAACCTCTAGACTTAAGTTTCATTTACAGGAAACACAAAGAAAAGAGGATTACTTTAAATGACACCACAAGGAAACAGACAAACACAGAATGTGGAACTATGCACAGGACAACTGGTTTTTACAACTAGGCAATGGCAGAGGGGAAGTTGCGAAAACTGTCCTCCATTAAAAGAGACTTCAGGTTCCTAACAACCAGATGCAATGTGGGGAGTTTCTTGAGGTCTACTCTTAAACCTATTATAAGAGGACATTGTTGAGATACTCAGGGGAGTTTGATGATGGGCTGAAGGATCAGGTGCTGCCAAGGCATCGTTATTCATTTTGTCTTGTGATGATGGCATCATGGTTATGTAGCAGAGTGTCAATTTTTTAAAAAACAAGATGCACGCTAAGTCGGTAAGGGTGAAATAACACAACATTTGGGGTTTGTTTTAAAATGAAGGTTTGATAAACTTTGATTTTGTGTATTTGGGAGTGTGTACTATCCTCTCTGATTCATATATGCCAGAATATTTTTATATGAAATAGTAAATAGGAAGAAAATGCAAGATACAGAATGTGTGTATGATGTGCTCTTTTGTCTAAGATAAGGCAAGAATAAGAATATTTATTTTCTTGTGTTTGCATCAGGAGGGTAAACAAAAGACTTATGAAAATAGAAACCTATAGAATAAGTGGGGGGACTTGGTAGACTTGGAAGGGTGGGAATGAGGCTTCTTAATACAAGCTTTTTATATCATTTAAAAATTTAACATTTGGATGTATTTACCTAAACAGTTAAAAAACAAAAGCAAAAACAGGAGTTCCCGTCTGGTGCAGCTGAAATGAATCCGTCTATGAACCATGAGATTTTGGTTTGATTGCTGGCCTTGCCCAGGGGGTTAAGGAACCAGCATTGCCGTGAGCTGTGGTGTAGGTCACAGATGTGGCTCGGATCTGATATTGCTGTGGCTGAGGTGTAGGCCAGCAGCTATAGCTCTGATTTGATCCCTAGCCTGGGAACCTCCATAAGCTACAGGTGCGGCCTTAAAAAGCAAAAAAACAGGAGTTCCCGTCATGGCGCAGTGGTTAGCGAATCCGACTAGGAACCATGAGGTTGCGGGTTCGGTCCCTGCCCTTGCTCAGTGGGTTAACGATCCGGCATTGCCGTGAGCTGTGGTGTAGATTGCAGACGTGGCTCGGATCCCGCGTTGCTGTGGCTCTGGCGTAGGCTGGTGGCTACAGCTCCGATTCAACCCCTAGCCTGGGAACCTCCATATGCCTCGGGAGCGGCCCAAGAAATAGCAAAAAAAAAAAAAAAAAAAAGCAAAAAAACAAGAAACAAGGAATAAACGTTAAATGAACAGGCAAAGTTTCAGAAACATCCCCTTTTATATATAAAAAAGAAAGGTGTTATAGTAGATTTTTCTAGTCTCCTTCATGTCTAAACATCAATGAAGTAATAAATTGGTTTCTTCTCTTTTCTTTTTATTTTTTTATAATGACTTTTATTTTTTCCATTATATTTGGTTTACAGTGTTCTGTGGATGAAGTAATAAATTGTTAATGTTTTATAAAGCTGGACTAAATTCTAGAGATGGATAGAAAGCAAAGTAATAATAATAATAAAACAACAGAACAGGAAAAAAATCAGAACACAGGAAAACCTGAGGGCTGAAACTTTAAGTGTGTCGCTTGGGGTCATGCTATGGGTAAATCTAACCTCGGATCCCATGTTTAATCCACTCTAACTTACACTTAATTATGGGCATATGCTGGTTGCTGTTAGGTATGTGGGCAGACATATTAAGGACAACATAGTTTTATGAATATCATAGTGGAACATAGTGGAAAATGTCTGGCGCTTAGGGGACTCACGTTCTTACTTGAAATGGCCAATCATGTACCTTTGGGCCAATCAGTCTTTTCAGGTCTCAGTTTCCCTAGTTCTACAGTAAAGAAATAAACCATGATCACTCAAGTAACTGTTAGCTCCGTGCCACTGTGAAAGTGCACACACGGAACAAGCTGGGTATTTATATCAAATACATTTAATATAGCTTCCAGCCAGTGCCAAAGAAATTCAGGGAAGGAAGACAGAGGAGGAAGGTCACTCAGGATTTTCAGAAACTGTCTGTACACTCACTTCCCTTTTGTAAATAACGTCTGGCTTTGAGGGTTCCCAGACAAAAGTCACCCTCCCAGGGCTAAACTGGGTCAGACCTGTGAACTCAGCGATGGAGAGTGTGACTGGAACTCATCACTTTCTGACACGTGATGCCTGAAGCCCCTGGGGTGGGAGGAGAGGGGACCTTTGGTATACACGAGAGGAACTAGAGCATCGAGGTCCCCTCTGTCCCCCCATAGGAGGGGGACAGAAACATTGCAGAAAGGAAGGTATTTTTCCTAAGTGGAAGCGTTTGTAGATGAAGTGGAAGAGTTTGAAGCTTGAAGGTGAAGGTTCAAGTCAGAAGAGTCGAGCAGGCAGCTGTGTGTAGATCACCTCAAACACTGTTTCCTCATTATGTAAATTTCTATGAATGAGGAGACAGATCCAGCAAGGTTATACGACAGTCCAATTTGTATAAGAGCAAGGCTGAGAATTAGGCTCATGAGCGGAATGGAAAGGGCCCCAGCATGTGAGGATAAGGAACAGGCCATTCATGGTACCTTTTTCCAGTTCTTAGTCCAGTGCCCGACACCTAGCAGGTGCTTCATGAACGTGGGTCACGGGACTCACCAACTGGCTGGCTGGACAGACTGAAGACCCAGGTGGCATGTTTCTCCCTTGCGTTCCCGATGGACACTGTCCATTTGAGACAGAGGACTGTTATTTTACTGGCTCACTCCACTCGCCAAGAGACCCTTGCATGAGTATCACTCTTCTTCCCCTGAGTATTGCTTCCTCTTTGTTGATACTGACCTTATAAACGTCAGAGCCCTCACAGGATGTGTGCAGTGCAGCCTGAGAGAGAGCTGGGGTTTCCTTCACTACCATCAGATTTAACAGTGCCAAGAGAGAGAGATGACTGGCAGTCAGACAGCTGGTACGCGGGGCCTGCAGCTGGGACGGTGGCCACTGCTCCTGTGAGTGGGGAGGGGAGAGAGTTGCTGGAAGTACCCATTTCGACGGGAGCAGTAAAGCAGCACCTACACAGACCTGTTTTTTTGATGTTTCTTCTTCAGAACCCATGTTTTCACATCTTTCCTTTGACTGTGTCCTGCCCTTGCTGCTACTCCTCACAAGTAAGTCTGGATCTTTGCAATCAGATAGTGCAAGACAGAGAAGCAAGGATGGTCCTTGGAATGTTTGCAAGAGCAGAGGTTTGGAAGTAAACTAAGTGTCCATTAACAAGGTAGTGGGTAAATAAATGGTGATGCATCACTGCTACAAAGAGCTAGCTGATGAAACGTAAGGATACAAAGTGTGTCAAAGTTATAATGTTAATTGGAGGAAGCAAGGTACAGAATAACCAGTATGTTAGACTTCTGTTTTTGTGTGTGTACTGCAGGGAGGGGAAAATGCATGAATGCTTCTTATATATGAGATTGATGTGATACCTACTGTGCTAACAAGGCACCTTGCTTCTTAATGTATAGACTCTGGGAAAGGGAGCTAGGAAGTGGGAAAGAGCAGGGAGAGAAAGAAGAGTTTCCACACACTTTTAATACTATTTGGATGTTTAGATCTATATGTATAAATGGCAATTTTTAACCTCAGGGTGGCTGTACACTACCTTCTTATTCAGCCAAAGTTTTTTGTTGTTGTTTTTTTTGTTTTTTGTTTTTTGTCTTTTTTCCATTTCTTGAGCCACTCCTGCGGCATGTGGAGGTTCCCAGGCTAGGGGTCTAATCAGAGCTGTAGTTGCCAGCCTACGCCAGAGCCACAGCAACGCAGGATCTGAGCCGTGTCTGTGACCTACACCACAGCTCACGGCAACGTCGGATCGTTAACCCCCTGAGCAAGGCCAGGGATAGATCCCGCAACCTCATGGTTCCTAGTCGGATTCGTCAACCACTGTGCCACGACGGGAACTCCAGCCAAAGTTTTTTATTCATTATGTGCCTGGTGCTTGATTTGTGTTAGGGCAACTGCCCTGTGTTGGTGAACAGACAACTAGTCCAGATGGGTGAGCTCTCTTTCTGGCTGATAGTGACCCCTTTGCTGATTGTCTGTTTCCATCAGCCGTGCCTTCCGCTGTTTGCAGGGCCAGGCCACAGTTCTCTCCGGGGGCACTGGTTCTTCAAGTGAGGTTCTGAGGGCAGCCATATCAGCAAGTCCTGGGAATTTGCTAGGAAAACAAATTCTTGGGCTCCACCCCAGAGCTAATGCATGAGTAACTCTAGCAGCTGAGCCCAGTGTCCGTGTTGGAACAGGCTCTCTGGTGATTGTGGTGCCCCTGGGTCTGCAAATCAGCAGTGAGCTCTTCTCTACACAAGATAGCAGTGGCGGTTTCCTCTTTCTTCTACAAGGCATGGCTTGCCGTTTTCCTGAAATAGACCAACCTCCTTCATTGCTTGCATCTTGCTCTCTTTCCCTCTTTATCCAGGATCTCTGGAAGGGGTCTACGTGGCTGACGTGGGTCAGGATGCTCATCTGCCCTGCACCTACTCTCCAGCTACCCCTGAGAATCTTGTGCCTGTGTGCTGGGGCAAGGGACCCTGCCCTATGTTTGAATGTCACAGTTTGGTGCTGAGCACTGATGGAAGGCATATGAAGTATCGGACATCCAGCAGATATCTGCTAAAGAGGAATGTCCACAAAGGAGATGTGACCTTGACCATAGAGAAAGTAACGTTAGCTGACAGTGGGATCTATTGCTGCCGGGTCCAATTCCCAGGCCTAATGAATGATCAAAAAACAAACCTGGAGCTGGTCATCCAACCAGGTGAGTGGACTTTGCAGACCTTCTTTCTGAATGAGATTCACCTGTGGGTCATAGTAAATGCACTGACTGGTCTCACATCTGATCTCCCCAGTTACAGCCCTTGGGTTAAGACCTCGAGTTTAACAGTTCCCACCGACAATGCCCAGCCATGCTTAATTCCTTTCCTCTATTTTGAAACTCATGGTTAGGATCCACAGAACAGAGGAAAGGCCTAGACGGGTAATTCAAGTACCTGACTGATCATTAGAACCACCCGGGGAGACTTTTAACTCCTACAGGTACTTGGGCTCCATCCGCCAACCAGAGAAATCAGCGTCTCTGGAGGTACAGCCTGAAATGTGGAGTTTTACAAAATCTACCCCCAGTGATTGTCCCCCTTCTGCAGCCAAGATTGAGAACCCCTGGACTGCCCGTGGAGGCGGGAGGGGGCACATATGCTTGCATGTTTTATGGATGATGGAGCTAAGTTCAAATCTGACTCTGCTTTTTATTGGCTGTGTGGGGTTTTTTGTTTGTTTGGTTTTTGTCTTTTTGTCTTTTTAGGGCTGCACCCATGGCATATGGAGGTTCTCAGGCTAGGGGTCAAATTGGAGCTGTAGCCGTTGGCCTATGCTAGAGCCACAGCAACGTGGGACCCGATCCATGTCTTTGACCTACACTACAGCTCACAGCAACACCAGATCCTCAACCCAATGAGCGAGGCCAGGGATCAAACCCCAGTCCTCATGGATGCTAGTCGGGGTCATTAACTGCTGAGCCATTATGGGAACTCCTGGCTGTGTAGTTCTGAGCAAGTTATTTGAACTCTGCCACCTCCTCCTCTATAAAATACAACTCTACTTACCCTATGGGCCATGGGAAGGATTTTATGAGATGTCTCACGAAAAGCATTTACTGTGGCTGTAAGTTCTCTTGTTAACAATTAGACTGTGACAATGTCAAACATTTTGAGTGTCATACACTCGCCCCGAAGGTTTTCTGGTGGGTTTGGAAGATGAGTGTGTGCTTCTCTTCATTTGTTGTATTTCTCCCTTTTTTTTTTCCTCCTGCCCCTTTGATTCCCCGAAACGAGCTCTCTGCCCTCAGAGAAGCTTCATCCTTATGTTGGTTTCTGACATTAGCCAGGGTCACCACTGCTCTGACTCCATGGAGGAACGTCACCGCAGCGGTGCCGAGGATGCTCACCACCCGGGGACCTGGCTCAGGTAATTACACATGGGACGTAGGAGGAAGCCTTTCACTGGTTTCTGAGTTCAGAGGATTTTGAATATGGAGAAAGCATGAGAAAACAGTTCAAGAGGGAAGGCGTGGACATTTCTGTGCACCCGAGATAGTGTCTAAGGTGAGGGGAGCAGGGGAGGTAAATTTGTGCTGGGGAGACAGAGCCCAGGACTGGGATTCCAAATTTGTTAAAAGCAGCCCTCCGACCTGGGCCAAAGCCTTTCACTTCTCTGGATTGCAGCTTCCTCTTCTCACCAAGAAATGGGTTCAGAGACTTTTGGATTTCACGATCCAGTAAAATTTCCAACCCCCCAAAGAATTTTGATGATCTGCCTATTTTGCCACATAAGGGAAGAAAAATTTCTACTATCGCCATCCCTGCATTTTTGAGGTTTTTTGTTTTTGATTTTGTTTGTTTGTTTGTTTTTTGCTTTTTAGGGCCACACCTGCGGCATATGGAAGCTTCCAGGCTAAGCATTGAATGGGAGCTGTAGCTGCCAGCCTACACTACAGCCACAGCAATGCCAGAGGCGAGCCACATCTGCAAACTACACTGCAGTTCACAGTAATGCCAGATGCTAACCCACTGAGCAAGGCCAGGAATTGAACCTGAATCCTCATGGATCCTAGTCTGGTTTATTACTGCTGAGCCACACGGGGAACTGCCCATTCCTGCATTCTTTAAAAACAGACACTTTTAAATTAAATAAATTTAACCTCCTGAAAAATTTGTTACATTGTCTTATTATTTTCTAATTTACTCTTGGACTGGTGATGTTTTGTCACAAACTGGCTCCAGTCCATGTCCGGGGTAATCAGATTAGGTGATATCAACAATCCCTTCTAACTAGAATAAAGCCCCACCTCTTCCATTCTGACCTCAGGAGGAGCAGCTAAATTCTTCAAGTAATTTAACAAGGACTTTTCCATGGACGAAAGAAAACATAGTATCAGAAAAACAGACCTCAGGTCATATTGATCAAGGGCGGTTAATCTTAAATGTTTCCTCCCAGAGTCCCTTATCTCCCTAAACTCTCTGGAGCTCCATCTTTCATTCTGTAAAATGAAGATAATAATAGGTAAATTCCAAATCCTAATTACATACATTTCATAAGTCCAACCTGATGATACTTTAATAAGAAAGTGTGCCTAAAGTGCTCAGCCCAGTGTCTGATGGTCGCACAGTACTTAATTTTTTTTTTTTCGTCTTTTTAGGGCCACCCCCATGGCATATGGAGGTTTCCAGGTTAGGTGTCGAATTGGAGCTATGGCTGCCAGCCACAGCCACAGCCACAGCGACACAAGATCTGAGCCATGTCTGAGACCTACACCACAGCTCGGGGCAACGCCGGATCCTTAACCTACTGAGCAAGGCCAGAGATGGAACCTGCATCCTCTGGATATTCCTTGGGTTCATTAACTGCTGAGCCACAACAGGAACTCCTCAAAACATTTTAGTTATTGCCAGTATCCCATTCCAGAGGTGGAATGGGCTTGTGGTTAAGTGCTTAGTGGCCGGCGGGAGGGGTGCCGATGTCAGCTTTTTGTAATAGCTGTATGAACTCAGTTAAGTTGCTCAAACTCTGTGAGGCTCACTTTCCTTACCTCTACCTGGAGGGTAATCCCAGTGTCTATGTTATAAGACCATTATACAGATCGGAGTGACCCTGTATAGGACGCACTCAGCATAGCACCTTGCTCAGAGCAAGAGCTCAGATGTTAGTTTTAAATTATAGATATTAATGTCAGCTCTCTCAGCACTGAATTTGGTGGTGCCTTAGTCGTTGGCAGCCAACACCTCTTATGTTAATTACTGAGGAAATTAAATACGGTAGAAACAGATGATCACACTAATCAAATCATACCAGGTATTTATTGCATGCCATTGTTATATTTTAAAGAATCCTACAAGTGTAGACTGAGAAGGGGCTTCAGGGGTCTCATTTTCCCATCTTTCAATGCTTTTTACAATGTTACCACCAAGTGGGCATTTGCTGCTATGCTCACACACCTTCCTAAATGGGGAGATAGTTTACTCACAAGACAAGTGCCTTTTTTTTTTGGTCTTTTTGCCATTTCTTGGGCTGCTCCTGCGGCATATGGAAGTTCACAGGCTAGGGGTTCAATCAGAGCTGTAGCCACCAGCCTACGCCACAGCACAGCAACACGGGATCCGAACCGCGTCTGCAACTTACACCACAGCTCATGGCAATGCCGGATCCTTAACCCACTGAGCAAGGCCAGGGATCGAACCCGAAACCTCATGGTTCCTAGTCGGATTCGTTAATCGCTGCGCCACAATGGGAACTCCCACGTGCCTTTTTTTAGAGATGTCTTTGCCATAACCAGAAATGACCTTCCCTTTAGTTTTTACTTATTAGTTTCCTTCCTTTAGGGCAATAGAAATGGGCCATGTTTTACATCTGGGAATGTAGGCATAGTACCTACAATCTTCAGAGCATTTCAAAGGCCTGAGAAATACTTTTTGAAAAGGCAATGGCTCCAAAATATGAACATGAAAAGTCAAAATTTATTAGTATTTAATGGCATGACCATAATATATAACATTACATCAGTTAGTTACTTGCATATCAACTTGTGTGTAGTTACACCTACCTTTTCTGGAAGGTGGAATGTGAGCATATGTAATATGTTTGCTATCGAGTGGAGAGGAGCCTTAGCAAGTAAGAGTTCCAAGGGTCTTGGAAACTCCTAAACCCACGTTGAAGACAGAACAAATGCCATCTCTTTTCCACCTGAAGAAGGCAGCACCAGGTCATGGATGAATCCTTAGCTCTGGAGATAGACGTGCTTTGAATCTCAGGTTTGCCAGTTAATAGCTGTGTGATCTTAGACAAAGTACCTCTCTGAGACTCACTTTTTCATTTGAAAAATGGGAAAATAATGGTACCTCCTGTTGCGATGAGGATTAAAGGATATTGAGCATGTAAAGTGCTAAGCATCATGTCTGGCCCATAATTGATGCTAGATGATAACTATTAAATTTATAGACTTTAAAGCCCACTGCATCCCACCCCCACTGCCGCTCCACCCCCAGCCAAGTTTTAGGTCCTCTAGAAAAACACTAACTTCTTCCAACTGTCCCAGCCACTTTGGTTGATGGCTGCCTATGTAAACACAGTGTGATAACCCAACAGTGTTCTATTTTATTGATCATTTTCACTGCAAAAAAAAAAAATTAAAAAAAAAAGTTGGACAGTTTTACTATTTAGGCCAAGGAAATAATTACAGGAAAGCAGAATCTGGATTTACGCTGGAAAATGTCATGTATGGTTAAGATGCATGTTTATATAGTTGTTGCAGCAATGTGGTTTTTAAATTCCTTCTGGGTAATAGGAGCAAAGTAAGTGGAAGATAATCTCTTACCTTTCCTTTAAAAGAATAATTTTAGGCAAAGATTATGCATTTAAGATATTAAAATTAGCGTCTGTTAAACCAGGAGTTCTACATTAAAAGGTTTAGGTTTGGGGGCTACCAGAAACTGTGACATTTAAGAAGTTTCAGAGCTTCTGATTCAGCCAGGAAAATGAGTAAGCATGTGTAATTTTCCCCAAAGTGACAATCTCTTGATTTTAGAGATTAGGGCCTGTGCCAATCGCATTCACACTTCCGTCCGTCCCCTGTGCCTGACATAGAGTGGGGTGTAGTACATGTTCATTGAATGGTTAGTCAGATGAATAAATAAATGAATAAAAAGGAAAGAGGAGTTCCTTTGTGGCTTAGCAGGTTAAAGATCCCACTGCTGTGGCTCCGGTTCTATCCTCGACCCGGGAACTTCTACAGGCCATGGCCAAAAAAAAAAAGAAATTAAAATTTAAAAAATGCTTTATTAAAAAAAGAGGGAGTTCCCATTGTATCTCAGTGGTAATGAACCTGATTAGCATCCATGAGGATGCGGGTTTGATCTGAGGCCTCACTCAGTGAGTTAAGGACCTGGTGTTGCCACGACCTGTGGTATAGGACGCAGACATGGCTTGGAGCTGACATTGCTATGGCTGTGGTGTAGGTCGGCAGTTGTACCTCCAATTCGACCCCTAGTCTGGGAACTTCCATATGCTGCAAGTGCAGCCCTAAAAGGCAAAAAAAAAAAAAAAAAAAAAAAAGAAAGAAAGAAGGAAAGAAAGATGGAGACAGACAGACAGAAAGAAAAAAAAGAAAGAAAAGAAAAGCAAGTGAGCCAGCAGCTGGGCAAGGTGAGGGGCTTAGCAGCGACAATGCCCAGGTGAGCACCATGGGAGGCAGCAAAGTTGAAGTGTCTACTTAAAGCTATGTGGACCTAAATTGCAAGACCGTTTCTGTTCTTCACTAAGCGGTGTGACCTTAACTTCCAAATTCTCAGTTGCTTTCTCTGTGTAATCCCTTCTTTAAGACAGTTGTTTGAATGCTACAAGAGATACTGCACTTGAAGGATTTCGCACAGTGTCTGGTCAGGGTAAATTATCGTTATGCTTATAATTATTTTTAGGCAACTAAATAGCCTGTCTTCCTCAGTGAGCAAATGTTAAACTTTTTCAAGAAAATTAACTTTCATTGTCTTTCATAGTCTAATTATAATAATGCCTGCCTGAGTGTTATCATTGTTGTTGCAATTCGGCAGGTCCCTTTAGGGCCCTGTGAGCACAACAAACCACAAATTCAAAATAGATCTTCCTGACAGAAGTCTCCATGTCCTAGAACATAAGCAGTTGGGTTCATTATCTGGATGAAAAAAAAAGGGGTCATCCTAATGTTGATTTGTAAGTGTTTGATAAGTCTTGTTGGTCTCCCAGTTAATTAGTGTAAAGAGTATGGCATAGAATTAATTTCGGGTAGATATAGGCATCTTTAAAATTTTTTTTAAAAATTCATAAAAAGAAAAACACTCAACTCTTCTATGGCTATTTTTCTTCTTAGTGGCAGAGACACAAACCCTGGAGACCCTCTATGGTAAAAACCAAACAGTAAGTAACTGTGTGTGTGTGTGAGCTGACCTCAGGTTCAACTCAGAGAAAAGAAAGCATGGCTTTCAGTTTCCTTCCTGCCCACTCTTTCCTGGGGGAAAAGTGACTTCATCTCCCTTGGCTTCAGTTCCTTGGCTATAACATGTTGCTGATGACAGTTGTAATTGCAGAGGTCTGTTGTAAGGGTGGGGTGAGGTGATGCATGTGAAGTGCCTGGCACACAGTAGGTGCCGGAAAACCAAAAGGAAGAAGCATGAGCATTTTGTCCCTGTTCTCAAATTGCACAACCGTGTACCCCTGGGGAGGGTTCGGACACCCTCCATCTCCCCAGAATATGTTTCTCTTTGTTTCTATTGCAATCCTAATGAAAAAGGTCATCTATTTAAATTTATTTATTGATGATAAGACACCAGCCAGGAATATTCTAAGCCAAAAACGTACGTGTCTTATTAAAAATAAAGCAGTACTTCAATTAACCACAATTTTACTGTATCCCACCTTTTCAGAGTAAAAGGAAAAACTGCTGGGAAGCAAGCCAATAGCAGAGCCTTAAACTCTTTAAAGACATACGTACCCAGGAGTCTGCATTCATTTGACTCAACCTCCGACTTGTGTGTCACAACTGAGGCTCAACATTTTGTGTTTGTTTTGCACTTTTTGCAATCAAGGACCACCTTTTAAGTACCTCTGTGTGCTCACAGTGCTAAAGGCACATTACTTTGCATGATGCATGCCTGTGGTAAATGTCTTTTGAATAAATGATAGAATTAATTCCTTAACTTTTTTTTTTAATGTTTGCTATTATTCTTTTCAAAGGAGGAACATGAACTGAAATTTTAGAAGCAGGATTTTCTATGTGACTCTGAGTTAACAAAATATTCAAATTAATAGAGCAATAGCTATAACATCTACCATTGATTGAGTTTTATCAAGTACCAGGCTCCAAACCAAGCATTTTGTGCTTTTCGTTATTTAATTTTCCCAATAACTTTACAAGATGACAAGTTCTTGGTAATAGAACTGGGATCTGAACCCAAGACTGGCTGAAAAATCCTCATTTTTATTTTTTTAATTTTTTTTTTGGCCACACCTGTGGCATGCAGAATTTCCTGGGCCAGTGATTGAACTGGAGACACAGCAGTAACCAGAGCCACAGCTGTGCCAACTCCAAGTCCTTAACCTACTAAGCCACCAGGAAATGCGAAGTCCTAGCTTTTAAATCACTGTCTTTCTGTGAAAATTGGGATTTCATGGCAAGACACCAAATTGAGATCACTCCAAAATTTCCTAGGAATACCAGGGGATTCTGAAATTCCCTTGCCAGTGGGTGAATCCAAGATGTAGCTGCGATCTATGCCATAGCTGTGGCCACACTGGATCCTTATCCCACTGTGCTGGGTCAGGGATTGAACCTGTATCTCAGCAGTGACCAGAGCCACTGTATTTGAACTCTTAACCTATTGCACCACAGGGGGAATTTCCAAAGCCCATTTTAGTTTGGGGAGAGGGAAGTCCACTTACTAAGGCTCCTTCTCTACCCCCAGCACAAAAAGTCACATCTTATTCCCTTGCTCACTCTAAAGTTTCAACTAATCCCTTTCTTTGAGACTTATCTACAAGGGGGACAGATTGAGAGTCATTTCAAGATCTCTGAACTCCTGTGATACTGTGAAAGAGATGCTCCAATACATATGTCAAGAGGCGATTTCTGGCCATTTACTGAAGTTCTGTTCATGTTTCCACAGGAAATATCCACACTAGCTGATGAATTACAAGGCATGGATGTGACCACCAGAACTGGCCTCTACATTGGAGTAGGGGTCTCTGCTGGGCTGGCTTTCATTCTTATTTCCAGTGCTTTAATTTTCAAATGTAAGTCATTGGATGATGCTACTATCTCCTTTTTTTTTTTTTTGGGTTTTTTTAGGGCCGCACCCATGGTATATGAAAGTTCCCAGCCTAGGAGTCAAATTAGAGCTATAGCTGCTGTCCTATGCCACAGCCACATCAGATTGAAGCTGTGTCTGCGAACTACACCACAGCTCACAGCAATGCTGGATCCTTAACCTACTGAGCAAGGCCATGGATGGAGCCTTCATCATCATGGTTACTAGTCAATTTCGTTTCCCCTGAGCCACAAAGGGAAAACGCCACTACACTCTCCTTCTGATAAGGAACTGTTAATATGGGAACCTTAATATGGGAACCAACACAAACCTAGATAGAAATATTAGTCTCTATTTACACCTAAGGGTGATTAGAATAAATGCTCTTTAATAGTCCCAAACCCTAGAAATATAATAACTTATTTTAATTCATTGCTTTCCATGTAACAGGCAGGCATTATGCTAAATGTTTTGCATCTATAATCATCACCACCTATCTTGTAATGTAGGGAGTACTCTTATCTTTATTTAATGGCTGAGGGGAGTACAACTTAGAGTAAGCTTTCAAGGTTTATCAAGGATTCAGAATCAGTCAGTGGCAAAGTTGGAATTCTCATTCAGGTAGGCTGATTTCTAGTACCTGTTCTCTTACCTTCTGTTAAGAAAATAATGTTTTTAGTTTATTTAATATCCTGTCCAAGTTTATTAGGAAACACAACAATGAATATCACATCCTCTTTGTATTTTTATTTTTTTATTACTCAAATGAACTTATCACATTTATAGTTGTATAATGATCATTCACAGGATTTCCATCCCATAACCCAAGCACATCCCATAACCCAAGCACATCCCCCAACCCCCAAACTGTCTCCGACCATAAGTTTTTCCATATCTGTGAGTCAGCATCTGTTCTGCAGAGAAGTTCAGTCTCTCCTTTTTTCAGTTTCCCCCAGGTCAGTGAAAGCATTTGATGTTGGTGTCTCATTGTATGGCTGACTTCACTTAGCATGATAGTTTCTAGGTCCATGCATGTTGCTAAAAATGCTGGTATTTCATTCATTTTAATGGCTGAGTAATAGTCCATTGTGTATATGTACCACCTCTTCTTGATCCACTCCTCTGTCAATGGACATTTAGGTTGTTTCCATGTCTTGGCTATTGCAAATAGTGCTGCAATGAACATCAGAGTACATGTGTCTTTGCGAGTCGTGGTTTTCCCTGGATAGATGCCCAGGAGTGGGAATGCTGGATCAAATGGTAGTTTTATGTTTAGTTTTCTGAGGAATCTCCATACTGTTTTCCACAGTGGTTGCACCACTTTACAATCCCACCAACAGTGTACTAGGGTTCCTTTTTCTCCACACCCTCTCCAGCAATTATTGTTTGTAAACTTTTGGATGATGGCTGTTCTGGCTGGTGTAAGGTGCTACCTCATCGTGGTTTTGATTTGCATTTCTCTAATATTGAGTGATGTTGAACCTCTTTTCATGTGTTTCTCAGCCATCTGTATGTCTTCTTTGGAGAACTGTCTGTTTAGATCTTCTGCCCATTTTTTGATGGGGTTGTTTGTTTTTTGGTATGGAGCTAACAGAAGGTGTTTATAAATTTTGGAAATTAATCCCTTTTCAGTTGATTCACTTGCAAAGATTTTCTCCCACCTTCTTGTATTTTTCTATCCTCTTTATTTCTCAGGCATGGTCTTTTCAGAGGGGCAGCAGGAATTGTTCCAAGGCTGGGAGTTTAGGGACCATGCAAGTTTGTGTAAAAGATATGAAAGGAGAGTAACAAGGAGTGGGGGAAGTCATGCTTTGTACCCACCCATAGATTACCCCCAAAAGAGAGCTACTTCAAAGAATCAATGCAACAGTTGTGTTCAATTTGCAGTCTTTTCCCAAGAAATTGCTGGAGAAAAATCTTACAACTTAGGTGTGAGGTTTTTAAGTCAGGACATCAAAGCTATGCATTGGCACTCAGTAAAGCCCAGCAGTCCTGTGTCTTTCTAGTGCACTCTCTGAGACAAGCATCACACATTCCACTGCTACTCAAACCTCCCTCCTGTCTCGCTGAACTGAAGTGTTTTTTTTTTGTTGTTGTTGGTTTTTTTTTTTTCTTTTCATTTTTTTGCTTTTAGGGTGGCCCCTGCAGCATATGAAAGTTTCTGGGCTATACCACAGCCACAGCAATGCCAGATCCAAGCTGCATCTGTAACCTACATCACAGCTCACGGCAACGCCAGATCCTTATTCCATTGAGCAAGGCTGGGGATTGAACCCACATCCTCGTGGATACTAGTCAGCTTCATCACCACTGAGCCATGATGGGAACTCCTCTAACCGAAGTCTTTTTTTTTTTTTTTTTTTGCTTTTTAGGGTGGCACCCGTGACATATGGAGGTTCCCAGGCTAGGGGTTGAATCAGAGCTACAACTGCCAGCCTAAGCCACAGTCACTTGGGACCTGAGCCGCATCTGTGACCTATACCACAACTCACAGCAATGCTGGATCCTTACCCACTGAGCGAGGCCGGGATTGAACCTGCAGCCTCAAGGTTCCTAGTCAGGTTCATTTCTACTGTACCACAACAGGAACTCCCCCTGAACCGATGTCTTCAAGGCCGGTTTCAACTGCTTTGCCCCAGCCACAATTTCATTCTCCTTTGATCACTTTCCTCAGAACCATCTCTCTCTTCTATTTCTATTTATGCTATGTTTTATTAGCATAAAAATACGTTCTGGTCCACACCTCTGTCTCCAGCTACTCCCATTTTTCTGCTCTTCCTTCACAGATGTATTTCTCGGAGAAATTGTTTCTGCATCTCACCCCTCTGCACTCTTCAACCCTGCATTTAGCTTCTACACCTGAAGTGCCATGGAAATAGTTCCAAGGTCACCAGTGACCTCCATTCTGCTAAATCCAATAGATACCTCTGTCTTCATTATAGTCTGCAATCTTCACCTCAGTTGACTCTCACTTAGAGTAGCCTTCCTTCTCTGGGCTTCTGAAATACCACTCCATTTGTTGGCTGCTCCTTTTCAGTCATTTTTGTTATTTTCTCACCTTATGTGTGATCTTCAGAGTTGAGGTTTCCCAGGGCCGGCTCTTTTCCTCTCTCCATATACCCTGTGGGTGATGAAGACCTATATTCCCGTATACCTAAATGCCATTCTTCTTCTTCTTCTTCTTCTTTTTTGCTTTTTAGGGCCACACCCATGGCATATGGAAGTTCCCAGGCTAGTGTTCAAATTGGAGCTACAGTTGCTGACCTACACCACAACCACAGCAATGCAGGATCTGAGCCGCATCTGTGACCTACACCACAGCTCACGGCATTGCCAGATCCTTGACCCACTGAGCGAGGCCAGGGATCGAACCTGCCTCCTCCTGGATCCTAGTGGGGTTCATTAACTGCTGAGTTATGAAGGGAACTCCCTTAAATGCTATTCTTAATTTCTCTCTCCACCACTCAGAGTGTTGGTCCTGATGGCCCAGCGGTCCAATGGTTATCTCCACTTCGACGTCTCGCATATCAGTGTGTCTGCAGTGGAGCTCGAGGGTCTATACTCCACCTTCCTGGAACCCAACGTCCCCCTCCCTGGTCCTCTTCCTCACAGTGTTTCACTCTCATTTCTCTGGTTGCTTAAGCAGGAGAGCAGAAGCCATGCTGAAATCCTCTCTTTCGTCACTCCCAACATGCAATCCAATTTCAAGTCCTGCAAAATCTTTCTCCAAAAGGCATGTAAAATTCATTCTCTGGCACCTCTCTGTCACCACCTTATTCTATTTAACTCATTTTTTTTACGTCTTCTTTTAAGTCATTCTCTGCATGGTCGCCAGAGTGATTTTCTTAAAACCCAACCTCATTGTATTTCTGGCCTTCGCTTCTTATATCTTGCAATAAAATCCAAACTCCTGATGGTGGCTTACGAGGTCCTGTAGGATCCAGCCTCAGCCTCCCTCTCAGACTTTTCTCTTGTGCCGCTGTCTTGTTCTAGCCATGGTTTCACTTTCAGCCCCTCACCGCCATCTTTAGCAGGGCTTTAATGTTCATGCTGGCTGGCTCTTCATTTGGCTGAGTAGTCATTCTCTTCTTTCAGAACTGAGCTTAAAGATCATCTCTTCTGGAGAATTCTTTCCTGATTACCTTCTTGTGTATCTGCTCCAAAGTATTGTTACTTTTCTTTTTCTCTTTAGTTAAAATATAGTTGATTTACAATGTTGTGTTATTTTCATGTGTATGGTAAAGTGATTCAGTTGTATATATTTTTATCAGATTCGATTCCACGATGGACTATTATAAGATACTGCATATCTTATTATACAGTTGGTCCTTGTTATTTATCTATTTTATACATAGTGGTGTGTATGTCTTAATCCCATGCTCTTAATTTATCTCTCCCCCAACCCCCTTTGGTAATCGTAAGTTTGTTTTTCATGTCTGTGAGTCTGTTTTGGTTTTGTCAGTTCATTTGTACTAGTTCTTAGATTTCATATATAAGTGGTATCATATAATATTTGCCTTTCTCTGTCTAATTTATCTCACTCAGTATGATAATCTCTAAGTCCATCCATTTTGCTGCAATGCTTTTCTATCACATTACCATTTGAAATTATTTTGTTTCCCTATTTATCTTTTTGCCTTATTTTTTTCTCAAATGCCTCCCTCACTAGAACACAAGCTTTGTGAAGTCAGGGCTAATAATTCACCCTTGCATCCCTGGTGCTTAGCATCCTACCAGACCCGTAGGAGGTGCTTCCAGTATGTGTCGAATGTGAAAAGTGCATCTTTATTACTTTCTAGCATAGTTTATGTCATAAACCAAGACATACACTGATGGTTTGACTTAATTCAATCTAACGGGTGGACCAGTTTTCCCTAAACAAGTCTTTTTGGCTTCAATTGGCCGATTTTATTTTTTATTTATTTTATAAAATCACTATTTTATTTAATTTTATTTTTTGTCTTTTTAGGGCCACACCTTTGGCATAGGGAAGTTCTCAGGGTAGGGGGTGAACTAGAGCTACAGTTGCTGGCCTACACCACAGATACAGCAATGTGGGATCCCCTACCCACTGAGTGAGGCCAGGGATGGAACCTGAATCCTCATGGATACTAATTGGATTTGTTTCTGCTGTGCTACAATGGGAACCCCCTATGAAAGCATTTTAAATTGACTTTCTTTTCCCTTTTTACCTAGGGTATTCTGATAGCAAGGACAACTTACAAAATTCAAGGTAAGAATAGTGGGTGGGAGAGGTGAAGGTGGGAATCCTGGAGGCCCCCCGCTCTAATCTGGGCTTTGATCTTTGCTCTTGGAAGTCCTGCCCTGAGACTTCGGGATCTAAGTTTTTACTGCCTTCTTTCTGCATTAGGCCTGTCCTTATGAAATGTAAATTTAACATGTTGCTCTCTTTTATTCTCGATCCCTCTCCCTTCTTTAATCCTAAAGTTATATGGCATAGAATTTATCTCCCCATTGATAGGAAAGGCTTATTGATTTCTGTCTTAATGGGCTTTTTCCCTGAACCTTCAGCTGATTGAGCAGTTATGTCTAGGCTCTGGGTGGCCATTGGTTTATTAAAGTGAATAGGAAACCCAAAGTCTACTCTCAGGGCTTTTTTTTTTTTTTTTTTTTTTTTTTTTTTGCTTTTAAGGCCGAACCCATGGCACAGGGAAGTTCCCAAGCAAGGGGTTGATTTGGAGCTGTAGCTGCCCTCCAAAGCCACAGCCACACCAGATGTGAGCCACATGTGCAACCTACACAGCAATGCCCACTGAGCAGGGCCAGGGGTCAAACCCATGTCCTCATGGATACTAGTCAGGTTCATTACTGTTCAGCCACAATCGAACTCCTACTCTCAGTGCTTTTTACAACCCAGCCTAGCTGTTCTTAACTCTGATTGTCTATTAAAGTCACCTAGGGCACCTAAGCATACTATTGTTAACCCAAGAGCAAATAAATCAGAGTCTTTGGGTATGAGGCCAAAGCATAGGTATTTTTCTAAAAACTTTCTGTGTGATTCTAATGTACAAACATGGTTGAGAACTACTGGTCTATTCTATTGCTGTCTTAGCCTCTATTCCTGATTACAGTATACATATGCACTCACACAGAGCCCTGTTCCAAATACACGTAGCTTACATAACTTTAGATTTCAATGCCATTTAGCACATGGGTAGAAGGCAGTATATTTCAAGAAAAAGTGATTCTGCCCATTGAATGCTATCTAAACCACTAATAATTTTAGACTAAGTCTAGACAGTGTAATTATGAAGACAAAATAGTCTGCAGTAAGAAAGTCAAATAAGACCAAATAAAATATTTAATTACCAAAGCCTTTATATTATCTGTGCTAGTATTATTTATTAGAGTTGAAATTTGGAGTTCCCTGGTGGCCTAGTCATTAAGGACTTGGCATTGTCACTGTGGCTCAGGTTTGATCCCTGGCCTGGGAACTCCCGAAGGCCATGGGTGTGGCCTAAAAAAACAAAAACAAAAACAAAAACACGGTGAAATGTGAAATGGGATACTATTTATATGCGCTCATTTTGTATGAAATTATTATTTGGCTAACATTCTCCACCTGTAAATGTAAACACCATAGAAAATTTGGAACATGCCTGCCGCATCGACAATGGTATTATCTAGCACACACCTGTTCCTTACTAAGCATTTAATAAATATTTGAAGAGTGAATGAGTAAATGCTCCTTGCAGAAACCCTGTGAGACAGAGGACTTATTATTCCCACTTTTTAGATGAGGACCCTGAGACACAAAGTTTACTAATAGACAGCCTCTGTGCAATTTTTGCATTTTGTTCACTGTTCTGTCTCATGATGCATAGAACAGTATGTGACCTACTAAAAAGTTCTTGAATGAATAAACGAGAAAAGCAAGCCCAACTTACCCAAGGTCGTATGGGTGGTAAGCAGCGGGGTTAAGATTCAAATTCAAATCCCGGAGTTCCCGTTGTGGCTCAGTGGTTAAAGAGTCCGACTAGGAACCATGAAGTTTCAGGTTCGATCCCTGGCCTTGCTCAGTGGGTTAAGGATCCGGCGTTGCCATGAGCTGTGGTGTAGGTCTCAGACAAGGCTTGGATCCCACATCGCTGTGGCTCTGGCGTAGGCTGGCAGCTACAGCTCTGATTAAACCCCGAGCCTGGGAACCTCCATATGCTGTAGGTGCGACCCTAGAAAAGACAAAACAAACAAATAAACAAAAAACAAATTCAAATCCCACTGGATCCATAGCACATTTATATCTTTTACTTGGGAAATAGTTCAAGCCCACAGAATGATTGAAATAGTGTCTGGAACAGTAGAACCTGTCACTTAAAACATCATTTAATGTTTTGTCATGTTTATCTGTTTCTCTATTTACACACACAATTTTTTTTTCTTTCTAAACCATTTGTAAAGTTGTTTCAGACACCTTGACAGTTCACCTAAACACCGTAGTCTCTACTTGCTCAGAATAAGGATATTCTCTTCGGTAACACAACACCCCCCCCCCCTTTTTTTTTCTGGCCTCACCCAGGGCATACGGAAATTCCCAGGCCAGAAATTGAATCCAAGCTGCAGCTACAACCTACACCACAAGCTGCATCCTTAACCCACTGCACTGGACAAGGGAGCCAACCTGTACTTCTGCAGCTACCCAAGTCACTGCAGAGATAACGCAGGATCCTTAACCCACTGCATCATGGCAGGAACTCCAAGTGCCATTCTGATACTTAAGAATATTTGGATTAATTCCAATTTGTTCAGTTATGCCCCAGACTATTTCATGGTTATTTAGTGTCGTTCCCCACCCCCCCACCCCTAGTCAAGACCTGATCAGGGATGAGATACTGCCTTGCTATCTCTTCAGCAAAATCCATTCTCTTAACTCCACGGTATGTTGCCTGGGACATGCTTAACTCAAGCGTTTTATTTCCGCAGCCTTGTCACTTTGGCCAACCTCCCTCCCCCGGGGTTATCAAATACAGTAGCGGAGGGGATGAACTCAGAGGACAACGTCTATATCATTGAGGAGAACGCATATGAGATGGAGGACCCTTACGAGTATGAGTTCTGCTACGTCACCAATGGGCAGCAATCCTGACAGCCTCCGGGCTGGTCCCTTCCTGCACCACCAGATCCAACCACTTCCTTTGGGGCCTTGGCGTTGTCTTCATTGCAAACTCTGAGATGTGTCAGCTGACTGGCTTTGGAGAGTCTGTCCTTGGCCACTGAGCAGAGTGTTTCCATGTTCTGAAGATAACTATCTCACCTGAGGATTGAACTGGGATCTGAACTGGAATTAGATAGGCATGACATTTCCTCTGGGTTCCAGCCAACAGGGCCACCCAACTCAGAGACTGTATAGGGATATTGGCACTCACATGGGCATTTATAGAGAGTAGGACATTTAACATGGGGTCTCTGGAATTCCAGGGTATTGTTACATGATGAGTGCAGGAAGCTTCTAGAAAGATAGGGAAAATTATGTACTGAGATATGTAGGATTTTTTGTTTTTTTGCTTTTTGTTTTTGTTTTTTGGGTACAGGAAGTCTAAAAGGGCCACTGATTCTCAAGGAGGTCTTTCACCCATGAAAGGCTGAAAAACTACTGGGATAGGACTAGACGGTCTCAAAGGTCCCCTTTGAGTCTCAAAGTTTACACGTCTTTGAATTTTAACTCTGTAATAGTAAACATCACTGCACAGCTCTCCGTGGCCTCAGCTAAGAAGTCTGCTCAGCACAGCAAGGCCTGTGGTGGGCAGGAGCTCCTGGAGAAAAAGGAAGTATGCTCCATGTGTGTTGATAAGTTTTGCTTGTGGTATACTCAAAGAGAAAGATTTCTGACCAAGTTCTCCATTCATGGAGAGAACTGGAGCTGGGTTTTTCATGAAAGAAGAAGCAGAGACTGGGACACACATTCTGTTCTCTGGTGGAAACAAAGTCAAGAGCTCCAGCAGTTCGTATTGGTCAGCGCCAGACCCCTTGATGGATCTCTCTCCACTTCCAAGATGGTGGAGAGAGACAGTCTGTCCTGCCTATTTGTTTCCTCCCAGTCTTGGCACAGCTCTGACACATAACAGAGATTTATTAAATACATTTGGAGCGAAAAAAAAAAATGAAATAAGCAGAAGGGCACCTTTCTGGAAAGACTTTTCCATTGGAAAGTTCAGATAGAGCTCTACAACATCACTTCTTGGGGAACTCAAAAGTACTCCTAAGCCCCATTTCTGCTCTTATCCAGGTTCCTTTTTTTTTTTTTTTTTTTTTCCTCAGCATCATCTCCCAGCTCAGGTCCTTGGACATCTGTTACTCTTCTGTCTTTTCCCCCTTTCTGCTGAATAAATCAACAGTATGGACCCGTGGCTCCCTGAAAATTGCCTTCCACAGGTGCTGACTAAACTGCTACTGTGGCATGTACAGGAGATGTTGGTCACCAAGGATGCTGGCAGCCTGTTTATTACAGTGTTTGGGCTGCATCTAGACAGTCTGGGGAAGCACCGGCTTTCTACAGGGAGATATGTAAGGGGGGGGGGGGGTGGTCATTGTGCAACGTGCCAGGCAGTGGCTCTCACACAAGCTGAAAAATTAATCTTGAGTGTTTTGAAGTTATGAAATTCCAGAGGGAAGGGACTTTAGGTCGCATTTTGTTCAGATCAATGATTCCCCCACAAACGGGATTCTTATCCTACAAAAATGTTTAAACAAGCGTCTGTATACTAGACAATCACTGCAGTGATGTTTGTGAGAGATTTTTTCATCAACGGGGAAGTGGTTGATTATTGTAGTTGGTCAACACATTGGTGCAGTTAAGAAGAATTAGGTAGTTTCATCACTGTTTTGCTAATTCAACAAATATTGAGTGCTTACTACACATCATGTACTCTGGGACTGAGATCATAGCGACCAAATAGGCATTGCCCTGACCTCGTGGAACTTCTGGTCAACCTGACAGAACGGAGGACTTAGTCCATTCATTCAGTGAACATTTTTTGGGAGCTACTTTGTACCAGGCGGTGTTTGAGTACCTAGAAATACAACAGTGAAGGAAACAGGCAAAATCTCTGCTCTCACAGAACGTGGGTTAACTGGTCAAAGGAGAAATCTATATTGCTAAGTCAAAAGGGAAAAAGGATCCTAGGATAGTATGTATACTTAATGCTATTTTTTTCTTTTGCCGTAAAGTAATCCATTAGAATATACCCAAATTAATATGATTACTCTGCAGGGGCAAATAATCAAGAGATAGACTTTCAATTTTTTTTCCCTTTCGTGTGCTTGTATAATTGTTTAAATTATTTTCTTCATATTTTTTGTCGTAAAAGAATAGATTTAAGTATTAGAGCAATGCTTTCCTCTCCACCCTCCTCCTCACAGGAAGAGATGAAGACTTGGATAGGTTAAGCTCAAGGTCAAGGCCGGCAGTAAATTGCAGCAATATTTGAGACATGTCAAGGTTCCACCAGGGCTTGGGACCCTGATTTTCAGGATGGGAGACACTCTACACAAATTATTTGGAATGAGGAAGATGGCAGAAAGGGGAAGAAACTATAAAGCTACTTCAAAGGGTCTAGGAGATGACAAGAGGTAACTTAAAACCAATGAAGGGAGTTTCCACTGTGGCTCAGCAGATTAAGAATCCACCTAGTATCCATGAGGATGTGGGTTTGATCCCTGGCCTCACTTAGTGGGTTGAGGATCTGGCATTGCCACAAGCTGTGATTTAGGTCACAGATGTGGCTTGGATCTGACGTTGCTATGGCTGTGGTGTAGGCCAGCAGCTGTAGCTCCAATTCGACTCCTAGCCTAGGAACTTCCATATGCTGTAGGTACAGCCCTAAAAAAACCAAACCAAACCAACCAAACAAACAAAAGCCCAATGCAATAAGATTGAATGTGTGGTTTGCCCTTAGACGTGCCTTAGGATTTTTCTTTTGTAGCTCTACTCTAGAGACCCACAAGACAAAAAGGGGATCTCTGACCTTTTCAGACTGCAAAACTAAAGTCTTACCATGTTTTATCTGCCTATCATTCCTCACGTTAGAATTCCCAAGACAGAAATTCCATGTGGTTCAACTTGTCTCAAAGTTATTTGGGGGATCTGCTCATGCCTATTCCCATTTAAATTTAATTTTCATTTAAATTTGAATTAAAAAAATGGCATAGTATTCTCTGCTGTTCTAGCAGTTAAGGATCTGGTGTTGTCACTATTTTGGCACAAGTTTAATCACAGGCCTAGAAACTCTGCATGACAAGGGGGTAGCAAAAAAAAAAAAAAAAAAGAGTACAGGTTAATTTTCTCTCCAGATTTCTACTATGAAAGTCTTTCTGGAGCTAAGTAGAGAAGCACAGAGCTGTAGTTTTTTGATTTTCCATCATGCTATTCTGGGACTCATTTGGGAGGTGGGGAAAAAGAGAGAGGCAGCTGGACCATTTGGTTGGACAATTCTCAAGCTTAAGGAGGGCTCAGACATGGGCTTATTTTCACCTGAACCCCTGTGCAAGGAGCAGTATGAGTCAGAAATGTTAGTTTCAGGATTCTAGATCCTCTGTATCTTTTTCTCAGTCATACTGGTTGCAGTTATAAAGGTCACTCTAAGTCACTCATTTACATTGTAGTGGTTTTCTTTTGTAAATTCTTGGTCAAATTCCTTCTGCTTGTGGTGTGACTCCTTTTCCAGAGAAAGCAGTGAGGTTTAAGAAAAGCAGTGGAGTTCTTGCTGTGGCGCAGTGGTTTAGGAATCTGACTACAGTGGCTTAGGTTGCTGCAGAGGTATGGGTTTGATCCCCAGCCTGGGTGATTCAGTGTCCCTGCAGGCATAGGGCACAGCTGTGGCTTGAATTCATTTCCTGGCTTTGGAACTTCCATATGCTGTGGGTGTGGCTAGAAAGCGAAAAATTTTTTTTTTAGTTTAAAAAATGTACACAATGTAATACTACTCGGCCATACAAAATAATGAAATAATGCCATTTTGCAGCAACATGCATGCAACTAGAGATTCTCATATTAAGTGAAGTCAGAAAGAGAAAAACATACCACATCATATCACTTAGATGTGGTTTCTAAAATGTGGCACAGGTGAACCTATTAATAGAAGAGAAACAGACTCACAGACATAGAGACAGACTTGTTGCCGAAGGGGAGGGAGTGGGATGGAGAAGAATTTGGGGTTATTAGATGTAAACTAATACATTTACAATGGATAAGCAATGAGATCCCACTGTATAGCACAGGGAATTTTATCTAGTCTCTTCTAGACCATGATGGAAGATATTATAAGAAAGGGAAGGTATATATATATATATATATATATATGTATATATACATGTATGACTAGGTCACTTTGTCATACAGCAGAAATTGATACAACACTGTAAATCAACTCAAATAAAATTTTTTTTAATTAAAAAAATGGCTATTGAAGCTATTCAGATGTGATGGTGGTGGTACGTGGGATAACTAACTTTTCACAGGATTTTAATATAATTGCTTTGTGTGTGGGTTACCTTTGGAAAATATTTTATTGCGGTTTTATAGGCAACCCTTAACAACAAATCTTGTAATTGTGTATTTGAATTCAAATTCTCATGCATTTGAAACCTAGTTCTTGTAAAATACACAGATTTTTACACATCAATGCAATGTTGCTCTTCATTTGGTCAGTTCTGAAATATCCATGTATTTATCTACCCATACAGAACCTGTTTTTAATTTTATTATCCAAAGTGACTTGCCATTCCTTCTCACTGGCATGCTGAATTTAGTTCTTGTTCTGAAAACCCTTAACGAAGTAACAACTATATAAATGTAGGTGAAGGTCGATATATATATATATATTTTGTTTGTTTGTTTGCCTTTCCTAGGGCCACTCTCACAGCATATGGAGATTCCCAGGCTAGGGGTCCAATCAGAGCTGTAGCCACCGACCTACGCCAGAGCCACAGCAACACGGGATCCGAGCCGCGTCTGCAACCTACACCACAGCTCACGGCAACGCCAGATCCTCAACCCACTGAGCAAAGCCAGGGAGCGGACTTGCAACGTCATGGTTCCTAGTTGGATTTGTTAACCACTGCGCCACAATGGGAACTCCAAGGTCGATATAGTAATAACGTAGATTTTCAGTTCATTTCTTTCTCGCAAAATTCACCAGGAGATCTTAGCGAAAGTCTCTTGAACTTAGTATTGGCTAATGCTGAGGGCAGAAGCAAGGAGCCAATGCAACCGTGAGGGGGCTTTCAAAGCTGATGGCCGTCCAGACCTCAGTGAGGTCCTGCAGGGGTGGTGCCTCTCCTCCTCCCCTCCAGCAAACCTCCCACTCCAACAAAAATTCCTGGTGCCTCAGAGGCGGCCAGATAACTGCGACTCACCATGGGAGAAAGGAGTTTTCTGAACGGATGGAATTGCAGGTAAAAACTAAGGAATATGATATGTAATGATCCTAGCTGCTGTATTTGAAGCAAATGTGTTTACGAGGTACTCTGAGTGGGTGAGCTAATCGGAGCCAATTGTTTTACGGTGCGTTGAGATTCCAAGTAAGGATTGCTAGGTTTACAGAGTACTTGTTTCCCTTATTGGTGTTTTTTAGGTTTTTATTTTGAAATAATTTGAGAATTGCTGAAAAATTGCAACAATGGTACAGAGAGTTCCTGTGTTCAGCAGTTTTTTTGGTTAACGGCTTGCGTAACTGTGGTACATTTGTCAAAATAAGAAATTAACATTTTGGTACATGACTGTTAAACTGCAAGCTTTGCTTTTTTTCCTACTTACTGGCTTTTAAATTTATTTATTTTTTTGTCTTTTTAGGGCCGCATCCGCAGCATATGGAGGCATCCAGGCTAGGGGTCGAATCCGAGCAGTACACCTGTGCAAAGTCACAGCAACTGGGATCGGAGCTATGCCTGTGGCCTAAACGACAACTCATTGGAACACCAGATCCCTAACCCACTGAGAGAGGCTAGGGATTGAAACTTCATCCTCATGGATTTTAGTCAGATTGGGTTCCACTGAGCCATGACAGGGACTCCCTAAAATTTTAAATTAAGTGCTTGTTTTGAAGTTCCCCATGTGGGGCAGCGGGTTAAGGAGGTGGCATTGTCACTGCAGCAGCTCAAGTCACTGCTGTGGCGTGGGTTCTTCCCCTGGCCCACAAACTTCTGCATGCCATGGGTGCGGGCAAAAAAAAAAAAAAAAAAAAAAATTTCAGTGCTTTTTGAAAAATAGAGTTAAATTAAAAGTGAGGCCTTTCCTTTGTGGCTCAGCCGAAACAAATCTGACAAGCATCCCTGAGGACACAGGTTCTATACCTTACCTCGATCAGTGGGTTAAGGATCCGGTTCATTGCCATGAACTGTGGTGTAGAACACAGACGTGGCTCAGATCCCGCGTGGATGTGGCTGGAGGCTACAGTTCCAATTAGACCCCTAGCTTGGGAATATCCATATGCCTCCCGTGTGGCCCTAAAAAAATAAAATAAAATAAAGTGAAAAGCTCTATTCCTGTGTTCTCCACTAAAATCTCCACTCCCCTGGAGCAATCCTTCTAGGCCAGCACTGTCTGGTGGAAATACAATGGCTTTTTTTTTTTTCTTTTTTAAATTTTCCCTATGCATAAATATTGAGCAGGTTTTATTCCCATTTCGAATAAGGATGCAAGGAATATTCTTTATACAGAAACCTAAGTGCATTTATTTACTTCCAAGGTATAGAATTCTAGATAGGAAATTCCCGTGTCAAAGGCTGTGATTGTATTTGAAATATCATGACAATAGAACAATGGTAGATTTTTAGACGAATATAACCAGTGTATTGCTAAATACATATTATCGTTCTCAAGGCAGTGATTCTTAGAAAGAAATTTATTCCAGAAATGTCCCTTTTCCTAAAAATAATTTGACTTTGGTTTTTGAAATTTGGCTTAAGAATCAATTTAAGCTAAAATACCTAGGCCGAGTGACTCTCAGGCGCCTTACTCCTTTGTAATCACAGTTATATATTCATGCATTCATTTCCCTCTCCTTATTTCCCTCCTTCCGTCCCTCCATCCCTCCATCCATCCAAGCTTGGTATTCCCCTATTCCACTTTTGCTCTGATAATTGTTCTCAACTGTGGCCCAAGTGTTTTTCTTTTAGAAATCATCAACCAGGTTCAATTACCCTGTTATTTAAATCTTTTCAACAGTGTCCCCTGGGATTGGATTTCTTCTGACCTCACCAAACCCTCCGTATTCTTTATTATCATCCATACTAGTTTATTTCTGCTGCTAGAACAGATGGGGTTTTTGTCGGTTCCTGCACCTTTTTAATGAAGTTGTGTCCCGTGTAGGTGCTTCTTTCAGACTGTTTGCAGAGCTCTTTCTCATTTTTGAGTTTCTCTGAACACACCATCAAAAGCACCAACTGGCTCCTCTCTACTCCAGTTTATTTGCTACGTAATTTATTTGATTCTGACATTCTAATTGTTGACATTTTTGTGATTTGTCTGTCATGACCCTTACCTGGAAAGTAAACTGTCATTCATCTCATAGCCCAAGGGCCTAGTGCAATGCTTGATTTGTAGTGGATACTAAAAGAATCATTTACTGAATGAATGAAAGCATATATGCCTGCTATTTTGGAAACTCCAGCCATCTTACAGGTGCCACAGATAATTCACAGATTTGTAAGTTTTTCCTTCACTGAGGTCATAGTGACCGGGGCAGCCTGATAACCAGCAAATTGTTATTATAAAAGACAATAGCATTAGCAGACCTGCATATTAGATTCTGAGTGATACAGAAAAGCATGTTTTGGTAATTTTTTCCCCTTATCCTGGAAATACCAATCCTTTTCTTTACCACTTCTTTAACTCAATAAAATTCTAGGTGACTCTCATAGAATAAGGATAGCCTGGCATAAGCAGGCGCTCAAATATTAATTGGGTAAATACATGAAGTGGCACAAGTGACATGGATTCCAACAGCAAAAAACATACAGTGACCCAATGTCTTTTCTGCTTTGGAGAAAAACATGTGCTTTGCATTATAACCCCTTGTATATTTATTAAAGCATATTTTATAATCACCATCTTTTTAGATAATTGGTGACCTCTGAATGTTGCTATAGGCACCTTAACTTGCTTTCTTTTCTGTTTGCCTGGGATAAAGAAAAGGATGGTTGTGATTAGGCATGAAAAACACATTATATGGAGTTCCTGTTGTGGCGCAATGGAAACAAATCCAACTAGTATCCATGAGGATGCAGGTTTGATCCTTGTCCTTGCTCTGCGGGTCAGGGATCCAGCATTGCTGTGAGCTGTGGTGTAGGTCACAGATGTGGCTTGGATCCTGTTTTTGTACTAATGTGCAGTTTGGGGACTTTTCTTCTTCTTCTTTTTTTTTTTGTCTTTTAGGGCCACACCTTTGGCATATGGAGGTTCCCAGGCTAGGGGTTGAATCAAAGCTGTAGCTGTCGGCCTACACCACAGCCACAGCAAAACAGGATCCGAGCAATGTCTATGACCTACACCACAGCTCATGGCAACGCCGGATTCTTTAGCCACAGAGCGAGGCCAGGGATCGACCTTGCATCCTCATGGATACTAGTCAGATTCGTTTTTTGCTGAGTCACGATGGGAACTCTGTTTTTTATTTTCTTTAGTTAAAACATTTTGTGTATATTATATAAGCAATCCATTGGTACATTCTTGTTGTAAAATGCTCAAATGAAACGTAAATATAGAGCCTTCCACTAAACGTCCCCCTTGTCTCAGCTTGCTTGCCTGCCAGAGAGTTCACTGCACAGTTTGAGCACATAAGTCTTTCCCATGGTTTTCCCATATAGATACATATGCATATACATACTCTGTCATTTGGTCTCAGTGCTTTACAAAAATGGGTTCTTGGGAAATAGATCGTTCTGTGAGTTTTTTTTTTTTTTTTAACTTACCGTTTCTTGGAAAGAGTTCCATGTGAGTGTCCCAATAAAATGTTGACTTTCTTTTTCAACATACATAGTTAATCAGCAGAGGGTTCTTTTGCCATTGTGCTAGGTCTCCATGCTCACCACCAACATGGTGCCTTGACAAAAGTTTTGACAGAGCTCACATTACATTTTGAATAATTGCTACTAGCACAAGAGTTTACTTGGTCCCTAAGTCCTGTGGTCTTGGTTTGGGGAAGTACTGAGTTCTTTTGAAAACTCCCAGAACCCTGACAACCCAATGCTTTTAACTTTTTTGATCCACTTTCCCTAAAATGGATGGAGATTCCTGTCTCACAGGCATGTGATAAAGCACCAGGCCACACTGGTTGAAAGTGAAAGTCTTCACCCCCAAACAAATCTTTGTTGTTGTCAGTGTATTTGGTGGAAAACATTATTGTGGTTTCAGGGAGGAGGAAGAAGGACCCATTGTCTCATAATTTCTTGTGAAATGTTCTCCTCTACCCAAGGTAATGCCCTCTAGCTGTGTGAGCAGGAACTCACAACTTGAACATTCATTGAGGTGGTATTTTAATATTTGGAAGATGGGTATAAATTACAACGTGGCACAGTGTAGCATGACTCCATTCTTTTTAAAATTGAAGAAGAGTTGATTTATAACATTGTGTTAATTTTAGGTGTAGAGAAAAGTGATTCAGTTATCTATCTATCTGTCTATCTACCTATCTATCTATGTAGATATACATGTAGATATTTGAGACTATTTTCCATTATAGGTTATTACAAGATAGTTAACACAGTTTCCTATGCTGTAGTAAATCCTTGTTGCTTTTCTATTTTATATATGATAGTGTGTATCTGTGAATCCCATGCTCCTAATTTATCCCTCCCCCCACTTTTCCTTTGCAAATCCTTAGTTTGTTTTCAATGATGACTTCATTCTTATTAAAGGTGGTAATTTGGGAGTTCCTGTTGTGGCTCATCAGGTTAAGAACCAAATACAGAGCCTGCGAGGATGTGGGTTCAGTCCCTGGCCTTGCTCATCAGGTTAAGGATCCAGCATTGCTGCAAGCTGTGGTGTAGGTCGCAGATGAGGCTTGGAACTGGTTTTGTTGTGGCTGTGGCATAGGCCTGCAGCTGCAGTTGCAGCTCCAGGCTGGGAACTTCCAGATGCTGCAGCTCTGGCCCTAAAAAGAAAAAAAAAAAAAAAAAACAGAAAAGATGGAGGTTGTTTTCCTATACTTTAAAGGGCAGAGACTATTCGGTTTGCTTTGTCTATTTAGAATATTCCATTGCTTAGTATGGGGTGCTTGACAAATATTTGGTGAAATAGTATTTGTTGAGGGATAAGAACAGTGGAGAAGTGTAGGTGAACCTGGCTTTCACTTCTGCTTTTGTCCTGAGAGACTTCTATGGGTCCCCTCCTCAGTTTCTCTCTTTGGTCTTCCGTTTATTCATCTATAAATCTAGGGAGTTGGCCCTAGGTAGTCTAAGGTCCCTTCATATACAAACAGTCTCAAAGTCTATATAATTTTTCAGGCCTAGAGTTTGACCCCAAATCAAGATCTGTGCTGAATCTTTTCAAAAACAGCCTACATAAAAAAGAATAAAATAGGAGTTCCTGTCTTGGCTCATTGGAAATGAATCTAACTAGCATCCATGAGGATGCAGGTTCAATCCCTGGCCTTGCTCAGTAGGTTAAGGATCTAGTATTGCTGTGAGCTGTGGTGTGGGTTGCCGACATGACTCGGATCCGGCGTTGCTATGGTTGTGGTGTAGGCCAGCAGCTACAGCTGTGATTCAACCACTAGCCTGGGAACCTCCATATGCCGTGAGTGTGACCCAAAAAAGGAAAAAAAAAAAAAAAGAATAAAAATACCTAGGAATATACTTAGGTATTCCAAAACCTCTACTTGGAAAACTGTGACAGAGACTGAAGATGACTCAAATGGAAAGTTAGGCTGTGTTCTTGGATTGGAAGAATTAAAATTGTTAAAATGATCGTATTGCCCAAGGTAATCTACAGATCAGTACAATCCCTATCAAAATACCAATGGCCTTTCTCAAAGAATAGAAACAAATAATTGTAAAATTTGTATGAAAATATGAAAGACCCTGAATAGCAAACAATCTTGAGAAAAAAGAACAGAGCTGGAAGTATCATGCTCCCTGATTTCAGACTTCACTACAAAGCTTTAGTAATCAAACAATACGGTACAGGCACAAAACCATACACATAGACCAATGGAACAGCCTAGAGAGCCCAGAAACACCCATACACTTATGGTCAATTAGAGTATGACAAAGGAGGCAAGAATATGCAATGGAGGAAAGACAGTCTTCAGTCAGTGGTGCTGGGAAAACTGAACAGCTACATTAAAAGAATGAAATTAGTAGATCTTTAATATGACATACAAAGATAAACTCTAAATGGTCTAAATGTAAGACCAACCATAAAACTCCCAAAAGAAATCCTAGGCAGAACACTCTCTGACATAAACTGTAGCAATATCTTTTTGCTTCTGTCTCCTAAAGCAATGGAGACAAAAGCACAAATGAACAACTAGGACCTAAGGAAACTTAAAAGCTTTTGCACACCAAAGAAAACCATCACCAAAAAAAGAACATAGTAAGTAGGATAAAATAGTTTCTTTTTCTTTTTTTTTTTTTTGCCATTTTGTGGGCTGCTCCTGTGGCATATGGAGGTTCGCAGGCTAGGGATCGAATCACAGCTGTAGCCGCCGGCCTACACCACAGCCACAGCAACTCAGGATCCAAGCCGAGTCTGCAACCCACACCACAGCTCTCATCAACACTGGATCCTTAACCCACTGAGCAAGGCCAGGGATCAAACCCGCAACCTCATGGTTCCTAGTTGGATTCGTTAACCACTGAGCCACGACAGGAACTCCGGGATAAAATATTTTCGAATGATATAACCAATTATGGGTTAATATCCAAAATACATAAATAGCTTATACAACTCAACATCAAAATCAAAACCAAAAAAAAAAAAAACCTCCCACAAACAATCCTATTAAGAATATGCAGAACTGACTGAATAAACATGTTTCCAAAGAGGACATGCAGTGGTACATCCAGCAGGCACAGGAGCTGTTCTACATTGCTCATCATCAGGGAAATGCAAATCAAAACCGCAGTGAGATAGCACCTCCCACCTGTCAGAATGGCTTTCAGAAGGAACACAAAAATAAATGTTGGTGAGGATGTGGAGCAAAGGGAATATTGTACCCTGTTGGTGGGAAGGTAAATTTGTTGCAGGAAGGGGGACCCCTTCCAGGGCCTGAGCGTGGGCTCTTGTCTAACACTTAGAAATGAATTGTTTGAGGAGGCACAAGTGCTGACCAAGCAAGAGACTTTATTGGGAAGGGCGCTTGGGTGGAGAGCAGCAGGGTAAGGAAATCCAGGAGGACTCCTCTGCCATGTGGGTCACAGGCTCCAGTTTCATGGGAATGGGATTGATTTCTGGGTTGCCTCTGGCCAATCATCTTACTTGGTTGGCCCAGGGTCCCTCTAGGTGGCACGCACATCTCTCAGCCCAGATGGATTCCAGCACCTAGGATCCTGGGAGTTTGGTTGTCTCCTCCCTCTCCTTTTGACCCCTCTCTATCATCCCAGTTAGTCCTCAGGGCAGCAGCCCTTCCTTATCAGGGCCTCTTGTTGTGAGACAATACATTTAAGCAGTTATTATCCTGTCTGGCCAAGGTGTGCTGTTTCGGTCAGTGGTCCTCTAAAAAATTCATGCAGCTGCTCTGCAAAACAGTATGTGGGTTTTTCAAAAAGTGAAAAAGTAGAACTACAGTGTGATCAAGTAATTCCACTCTTGGAAATATATCTAAAAAAGTCAAAAGCATGAATTTGAAAAGATACATGCACCCCAGTGTTCATAGCAGCATTATTTACAGTTGCCAAGACATGGAAGCAACCTAAGTGTCCATCAACAGGATAAAGAAAATATGATATATGTGTACAATGGAATTTTACTCAGCCACAAATAATAAGAATTTTGCCATTTGCAGTAACACGGATGGGCTTGGAGGGTATTATGTTACATGAGGTGAATCAAACAGAGAAATACAAATACTGTATTATATTATTTATATGTGGAATCTAAAAAAATAAACGAGTCAATATAAGCAAAAAAGGAAACAGATTCACAGATACAAAGGACAAACTAGCGATTGCCAGTGGGGAGAAGTGAGGTAGGCATTAAGAGATATAAACTATTATGCATAAAATAAACTACAAGGTTATAGTACAACACAAGGCATATAGCCAATATTTTATAACAACTATAAATGAAGTATAACCTTTAAAAATTATGGGGTTCCCTTGTGGCACAGTGGGTTAAGGATCCAGCATTGTCACTAGAGCGGCTTGGGTCGCTGCTGTGGCACGTGTTCAATCCGCATGCTGTAGGCGCAGCCAAAAAATATTGTGAAGTATTGCATTGTACACCTATAACTTATATAATATTGTATGCCAATGATATGTCAAAAAAATAAATACAAGCAAGCAGCCTAGCAGAGAACAAATATTATTCCAGCCCACTAAGATTTCCTGGTAAACTATTTATGTGGTTCAAATCCAGCAAAAAGATTGGTATGCTGGTAAGTCTGACTTTCGTTTGTTTGTTTTGCTTTTTAGGGCTGCACCCGAGGCATATGGAAGTTCCCAGGCTAGGGGTCGAATCAGAGCTACAGTTACCCACCTAGGCCACAGCCACAGCCACACAGGATTGGAGCCATGTCTGTGTCCTACACCACAGCTCACAGCAATGCTGGATCCTTAACCTACTGAGCCAGGCCAGGGATCAAACCCACATCCTCATGGAATCTAGTCGGGTTGTTTCCTCTAGGCCACAAGAGGAACTTCTGGAGAAGCCTGTCTTTTAAAGATACTTTTCAACATTCTTATGTAAAGGTGTGGCAAAGAGATAAAGAATAGATTTGTGTCTTTATCCACAGAGAAAAGAGAAAGGATCAGTGACAAACGACCAGAGGAGCTGGAAAACCACCTCCTGACCCACCGGGTAAGTACAATCCTCTGGCAATTTAGGCTGAAGAGAAACTCAGAACTTTGCTGCTTGAACTTTCTCAGTATAAGATGGGATATTAGGACAATGATGACTGAGCCAATAGAAATACACATAAAATAGAGTTCTTTGGATTTCTTTGGCAACTTCAGTGAGGGGAACAGAAGGAGAAGAGAAACTTCTGCAGCATAGATTTGGAGGAAGGCGTACCTTTAGGCTTCCTTGGAAACTCTGTGACCGTAGGGTCAATGCTTCCTGTGGCTGAGCCTCCCCTCACCTGTCAGATGGGTATTATATAATCTCAAGGAAATGGGAGTGCGTCTGGAGCACAGCTATGTTAGCAGCTTTATTCACTGATGTCTGCGATGGGTAAAGTATAAATATTTGTAAAATGAAAGAGAGGAGCCTGGTATGGCTCCTGACTTATGCAGAAGAAATGCGAGAAATTCCTGAGCTTGGCTCAGTGGAAACGAATCTGACTAGTATCTTTGAGGACATAGGTTCGACCCCTGGCCTTGCTCAGTGGGTTAAGGATCCGGAGTTGATGTGCGCTGTGGTGTAGGTTGCAGATGCGGCTTGGATCTGGTGGTGTTGTGGCTGTGGTGTAGGCCAGCAGCTCCAGTTCCCTACCCTGGGAACCTCCATATGCTGCAGGTATGGTCCTAAAGCCAAAAAAAAAAAAAAAAAAAAGAAGAAATTTCTGAGCTTGCAAAAGACTAGCAGATACTAAGGTTTGGTTTGGTTGAGGTTTTGTGAGGCTTGGGAGAGAAGGGTGTGGCCACCTTGGGAAGGCGGACAGCTTTTAGACTTGGATTTTGGCCTTTGATAAGCCATTGAATGCTTTAGGGTGAGGAAGATTTTGATTAGATTATTTAGATACTGGAGGAGAGTAAAAAAATAGGTTCTTAGGTGTGGGTTCTCCCCCACAGTCTGCAGCTGCAGCTAGCTGGAAAATTTCAACCTTTTGGGCTGCTCACGCTTCCATGACTGCTACCTACAGTGACACCACCTCAGTGCTTCCAAATGGTCATGCTTACTCCCTAGTCTGTTTGCTCTTGATATGCTATTGCTGTCTAAGTGGAATCCCCTAACTGGGCATTCGATTCTGTCCCTCCACTGTTGCACAAATTTTTGCCCTCCCAAATCGATTTTTCTTCACTCAATAATCTCCAGATCATACAAACATGATTTTTTTTTTATCATTTTGAGAAAATTTTCACTTACCCTTAATTCCTAATTCTTCTTCTTCTTTTTTTTTTTTTTTGTCTTTTCTAGGGCTGCACCCACAGCATATGGAGGTTCCCAGGCTAGGGGTCTAATCACAGCTGTAGCCACTGGCCTATGCCACAGCCACAGCAACTGGGATCCGAGCCACGTCTGTGACCTACAACACAGCTCACAGCAATGCCGGGTCCTTAACCCACTGAGCAAGGGCAGGGATCAAACCCGCAATTACATGGCTCCTTAACCCCGAGCCACAGCAGGAACTCCTTCTTCTTCTTTTTTTTTTTTTTTGATGCAAAATTCCTTGCAAGAATTCCCTGCTTTCAATTTTCAATTCTCTCTCTTTTTTGTTTTTAATAACTGCACTCACAACTTGCCGAAGTTCTCAGGCCAGGGATGGAATCTGAGTCCCAGCTGTGACCTACGCTGCAACAGTGGCCTCAGGTGGATCCTTAACCCACTGCGTCGGGCTGGGGATTGAACCCACACCTCTGAAGCAATCCCAGCTGCTGCAGTTGGATGCTTAACCCATTGCACCACAGCAGGGACTCCTCAGTTCCCTTTTGATTTTCCTTTTCTTTGTAAACCTTTTTCCTGAGGTGTTACATTCATAGGGAAAACAATCGTCCCTAAAATCTTCCCTACTCTCAACTGAAATTACTTTTGTCAAGGTCGTTAATGATCTCCAGGTTGCTCAGTCCTTGATGTTGCCGAAAATCAGCCTTGTCCTCAAGTGCCAAACAGAAACATGGAGATAGAGCTTGGGGCAAAGGAGGAAAAAAATAGCTTTATTCTTTGCCAGGCAAAGGAGGCCACAGCAGGCTAATGCCCTAAAGACTGTACCCTCCTTTGGGAGAGAATAGGAGGTGCTGTTATAGTTTTGGAGTGGAAAATGGGGCCGCAGATAAGGATTGGGGAAGATGCTATTTTTCATTCTTCCAAGCTGGTGTTTAGTGGCCTAAGATCTGGTTCTGGTGATCCTCCTCTCTGGCTTTCTTTTGTTGGGGATTTTAGTTCTGCAGAACTCAAAAATATTGTTGTGTATATTCCTTGAAGAGGAACCACGGCCCTGTCCCAAGGGCACAGTCATGTTTCTTGACTGCTCCTCACTTGTGTCTGCATCTCCTCCCTTCCCTGATTAGCAACTGTTTGAACCTGCCCTTTGGAACACAGGGAAGGTCATGGAGGCTAAAGCTTATTCCCTAGAAACAAATGGGACACAGAATAGCTTGTGCCCAGGAGCCCCGCAGAGCCCTACTCAGTTTCATATACATGCACTGGGGCTCATTTCCACGTGGAGTGAGCAGCTGGAAATTCATGTTTGGTGCCTGAGCCATATTCCTCCACTGCAACATTCCTTCAAGGGGTCACAAAGTCGACTCTAAAGATTAGTGAGTTATGGAGTTGAAAATATCAAATTAAAAAAAAAACATCCATTGTGCCATTTGGGAGCCTTTAGGACACAGTGGGGCTCTCAGGAGAGATGGGCTTGTCAGAAAATTTAATCCTACAGAATTGTTATTTCACATTGCTGAGCCTTGGTCCCATGTCTGTTTCTTGGCTCTTACTCATCATCTCCACTTAAAACACCCTCTGCCCCTTCCTCCATTCTCCAGATATGAACCTCACCTGTCACTTTTCCAAGAGATCCCTCTCACTCCCCTTCTCACCCCCTCAGTCAACTCCTCTTGCCTTTGTGCTTCCAGAGTTTATTCATTCAGTCGATACCTATTGGGTTTCTAACAAGGGATAGAGCAGAGAACACAAAGGGGGAGGCCTGCTTTAAAGAGTGTTGAGTGCTGTCCAACCCAGTAGCTGTGTTTGGCTATTAAAATTAAAATCTAATTCAATGAAAACAAATTTAACTTCTTAGTTGTAATAGTTACACTTCAAATGCTTGCACAACACCCTCCAGCATCACAGAAAGTGCTATCACTGTCTAAGAGGGAAGAGGAGGAGTTCCCGTCATGGCTTAGTGGTTAACGAAACCTACTAGTATCCATGAGGATGAGAGTTCCATCCCTGGCCTCACTCAGTGGGTTAAGGATCTGGCAATGCCATGAGCTGTGGTATAGGTCATAGAGTTGGCCCAGATCTGGCATTGCTGTGGCTGTGGTATAGCCTGGCAGTTATAGCTCTGATTCAACCCCTAGCCTGGGAACCTCCATATGCTATGGGAGCAGCCCTAAAAAAAAAAAAAAAAAAAAGAGGGAAGAGGGATGGATCACACACACACACACTCATACATTCACACAAATGTGTCATAGGAAACAAAGTAATAAATGCTGTGCAGAGAACTGAAACAGAGAGTGACTGGTTGGCTCTGTTAAATAGAGGGACCAGTGGGAGGTCTGGGAAGGTGACATTTAAGCAGGGGTCAGAATGGAGAGAAGAAATCTGAAAACGGTGGCATGAAGGAATGGGGATCTAGGCAGAAGCACCTGCAGGGAAAAGGTCCTAAAGCTGGGATCCATTTGAAAGAGCCCCATGTGGCTGGATCCCTGTGGGCCGGGAGAGAGCGGGAGAAGAAATCTGAGAGGTGGGCAGGGGCCATGTTACAGGGGTTTAGATCTGGGTAAAAGTTAGAATTTTTTTTTTTTTCTTTCTGAAAGAATCACGGGAGGGTTATAAGTCAGGGAGCAACACGGTCTGAAAGTATATTTATTATTTATATTGTTCTGCCCAATTGGATTAGTCACTTATTTACCTGTTTCTCTGCCTGGTTGCACAACTCTAGAGTTTTCTCATTCTTAGTGTATTGAATCCTGCCCCATTAGCCTCAATATATTAGTGATCAGTGTGGTAGAATTGAAGTCAATTAGAAAAATTTTATCACTGACCTACCGAGCTTTGGCCAAGAGTCAGAGTATAGCCAAAGTAGACATAAAGGAGTTCCCATCGTGGCGCAGTGGTTAATGAATCCGACTAGGAACCATAAGGTTTTGGGTTCCATCCCTGGGCTTGATCGGTGGGTTAAGGATCTGGCATTGCTGTGAGCTGTTGTGTAGGTTGAGACGTGGCTCAGATCCCATGTGGCTGTGAGCTGTGGCTGTGGCTGGGAGATGTGGCTCTGATTCGACCCCTAGCCTGGGAACCTCCATATGCCTCACGTGCGGCCCTAAAAATAAAAAAAAAATTAAAAAAAAAGAGACATAAGATGTTTTGCTCCCAAATAAGTAAGGCATGACCTAGTTCAATGTGAGGCATTTCCAAATTTGTCCCCCCACCTTTGGTGATGACTGAAGTGAAGTCAATAGTGTCCCTTCAAGACCATACAGGCAGAGAACAAGAGGAAAAGAGGTATCCAGAAATAAGCTTAGAGAGTTCCCATCCCGGCTTAGCAGTTAACAAACCCGACTTGTATCTATGAAGACGCAGGTTCGATCCCTGGCCTCGTTTATTGGGTTAGGGATCTGGCATTGCCATGAGCTGTGGTGTAGGTCGTAGACATGGCTCGGATCCTGTGTTGCTGTGGCTGTGGTGTAGGCCAGAGTCTGTAGCTTTGATTGTAACCCTAGCCTGGGAACTTCCATATGCCACAGGTTTGGCCCTAAAAAGATAAAAGACAACAAAACAAAACAAACAAACAAACAAAAAAACAAAGCCAGAAATGAGCTTATTCCTTGTAGAACTCCTTTTGTTACCTAGCTGACTTCAAGTGCATGGCCTCATCAAGCTAGGAGGGCGATTAAAGGCATGGGGTGCAACCACTTCATTTTGTGGAAGAGGTGAATTTCAGCAAATAGTTCAGCCGAGAGCCTGTGTGAAGGCCTGGTAACGAGATGAGCTTGTGTTCCGAGTAGTTGGGGGAAGGTCTGAGGAAAGGGCCTCCTCCGGCCAAGACCTTCTTCAGAGACTGAAGCATCCCCAGGCAGGGCTGGCACGGGGGCCAGCTAGCCAGACAGCTGAGGGGAAGGCTAGGACAGACTTGGTGCAGCCATTTCATTTTACTTCACAAAGAAAAATCAAAACACTGAGTTCTCACATGAGTTCTCTGGATTTTTCACTTTTGGCCTTTAATTGAGATTTTTTTTTTTTTTAATTTGTCTTTTTAGAGCCTCACCTGCAGCATATGGAAGTTCCCAGACCAAGTTGAATTGGAGCCTCAGCTGCTGGCCTACACCACAGCCACTGCAACACAGGATCCAAGCACCATCTGTGACCTACACCAGAGTTCACCTCAATGCTGGATCCTTAACCCACTGGGCAAGGCCAGGGATCAAACCCACATCTTCATGGATACTAGTCGGGTTTGTTACCACTGAGCAGGACCTCTGAGAAATAAATTTTTTTTAAACACTTTGTACCACGCACTTCTACAGGCCAGATGGAGTATGTGGGCCACCAGGCTTTAGGTATCTTTCAAGTTCAGAAGCTGTTGGGGTCAGGGGTTCATATTTCTGTGCAGTGCAGGACCCATGGCCACAGGATGCTAAGGCCATCATCAGTTCCAGGAAGCCTTCATGGGCTGCAAGAAGCCTGGAAATGGAGGAAGTTCCCATGTGGCACAGCTGATTAAGGATCTAGCATTGCCATTGCTGTGGTGCACGTTGCAACTGCTATGCAGATTTGATCCCTGGCCTCTGAACTTCCACATGCCATAGGAGGTCCCCCCCAAAAAAGCCTAGAAGTGGAGCATCAGTGCTTCCCTGGGAGTGGGTCACTGAATCTTTAGACCAGAAGGGGACTTAATGAAATACTAAGCAGGCTTACGCATATTTGTGTGGTTTAATGATTATGAGCAAAAGTCAGAAGACCTCATCTGGAATCTAGGCTCATTTAACCTCTCCAAGCCTCAGCACCCTCCATGAATGGAGTGAGTAATAGCGCCCACCTAACAGGTTCTTCGAGGATTAAATGCATGCACAGAACATGCTACACAGGTCTCCACAAACCTTGGCCAATATCAATGTCAAGTTTAGTCTCCTAAGTTCTCCCACAGCCTTTTAGCTAACAATTCTTTGAGGGAGACAGAGCAAGTATTTTTAGCGCTGTTTTTCAAATGAAGAAATCAGGGCTTGGAGGAGCTCTGTAAACTTCAGAGACACCCTTCTTTGCAAGTGGCAGAGCTGGGATTTGAATCCACAAGTGGTCCAGACTCGGCTTCGGCTTCGTAGCACTTTCTGCTGATATCACTCATTAGTGGTCTGCATCACTGCTTCCTGTAGCATGAATGGGGAGGCATAGTGATTTACATTTTGGCTTAATTTTTGTGTCATCTAAAGAATGTCGAGGGCGTTCCCTTTGTGACTCGGCAGTTAACAAACCCGACTAGCATCCACGAGGAGGTGGGTTTGATCCCTGACCTTGCTCAGTGGGGCAAATAAAAATAAAATTAAAAAAAGAAAGAATGTCACTCCCCATCCAGCTCTTTAAGGATGGAATCAGTAGTCACTGTAGTTGTTGACTTTTAACACATCTTGAAAGGGGTTTGGAACAGGGATGAGGTATCAGGCCCTCTGTGCTTTGGGAAAACTGGCAGAACAGGTGTTCGGATAGATATTTTCTGGAGAAAATTTTATGTATAAAAATATCTTTCATCTTCCTTAGAAAAGCACTAAAGGGAGTTCCCAGATGGAGCAGCGGCTTAAGGGTCCTCTGTTGTCACTGCAGCAGCTCAGGCTACTGCTATGGACTTGGGTTCAATCCCTGGTCCCAGAACATCCACATGCCTCAGGTGTGACCCGCCCCCCAAAAAACTCAAATCATTGACTGAGATACAAGCTCCTCATGACTAACTACCTTCTACCAAGATGTGTAATTTTTTTTTTTTTTCTTTTTGGTGGCACCTGCAGTATATGGAAGTTTCCGGGCCAGGGATCAAATCTGAGCTGAAGCTGCAGCCTATGGCATAGCTGCAGCAACACCAGATCCTTAACCCACAGTGCCAGGCTAGGGATTAAACTGGCACTTCCAGAAAGATAAGCCAGATCATTAACCCACTGGACCACAATAGGAACTCCCAAGATGTGTGCTTGATTGCATGTCTGCAAGATCACAGTCGTGCTGGAGTTCCCATTGTGGCGCAGCAGAAACCAATCAGACTAGGAACCATGGGGTTTCGGGTTCAATCCCTGGCCTTGCTCAATGGGTTCGGGATCCAGTGTGGCTGTGAGCTATGGTGTAGGTCGAAGATGCGGCTTGGATCTGGCATTGCTGTGGCTCTTGGTGTAGGCTGGTGGCTGTGGCTCTGATTCGACTCCTAGCCTGGGAACCTCCATATGCCTTGGGTGCAGCCCTGAAAAAAGACAAAAGACAAAAAAGAAAAAATTTAAAAAAAAGGCAAAAACATAATCATGCCAACTTTCCCCTGACCCCGCTGCTTTGGAGTAGCTTCTCAGAACTCTCTGAGAGGCTATCTCCTGGTCCTCAGTAAGTCTCAAAGAAAACTGAGGCTCCCAGGTGTCACCTTGTGCATTTTTATTTACTCTAGTCCCCAGTTTGGGGCTCCACGAAGGGAGGCAGAACAGACGTCTCTCCTTTGCCTGAACTCCATGAGGATCCAGGGCCCCTTATGTCTGTCTGCTCCTTCGACAAGGCCACACAAATTTGAATAGACCTCTCTCCTGGCTCTCAGATCTCCCAGTTATTTTTTAATAATCCTGAGTTTTATTTGGCAGTATATAATAGGCACCTGCCCCCCCACTAATTTAAGGATACTCAAGGAGCTCCATTGAAAGACATTGGAGCAGTCTGGACATTGGAGCAGTCTAGGATGCTGGCCTGCTGACTTTGCTAAACAAGAACAAGGGGCTTCAGAATGTCAGCCTCCATCTTTTAAGAATGGGGTGGGAGTTCCTGTTGTGGCCCAGCAGGTTAGAAACCTGACTAGAATCCATGAAGATGTGGGTTTGATCCCTGGCCTTGCTCTGTGTGTTCAGGGCATTGCCCTGAGCTTCAGCGTAGGTTGCAGACATGGCTCAGATCCTTTGCAGCTGTGGCATAAGCTGACAGCTGCAGCTCCGATTCGACCCCTAGCTAGGGAACTTCCATATGTTGCCACTGCAGCACTAAAAAAAGAAAAACAAAAAGCACTTTTTTTTTTTTTTAGAAATTATAAATAGTATTTAAAGTTTGCCAATATAGGAGTTCCCATCATGGCACAGTGGTTAACGAATCCGACTAGGAACCATGAAGTTTCGGGTTCGATCCCTGGCCTTGCTCAGTGGGTTGGGGATCTGGCATTGCCGTGAGCTGTGGTGCAGGTCACAGACATGGCTCGGATCCCGAGTTGCTGCGGCTCTGGCGTAGGCCGGCGGCTGCAGCTCCGATTAGACCCCTAGCCTGGGAACCTCCATATGCCGAGGGAGTGGCGCTAGAAATGGTAAAAAGACAAAAAAGAAAAATAAATAATAAAAAATAAAGTTTGCCAATATACAGAATGCTAATGTAAAAGACAGTTTGTAATTGTTTATTTCTTAGTTTTCACTAGAAATTAAGGTTTTTAAAAAGTGAGAATTCTGGAGTTCTCTTGGTGGTATCAGTAGGTTAAGAATCTGATGTTGTCACCACTGTGGTGCAGGTCACACTTGTGGCATGGGTTTATACCCTGGCCCAGGAACTTCTGCATGCTGTGGGTGAGACCAAAATAATTTTTTTTGAAAATTCTAATTAATACATACCATTAAGATTACTAAGCTAAGGAGTTCCCACTGTGGTGCAGTGGGATCAGGGGCATCTCTGCAGAGCCAGGACACAGATTCAATCCCTGGCCTAGCACAGTGGGTTAAAAGGATCCTGAGTTGCTGCAGCTGTAGCATAAGTTGCAGCCGTGGCTCAGATCTGATGCCTGGCCCGAGAACACCGGGCTGCCAAGGGGCAGCCAAAACCACAAAAAACAAACAAACAAAAAACCCTACTAAGTTAATATGGACAGCATCTTTGTGTGTAAGAAAAAAGGTCTAAGAAATAGAAATGCATTTTATTAAGGGAAAAAAATAATTCTTTCTTAAAGTTATTTACTTCTAAATGGGAAAGAAAATAAGGGACAAATTAATAAGAAGTAGAAAGTTGAAGGTTTGTGAGGAAAAAAGAAAGAAACTTTAGAAGGAATCTTGTATGTGGTCAGGACTAAAATTAGAATAAAGTTAATCAAGTAAATCAATTTTACTATTGACGGCAAAACAGTACCAAATCTGGATTTGGTTTTCTCTCTCTTAAGGCGAAGTTTTCTTAGAATATTCATCTGCTTTGTATAACAGATTATAAATTTTCTTTGTGTTTTTAGTAATTTGTTATACCTTTAGGCATTTGCCTTTGAAACCTTTTCTTGTCACTTGGTTAAGTGAAAAAGTATTGTTTCACGGTGACTTATGCTATTTGCCAAAGTATTTTAAAGCCTTTTGATAATTTTGGTAAACCTCCCAAAGATACTTGGCCTCTAGCTCACTCTGAGATTTTCCAAAGGGCCATGGGACACCTCAAGGGTTTATCTCCTCTCCTTATCAAAGACAGAAATATTAAACCAATTAGGCTCATTTTGTTTGTTAAATTACACAGGAAGCATTTCAAATGAGTGGTGATAAACATTCCTAGGTTATATTGAAGGGGAAAATGTTATTAATATAGATAGTCTGGAAATTATTGAAATTCCTAAAGATCTGGTGTGCCTTGGTAAAATGTTATCAGTTGTAACTCTATCATCTTTAAATGTCATATGTCCCGGTAGCAAACAAGTTTGTCAGTTGCATTGTCATCAGATCTTTAAGCATGCCTTTTGAAATCTTTGTCACTCACAACAGTTGGTGTTTCTCTGATGCCTTTGTAAAAATGCGTCTTCTTTGAGAAGATGCGTAGAAAAAGCTTTTGACAAGTGCAGGTTTCTGATAAATTTCAGATCATGCCCCTGAACTGGGTAAGAAATGTGAAAATGCTAATGGAAATCCTCATGGTTTCATAAGTGTTAATAAGAGATCAAGATGGTTACAAAGGACTGAGTGGACTAACAGCTATGTGTTAGAACTTTTATGATTTTTCTTTTCTGAAATATTACTGGCTTTTAATGTTTTCCAGATATAAGGAAACCTTTCCCCTTAAGCTAATTATGACCTCCAGCAATTTGGTAAAATTACATCTTTATAGGCAGAATTGCAACATTTATCTTTTCTCTAATGATTCCTTCAAAATTATAAACCACCCTTAGGATACTAGCACCTTATCAGGTGAGCAAGGGTGGCCACCTCCTGACAGGTGCAAAAGTCTAAAGATACTTTGAGAGAAATTCACCCAAATCTATAGATATCACAGGTGGGGTCGGATGCCAAGCCTTTTAAAAATTTAACCTGAGATTCCTTATCAAAAGTTCCAGCAAAGCCATTTCTTTAAAAAAAAAAACCCTGGATAACTAGTTGCACTTATGTCAATAGTAGGTCCAAGTTTATTGACACCAGACTTATTTTTTGCAAACAAATTAGTTTTAATTTGGCTGTTTGATAGAAACCAGGGTAATCTTAGAAAGAAAGCTTATGTTTCAGTGGCTATTAAATTCCAGTGCTGTTAAATGAGGTGCGTATTTCCTGCCTAAGACGGACTTTCCAGATGATCGCCCCTGTTGTTATGTTACATTACTGCAAAATTTAATTGACTTGTTAAAAGGACACTCTCAGTTTGTCTCTGAAGCTGATCATAGCAATCTATCTTTGGAGGAAGATGAGATGCCCCATAACCTATAACCAGGAGATTCTGCATATTGGAAAAAGTGTCCTGTGATGACCACCTCCAGCCTAGGTGGAAGGATCCTCATCAGGGACTCAATTACTCATGCACAGAAAAACCGAAGGAAATTGACTTTTATTTGCTTATTTGCTATGTTTTTGCCTTTTCTAGGGCCACCTCCTGCGGCCTATGGAGGTTCCCAGGCTAGGGGTCTAATTGGAGCTGTAGCCACCGGCCTGAGCCAGAGCCACAGCAACGCGGGATCCGAGCCGCGTTTGCAACCTACACCACAGCTCACGGCAACGCCTGCTCCTTAACCCACCAAGCAAGGCCAGGGATCGAACCTGAAGCCTCATGGTTCCTAATCGGAGTTGGTAACCACTGCACCACGACGGGAACTCCAGGAAATTGATTTTAGATTCATATCTTCTACCTAAAAAGGCTCTCTGCACTGGACAGATATGTAGAGAGAATGGCTCACCTAAACTCACCTTAAAACAACGCTCAGAGAGGAGAAGCTACACAATAATTTCGTGGACTTTTGCATAAATCAGGGTTTTTCTATCATGTGCAGAAATCCTTTGCAGAGTCTTAAAATTAATTCTGTTGTTGATCTTTTGATCAATTACCTACATCCAGGACTTCTGGGCTACCTTGGTGGATTTCTCCTCTGCAGGGCCCTTAGGAAATTTATTCTAGAAGAAAGAAATTACAGTTTTGTTCAAGGAACTATTGATATTAGATGGGACACCCTCACTTGGCCAGTCAGTGGGACTTGCTCTGACCATGGCTATAAATATGAATTTTCTTTTAAAGTTACCCAAGCTCAATCAGAACAACAAGCTAAATTTTAGTCAATGAATATGTCTTCCCAATTATTAGGAAGGACTCTCCTTCAGTTATGGGAGGGATTTATTTGACTAACCCCAGATTATGGTCATTTATGTTTAAAAGCCCCCTTACATTGAGAATAGTTAAATGTACTAAGAATGATCAGCCTAATGACACTAGGAAATGAGTCTGGGTGTCTTACGAATAATACCAATATGTCATTTACTTTTAAGATGGCCATTGGTACAGAACAGACTAGATCAGATGAGCTGGGGATATACTGGGTGGCAACAAATGGAAACTCTTGGCTTAAATATTTGCTTATGACCCTATGAATGTTGGCTATATTATTTGTATTCTGCCTCTTTTACAAGTGTTGTCTTTTATTTCTAAAGGTGTAACAGCCTCTGATAAAAATGGTACTCAGAAATTTGAAATGATTGCCCAAATAAACAGTTCTTTATGAACTAACGAGTGTAATAGTATAATTCTAGATATGGGAAGAAGCAGCAAGGGGGAATTTTACCTGGATCATAACAGACCAGTAAGACAGGTGGCCCAGAGACCTTTGGCTGCTATTAGCAGGGCATAGTCCAGGAAAGCATCCTGAGTGGCTACCAATGAAATCCTGGCCTGACCCAGGAAAAAGCCATCTTAGCACTCTGGGATACCATGGTTCAGAATTGCCTCCTAAATCGAGGTTGAATTTATAACCACGAGGGGGCGCTGTAGCTAAAGAATATCCCCGGCCCTCTGGTTCTACAACAGTCAAGTCACTAGTAGTCACTGATGCGCAACACACCCTGCAGAGAGTTCAGGAAAGCGATGGAGAACGAGACACTCTGGGATCTGGGAAAACTGGTAGAACGGGACTTCAGATAATTAGATATTTTCAGTAGAAAATTTCATGAATCCACACTTCTTTCATCTTTCCATACCTAGCAGAGCACTAAAGTCATTAACTGAGATATCTGCTCCTCCTCGTGACGCGCAGCGACCTTCTCCCGAGATGCGTGCTTGATTGTGCTTCTCCACAATCGCATATAGCTGATAAGCCTGCCTCTGACTCTCGGGGGAGCAGTTCCTGGAGCTATCTGAGAGGCAGTCTCCCGGGCTGTGGACAGTCCTCAGTAAGTCCCCAGACTCTGGATTCTCATCTTAGAGACCAAGAAGAAATGCACCTTTGCTAAGAGGACACCCGTCTTTGCTCTGGTGTCCCCTGCTGAGCCTGCCTCTGGTTTCCTTTCTGTTTGCTCCCTTATCTCCTCCATCAACACCTGGGAGTCACTTGGGACTTGATGTATAGGAAAGTTTTTGGGGAAGAGGGGGTGGTTTCAGAGGAGAGCTTTGTCTGTCAGAAGGTGTAGAGCAGCCCTCCGTCACCTGGAGCTAACGGAGACCTGAAACCTTTGTGTGGTCTGGTTTGTAGCAGGCAGGCTTATGTGATTTGCCTAGTCAGGGTGAAAGGAGAAGTTACAAGTTAAGGATTAAGGCTTATTTTGGCTGGTGGGTGGGGGGGAGGGTACACCAACCAGTCTGCTTTTTCTTTCCTTCAGGCCAATACCATCATGTATCCTTGGGTAACCACCCTGGTCCTCATACTCCTTCTGACAGGTAAGGAAATAGGTGGGTTGTGTTTCAGAAGTCCAGGGGATCTGGGTGGCTGGGGGGGGGGGGGGGGGGCGGGGAGGGTTGAGAGGGTGTGCGGATGCGGTGGAGGGAGATAGATATTCTTGGGCTTTGTTTGTTGCAAGGGAGTGGGGTCAACTAGTGAGCAAAGAACCAGGCTGAAACCTTAAGCCAAAGAAACAGCATAAATGCTACGAATTTCAAAATCTATGGGTAGGTGAAGAAGGCATGATGTAGCACCGTATGTTGTATGTTGCTATTTGTGCTTAAACCAGAAAAGGTATGAGTTGGGAGTTCTCTGATGGTCTAATGGTTAGGACTCATTGCCTTCATCACTGTGGCCCAGGTTCAGCCTCTGGTCTGGAAACTGAGCTGCATCAAGCTGTTGAAAGCTGTGGCCAAAAAACCCCCCAAAGCAAAAAAGAGATGGGTAGATTGTTGTGTATGTATGAGCTACTCAGTGTATGTTGGAAATAACAACAGTTGTTATCATGGTATAGAAGGAAATAGGGAGAGAAAGTAAGGATAAGAATAAGGTTGGAAGGGGACGAATCTTTTAGTGTACCATTTTGTGCCTTCTGAGTTTTTTTTTTAAACCATGTACACCGATGTCTTTTAAAAATAAAATATTTTAGGAGTTCCCATTGTAGCACATTGGGTTAAGGATCTGTGTAGTCTCTGCGGTGGCATGGGTTTGATCCCTGGCCTGGAGCAGTGAATTAAGGATCCAGTGTTGGGAGTTCCTGTTGTGGCGCAGTGGTTAACGAATCCGACTAAGAACCATGTGGTTGAGGGTTCGATCCCTGGCCTTGCTCAGTGGGTTAAGGATCCGGCGTTGCCATGAGCTGTGGTGAAGGTCATAGAGTCGGCCCAGATTCTGAGTTGCTGTGGCTGTGGTGTGAGCCGTTGGCTACAGCTCCAATTAGACCCCTGGCCTGGGAATCTCCATGTGCTGCAGGTGCAGCCCTGGAAAAGACAAAAAAAAAAAAAAAAAAAAAGAATCTGGTGTTGTCTCTGCAGCAGTGTGGGTCTCAGCTTTGGCTGGAATTTGATCACTGGCCTGGGAACTTCTATATGCTGTGAGTGTGGCAAAAAAAAATAGTATTTGATTAAACATCTTCCAATATTTTTGGTTTCACCTGGGTAAGTGGACCTTGCTTAGTGGCAGGTCTGTTATCAGTTCATGAGAAGTGACACCTACTTGAATTTTTGGAATGGATCTTAAAGTCTATGATAGGCCTCAGTTCCTCCTGACACTGTTACAAATCCATTTGTCTAAGAACTAAAGTGTTTAGGATTCTGTTTTCCAGTGATACTTTAAGCAAACATTTGCTCTGCCTTTTTTTTTTTTTTTTTTTTTTAATGATAGAATTGTTGCGAGGTGCCTTTTTTTTTTGTTGCTTTTCTTTTTTTTAGGGCCGCCCCTGAGACATATGAAAATTCCCAGGCTAGGGGTCGAATTGGAGCTGCAGCTGCTGGCCTACGCCACAGCCACAGCGACACCAGAAGTGATCCACACTTGTGACCTACACTGCAGCTCATGGTAATGCTCAATCCTTCACCCACTGAGTGAGGCCGGGGATTGAACCCACATCCTCATGGATACTAAGTAGGTTCTTAATCTGCTGAACCACAACAGGAACTCCTGTGAGGTGACTTTATTTGCAATAGCTATTTTAAAATTGCAATACAAATTGAAAACTAAAACTTTAAATGCAGTAGAGTTTTTAAACAGATTTCATCTGAGAGAGTGATTGAACCTAGAGGAGGGGAAAAGGCACATGTATGTGTTATCTATTTAATAAGCAGATACTTGGTCAAAACACAGGATGAAATATACACTCATGCATTATTAGAGTGTCATGTTTCAAACCTTTTGAGAAGAAGTTTGGTCACAAGAGAAGTTTATCCTGGTAATTTCTCTCTCGGAAGTCTATCTTATTGGGAAATAATCCTGAATACAGAAAAATATTATTATTATTATTATTTTTTGGCTGTGCCCATAGCATGCAGAAGTTTCCAGGCCCTTGCCACTTCAGTGCCAATGCTGGGTCTTTAACCCACTGTACCACAAGGGAACTCCCAAGTATTATGTTTTATCTACAAATATATCTAATAAGTTGTAATGTTGGTAAAAAATATGTTAGCATAGGAAAATGGAGTTCCCATTGTGGCTCACTGATAACCAGCACAACTAGCATCCATGAAGACATGGGTTCAATTCCTGGCTTCACTCAGTGGGTTAAGGATCAGGCGTTGCCGTGACTGTGGTGTAGGTCGCAGATGCGGCTTGGATCTGGTGTTGCTGTGGCTGTTCCTCAGGCTGGAAGCTGCAGCTCCGATTCAACCCCTAGCCTGGGAACTTCCATATGCCATGGTGCGGCTCTAAAAAGCAAAAAAAGAAAGAAAGACGCTTATATTAAATTTTATCAACTCAAGGTAGATGATTACCAACCAGATAAACTATCTAAAGCAAAAGATGAAAATAAAATGAAGGTTGAAATATTGAGGCCTCATGCTCTGGTTTCTCTTTACTTGCAGATAGTGTAATGTCTTATACAGAATTGACTGTGGTGGAGGGTCAGTCTGTGACGCTTCGGTGCTCCTATAGTGGACCAATTACAACCACATGTTGGGGCCGAGGGGCATGTTCTGTGCTCAGCTGCTCAGATTTTATCATCAGGACTGATGGATACAACGTCGTCTTTCAGAAGGACACTCGTTATTTGCTCAAAGGAAATATTGGACATGGGGATGTGTCTTTGACCATAGTAAATGTAAAACCCTCCGACAGTGGCGTGTATTGTTGCCGTGTTGAACTGGCAGGGTGGTTCAACGATTTAAAAGTCACCTACACCTTGAAGGTCAAGCCAGGTGAGTTCATCTTCCTTTGATCACTTCCTGTGGGTTCATGATGATGAGTTTTCTGTTTGATGTTAACTTTCGCTTCCTTTAACAGGGAAAGAGGTGGTTCCTACAGTCTTGTTTTCCAAGGTCTTGGAAACTTTTATGTGTGTAGAATGACCTGTTAAGACCAACCTTGATTCAAGACCATAGGCAAGAGGATCTTCTCTGTCAGCAAACCCTCTCCTAAAGCAGTGCTTCGGCACTGCTAGTTGGGGGAGTTCCTGTTGTGGCTCAGCAGTAACGAGCCCGACTAGTATCCGTGAAGATGTGGGTTCGACCCCTGGTCTTGCCCAGTGGGGTAAGGATCCGGCATTGCCGTGAGCTCTGGTGTAGGTCGCAGATACAGCTTGGATCTGATGTTGGTGTGGCTGTGGGGTAGGCCTGTAGCTGCAGCTCTGATTCGACCCCTAGCCTGGGAACTTCCAAATGCTGCAGGGAGCAGCCCTAAAAAGCAAAGAAAGAAAAGTAGAAAGAGAGAAAAGAAATGCTAGTTGCTTCATGAAAAACATTCACCCATCCCACAGTGAAATACAGTGAATGTTTTCATCAAGCTAAACTTACTCCACTTGAAGAATTGCCCTTTTCTCTGAGATTATGTCTTAGAAGAATGTTTAAATGTCCTTTCTTAACATTTTAAGAATTTCATACATATAAATAAGTAGTATAAGGTCCTATCAAGTAGATGTATCATTCAGCTTTTTAACTTTGAACTCAGTCTTGTTGCATATACATTGTCTATATACCTCCACCTCCTCCCTCTGCCCTGTCTTGGATTTTTTGAGGCATATTTCATCCCATATCACTAAATTGTTTGTTTAAAAATTAAAGTAGCCTCATGGAAGTATGAAAACGTTTGCCTTTCAATAACTGTTCACCAGTGGCTTTCAAAAATTTGAGGACATTGAGGAGTTCCTGTCGTGGCTCAGTGGCTAACGAACCCAACTAGGATCCATGAGGACTTGGGTTTGATCCCTGACCTCGATCTGTGGGTTAAGGATCCAGCGTTGCCGTGAGCTGTGGTTTAAGTCTCAGAGGCGGCTCAGATCCCATGTGGCCGTGGCTGTGGCTGTGGCTGGCAGATGTAACTCCAATTCGACCCCTAGCCTGGGAACCTCCATATGCCGAGGGTATGGCCCGACAAAGACAAACAACAAAAAATAAAAATTTCAGGAAATCCAAAAATCTGGGAGGTTTATATTTTTCCTGTCTTGATGTGGACATCCTAATTTTTCTTACCATTGGATGGAAGGAGTAGATCGGGTTTCCTGGTTTCTGGTGCTCTTTGCTGCTGAATCTCCTTCTGCTAAGGTCTTATATTGACAATAGAACTCAATACCTTGGTCTTCATAAGGTATATCTTTTTTTAATTTAAATGAACTTGACATTGCCGTCTCCCAATTTTTGTACTTGGCGTGTACCCTTTATGAAGGCAAGTACAAATAAAGGTTATTTCTGGTGGAGAAGATAGCTGGCTCTGGGAAACTATCTGGGAGGCAATTTAAGGAAGCCAAAAGAGGCTGGTACTAGAGGGTGCTGCAGACAGCTGTGAGGAGGCAGCATGTGCAGAAGAGATTATGATTACAACTTCCTTTGAGTTGTGAAATTATGGTATTGATCTGGCTGAAGAGTTCTTAAAAATGACATAGAAAATGCTATTAGTCGGGGACTTTGATAGCACTTAGAAATTCTTTAGTAGGTGGATATTTACAAAGCCACCGCTTTGGCCTGTGGGCAATGGGTCCATACCTGAGCCAAAGTGAGTCTCTGCCTCCAATCCAATTCTTTGCTTAAGTTTTCTTGCACGTTTTACTGAGTGAGCTTACTTTTCAACCTTCTGTGGAGACTCTCCTTCTTTCCCTTCGTCTCCTAATTTCTTCCTCAGGAAATATTTACCACTGGGAAAGACACCTTAGTTAAACAAGCCAGTTAGGTTTCCCCCTCTTTGTTTCCATTATAATCCTTTGATCTGATTTTTTTTGCATGCTGGCTTTTTCTCTAGAGTCAGTTTCATTTTATTTTTTGTCTTTTTAGGGCTGCACCTGTGGCACATGGAAGTTCCCAGCCTAGAGGTCTGATTGGAATTGTAGCCTAAGGCCTATGCCAGAGCCTCAGCAATGCTAGATCTGAGCCTGTGACCTACACCAGAGCTCATGGCAATGCCTGATCTTTAACTCACTGAGGGAGGTCAGGGATCCAATCTTCGTCCTCATGGATACTAGTTGGGTTCATTACTGCTGAGCCACAAGGGAGCTCATCTAAAGTTGATTTTAATCTGAAGGGAGGGGATTGGTTTGCACTCTACTTAAAAACCTCTGGCTATGCTGTTAGATCAGGGTCAGCAAACTGTAGCCTCAGGGCCAGATGAGGTTCTAAAACAGCCTCACCAACAGTGTTTTAAAGTTTATTTATAAAACAGCTTCCTCATTTATTTATATATTGTCTACAGCTGCATTCATGTTAACAGTGACAGTGCTGAGCAATTACCACTGAGGTCACAGAACCGCACCCCCCACCCAAGCCTAAAACTTTTACTAATGCCTTGTACGTAATAGGCACTCACAAATATTTGTTGAGAAAAAAAGGTTTTTCTTCTTTAAGGTAAACATTAGTTAGTTTCCACATTTCATTGACTTGAACCCCTCAGTAAAGTTTTCAAACCAATTGTCCTCTATTCAGGAGACTTGAGGTTCTAATTTATAGTTAGCAGAGCTGAAGTTTAAGGGTACTTACGGGGGAAAAAAGGTGCTTGGAGAGAAAAAAAAGTACACACTCTTGATTCAGTCCTTCAGTTTCTGGTTTTGTGCATGGCACTGTATTTGGGCTTAATTCTCATTTCAGTTCTTTCTCTGGGTAGCTCTGAGGACTTCAGTAAGTGGTTTGGAAATCTACACCACTTCTGACTCTGGCAAGAGTCAAAGTTATTACCTGTTGCTATTATCCTTTAGGTAAGAAGGAGCCTTAAAAGGTCTAGTCTACCTTCTAACCAAATGCATAAGGCATCTGTGTTATCCAGCATATGTTAATGGTATGAATTAATCCTCATTTAGGATGCAGGTCTGTTGGGAGGGGAGCCTCAGGACTGATTGAACTGAATACTCGTAAATAGTCTGGTTCTTGGGGACTGCTGTTTAGGTCTTAGTTAAGCACCACTGAGTGGACAAAGACAGCTTTGGGCTCTAGACATTTTTCCCTACTTCACAGACGTTTATGAAGATAGACAAGTCCGATATGCATGATTTTCAAAGTTCTTCAATACAAATCCCAGGTATATATTTTTTTACCTCCAAACCTCCCCCAAATATAATCCTTTCGGTGCAGCTGTTTTGTGAATGTCTTCGAGCCCTCCTCAGTCACAGATTCTAGGTGCAATGACAAGCACTCTGAGTTCATGGGAATTAAGTGCCCAGTTCTGCCTGGGGACAGTCTTATTGGCTAAATTGGTGTATGGGCCCAGCACACATCTCTTATTTCCAGCTGCCTGATTTATCTTTGCTTTCATGTTGATTTCTAGCTCTACCTACGACAACAGCAGTCATCACTACTCGGAAAACGACGGTCACCACGACTCCAAAAACAACAACTACCACCACTCGGAAAACGACGGTCACCACGACTCCAAAAATGACAACTACCACCACTCGGAAAACGACGGTCACCACGACTCCAAAAACGACGGCCACCACGACTCCAAAAACGACGGCCACCACGACTCCAAAAACGACGGCCACCACTGCTCCAAAAACGACGGCCACCACTGCTCCAACAACTAGAGTCTCTACTGCTCCTCCCATGCCAGCAACCACAAAGACTGTCCACACAGGTAAACAGATATGCTCCTGAGCCCAGAAGACGTTAGAGCAGAGGGTGTAGACCATCCAGGGCCTTGTGTTAAGGTAGAAGTACCTTCCAGGGTAAGGGTTCTGCCCAGGCTTCCCAATGTGGCGTCACAGAATCCGGGAACCCCCATCCCAGGTTATAGTCACCTTTTGTATGTCTAAGCCTTTTCAGAGTGCGGGGGACCTGACGCTTTTTGTCAGGTTCTTAAAGGACTTTACTCATAACAACAAAAAAAGCCAGACCACTGATCTTGGACGTCTAAGGAGGATGGTATGGATGTGGGCCAGTTGAGCACAGACTTATGAAGGAAAAATAGAGAATGCCAGAATATAGGATCGGGTGAATGAGATTCTGTCCCTAAAAGGACCTCTGACTAGAGATCATTTCACCCATTTTGAAGTCTAACCCAACACGTGAGGATAAGATTTCATCGAGGTTAATATTTACTTTGTTTCCTGTAGCAGGAGCCATGAAAAGTGCTTTATTTGTATTATGTCACTTGATTCTTATGACACCCCTATGCACAGTACATAGGATTGAATCCTACTTTTTATTTGTGGGGACCAAGACACAGAGTCTAAGTTCAGTGTTGACAGTCTTACTCATAGAAAGTGGTTGAGTCTGGATTGTTTCCTTCGATTTGAATTTTGGGCCTTTACTGCCTTCTGTTATGAACATAGAGCTCAGGTTTGGTTGAATTTGTCCTGATCTGACCTTCTCACTGGAAAAGCCTTCATACAATTACCCTGTTTTCTCAGGGTGTCAGTGACTTACACGGTTTTGCTTCTAGCATGCTTTAATTTATTTATACAGCATAGAAATCCTATGTATGCTAATGAGAAAGTGAACATTTATTTAAGGATCTATGGGATGCAGAATTCTTTTTTCATTTCAGGCTACCTGGGTCATACTTCGAATGTCCAATAGATAAAGGTTTAGGTTTAACAAAAATAGAGAAAAAAATTGACTTACAGGTGGGGAAAATAGCTTGCCATCCCGAGGGCAAGTTTAGGATCAGACCTGTTTTTAGGATTAAAAAGATAACTTTGTAGTGGAGATTTTCAAAGGCTCCACAACCCTTCGGTACTTTGAAGTGGCTCTGGGTCCTGAGGAGTCACAGAGATGTTGCAAGATCTTAGCCAGAGAAATCTGATGGGGAGTTCCTGCTGTGGTGCCATGGGTTAAGAATCCAGCTGTAGGTCAAGAATCCCACTGCAGCCGCTCAGGTTGCTGCAGAGGCACAGGTTCAATCTTCAGTCCAGCACCCATGAGTTAAAGGTTCTGGTGTTGCCGCAGCTGTGGCATAGGTTGCAGCTGTGGCTCAGATTCAATCCCTGGCCCAGGAACTTCCATATGCTGCAGGTGCAGCCATAAAATTGGAAAAAAAAATCTGATGGAACATATTGATTTTCCTTCATTCCCATTGAGCCATGTGTAAATTCCACTCAGAGGGATCTGAAGGGCTTTGAACTGAGTTTGGAAGAGACAGCTTTAGGTAAAAATGGGATTTTAGAGGCATACAAATTCGTTAAAAAAAAAAAAAAAAAGAGTTCCTGTGGTGGCTCAGTGGTTAATGAACCTGACTAGTATCCATGAAGATGAGTGTTTTATCCCTGGCCCCTCATAGTGGGTTAAGGAACCAGCATTGCTGTGAGCTGTGGTGCAGCTCACAGACGAGGCTGGCATCTCAAGTTGCTGTGGCTGCAGCATAGGCCGGCAGTACACTCTGATTTGACCCCTAGTCTGGGAACCTCCGTGTGCCATGGGTGTGGCCCTAAAAACAAACAAACAAAACAGTTTTTTTCCTCCCAGGTAGCAAACACACTAGGAAATCTGTTGATTTCATATTGATTTAGCTTCTTAATAATTTGTGCGTGCAAAGGTAGATAGATAGGGTACCTGGTTTGGTGAACTTATAAGTTATTGACTTTGTTTACAGCAGAGGTTCAGAAGGAAAGTGTTGGTTTATGTGTCCATGTGCCTCCTGAGGGATAGTATTAATTGACTTATATATCCTGATAATATCGTAAAGAGTATGAGTTTAAAGTTGAACTTTACAGTATAGGAAAGTGGGGAATATTTGAGCAGATCGAGTACTGGGACGTTGAGCTTTACACCCACACCCTTTCTGAGCTCTGTACATGCTAGGTGCCTAAAATATGCATGCCCTGATTGAGCATCAAGTTGTAGAAACAGGGGAGAAAAGACAGTTGCTGCGAAGACCCAAACTGGGGAAAGAAATTAAGCTTAAGCCATCTTTTGCACAGATTCAAGTTGAATGAAGACTTTGATCATCTGACCTTCTTGTATTGCCCTGTCCTTTGTTTCTAAAGAGAAGCATATTCTGTTACAGATTTGAGCAGTAAAAGAAAGCAAACCAAAACGACCCCCCAGGAGTTCCCATCGTGGCTCAGCGGTAATGAACCCAGCTAGTATCCATGAGGATGTGGGTTCGATCCCTGGCCTTGCTTAGTAGGTTAAGGATCTGGCATTGACATGAACTGTGGTGTAGGTCACAGATATGGCTCAGATCCCAAGTTGCTGTGACTGTGGCTGTGGCCAGCAGCTACAGCTCCGATTTGATCCCTAGCCTGGGAACTCCCATGTGCTGCAGCTATGGCCCTAAAAAAGCAAAAACAAAACAAAACAAAACAAAACCCAAACCTAAAAAAAACCCAAAAAACCAAAACCAAAAAAACCACCACTAGCACTACCTATGACAAAAAACAAAACAAAACAAAAAACAGCTCAAAACATGAGAAAAGGGCATGTTGAAATGTGAAGACAGTGGAAGGAAAGGAAAAAGAGAAAGACCTATGCGGGGTGATAAGGGGGTGGATGAAAGCCAGCTCCCAGCCTCTGCTTCACAAAAGTGAAGTGTCCTTTGTGTGAATAAAAGCTTAATTGGCCGCCCTCCATAAGATAGATAGATGCACTGTTGTAGGCTTTACAGGGATCCTAGGATTCTAGGATTATAAAAAGGGAAAGAATTCTTTTTTGGGGGGGGTGTGGAGGGGCAGCATATGGAAGTTCCCAGGCCAGGGGTCCAATCAGAGCTACAGCTGCCAGCCTAAGCTGCAACCACAGCAACCCATGATCTGAGCGGCATCTTTGATCTACACCACAGCTCAAGGCAATGCTGGATACTTAACCCACTGGGTGAGGCCAGGGATCAAATCTGAATCTTCATGGTTACTAGTCTGGTTTGTTACCACTGAGCCACAATGGGAACTCTGAAAGGCAAAGGATTCTATCATTAAGCTCTCCAGATCATTATCTAGATCCAATTTATATGGTAGTATAATGCCTCAAGGCCATCTCTGATCAGTTCTCTAAGGGAAAGTTGAAAAGTAATTCCAATTTTAGTTTTATTTTTTTATTTTTGTTGGTGATGGAAATTTTCCTCCACATATAGAACACAAGTTCTTCCATTCTTGTCATTCCAGGTGCTGCTTTAACTTCTCCATCACAGAAAGATGTGACCCTGCCTACCACACCGCAGGACACAAGTATGACTAGCTCACCGGTGCCCTCTTGCTCAACAGGTAACTTCGGTTCCTTTCCTGCGCCCCTGGGAGCAATCATAGTTTGATAATCATTGGCACAATTTGGAAACATCCACATGCATAGCAGTATTTTTCCAAATTAAATGAACCAGGCTTGACTTTAAGGTTATTAGTAGACTTGCTCTCTTGGGCTGGTCTTAAAATTAAATCCAGACTAAGCTGGTCTGGACCAAACTGGTCACCTGTGTTTACGGTTTGTCTAAGTCCTGGGGCCTAAATAGATCCAGGAGGCTCCCATGCTGCCTTGTCAAGCTTTATTTCACATGGACACTTAGAGATGGGTTGAGGACACCAATACTGGCACCAGAGAGGCATGCCCCTCTGAGATTCTGCTGTTCCCCCCCACCACCGCCAAATATTCCCCACTCCCCCCAGTTTGGACAGGTCCCACATTTTGTTCAAATGTAAGGCTAGCCTGTCTTTCCTATGGTGGAGAAAGGTGATGACTGAACCCTGTCATCTTTCATGGTGGAAGTTTGGGGAGTGCCATGCACTGAACCCCTTTTGTAATGTAGAGCTGGCTTATGAGTCCTTGTTGCCTGTGCTGCATCCAAACAAGGTCAAGTTTTTCAGGACTCCTTATGTTTATGACTTACTGTACTCGGGAGCTGTAGGGGACCCCCAATACAGTGTACCTTTTGCCAGTCATTTGTGGAAGGTGATTAATTTAAAAACAGACCTGCTGCAGAGTTCCCATTGTGGCTGAGCAGGTTAAGACCCCAACTGGTATCCATGAGGATGCAGGTTTGATCCCTGGTCTCATTCAGTGGGTTAAGGCTCCATCGTCGCCGTGAGCTGTGGTGTAGGTCACAGATGTGGCTCAGATCTGGTGCTGTTGTGGCTGTGGCCAGCAGCTACAGCTTTGATTCAACCACTAGCCTGGAAACTTCCAGATGCCACAGGTGTGGCCTTAAAAAGACAAAACCAAAAAGAAACAGAAAAAAAAAGGAAAAAGAAAAAAGAAAAAAATGGACCTGCTGCAGTGAGACACAGAGAGGGACCAATTTAATTGGGATTTGTTAATGGTGTCATTTGATTTGGAAGGCAGAATCCTTAGTGTAAACTCTTTCTGGGCACAAAACCACAGTGAACATAGACAAAAATACAAGGTAACAGCAGTAGGAGCAGCTGCACCCCCCGCTTTTCAGCTATGAGGAAGAAAGTAGGAGAGCGGGATCGTTCTAAGAGAGCGGGATCGTTCTCTAAAATGTGTCACAAAACCCGGTCAAGGTAGAGCTTTCTGGAGGGGAACAGACAGGGGAGTGGCTGTGTCCCCAGGACTTCTGTGACTGCTGCCGTCTCGGCAGTGTCTCTGAGGCTTTCCAGCCAAATCCTCACTGTGCCAGACTTCACCGGGCTAAAGCCTCACAAAGCAAAGAATGCTGGTCTGGAAGGAATTTTGGTTGTCACCTGGCCGGCCAACCCACCTTTTGACAGAGGGTTGTGCCAGCAAACTGTCACACGTTATCTCATTCAATTATTTCAGGACAGGCCTTATGTACTGCCATTGCCAGACTGGGGAGGCCCAACAGAAACTATAGTTCTGCTCTGAAGACATAGAGTTTCCAATTCAACTACCAGTCACTTGCTGCACGCCCATGGGCAAGTTGTCGCATCCCTCACTGGATGTTTGTGAGGAATGAATGACGTGACGTTTGCAAAGTGCCTGGCACGGTGTCCCTCCTCCAACTGCTCCTTTCATTATAGACATAGTAACTCATCATAGCTGATATTTGTCTAACAAGGTTTTAAGTGCTTTACAGGCATCATCTAGTGTGACAGCTTCAGGAGACAGGTGCTAACAACAGCTTCTAGTTCAAGGCTACCCCAGCTAGAAATACAAATACATACATAAATATATGCAAATGTATATGCAAAGGACCTTGATCAAGGTCACATTGCTCAGGGATATTGACAATATAGAACTCAAATTTTATCTGACTGAAGTCCATGCAGTTTTTTCCATATCATTCCTTCTATTCCTGAAGGACTTAAGGTTATAACACAAATCATAAACAGCCTAGGCTGGAGATATTGTCTTTGGCTTTTTAAGAAGTAGTGTTGGAAGAAATAATGTAGATACAGTAATGTCAAATGTAAAAATTTGGGGGGATACAGTTAGTCCAATTCAATGACACTGAGAGACTATGGCTTTGTCATTAGTTAGGGAATTTCAAAACCCTGTGGTATATTCATCGGGCAGGAATGTAATGTCTGGGTGGTTATGAGCCAAGGCTCTTGTCCTTTACTAGAGGTGGAAACTTGTTTAGCCATTTCAAGTTTGCTTCCTCCCCCAAAAAAAGGGGATTAAGGAAATTGCTCTAAGGGTGTAAAGTGCTTAGTATGCGGTAGATACCAGTCAGAAGAGAATCCTATATTTGACCTATGGTTGCTTAAGAGATCTTTCAAAACACTATTAAACTTTGACACTCAAAACTTGGGGACATAATAACCTTTTATATTGGAGTTTTAGGTAGTATAGGATTGGTCTTGGGGCTGATGGAACAGAGACTTTGTAAAGCATTTCTGGATCAATGTCTGGGCATGGTGGCATAAAATGTAGGGCTAGATGCCACCTTTTTAGATATCTTAGTCCTTTTCACTCACGTTTTGAATGTAAACCAATGGAATATCCATCTTGAATAGGGTAGTTCTGATCTTTGGTGTGCATATTGCCTCTGAATACTCATGGTGTTCATTTCTTAGCTGTCATGAAAATACTGATTTTTACCCCTTTCAGGGGTAATTTTTAACCTGGTTCAAGAATGGGCCCCTGTGACTCCTCTAAAATTGTAGGTAAACTTTGTGTGTACACACATTTTTTTTCCATAAAGAAGAAAAAAGGGGTCCATTTTCAAAGGGTTAAGAAGCACAGCCTTATAGGTTAAATTAATAAATGTTAGTAACTTGGTGTAACTCTTGCAATGCCTACCACATTTGGTCATATTATTATTCAACTTTTCATTCATTACCAGGAGGCAACGTGAATATATTTAGTGTTGGCAGTGAAAATTCAATATTTTTTATAATTCTAATTAATTTTCCTTCTTGTTGAGCAGATGGGAATATCACCACGACACAGATTTCAGATGGCCTTCAGCAAAACAATCAAACTGTAAGCATATTCATTCCTACTTTATTAGCCGAATTCACTTATATGTCTCCCTCGACACAAGTTACATTTAGAGATTATAATTGTAAGACTCTTTCACAGATTGATTCTTTCTCGTTAAGAAAATAAAGGGAGAAAATAATTTGACTCAAATAGGAATGCTTTAATTAATTTTAAAATTTGTATAGAGGCATGAGTTTGTTAGAAATACCTGATAAGTGATATTTTATTATGCCACACACACACACACACACACACACACACACACACACACACACACACACACACACACACACACACACCCCAGGCTTCCTCTTGGCCAAAAATTAGAAAAAACGAATGAATGGATTCAAGGAGCGTGAGTTAACATTACATATGCAGGAAGACTTCATTCATCATTAGGGAAATGACGTGCTTTGAATTGATGTAGCGGAAGGAGGCCATCCCAAATAAAAATATTATGTGAATGAAAGTGTGCTTGTTTAAACATAGGCTCCCTAATATCCTTTTCCAAACCAACTGCCTTCCTATATATACAAAAATTTTGAGGTCACTGCTGAGTCTTTCTATATATGAACCTCTTCATGTAATGATTTATTAAGGCCCTAAGGTCTCAAACAACTTTGTGATTTTATAAGATGTTCTACTTTTTTCCCACAGTTAGCTTGAGAAAAATCTAAGGGGCTCTGGTCTCATGATGTTCTTCAAAGTCTCATCTTTGAAAATAAGTTAGAAATATTTATCAGTAGGACCTTTTCTTTGGGTTCCCTTGGGAGAAACAATTTTCCTTTTACTGTGTGCAGATAATTCTTTGAAGCAAGCAACATAAAGAGCTTAAGGTGTGGAATTCCTGCTGTGGCTCAGTGGGTTAGGAACCCGACTAGACTCCGTGAGGATGCTGATTGGATTCCTGATCTTGCTCAGTGGGTTAAGGACCTGGCATGGCTGCAAGCTGTAGCATAGGTCACAGCTGCAGCTCCAATTCGACCCTTAGCCCAGGTACTTCCATATACTGCAGGTGTGGCAGAAAGAAAGGAAGGAAGAAAGAAGGAAGGAAGGAAGAAAGAAAAAAGTTTAAGGTGTGAGAGCAGTCCTGATTGCAAGTGATGAGAAACTACAGCATGGCTATTGTAAACAAAATTCAAGCTCAGGCAAAGTGGAGTTACTTTGTATAAAGTCAAATGGCCTTATGGTGCGTACCTTAGTGACAATAAGAACACCACTCCATAGGAATGATATTAAAGATTTTCCCAGCTCTCATGGTGTGGGCACTGACCAATCTGATAATATGGCTGAATTTGTATATGCCCACTAAATAGCCACTATGTCAGTAATTATTATAAGTGCTGTACAGTGAGACTTAAGCTGGATTAAAATTTAGAAAACCATTATGAATGGTAAGCTTACTCTTGACCTCGGTTACTTGCAGGCCAGGTGTGTTTAGCAGCAAGTAGAAGAAATTTAGAAGCAAGTTCACAATAGGCAGTAGCAAAATAGTGGGATTTTTGCATCTTGACTTGGACGATGTCAAGACATCTCCAAGGTATCTTGAAATTTCACAGTATAGAGTCTGATCCAGTAGGTCAGCTTACTGAACTCTATCTTACTGAGAGAATTGAGCAAATACACAAAGATGTGTGAGAAAAGATGTTCATTGATGCTATTTATAATCATGAAAATGTTACAAACAATATCAATATTCAATAATAAGGAATTAATTATGTAGTCAATTAAGCATGCCCACCCATATTACCATGAAGATGTCATCAATGCAGTCCATTTACTGACATGAGAAGACAGTATGGATTGTTAAGTGAAAAAACTAACCTTTAAAAAGGCATATATGCACTATATATTGAATATAGTAATTGTTTCTGTTAAAAACACTATAAGGATACAATTCTATCATAGGAGTGCATTATGAAAAATGGTAACAGTGGCTATTTCTGGATGTTAGGATTATGACTGATTTTTTTTTACTTAGCTGAACATTTTAAAATGAACCTGCAGTTTTTATGTAGCAATTTTTAAAAAAAATTTTTTGTGTGGCTGCACCTGTGGCATGTGAAAATTCCTGGGGTAGGGTTCAAATCAGAGCTGCAGCTGAAGCCTACATCACAGCCTTGACAACACGAGCTCTGAGCTGCATCTGTGACTTGTGCTGTAGCTGGTGGCAATGCTGGATCCTTAATCCACTGAGTGAGGCCAAGGATTGAACCCACATTCTCACAGAGACGACATCAAATCCTCAACCCGCAGAGCCACAACAGGAATTCCTGTAACATAATAGCTTTAAAAAAGAGGCAAAACCTGCTTACTGTAACCCCATGTTCCATATTTACCCCTCCCCCTGACACACACACACACACAGACACACACACACACACAAGTAAGGTAATAATAGAGTTTTTCCCTCCCAAACACCATTCCTCCTTTAAACAAGGATGGCTCAGTCACTAAAGTTATCCTCTGTATGCCTCATAGTGTTTATCAGGAAGTCCATAAAAGTACTTTTCCCAAGAACCCTATTTAATCTGCAGCTGATAGGCACAGAAACAGAGGTTCAGAGAGGTTAAATAACTTGTCTGTGGTCACACAGCAACTAAGTAAAAGAGGTGGGATTCTGACTCCAGACATTAAATTCTTATATAGGAAGAGACTTGAGACTTGATCTTTTTCTCTGATTCCATTTCCTTTCTGTTAAAATACCTGCCCTATGGGACCACTTTAGGATTAGAGCTAAGCTGTGGAAAGGGGCCAAACATGATGCCTAGTGTATTTTAGGCTTATTCCAGGTAGTGATGATCCCTTATAAACTATACTAGGAGATTTAAACAAATTCTGTATTTCTGTCCAATTGCACAGTGTTTTAATTGTTAATCAGAGCCATGTCTGTGAACAGCCACTTTCAAGTCCATTTATAAAGACCTAGATAGAGTCTTGAATTTTAGTTAGAAAGAATAAATTTTGTAATTAAGGGCCAAATTCAATAATTGAGCACATTCAGATAACATCAAATAACACTACCTCATTAACTTATATATGAACAGAAATTGTTTTCTTCTTTACTGTTATAAGAGCATTGTTTATGGCAGTAACTTACTCCTTTTAAAAAAGTGTATAATTTGCATACAATAAAGCACACTCATTTGGAGCGTACAGTTAGAGTTTTGACAAATGTAATATATACACCTCTGTATACACCACCCCAAGCAAGATCTAAAACATTGCCACTATTCCTAAATTGATTTTGCATTTTAAATTGTCTTTGAATTTCATCACATGGTTATAACCTCAGATCATTTGGTCTCACCCCTCATGATCCAGCACTAGGCAAGGGTCAAAAAAGAAAAATGTGTCTCGGTATATTATTTTGGGAATGTTTTCTTCCCATAATTCTAACAAAGTTTTTATTTTTATTTTTTTATCTCTTGATGTTTCCTTAGTCTGTGGTGCTGGAGCAAAGTCACTGGCTGAGCAAAAATCAAGGAGTTTACATTGGAATCGGTGTTACTGCCATAGTGTTATTGCTCATATGTTTGACTGTCATTATTGCCAAAAGTAAGTCACTTCAGAATTGTGCCTACAGATGTATTCTTGAGACAAAATGCCTGTTGCCCTACATACCTTGTGTTTTCTTTTTTTTGGTTTTTTTTTGTGTCTTTTTTTTTGCTTTTTAGGGCTACGCCCACAGCATTCGGAAGTTCCCAGGCTAGGGGTCAAATCAGAGCTATAGCTACCGGCCTACACCACAGCCACAGCAATGCAGGATTGGAGCCACATCTGCAACCTACACCACAGCTCACAGCAGCACCGGATCGCTGACCCACTGATGGAGACCAGGGATCAAACCTGCGTCCTCGTGGATACTAGTCAGATTCGTTTCTGCTGTGCCACAGCGGGAACTCCCCCTTGTGATTTTAATTTCACCTTACTTCCTTGGTTCTTAACCTTGTTCTTTTTGATTTTTTTTTTCTTTCTAAAAAATTTTTGTTAGCGTTTACAATGTTTTGTCAATTTCTGCTGTATAGCAAAGTGATCCAGCCATACAAAGATATACGTTTGATTTTTTTATTTGTCTTAAAATTATTGTCTCATAAAGAGAATTGCGATATTTAAATTCTTCATAGTAGAAATTAAATACAGAGAAATAAGAGTCAGTGGGGTAAAGTTGGGGTTTGGAAGACAGCAAAGCTTTGCAGTAAATAAGATTTGTTCCCTTCTCCTCCCCTTCCCTGAAGAAGCAAGGTGTATACCTCTGGGGGGTGAAATTGTTGAGGGTTTTACAACACCCATGCAATGGAAGAAACAAATGAGACTTGGGAAGGATAAGGGATTTTAGGGCTAGAAGTAGAACAAAGTATTTCACAAAACAACCATCCAGGGTCTCCTGCTCTCCTTCCATCAGTTGTGTGCATCTATAAAACCTGCCACCTATGAAAGAAACACAGTCACTCATTTTTTTTTTTTTACAGTGAAATGTAATAATTGCATTAAAGTAAGCTAGGGCTTGTGGGTGAATTCACTAAACTATTAATAAATATGAGATACTTTAAAGTGCCTTGTTTGGGCCCTATGGATTCAAAAGAAGATACTCAAGTTATTAATGAAGGGTCCAGACTGGGTTTTTTTGTTTTGTTTTTTTGCTTTTTGGGGCCACACCAGAAGCATATGGAAGTTCCCAGGCTAGGGCTCAAATTGGAACTATAGCTACCGGCCTACACCACAGCCACAACAACACAGGATCCTAGCCGAGTCTGCGACCTACACCACAGCTCACGGCAATGCCAGATCCTTAACCCACTGAGAGAGACCAGGGATCAAACCCACGACCTTGTGGTTCCCAGTTGTATTTGTTTCCGCTGTGCCACAACAGGAACTCTCCAAATAGTCTCCTTTCCCCCCTTCTTTTGAAGAATATTCTTTCTGGGAGTTCCTGTCGTGGCTCATAGGAAATGAATCTGACTAGCATCCATGAGGATTTGGTTTCAATTCCTGGCCGTGCTCAGTGAATTGGGGATCTGGCATTTCCATTAGCTATGGTATAGGTCACAGGCACAGCGCAGATCCCCAGTTGCTGTGACTGTGGTATAGGCTCACACCTGTAGCTCCAGTTCGACCCCTAGCCTTGGAACTTCCACATGCCCCAGGTGTGGCCCTAAAAAGGAAAGAAAAAAAAAGAAAAAGAACATTCTTTTTTCTAAAATAAGTTTTTCAGGTTCTGAGCTCTGTACAGATTTTGTTCATGTTAAAGCAATAACAGAAATAATATACTGGTTGGGAAAAAAATCTCATGAACTCTTTGGCTTACATGTGCAATTTTCTCTTTAATTCTTCCTCCATTTAGGGTATATATGCCTGGGTAGCAAAGTGGAGCTACTACGGTAAGTTTGAAAGTCTCTCTGTCAACACCCTCTGATGTTCTGACTCTAGTAAAAATGACACTTTCCTCTGTTCCTCTCCTCTTTTCCTTCTCAACTCTCCATTTACACTCTGGATCCTAAAAAATCTAAAGAGCATCTCCATTGCTGTCCAACCTTCCACTGATTTTTTTTTTTTTTAAAGGTGCCCCCGTGGCATATGGAAGTTCCCAGTCGGAGCTGTAGCTGCCAGCCTACACCACAGCTCACAGCAACGCCAGATATTTTAACCCGCTGAACAAGGCCAGGGGTCAAACCCAAGTCCTCACGGATACTGGTCAGGTTCCTTACCACTGAGCCATGACAGGAACTCCCCACTGATAGTTTTAGCATCTAAAACTATCAGTGGGGAGCATCTAAAACTAGCATACATTCCATGTATGTCCCTGGAATTGTACCAGAACTGCTATACAAAGAGCCCCTCAAACCTAACCTCTTAGAGCAAGTGAACTGAATCGCAGATTCTGTTTGATGGAATTTTTAAATGGGTTGTTTGGTTTGCTTTGTTTATTGAATGACTACTGTATGAACAAAACTGAGAGAAAATACATAAATGAATAAATGGCGTATTTTGGAACTTCCAGTGGAACACCCTGGGACATATAGAACAGGGCAATAGGCCTTCTGAGTGAGCCCCCAAAGGAGGAGAAGGCAGGTCTGCAGAGATGCCGAGGAAGACAACTCCTGGCTGAAGGGCAAAGGCCCCGGGGTAAGGCACATGCCTCCAGCTCTCCCCAGTCCTTCTCATCCCCTTTTGTTCCACACTCAGCCTGCTCTCTTCATTTACATTAGTTACCTGGCCTCGTAGGTGTTTGAACTTAAAATTTTGGTAAATCTACCTCACTGTCCAATGAAAAGTTAAATCCTTTTTGTATGCATCCCTGTACCCAGGCCTTTGCCCAAACGCCTGTCATGGGAGAAAACTACAACTTACTTCCAAATCCAAGGAGCCTACTTCATCTGCCTTCATCTGGCTTCACCCTAACCCTAACCCTAACCCTTAAAGCTCAGCTTGGGCTTTAAGCAAGGTCTTTGATTCAAAATCCATCCCTCCTGGAGTTTCCTTCGTGGCTCAGGGTTAATGAACCCAATAGAATCCATGGGGATGCAGGTTTGATCCCTGGCTTTGCTCAGTGGGTTGAGCTATGAGCTGTGTTATAGGTCTCAGACTCGGCTCAGATCCGGCGTTGCTGTGGCTGTGGTGTGGGCTGGCAGCTGCAGCTCCGATTTGACCCCTAGCCACGGCGGTGGCCCTAAAAATAAAAAAAAAATCAAAAACAAAAAAACCCCCCAAATTCATCCCTCTAAAGCTGCCGTCCATTATTCCTAGTTCTCTTTCACTCCATGTTTGTATACACGCTGTCCTAGGTCTGAGTTAAGCACAGGATCCAGTCTGTAGAGGGTACCTTGAATAATACCCAACAGATGGCAAGTCTTCCATAAATGTTGGCTTTTATTACTGCAGTCATGACTGTCACAGCAGCCATAAACCTCTGAGCTACGCACTATTATTATTCTCAGTTTACAGATTAGAAAACAGGTTTAGAGATGTTTAAGTGACATCCAAGGTTGCACCACACAGCAGGACAAAGACTCAATCTCAAGTCTTTTAGAGTCCAAACCCCATACTTACAGACGTTTTGACCATCTGCTCTGAAGAGTGGAAGGAAAAAAAAAAACTCCCTGGAGACAAAGGAGCATGGAAGGTAACATCCTAGTAGTTGATTTCTGCCCTTTCATTGTTAACTTTTTTAAAGGTTCACTTTTTATCACATAATTATAAAAGAAAATCTTTGTTGCAGAAACTGGTGTATAAAATAGAAATGCAAAACGAAACAAAAACGAGCATTTCCTTATGAATAACACAGACATGTATAACTAATCTATTTAAAAATCAGAGCTGAGTGAAGATTCAGTACGTTTTAGGTCATTTCTGAGCAGGCTTAGGTAATAAAAATAGTCACTATACACAAATGTATACAATCAACAACTGTATCAAAACTCCACAAATGACCTTTTTGTACACCTGATATGTGAGTGTCTGTTATAAAAGTTATCTAACCCATGGCTTTCTAATTTTAGACATTAAAACACGGTAAGATTTTTGATTCCATGATCCAGAACACACATAGATGAAGCAATACGATTATACTGTGTCCAATACGTTCTGGTAATTTGTATACTTATGTTTATTTATCTTAAGTACAGGATATAGACCACTAAATAGATTTAATAACCCTTGCTAAAGGGTCACAATCCACAGTTGGAAAAATACCATCAAACCATTTCTTAGCCATCTTTGAGAGTAAGCATCCTAAAAAAGAAAGAAAAAAAGAAAAAAGAAAATAAAATGATAAGAGTTTCCTTCTTGGCTCAGCGGAGATGAATCTGACTAGTATCCATGAGGATGCAGGTTCGATCCTTGGCCTTGCTCAGTGGATCCAGCATTGATCCTTAACCCACTGAGCAAGGCCAAGGATGGAACCCGCATCCTCATGGATACTAGTGAGCTGTGGTATAGGAGGCAAACATGGCTCAGATCTGGTGTGGGTGTGGCTGTGGTGTAGGCCAGTGGCTACAGCTCCTGTTGATTCCACCCCTGGCCTTGGAACCTCCATATGCCATGGATGTGGCCTTAAAAAACACACACACCAAAAAAGAGAATATGCTTCCTGATTTAGTAATTCAACTTGATGTCTGATATATGTCTTCTTAGATTTTCAATTTTTGTATTCCATGACATGAGTCTCTTGAAGGAGACCAGGGTGAGTGTTTCTGAACTGCTGCTCAAGTTTTCTACCTGCTTATTAAACAGCTGCATTTCCTGCAACTGCTTATTTACAGCTCTGGAAGCGTCTGTTCATTTCATATGCTGTGTGAGTGGGGGTCTGGGAATTGCAGATACCCAGTGTTGCCTGAACCTAAGCAAAGGTGCTGCTCTCTTGAGAAGTGGTCCTCTTTTCTCTTACTCTTGTTCTTCTCGTAGGATAATTTCATTTAAGGACATTCATTTCGGAGCTTTGAAAAACATGTCGGTGAAGCATGTCCGAGCAGAAGACAACATCTACATTATTGAGGATAGTCATTAAGTCATGGATTAAGATCCCGTGGCCTCCGAAGGTGTTATACCCTTGACCTCAGGAGACTGACCAGATATCACCGAGTCAGAGTCCCATCAGCAGCAGGACAATTGTGTGGTCAGTTTCACGTGGCATTCTAACAAGTCAGTGACACTAGGTAGAGTGAATCTAGCTCATCTGTACACCGGCAACCTCTGTAATATAGTCCTAATTTTTTATATTGACACTGGTTCAGTCTTTCTGGTCATTGCAGAGCTCTCTCCAAAACATGAAATGTACTCCTTAGAAGTGTACGCTCTCTGTATTTGTTTGTTTTTGTTTGTTTTTTGTTTTGTTTTGGCCATGCTCACATGCTCATGACAAGCACAAGTTCCCAGGTCAGGGACTGAACCTGAGCCACAGCAGTGACAATGCCAAATCCTTAATCACTAGGCCACCAGACAACTCCTGTACATTCTCTTTAGACCCTATGTATCCTGTATCCATCATGAATCCTCATTGGCGAGACCAAAAGAGCACATCAACCTTGCTTACCCATGCTGTCAAGAGGAACTGATTATAACTTAAAATCAGCAAATCCAATTTGGGAGTGAAAGGACTTGGAAGCATTTCATGATTATCTTCCTTTTTTTTTTTTTTTTTAAATCTAGTAGCTCCAACTCTTATATTCCTTAAGGCCCCCCAAAGTTTCACATCATGGGAGTGCACAGGGTTTTATTTATCTCCTGGGAAAACAGAAGTGAGTGTGATTTTGCCGTTGGTAGATCTGGTTTCTCATGCCTCTGGAAACATGAGGCATTGAGTGCTTTACCTGGGACTAGGATGGGTATTTTAGCAGTTGGAAGAAGCTAGGGTCATGAGTGGACCATCTAGACACGAGGGTGAGAAAATCAGTTGCCATGTAATTTATGCTGTTTCTGCTACATCTGTGCCATAGTTCAGGGCACTTAGGTAAGCAACTGTCAGGCTCTCTCAAGTAATGTTTAGAATGAGGTAGGATAGAAATAAATAAAAAAGTAAAACAAGAGAGGAAAGGAGTAGGGAAAGAGAGCTTCTGCCTTAGAAAAATTAGTTTGCAAATATCATAGTGTCATTAGAGAGTGCTACCAGCGTCACCAGCATTCTAAATTGTCCTCAGACCACTTTGACTTTTAAAATTTTGGGGGAAGAGAAAGGGTTTTATTCATATTGAATCAATTCCTTTGTTATTTCTTTTTGACAACTCAATTAAATTTGGGGTTTTTTCCTAGAGAGTTAGACAAACGCTAGAGGTAAGGATATATTTAGTCTCCAGAACCATTTCTACATGAACAGTTAACAAGACTGGATATTAATTTCACTTTGAGTAAACCCAGAAATAACTCAGGCTTGGAGTTCAGAGCTGCTCGCAGCAAAGTGGTCTGTGAGGGCTGGATGCTGGTTTTTGAAAGCAACATTTTTGTTACTTCAGCTGAGTTCTAGGAAATGAAAAGGGCCTCTGAAAAATTCTAAGGTGATGTGGGCAAAGAAGTTCGCTAAGCATCCTACACTAGTTTTCACAAATGGGACCAGACTGATCTGGTTTAAAAAAAAAAATTATGTTCCAACTACAGTGCTTTTCTTTTAAATTCAAGACAATGTGCATGGACATAGAGATGTCAAATTAAAGCCCAGATTTGTAGCATCTCTGGACTGCATGCCTGTGCAGTCAGAGCCCCATTACATGGCATCACATCCACCTGCCCCCGGCCCTTGCCTTAGCGGCAGGCTCATGTTGGTTACCCGCTTTGTGACTTGTGGAGCTTTGAATTTATGATACGTGCTCTATTCGCCACACCCTTCCTGGAGTTTTATGATAGCACATCACAGGTTCCGGAAGTCTGGTTAACTCTGTTTCCTTTGGCATTTCCCAAATTTGCCTGAAACCCATAAGCCCAGTGACTACTGGCATCCCCAGTAGCATTCTACGAAACTATACATGGAGGTTTGGGGCAAAGCAGATGGTAGAAAGAAATAGGACCTGAGTTCTAACCCTAACTCTTACTAGTTACATTGGATAGCATTAGCATAAATCGTTCCTTATGCCTAAATATTTACACCTATTAGATTCATTTCCGCATGTGCATCTGTGTGTAGTGGGAATTCCAATGACGTGTTACTTGTGAGAAGTCTTTGAAAACATTACAGAAATGTAAAATTGTGTGTGTGTGTGTGTGTGTGTGTGTGTGTGTGTGTGTACACGTGCACTCGTACTTTGTAGTAATGGGATATCTGGCATTAGAGCTCAGTAAATATTTTCAATGGTGTTGAATTCATAAACCTCTTACCATGTGGCACCTCTTGTTATTATTATTATTTAAGTAATGTCTGCTTTTGCAAAGTTGATATCGGCTAATTTGGCTATTATTTTATATTGTAGAAAAAGCTGTCCATAACTGAGAGGGAGAATGGGCTAGAGGGCAGGAAGGGGAGGCATTTGGTTAATATTAAATTCTTTTCTGCTGATGCAGCGGTCTTATAGAATGTATTGACTTTTGCTTTTGATCTTTTGAGATAATTGAGATCACACTTTCTACGATCTAGCTTGGGACGTTAGGGCACTGGTGTCATCAAAACCATCTATTTGAACTTAGGAAATTGTGTACATCTTTAAGAATCAGTCTTTCACTGATGGCTATGAAGATAATTTTGTGAGTGTGTGAAAGTGTGAGGGATACCTCATCACGCATTTCATTTGTACGTACACTCTTTAATAAAACACATTTTGGTTTTCATTTTGGAAATGGACTTGTTTTCTTACTCTCATTGTGTAATTAAGGCTGGGCATCTTCATCTTGGCTGTGGACTCTCAGGACAAGGGCAACGGGGGCAAGATTTGAGAGTCAATTATGCCTGGCACTCCTGGTGTTGAGGGTGGAGCAGAGAACAACTCTGTGGATTCCAGCTCCTGAGGTGCTCCAATTCAGCAGAAAGAACTCCCCACAGCGTCAATTCTGGTACTGCTAATGCTAAGGGAGAAAGATGCACAGTGATTGAACTGGGCTTCTCTATCATGGCGTTTGGGGCCAGGTAACGCTTTGAGGTTGGGGGGTGTGCTGTGCATTGTGAGATTGTTTAATAGCACACCTGGTCTCTGCCCACTCAAGGACATTTATGCACCCTCCCCCAACAGGTTGTGACAACTGCAAGTGTCTATAGACCTTACCAAATGTCTCCTGAGAGGCAACGTCACCCTGGGTTGAAAACTGCTGTGATAAAGGATGCCTGGAGGGTGTGGGGGGTGAGGGTGTAGCTCTAGCTGGATTGATCAGGAGCTGCCTCTGGGGAAGTGGTGACATTTGAGTTGAAATCCAAGGAATGTGCAGGTGATAGCCCTGTGAAGAAATCCAGCAAATGCAAATGCCCTGAGGTAGGAAGAATCTTGGGTACTAAGAGGGAGAAAGTAAGGTGTGTTCCAAGGGCTAAAAGAGCCAGTGTGGCTAAGGCAGAGTGATTAAGAAAAATAGAAAAGAAATGAAGCTGGAGAAATGGGCATCACATCTCACCAGGCGCTGATGCAAAGGGCTGTATGAACATACCTATTGGAGAAGAATCCCATTCTTGGAAAACAGAGCACGTTTGCTCTTAAGGGTTAAACCAACAGATGACATTTTGACACTTTATTTATTGGTCTTTTGTCCTTTTGTAGGGCTGCACCTGTGGCATATGGAGGTTCCCAGCCTCGGGGTCTAATCTGAGCTGTAGCCGCCCAGCCTACAGCAGAGCCACAGCAATGCCAGATCCGAGCCCTGACTCTGACCTACACCACAGCTCATGGCAACGCCAAATCCTCAACCCACTGAACAAGGCTAGGGATGGAACTGGCAACCTCGTGGTTCCTAGTCAGGTTCGTTTCTGTTGTGCCACAGCGGGAACTCCTTAACACTTATTAATATGCTTTAGTGACACTGCCCTCAGTTTTGTTTAGTTGAGGTGACAGGAGAGGATACATAGGGAAGAAGAGGGGTGCATCCTGGCGGTGAGGGCTCTCCATAGGGCTCCGTGAAGTCAGGGAGGCAAGGAGATTAATTGGGAGCTTATTAGAATATAGACTCTGGAGCTCTGCTCTAGAGATTCTGATTCAGTTAGACAGGTGGGACCTAAGAGTTTATTTTCTGTTTATTTAAATTGCAGAAGATAGGAATTCCCTTGTGGTAGAGTGGGTTAAGCATCTGGCATCACTATAGTGACTCAGGTTGCTGCTGTAACACAGGTTCGATCCCTGGCCTAGAAACGTCCACATGCTGCAGGTGCGGCCAAAAAAATTATAGAAGATAAGCAACTACAAATTATTTTAAAGTTCAACAAAAATATTGACTTCATGAAAGAATGTAGAAATAAGAGCATGCAGCAATCTTTCATTTCTACTTATTTGAGGAGTCAATCTCTGGAAAAGGAACAGGAAAACATTTATTTTTCGTTTTATGTATTTATTTAAATTTATTATAGTTGATTTACAATGTTCTGTCAATTTCTGCTATACAACAAAGTAACCTGGTTTTATATATATATATATATATACATATATATACATTCTTTTTCTCACATTATCCTCCATCATGTTTCATCACAAGTGACTAGATATAGTTCCCTGCACTACACAGCAGGATCTCTGCTTATCCACTCCAAATGCAATAGTTTGCATCTATTAATCCCAGACTCCAAGACCCTCCCACTCCCTCCCTCTCCCCCTTGGCAACCACAGTTCTGTTCTCTAAGTCCATGAATTTCTTTTCTGTGGAAAGGTTCACTTTGTGCCATATATTAGATTCCAGATGTCAGTGATGGTATTTGTCTTTCTCTTTCTGACTTACTTTACTTATTATGGGAGTCTCTAGTTCCATCCATGTTGCTGCAAATGGCATTGTTTTGTCCTTTTTTATGGCTGAGTAGTATTCCATTGTGTATATGTACCACATTTTATTAATCCATTCATCTGCCGTTGAACATTCAGGTTGTTCAACCTAATCTTGTCCTTCCTCCCGGTAAATACAAGTTTGTTCTCCATGTCTGTGATCTGTTTCTATTTTGTAGATAGGATCATTTGTGCCATATTTTAAATTTCTATTATTCTTGTAGTTGGTATCAAGCAAGCTATAGTCCTCCTGAACCAGTGACGGAGGTCAGGGTCTTTGGGGGCCTCATGTCCTGTGCCTGAGGGTCCTGGCTACAGACACTCCTGGATTCTTAATCCGCATTCATGAAATAGGAACAAAGTGTGAGCGGGATACCCTATAAATATTTCAGCCATTTCACCTGTTTCGAATACAACATCACAGTGAAAGCCCGTTAAACATAGTAACAAAACAAAAGCAAAAAATTAAGCCACTAATTGAATCAGCAACAACCTATTTTTGACATTCACTATGTCAGTTAACATCACCTAAAGTGTTGGTGGGCATATGGATAGTTTTCTACACATATTAGCCATTTATAGGAAGATGTGTGGAAATATAGGGCATAGCCATTAATGGAATATGGCTTGTCTGATAAAATGTTAGCCTACCATCTTTGGAGAATGGATTCTTGGTTAAAACAACTAATTGTTCATAAAATTAAACACTAAACCTGTTGGTCCATACATCCCACTCTTTCTTTCTTTCTTTTTTTTTTTTATCACTTCTGTAGTTGTATAATGAGGGAAAACTTATTTAGACTGTATAAGTAGGAGTTCCTGCTATGGCACAATGGGACCAGCAGCATCTCTGTAGTGCCGGAATACAGGGATGGTTCCCCACCAAAGCACCCTGAGTTAAAGGATCTGGCATTGCAGAGACATTGCAGTTAAGGTTAAGAAGCAATTGCGGCTCGGATCTGATCCCCGGCCCTGGAAACTCCATTTGCCACGGGGTGGCCAAAAAGGAAAAAGAAAAACACTGTGGGTATTGTGATGGACTTCTGAGGGTAAAATAAGTTCCTAAAATATAAGAATACCTAAGAAGTGTGGGGTAAGCCTATCTCCACTCTGGTTTTCATAGCCTAGTTTGTGCTAAAATGTTTCTTCTAGGTTCATAGTGCTCTCTGGAAAGAATGGAGTAACAATTTATCATTTGTTTTTCCTCTGATCAAGGTCTTTTTTGAGTTGGTTGTGGACAGCTTTGAAGGGGGCATAGGGGGGCTAGGTGTCCCCAGGATAAAAATCTTAAGATGTTGTTTCTTGGACCCAGTCACATCAGACTATCTGAAGATGTATAAAATCATTGCTGCGCCCACTGCAAATGTAGTGATAACCTACAGAAACCAGGAGAGTGTCTTCAGTGCTGCATGTGAGCAAGGCGTATGTGGGGCTGGGGAGGAGGACTCTAATACTTAGAATTCCTGGGGAGCCAATTGTACATTTCCCTTGGGTATTTGCAAGGACCCTAAGGGCCTTTCCAATCCTGAGATGGACCCTTTGGTGGCCTCAGGGACCCCTGAGTCCTTCTCCACGTGGCCACCAGTGTAGTCTAAGGAACCAAGATCTGATTGTGCTAGACGTTAGCTGAAAATCCTCCCACTGGTCCCCAGTGTGTAAAAGTCCCTACTCTGTCATAACCCCTCACAGCTTTTCCTCTGTCTGCTTCCGGCAGCTGCTCCCTGCTGTGCTTCAGCAGATGTAAATGCCTCAGACACCCCTTCTCCACTCCATAGGTCAACCCATTTGGGGAGATACTTGTCTCCTGTCTCTCCACCAGGCATGCCACTGCTCAAGGTTCAGCTCAAATGTTACCTCTTCTTACTTTCTCCACCTCATCCGCTAGACAGAATTAATCCCCTCTATGAACACTTTTATGCAGCTGGTTGTAGTCCCTTGACAAATATTACGGAGTACCTCCAGTGTGCCAGGCACGGTGCTAGTGCCCAGCTCAGGTCCCTCTGCATGAGGCCAGCACCCCACCTACCATGCATGACACCTCTGAGTGAATTACAAAGAGACTGCCTACTCCTTATGGCCAACATAGTCCTGAGCCAGGCAGAGACTTGTCAAATAGAGGCTCTGCCAACGGTGACCATAGTGACCCTATAACTTAGTCCTTTGTATGAAAGAGGAAGGTCAGTGATGCTTTTTATGCTGAGCTCTTTGAGGCAAGTGTATGTAGTTTCTTACACACACTAGGTTCTCAATATATATCCATGAAAATTAGTGAATGAATTGACTAAAGAATGTTTCCCAGAGCCTTCTTGTGTGTACTGGGAATGGGATGGGGTATGGAAGAGTTTCTCAAGAACTAGAAATAGCCCTCTTTATGTAGCTGGCTGGAGTGTAGGAGTCTGTGTGAACCCCAAGGACTCTGAGACCAGTCATGTACAACCTTGGCTGTACCTTGGAATCACCCGGGAAGCTTGGCCAACTCCGGATGCCCAGATCAATTGAATTAGGATCTGAGCAGGTGGGGCTCAGGTATGTTTTTTTCAGTCTCCGCTGTTGATTTCCATGTGTAGCTGAGGTTGAAAACCACTGACTTAGAGAGATTTGGAGAGGGATGATGACAGCGTGTTTTCTTGTTCCATGTGACAAATGTTCTGGAAAAGCATAAGAGATATATACTAAAGCACGAAAATACCAACAATGGGCTGGGCAGGTGAACAATCACGGGAGGAAAGATCATGATGCTGGGTGACAGCTGATGTGCCCTACCTATGCCTGGCTTCCTTGGCAGTGGTGCGATATTGGTGGCAGCCAGGGAAACAAGACATCTGGCTGCTGCCATACTTTTGTAAAGCAACTCAGGAAGCCAGCCCACAGCTGTCTAGTTTGACTGTCCCTGGGCTTCCTAAGAACTACATGTTTTCTTCTACCAGTTATAAAAATCCCCTTGGGCCTGTGAGGAAATGCTCGAAGGTAACCTTCTCCGTTTTGTGCTGTGGACTGCTGAGATGTGGTATGCTGTCTGGCAGTTTCTGCACCTGCTTGAGCCTAAACTATGTGTGGATGAAGAATGATTCACATGTTTCTCAACAGATTATTTTTTTTTAGAGCAGTTTTAGAGTCACAGCAAAATTGAGCGGAAAGTACACAGAATTCCAATATGACTACCTTCCTCTCCTCAAAATACACAGCTTCCCCCACCACCCACACCTCTCTCTCAAGTGGGGTACATTTTGGTACAATGGATGAACCAACACTGGCCCATCATTATCAGCTGAAGTCCCTGGTTCACACTTTGTGTGGTGCATTCTATAGGTTTTGACAAATATATAATAGCACATATACACCATGACAGCAACATGCAGAATAGTTCGACTGCCCCCCAAAAAATCCTCTATGCTCCACCTACTCATTCTTTCCTCCCCTCAAACCTCTGAGAACCACTAACCTTTCAATTGTCTCCATTGTTTTACCTTTTCCAGGATTTCATATAATTGGAACTATACGGTACATAGCCTTTTCAGATTGACTTCTTTCACTTAACAATATGCACTGAAGTTTCTTTTGTTTCTTCTTGTGGTTTTGGAGCTCATTTCTTTTTTATCGAGGAGTAATTTTTATAGTTTAAATACATCACTGTATGTTTATTCATTAACCTGTGGAAGGATATCTTGGTGGCTTCCCTAGAACTCTCCCTAACACCATACACAAAAATAAACTCCAAATGGATTAAGGACCTAGATATAAGACCAGACACTATCAAACTCCTAGAGGAAAACAGAGGCCAAACACTCTCTGACATAAACGACAGCAACATCTTCTCAGATCCACCTATCAGAGTATTGACAATAAAAAGAAAAATAAATAAATGGGAGTTAATCAAACTTCAAAGTTTCTGCACAGCAAAGGAAACCCTAAACAACACAAAAAGACAACTCACAGAATGGGAGAAAATCTTTGCAAATGAATCGACTGACAAGGGATTAATCTCCAAAATTTATGAACAACTTCTCCAGCTCCATGCCAAAAAAACAAACAAACCCATCAAAAAATGGGTGGAAGATCTAAACAGACAGTTCTCCAAAGAAGACAGACAGATGGCCAAGAAACACATGAAAAGATGTTCAACATCACTCAATATTAGAGAAATGCAAATCAAAACCACGATGAGGTACCACCTTACACCAGCCAGAATGGCCATCACCCAAAAGTCTACAAACAATAATTGCTAGAGAGGGTGTGGAGAAAAAGGAACCCTCGTACACTGTTGGTGGGATTGTAAAGTGGTGCAACCACTGTGGAAAGCAGTATGGAGATTCCTCAGAAAACTAAACATAAAACTACCATTTGACCCAGCAATCCCACTCCTGGGCATCTATCCAGAGAAAACCACGACTCCCAAAGACACATGTACTCCAAAGTTCATTGCAGCACTATTTACAATAGCCAAGACATGGAAACAACTTAAATGTCCATCGACAGAGGAGTGGATCCAGAAGAGGTGGTACATATACACAATGGGATATTACTCAGCCATCAAAAAAACGAAATACCAGCATTTTTAGCAACATGGATGGACTAGAAACTATCATGCTAAGTGAAGTCAGCCATACCATGAGACACCAACATCAAATGCTTTCACTGACATGTGGAATCTGAAAAAAGGAGAGACGGAACTTCTTTGCAGAACAGATGCTGACTCACAGACACTGAAAAACTTATGGTCTCCGGAGGAGACAGTTTGGGGGGTGGGGGGATGTGCTTGGGCTGTGGGATGGAAATCCTGTGAAATCAGATTGTTATGATCATTATACAACTACAGATGTGATAAATTCACTTGAGTAATAAAAAAAATAAAAATAAATAAATTAAAAAAATTAAAAATCAGTGGTCTCAAAAAAAACAAACAAACAAACAAACTCTGTTGAGCATATTTGTGTGGGTGTACTTCCTGGTGCTCAATTTTTTAAATTGAGGTACATTTGATATATAACATGATATTAATTTCAGGTATACAACCTATGACTCGATATTTTTACATATCTCAAAACGGTCTGTTCAGATCCTCTGCCCATTTAAAGATTTATTTTTTGCTATTGAGTTGTGTGAGTTCTTTATATATTTTGGATGTTGAGACCTTTTCAGCTCTCTGGATTCGCTATTCCATCCCAGCGGTGTCGGTGTCTATCCCTCTGTCCACACTGAACAATCTTGATTACTGTAGCTATGCAATAAATCTTTTTTTTTTTTTTTTTTGGCTTTTTAGAGCTGCACCTGCAGCATATAGAAGGTTTCCAGGCTAGAGGCTGAATTGGAGATATAGCAACCTAGGATCTGAGCCATGTCTGTGACCTACACCATAGCTCATAGCAACACCAGATCCCTGACACACTGAACAACGCCAAGGATCAAACCTGCATCCTCACAGATACTAGTCAGATTTGTTTCCACTGCGCCATAACAGGAACTCCATAAATCTTTTTTTTTAAATGATTTTTTTTTTTTCCTTTTTATGGCCTCACCTATAGCATATGGAAAGTCCTGGGCCAGGTGTCATATCTGAGCTGCAGCTGCAGGCCTACACCATAGCCATGGCAACACTGGATCCAAGCCACATCTGTGACCTACACCACAGCTTGTGGCAACACTGATCTTTAACTCAATGAGTGAGGCCACAGATTGAACTCACATCCTTAAGGACACTATGCCAAGTTCTTAACTTGCTGAGTCACATGGGAACTCCATACATAAATCTTGGGATTGGGTAGACTGATTGCTCCCGCTTTATTCTACTTTTCCAGAATTGTTTCCACTATTCTAGTTCCTTTGCCTTCACATGTACATTTAAGAGTAATCTTTATTTTTATAAAAATCTCTTGAGATTTTTATAGGTATTGCATTAAACCTGTGTATCAGTTTGAGGAAGGAGAACTGACGTCCTTACTCTGTTGTCCAACCCGTTAACACAGTGTATCCCTCTGTTTATTTATCCTCTTTGATTGCTTTCATCAGCATTTTATAATTTTCAGCATACACCATTATATGTATCTGTATAAAGTTTTGTATACATAAATACATATAATTGTTTAGATTTGCACCACCTGTTTCTCTTTTTTGAGCAATTTAAATGGCATACTGTAAATTTTGGTGTTTCTGTGTTCCTTTTTAGTGTACAGAAATAAAACTAATTTTTGTGTGTTTATCTTGCAGTTTGCATCTCTGGTGAACTCACTTATGAGTTCTAGGAGTTTTTTTTGTTTTGTTTTGTTTTGTTTTGTTTTGTTTTGGCAGGGGGGTTGTTTTTGTCTCTTAACATGCCTTGGGATTTTCTACATTAACAATCAGTCATGTTATCTAAAAATAGGAGCAGTTTTAATTCTTCCTTTCTGATCTGTATGCCTTTTATTTCCTTGCCTTGCCTTATTGACTTGGATACAACTTTACCTCTATGTTGCGAAAGTGTGGGGAGAGCAGACATCCTTCACTCCCTTCTCAATCTTAAGAGGGAACATTGAGTCTTTCCCCTTTAGTATGAAGCTATTTGTAGGGAATTTTTTTCCTTTTGTGCATGCTTTTTATTATGCCGAGAAAGTTCTTCTCTATTCCTATATGTATGAGAGCTTTATTCACAATTAGGTGTTGAATTTTATAAAAACGCTTTTTTTTTTTGGATGAACTTATGTGAGCTTGTGATTTTTCCTCTTCAGCCTATTAATATGGCAGATTAGACTGATTGATTTTTTTTAATGTTGACTCAGCCTGTGACCTTGAAACAAACTCCATTTGCTGAATTCTATTTTCTAATATGTTATTAAGAATTTGTGTATCTAGGAGTTCCCATTGTGGCTCATTGGTAACGAACCCGATTAGTATCCATGAGGAAGTGGGTTCAATCTCTGGTGTGGCTCAGTGGGTTAAGGATCCAGCATTGCTGTGAGCTGTGGTATAGATTGCAGACTTGGATCCTGTGTTGCTGTGGCTGTGGCATAGGATGGTGGCTACAGCTCTGATTTGACCCCTAGCCTGGGAACTTCCACGGGCTGCAGGTGTGGCCCTAAAAAGACACACACACACACACACACACACACACACATTTTTATATCTATATTCTTTAGTGTAGTTTTCTTTCTGTACTTTTTAAAAAAATCTGTTTTTAGTGTCTCAATAATACTAACTTCATAAAATGAATTGGGAATATTCCCTTCTCTTCCATTTTTTGGAAAAGAATGTGTAGAACTGGTGTTAATTCTTTTCTGAATGTTTGTAGAATTCTCCAATGAAATGGTCTGGGCCTGGAGAGCTTTTGGAGGTATTTTTCAATTATAAATTTAATTTCCATGATAGTTGTAGTTATTCAAATCTTCTATTCCATATTGGGTGAGCTGTGATAGTTGGTGTTTTTTGAGGTATTAGTCCATTTCATCTAATGTCAAATTTATCTGTGTAGAGTTATTCTTAGTATTTTCTTATTATTTTGATGGCTGCAGAGCCTGTAATGATATCCCTGGTTTTATTTACGTTACGGTTATTGGTAATTTGTGTCTTTTCTCTCTCTTTTTTTTTTTTTGGTCTTTTCTAGGGCTGCTCCCGCAGCACATGGAGGTTCCCAGGCTAGGGGTTGAATCGGAGCTGTAGCCGCCGGCCTACGCCAGAGCCACAGCAGCATGGGATCCGAACTGCATCTGCAACCTACACCACAGCTCACGGCAACGCCGGATCCTTAACCCACTGAGTAAGGCCCGTGATTGAACCCACAACCTCATGGTTCCTAGTCAGATTGGTTACCACTGAGCCACCATGGGAACTCCTTCTCTTTTTTTTTGTTAGTCTTGTTAAAGGTTTGTCAATATAATTGACCTTTCAAAAAGTCAGCTCTTTGTTTCCTTGATTTCCTATTTTATTTTTCTGTTTTAAATTTTATTGATTTCAGCTCCTATCTTTATTATTTGCTTCCTTCTTTTTGCTTCAGTTTCTTTGCCTTCCTTTGCATTTTTTTTTCCTCATCTTTTTCTACGTTCTTGAAAAAGCTTAGATTACTAATTTGAGTGTTTTCCTTCTTTTTTTTTTTTGGCCATGCCCATCATATGCAGAAGTTCCCTGGTCAGGGATCACACTCATGCAGCAGCCACAACCCAAGCTGCTGCAAAGGCAATGCTGGATCCTTAACCCACTGTGCCTCTTTCCCCCCACCCCTTTTTTTTTAAACCAACTTTAATTTACTCATTACAGTGATTTAAATCCTCGAGCTTCATTCCAGAGTTCAGTTATGCACTTGAAGGTCATGTCATTCCTTCCTCTGTGATGTTCTTTGTATGTTGTCTTTCATGTGACCAAAGACACTGTCGGTATCAGATTCAGCTAACAATACTGTCAGTTCCTCATCAGCTCTGCCAACTATCCCTGTCAATTTAGCATTCCTGTAACATGGTAACAATTTTTTCTTTTCAATCTTTTTTCTCTTTTCTGTTCTGCATCAGTGATTTCCACTGGTCTGTCCTCCATCTCACTGATTCATTCTTCTGCCTCCTGTATTCTGCTGTTAGGTGCTTCTAGTGAATTTTTTATTTCAGTTATTGTATTTTGCATCTCTTCCTGCTTAAGTTTTATATCTCTTTGCTCAGTGTTTCTTGTAAATTATCCATCTTTGCCTTCAGTTCATTTCCAATGTCTTGCATCATCTTCAGCATCAACAATCTAAAGTCTTTTTCCTGGAGGCTGAGAATCTCCTGTTCACTAAGCTATTTTGGGGGGGGGGTTTCTTTCTTCTTTATCTGAGTTATAGTTCTCTGTCTTTTAATTTTTATAACTTTTTGGTGTGGTGAACTTTTTGCAGACAATAGAATTGTAGCCTCTCTTACTTCTGGTGTCTGCCCCCCTTGTGGCTGAAGTTGGGGGGGGGGTTGCTGTAGGCTTCCTGGTGGGAGGGACTGATGCCTGCCCACTGGCAGGTGGGGCTGATTCCTATCCCTCTGGTGGGTGGTGCTTTGTCTCTGGGTGAGATTAGAGGCGGCTGTGGGCCTGGGGGATGTTTAGGCAGCCTGTTTACTGATGGGTGGGGCTGTGATCCCACCTGGATTGTTGTTTGGCCTGGGGCTTCTCAGTGCTGATGGGTGGGGCCAGACTTTCCCAAAATGGCCACTCCAGAGAAAGGCACACTGATGAATATTCCCAAGAGCTTTGCCTCCAATGCCCTTCCCCCACAACAAGCCACATTCACCCCCTGTTTTCCCAGGGGGTCTCCATGAACTGCAGTCGGTCTGACCCAGATTCTTATGGAGGCTTTGCTTTGCCCTGGGACCCAGGGCACGTGAAAATCTGTGTGTGGCTTTTAAGAAATGGGTCTCCATTTCTCCCAGTCCTGTGGAGCTCCTGTGCACAAGCCCCGCTGGCCTTCAATGCCAGATATCCCGGGTGTGGAGATTTGAGGTGGGGCTCAGAACTCTCACTCCTGTAGGTGAGTCTCTTTGATACAGTTATTTCCAGTCTGTGGGGCTTCCCACCCAGGAGGTATGGGTTTGTTTATATTGTATAATCACTCCTCCTACCTCTTGATGTGGTCTCCTCTTTGTCTTCTGGAGTGGGATATCTTTTTGAAAGTTTCCAGTCCATTTGGTTGAAAATTGCTCAGCATTTGCTTGTAATTTCGTTGTTTTTATGAGAGAAGTTGAGCTCCAGTCCTCTTAATCCTGGAGCTGGAGGAATCAGGCTCCCTGACTTCAGACTGTGACACTGTGCCTCTTTTTTAATGCATGCATAAAATTGCTACAAATTTCCCTTTCCACGTTGCCTTAGCTGTGTCCCACAAATTCTGCCATAATTTTTATTCAGCTCAATGTATTTTTTTTTTAATTTCTTTGAGATGTCTTCTTTGATCCACGGATTATTTGCTAGTGGGTTGTTTACTTTCTAAGTGTTTGAAGATTTTCCTTTTATCTTTTTATTATTGATTTCTGGTTTGTCCATTATGAACAAAGAACATACTCTCTATGATTTGATTCTTCTAAATGTGTTGAAAGCTTGTTTTACGGCTTAGTATATTGTCTATTTTGATATGTGCTTTGTGGTAACTTGATGAGAATGTGTTTTATAAATGTTGACTATGTGCTGTTGGCTGGTAGTTATAACCACTCATGCTGTCTTTGATTAATGGTTTGATTAGTGTTTCCTTGGTATCTACATTAGTTTTCTTTTTCTTTATAATTTCTTTTTCATTAAAGCTGGTTTACAGTGTTCTGTGAATTTTCTACTATACAGCATAGTGACCCAGTTACATTAGTTTTCTAGGAGTGCTGTAACAAAAAAGAATAAAGTGGGTGCCTTAAAAAAGTAGAAGTTTATTTTCTCACAATTTTGGATGCTAGAATCTGGGATCAGGTACTAGTAGGTCTGTTTTTTTCTGAGGCCTCTTTCTTTGGCTTAGCTGCCAAGTCTCACTCGGTCATCCCTCTGCGTATTTTTGTGTCCTAATTGCCTTTCCTTTTGGGATATCAGCCGTATTGGATTAGGGTCAATCCTAATGATTCTCTTAATTTAATTATGCCCAATCTCCAAATACTGTTAAATTCTGAGACATGGGGATTAGAGCGGCAACATCAACTTGGGATGGCAAGACAATTCAGCCCACAACAGTGTATTTTTGTATTCTTTTACTTTAAACCTGCTTATGTTTGATTATTTGAAGTGTAGACAGCGTATAAATTAGTCATAAATTTTAATCTCCTCTTCCCATTTTTCTTTTTAAAAATATGTATTTAAACCATTTTCACTTAATGTAATTATTGATATATTAAAGCCTAAGTCTCCCATTTTATGTTTTCCGTTTCTTCTCTGTTTTTTTTCTTTCTATTTTCTTTTTCTTGCCTTCTCGAGGGTTAATTGAACATTTTTTTTGAATTACACTTTGATTTATCTATAGTGTTTTAAGTGTCTCTTTATAAATGTTTCAGTGGTTTATATATTGCATTATGCATGCATAACATATCACAGTCTACTCGTGTCATTATTTTACCAGTTTAGTGAAGTAGAGAAACCTAAACTTCCTTAACCTTCTTCTCTTTCTAATATGAATATCTGAAATATTTCCTATATGTTAATTAAGAACCTCAGCAGATAGTGTTATAAATTTGGTTCAACCATAAAACATAATTGGTAAAACTCAAGGGAAGAAGGTAAGTCTATTGTATTCACCAGTGTTTTTGCTTAACATCTTTCTTCTCTCTGAAATTCTAGGATTCCTTTATTGTTTCCTTTTTGTTTAAATAACTTCTCAAGTCATCCTATTATGGTAGATCTTCTAGCAACAGATTCTCTTTCATTTGAGAGTGTCTCTATATTCCCCTTTGTTCCTGGAAGTATTTTTGCCAGATACCGAATTCATGTTTGATTTTTGTTTTCTTCTATCACTTCAAAATATTTTGCCACTTTTTTTTTTGCCTCTGTGATGTCAGGTGAGAAATCCACTGTCACTAACATTGGCGTTTCCTTGTAAATGAGCATCATATCTCTCTTCCCGATTTCAAGATTTTTTTCTCTGTAGTTTAAGAAATTTGACTATGTTTTTTCTTGATGTGGATTTTTTTTTCCCCTTGTTTGAGGCCTTTTTAGAGTTTTGAATCTATAAGTTTATATTTTTGCCCAGTTGGATCATTTTTTCTTCCCATGATTTCAGTTCCACACTGTCTCTCCTGTTAGAACTCCAATGGTATGAATGTTATAATCAATCAGGGAGTTTCTGCATGGTTCATCAGACACAAATCTGACTAGTAACCATGAGAATGCAGGTTCAATCCCTGGCCTGGCTCAGTGGGTTAGGGATCCAGCATTGTAGTGAGCTCTGGTGTAAGTCACAGACATGGCTCAGATCCTGTGTTGCTTGTGGCTGTGGTGTAGGTCAGCAGCTAAAGCTCTGATTTGACCCCTAGCCTTGGAACTTCCATATGTTGGGTGCAGCCCTAAAGACAAAAAAAAAAAAAAAAGAAATCAGGTCACTGAGACTCTCTTCATTATATTTCAGTCAATTTTTCCTCTGTTACTCAGATTGGGTAAATTCTATTATTCTGTCCTCACGTCCTCTACTTTTCTCCTCTATCATCTCCACTCTAATATTGGACCTATTCCTTCAGCTTTTTTTTATTTATTTACTTTTTGCTTTTTAGGGCTGCACCCATGGCACATGGATGTTCCCAGGCTAGGGGTCGAATCAGAGCTGCAGCTGACAGCCTGCATCAAAGCCACAGCAACGTGGGATCTGAGCCGTGTCTGTGACCTGCACCACAGCTCATGGCAATGCCGGATCCTTAACCCACTGAGCTAGGCCAGGGATCAAACCGGCTTCCTGATGGATGCTAGTCAGATTCATTAATTGCTGAGCTACTGCAGGAACTCCCATTCCTCCAGCTTTTATTTCAGTTATTTTGTTTGTTATATTTTTCAATCCCATGATTGCCATTGGTTCATTTTTATAATTTCCATTTCTTTGCTTGTAGTTCTAGAACAAAGGGAAAAGGATACTTCTTCTTTTTTTTTTTTTTTGTCTTGTTGCTATTTCTTGGGCCTCGCTAGGAGTCTAATTGGAGCTGTAGCTGGCCTACACCAGAGCCACAGCAACGCGAGATCCAAGCCGCGTCTGCAACTTACACCACAGCTCACGGCAAGGCCCGATCAGTTAACCCACTGAGCAAGGGCAGGGACCAAACCCGCAACCTCATGGTTCCTAGTCAGATTCGTTAACCACTGCGCCACGACAGGAACTCCGGAAAAGGATACTTCTTCTTTTTTTTTTTGTTTGTCTTTTTAGGGCTGCACCTGCAGCATATGGAGGTTCCTAGGCTAGTGTCTGATCAGAGCCACAGCCGCTGGCCTACACCACAGCTCAGGGCAACTCTGGATCCTTAACCCACTGAGCGAGGCCAGGGATCAAACCTGCAACCTCATGGTTCCTAGTCAGATTTGTTTCTGCTGCGCCACGATGGGAACTCCTCGATACTTCTTAAATAATGTCCATTTGCTTGTTATTTCAGTATTTCTAAAATATAAAATAAACTTTGTCCGTAATCACCATTATTGTACCTAAAATACTAAAATACTTGAGGTAATTCTTTAATATGAATCTATATATTTCTTTAATTATTTCTCCCAAGTATGTATTTATAATTGAGTGATTCAAATCAATATCAAATAAGACATATAGGTTGCATTTTGTTGTTATGTTTTCTAAGTTTCTTGTCATCTAGAAAGTGAATTTTCCCCTTTTCTATGCCTCTCACTTGTTGAACAACTAGTTGGGTTGTTTTGTAAAATATTCTACATTGTTTCATTTCCTATCAACTGGCAGGTAGAGTTAAATTCTTGATTCAACCTAATTTCAATAGTTTTGTAAAAACAAACAAAACCTTCATAAGTGGTGTTATTACAGTACTATTTCTAATAGTTAAAACTTGGAGGGGGGGAGTTAATCTAACTATCCAGTAAAGGAGATATTTAAATAAATTATGACATATCCTTATAGTGTGCAAACAATCCTGAAGACATTAAAAATGTGCATTGAAAGGGGTTTGAAATTAAATTTTGAGACCATGAAACATGCTCATGATGTAGTAAATGAAAAACCTGGTCACTGAAGTAGAGCTGTGCCCTGAGTGATTATGAATGGCTGGACCTACATCACAGTATGATGGTGCTGGGATCATAAACTATTTGTCCTGTTTTTCCTTTGTAGGAAATAAAGAAAAGAGATACATAATGATCATGCATTACTCTGGAATAATCCTAATAGAAAGCAAATGGAAATTATCTCTAAAGCATCCCCAGAAATATAATGGTGTAAATCACGGACACTCTGTGGCTTCCTGCAGCTTCCCTTAGCTCCTCTGGACCAACTTCTTCCAAGGTTGCCTGGTGAAGCAAAGCACCATGTGGCTGGCTTCAGGGTCCTCTTACATTAGGACCCTAGAAACCCAGGAAAGGAGGCGAAAGACAAATTACAAACAGCATGTAAATGTTGTAGTTAATGTTTTTTTTCAACCCAGGGACTCAAGGATCCCTCAGCACAAGCATGCCCACCCCATGACTGAGACTGGGCAGTTGCCCTAGGCACAGTCCTGACCATGTCACGTGGGCCCCCCTCCCCCATGCCCATGGTCAGGGGCACCAGAGGCCAGCCAGTCCACAGCTGTGGAAGGAGAACCTGACTTCTCGCACCTCGCCATTTCCCCTTTGGTCTCCTTCTCCTTGTGGAGCCACCCCACCTTTCCTACTTATTTCCAAAGGACTTCCTCCTCCTAGACACCTCACCATCCCCTTATGGGTCCCTACTGTATATTTACCCCACAGGGAACTTCTGTTTGAGGTAGGGTGGGGTGGTGACCAAGTGTCCAGGCTCTGATCAGACAGAAGATTCAGGCTCTCTCCCTTTTTAGCATATGTCCTCAAGCAAGTACTTAACAGCTCTCAGCCTCATTTCTCCAAAGTGTCATTAGAAAAAAAAATTGTGGGCCTGAATTTTTTTCCTATATTTACTATCTATTTTGCTAGGTTTCTGACAGCAAGATTAGGGGTTGAAGCTGAGAAAATTTTTTCTCCTCTCTACTTTCCAACCAAGTATTTAGCAGAGAATAGTATTAAAGTAATTCACGGGATACATGTTTTCCTTTGAGCGGTTAGGTGAAGTTTAACACAGCTAAAAGAAATCAGAGGAACAGACAGCAGCTTCGTTTTCTCTTTGCTTATACCCACGCCTCCATTTATCAAAGGGAAATTGTCATTAGTTGAATACATTCCAAGGTTGTTTCTTTGCATTGTGTTTAGTTTTAAAAGAAATGGCCTTAAGAAACATTCCTGACATTTTTGTGGAGCTTTACATTTTATCGTGTATTTTCCCATACTTTATTGGATAGTATTGGATTTTTTAGGTTCTGCTGTGAGCTTTACTGAAGTATAATTTACATATAATAAGATTCACCCATTTTAAGCATGTATCATATTGGCAAACACAGACAATTATGTAAACACTACCGCATTCAGGAAGCAGACATATCCATCGGTACAGCTATTTCCCGAGTACTTTGCAGGCAGTGCCCCCCGCCTCCCCTCACTGCCAGCTTCAACTGATTAACTGCTCATCTGCTATCTGCTTTTTGCCACATGGTTTTGAGGGTTTTTTTGGTTGCGTTTGTTTTACTTTTGCTTTTTTTTTTTTTAGAATTTTATATAAATGGATAGCATAATATGTGGTCATTTTAAAATTTTTTTACTATAGTTGATTTACAATGTTGTCAATTGCTACTATATAGCAAAGTGTATGTAGTCTTGATGTCTAGATTTTCACTTGGCATAATGTTTTTGAGATTCATATTGCACAGATTGGTAGCTTGTTATTTCCGATTAGCATTTTAGAATGTATGAACATTCCAGGTTTTGGCTACTGAGAATAAGGCTATGGGGGTTTATGTATAAGTCTTTGTGGTCATGTTTTTGTTTTTCTTGGAAAATGCCTGAGAGAGTAATTGCTGGGCTTCACAAAAAGCATAGACTTAATTAATTAGTTAATTTGCCTTTTGTCCTTTTAGGGCTGCACCTGTGGCATATGGAGATTTCCAGGCTAGGGGTTGAATCGGAGCTGTTGCTGCTGGCTTACACCAGAGCCACAGCAATGCCAGATCCAAGCTGCGTCTGCGACCTACACCACAGCTCATAGCAATGCTGGATCCTTAACCCACTGAGCGAGGCCAAGGATTGAACCTGCAACCTCATGGTTCCTAGTCAGATTCATTTCTGCTGCACAATGATGGGAACTCCTGGCTTAATTTATTACTAATGTTTTGTGGGAGGATGTTTTGACTTATCACAAAAACTTTGCACCAGAGGAAGGCATCCTCACATAGTGTGAATGCAGCCAGAAAAAAACCACCACCAAAAAACCAGAAAACAAACCAAAGACAAGTGAACACTCTAGATATATGTCCCAGTCTTAGCATGCTAAAAGTCTAATAGTAGCAAAGTCTGAGTAAATCACCTAACTTTCTGATGCCTCAGTTTTATTTTTTATTTTAAGGGATAATTGCAATGGTTTTTAATATTTATTTATTTTGCTTTTTTAGGGCCACACCTGCAGCATACTGCGGTTCCCAGGCTAGGGGTCAAATCGGAGCTACAGCTGCTGGCCTACACCACAGCCACAGCAACGCAGAATCCAAGCCGCCTCTTCGACCTACACCAACCTACACCACAGCTCATGGCAATGTCAGATTCTTATCCCACTGAGTGAGGCCAGAAATCGAACCCAAAACCCTATGGTTCCTATTTGGATTAATTTCCACTGCACCACAACAGGAACTCCTGTTTTTCTTTATTTTTAAATCATTTGCTTTAACACAAGAATTTAAGCTAATTGTTACACAAAATTTAAAAATACAAATTTATGGAGGCTAGAGGAACCAAAAATTGCATTTCTTCTACTCAAAGGAGGCCATTGTTAACATCTTTTATATCATTTCATCTGTGTATGGGTTTGTGTCCTCCTACAAAATAGGTTAACATTGTTCATAGTCATTTTTATTTTTTTAGTAGACATTTTATTCTGAGACTATAGATGATAAATAGTTATTGAAACTGAATATTTTAAAGAACTCTGGACATGCCCACAGTATGTAGAAGTTCCCAGGCCAGGGATCAAACTCAAGCCATAGCAGTGACAACCCCTGCTATGGATACTTAAGTGCAAAGCCATCAAAGAACGCCTTTTTTTGGAAAGCTCCCAGTCCAGGTATTGAATTTGAGTTGCAGCTGTGACCCATGCCACAACTGTGGCAAGGCCAGACCCCTTAACACACTGCATTGGGCCAGAGATCAAAACTTCGCCCTGAGAGACACCACCAGATCCATTAACCTACTGTGCCACAACAGGAACTCCTCTTTTTTTTTTCTTTTTCTTTTTTTTTTTTTGTCTTTTTGCTATTTCTTGGGCTGCTCCCAGGGCATATGGAGGTTCCCAGGCTAGGGGTCCAATCGGAGCTGTAGCCACCGGCCTATGCCAGAGCCACAGCAACGCGGGATCCGAGCCGCGTCTGCAACCTACACCACAGCTCACGGCAACGCCGGATCGTTAACCCACTGAACAAGGGCAGGGACCAAACCCGCAACCTCATGGTTCCTAGTTGGAGTCCTTAACCACTGCGCCACGACGGGAATTCCAGGAACTCCTCTTTTTACATCACTAAGTATACACCGAAACACTTTTAAATGATTGCTGAATCTTTATATAGATAACTCAGTATGACTCTTCATATTGACGGCCCATGCCACTCAGGTTATTTTCAGTTTTGTGCTATTCTTAGCAATAGTCTTGCATGTGTTTTAAATAATTTATTTGTATGTCCACCTATTTCTAAACCATATTTTTGCATTTTGAGATAGTCATTTGATTTGAGATTTACTGTTCCTCAAAAGCATAGCTTTGGTTCCTTTCCAAGTTACCCCTGAGAAGTTGGTAAAGGGATTGGATCTGCTGTATAGATGAGGGATGGAGACATGGAGCTTATGAAGATGAAAAAAATGTATCTATTATTCAAGGCACTCCAGTGATGGCTTTTGTACTTTGTATCACATATTTTTTTTAATTATGGAAAAAAAGCCTTACCTCACAAAAGAGGAACTTTGAATAAAAATTTGGCAGTAAAGGGTCTGAAAGAACAAGCTTTCTTTAGCAATGCAACTCCAGAAGTTTCACTTCTCCCTCTTCCTCTTCTCTTCCTAAACTAGCAAATTCTTACAATACATGGACCCTGTTGAGAAGAGCTGCAGTATTAGAATGGGGGTAGATCTGATGACAGGGAAGAAGCCAGTTCAGTAACCAGCCAAAATGACAGTGATAAAAATAATCCAGTTCCTCTCCCAAAATGTCCATTCCCAAATTGTCTCTGTGTAGTCATATGGACTAAACTTACTGCTCTTGAGTTCCCGTAAAGAAAAACTCTTCTCTGAGTTGCCTCATGGCTCAGAGAATTAAGGATCCATTGTTGTCACTGCTGTTACTCTGGTTACAGCTGTGGCTTGAGTTCCATCCCTGGCTGGGAACTGCTGCATGCCACGGACATAGTCAAAAAAAAAAAAAAAAAAAAAGAGAATAACACTCCTCAAAGCCTCCTTGTCAGGAAAAGAAAAAGAAAAATCATAGGAATTAATCATAGGTGATTAATTTACACTTATAATTATTTTTTCACTCCCTCTTCTTCATTTTTTAATGCAATATTTTCAGACTTGCAGCAGAAGGAAGCTTAGATATCATTTTGTATAGTCTCATCATTTTATAGAAGAGGAAGTAGGTGGAGAATATACTGTTTAGATTTCATCCTGATCTTTGTCTTCTTTTTGCTCTAAAGGTTTAGTTGTTCAATCCTTAAATTACGTAACCCTTTTTGGAAAGGATTGTTTCCCTAGTAACTCCTTGATTCATATTTGGCCTGGGTTTTCTAAAAAAAGTACCTTCTTTCTTCATGGGATGAGGTTCTAAGCCATCAGAACAATTTCTTTTTTTTTCTTTTGTCTTTGTTGTTGTTGTTGCTATTTCTTGGGTTGCTCCCGCAGCATATGGAGGTTCCCAGGCTAGGGGTTGAATCGGAGCTGTAGCCACCAGCCTATGCCAGAGCCACAGCAACGCAGGATCCGAGCCGCATCTGCAACCTACACCACAGCTCACGGCAACGCCGGATCGTTAACCCACTGAGCAAGGGCAGGGATCGAACCTGCAACCTCATGGTTCCTAGTCAGATTCGTTAACCACTGCGCCACGACGGGAACTCCATCAGAACAATTTCTACTTGAGGAATGAACTGTTTAACTTCTCTCACTTAATCTGCTACATTTTTCTATATCTTTGACTTTTCTTGTGTCACTCTTCCTGTTTTAGAGAAAGAAATAGCCTTATTCCTCTTCAGTGTAGTCAGACTTTCCATGTGTGTTCCTTTATCCTCCCTTTTGGTTCATAAAAATTTTTTGGAAATGTAATCCAAAGTTAACTGAATGCAAAATACAAAGTATCTAAAGGTCAGCAGCAATTGCTATTTAAGCAATAATTGTCTAGAAAATATAGAAGTAAGGTATAAATCACATTAGCTTTAAAACGTATGAAGTATATAGTAATAAACCTAGTCAAGGGTGCAAAAAACATTTATGAAGAAAAATTTTAAACTGTCATAGAACACAAGCAAACCTGATGTTCTTAGGTTCATAGACTAGGTCCATAGACTGACTTAACACTTGTAAAGATATCACTTCTTCCTTAACCAATTAGGTTATTCAAGCTAATTCAATAAAAATCTAAAAAAGAAAAAAATCTAAAAGGATCTTTTCTTCCTCCAGTTTTCTTGAGATGCAATTAACACAAAATATTACATTGCTTTTAAATGGACAACATGATGGTCAGATGTTTATATATATTGTGAAATGATTGCCACAATAAGTTTAGGTAACATTTATCACCTTAGTTTATTAAGGTGATTATTAGTTGGTTTATTTTATGTGATGAGAACTGTTAAGACTTACTCTCTCAGAAACTTTCAGATAACACAATTCAGTATTGTTATCTTTTGTCGCTGTGTTGTACATTACATCCTTAGAATTGGTTTATAACGGGGAGTTTGGACCTTTTGACCACCTTCACTCATTCCACCCACTTTGAATCCTCACAGGATCTTTCAAAGCACTCAGCAGTGGAATCTAGAATTTTCATGGAAGTATAAAGTATAAAATAGCTTTACATTTTTAAAATAAGACTAAAAGAAGTGGGAGAGTTTAGAGTTACCCTTCTTAATACTAAAGCCTGATGGAAAGCTGTTATAATAAAGAAATACAGGAACGACAAGAAAAAAACCCAGTGCATTAGAGTAAACAGCATAGAATGCACACATTCACACCCATGTATCTGCTTGTCTCATATTCTACATGGCATATGATAGAGCATCAGCAATCAATGAAGAAAGAATGGACTTCTAGCAGAACATAGAAAACTAGCTTATTACATAGAAAAAATAAAGTTGGATTGCTACATCATACCATACACATGGTGAACTCTAGAAGGATTAAAAACCAATTGCAAAAGTAAAACTATAAAACTAATAGAAAAAAATATAGGTAACTATTATAGTAATTTTGGAGAGGAAAAAGAACTCTTATATAAGACCTTCAAGGCAAAAGCCATGAGGATAAACCATGATGAATTGTAATATATTATTATGAAGGCTATCAGTTCAATGAAGTACGCAATAGACAAAGTTAGCAGAGGGCTAATGGAACAGAAGAAATGGCTTATAATTTTCAGAGATGATATCATGCAAACATACACACAAACACAGACTGAGACAAAGGAAACAATTAGAAAAATGGGCAAAGATAAGAGAAATCAGTTCACTGAAGGGGAAACATAAACAGTAAGTGAAGAGATGAGAAAACTCACTAGTAAACAAACAAATCCAAAGAGAACAAAGAGGCGCATTACATCAACCGACATGGCAAAAATCATAAGGGAGAATATTTTTAGCAAGGTGTGGGGAACAGACTCTCATCCACAGCTGATAAGAGTCAAACCATGTGGTTGTTCTGGAGAGAGATTTGGTATTGCTTGTTGAAATTAAATGTGTGACTAGCCTATAATTTAACAATCTCTTGCCTGGATATCTAAATCCTAAGAAATACTTTCTCAGGTCTGTGTTGGGACATATACGATGCTGCTCCCTGAAAAGTTTTTATGTTAGTGAGAAAGTGGAGGTAATCTAGGAGTTCATCATTAAGAGATGAGTGTAAGAGGGGATATGCTTACAATGATATAGTATGCAGCCATTAGAAATAAGATAAATATACATACAGCAGTACAGTTAGAACACAGGGTTGAGTAAACAAGGAAGCAGAATGAGATCTGTAGCAAACTATTTTGTTAGTTTAAAACATAATATACAGGGAGTTCCCATTGTAGCTCAGTGGGTTATGAACCCCGCTAGTATTCATGAGATGTGGGTTCCATCCATGGCCTTGCTCAGTGGGTTAAGGATCTGGCATTGCCTTGAGCTGTGGTGTAGGTTGCAGATACGGTTCAGATCCCACGTTGCTGTGGCTGTGGTGTAGGCGGAAAGTTGCAGCTTCTATTTAACCCCTAGCCTAAGAACTTCCATATGTAGCAGGTGTGGCCCTAGAAAGAAAAACAAAAGAGGCAGTTCCCACCATGGCTCAGTGGAAATGAATCTGACTAGCATCCATGAGGATGCGGGTTCGATCCCTGGCCTTACTCTCTGGGTTAGGGATCTGTCATTGCCATGAACTGTGGTGTAGGTTGCAGATGTGGCTCGGATCCCATGTTGCTGTGGCCATGGTGTAGGCCAGCAGCTACAGCTCCAATTCGACCCCTGGCCTGGGAACTTCCATATGCCACTGGTGTGGTCCTAAAGACAAACAAAACAAAACAAAGCCAAAACTCAAAACAACAAAAATATAATATGAAAGGCAAATCTTTCAAGGACACTTACAAATCCAATGACATTTACTTATTAGAGAAAACGTGGGGCAGGTGCGGAAATAAGAGATGGCTTAGCAGACCTGTGATGATATTGTATTTTAAACTGTATGATGAACTCAACTCTGCATCTGTGAAAAAATATATACATTTACTCACACAGAGAAAATTTATTCATTCAACAAATACTTATTGAGCACCTGCTGGAAGAGAAGAAAACATCACTCAGATCTTACCACATAAAAATAAGCATTTTTAACATTTAGTTCACCTGTGCTCTTTTCTCTATCTCCTTCTCCTATTTCTGAACCCCTAACAAAAAATATACTTTTCTCCCCAAAGACATTTTTCCTTTTGAGTATCTTTCTCAGTGCTATAGAATGTGCTTTTTTCCCATCCCCAAAATGACCCATTCTCTTGCCCATCATCATCTCTGTGCTTATTTCTCAAGTCAACATCTTCAGATAACTTACTTTCATACTCACTTGTCTCTTTGTTAATTAAAGTTTAGTTGATTTACCATGCTGTGCCAATTTCTGCTGTTCAGCAGAGTGACTCACTTATATACACACACACACTCACAAGGTTTTTTTTTTCTTTTTTTTTTCTTTTGCTATCTTCCGTCATTGTCTATCTCAAGAGATTGTATATAGTTGCCTGTGCTATAGAGTAGGACCTCATTGCTTATCCATTCTAATTGTCAGAGATTGCTTCTACTACCCTCAAACTCCCAGTCTATCCTACTCCCTCCCCACCCCTTGGCAACCACAAATCTGTTCTCTATGTCTGCGAGTCTGTTGCTTTTCTGTAGATAGGTTCATTTGTGCCATATTTTAGATTCCACATATAAGTGATATCATATAGTGTTTATTGTTCCCTTTCTGACTTACTTCATGTAGTATGAGCATCTCCAGTTGCATCCATTTTGCTGCGAATGGCAACATTTCATTCTTTTTATGGCTGAGTAGTATTCCATTGTGTATATGTACCACATTTCTTAATCTATTCATCTGTTGATGGACATTTAGATTTTTTCCATGTCTTGGCTATTGTGAATAGTGCTGCAATGAATATAGGGGTACATATATCTTTTCAAATAATACTTTTGTCTGGATATATATCGAGGAGTGGGATTGCTAGATCATGTGGTATTTCTAATTTTAGTTTTCTGCAGAAACTCCATACTGTTCTCCATAGTGGTTGCACCAGCTTACAATCCCACCAACAGTGTATGAGTATTCCCTTTTCTCCATACCCTCACCAGCATTTGTTATTTGTAGACTCACTTGTTCTTTGCTACTTATAGATGGTCATTCTGATGGTGTCAGGTTGCACTTCATTGCAAGTTTTTGGTTTCTTTTTTTTTTTAGGGCTGCACCCATGGCATATGGAAGTTCCCAGGCTAGGGGTCGAATTGGAACTGCAGGCTACACCACAGCCACAGCAATGTGGGATCTGAGCCACAGCTCATGGCAATGCTGGATCCTTAACCCAGTGAGTGGGGCCAGGGATCAAACCTACATCCTTATGGATACTAGCCAGATTAGTTTCTGCTGTGCCACACTAGGAACTCCACTTCATTGTGGTTTTGACTTGAATTTCCCTAATAATTAGTGATGTTAAGCATCTCTTCTTGTGCCTGCTAGCTATTCATATGTCTTCTTTGGAGAAATGTCTATTTAAGTCTTCTGCCAATTTTTCTATTGGGTTATTTTTTTGTTGTGGAGGTATATGTGTTGTTTGTATATTTTGGTGATTAAGCCCTTGTTGGTTGCATCATTTGCAAATATTTTATCCTGTTCTGTAGGTTGTCTTTTTTTTTTTTTATGGTTTCCTTTGAGGCACAAAAACTTTTAAGTTTTGTTGTCTCATTTGTTTATTTTTTCCAATTTTAATATATATTTTTTTCTTTTTATGGCCACACCTGCAGCATAGAAGTTTCTGCACTAGGGGTTGCATCAGAGCTGAAGTTGCCAGCCTATACCATAGTCACAGCCATACCAGCTCTGAGCCAAATCTGTGACCTACAGTGCAGCTTGCAGTAACACTGGATCTATAACCCACTGAGCTAGGCCAGGGATCAAACCTGCATTGTCATGGATACTAGTTGGGTTCTTAACCCACTGAGCCACAGCGGGAACTCCAATACCACAGTTCTGATTAATGTAACTTTGTAGTATTGTCTGATGTCTGAAAGAGTTATGTCTCCTGCTTTCTTTTTTTTCCCCCCAGGATTGCTTTGGCAATTCTGGATCTTTTATGGTTCCGTATATATTTTTGGATTATATGTTCTACTTCTGTGAAAGATGTCATGAGTAATTTTACAGGGGGTCACATTACATCTATAGACTGCTTTGGGTAGTATGGCCTTTTTTTTTCTTTTTCTTTTTTGGCCACCCTATGACATATGGAATTCCCAGGCCAGGGATCAGATCTGAGCCACAGTTGTGACCTATGCTGCATCTGCAGCAACAAAGGGTCCTTTTAACCCACTGTGCCAGGCCAGGGATTGTCCTGGCACTGCAGAGACACTACTGGTTACCTTACACCACAGCAAGAATTTCTGGTAAGCCCATTGAACAATGTTAATGTTTCCAATATCTAAGCATGGGATAGTTTAGCTTTTTTATGTGATTTTAAAAGGCACTATTTTTTTTTTTTTACTTTTCCTTTCTGATATTTCAATATCGATACATAGAAATGCAACCAGTTTCTGAATATTAATCTTACGTCCTGATACTTTACTGAATTTATTTATCAGATTGAGTAGTTTTTGTGTGGAGTTCTTAGAGTTTTCTGTATATAGTATCATGTCATCTGTTTATAGTAACAGTTTTACCTCTTTCCTTCTGATATGGATACTTTTTTTTCTTTCTCTTGTCTGATTGCTGTGGCTAGGACTTCCAGTACCATGTTGAATAAAAGTGGTGGAAGTGGGAATCCTTGTCTTGTCCTAGATTTTAGTGGGAAGGCTTTTAGCTTTTCTTTGTTGAGTATTATATTGACAATGGGTTTGTCATAAATGGCTTTTATTATGTTGAGATTTGTTCCCTCTATATCCACTTTGGTAAGAGTTGCTATTGTGAATAGATGTTGAATTTTATGAAATGCTTTTTCTGCATCTATTGTGATGATCATGTGGTTTTTGGTTTTATTTTGTTAATATGGTATATTACATTGTTGGATTCACATATGTTGAACAATCCTTGTGAACTTGGGATGAATCCCGCTTGGTTGTGGTGTATCATATTTTTTATGTGTTGTTGGATTAGGTTTGCTAAAATTTTGAGAATTTTTACATCTATATTCATCAAAGATGTTGGAGTATAATTTCTTTTTTGATGGGATATTTGTCTGATTTTGGCATTAGGGTGATAGTGGCTTCATAGAATGTCTTTGGAAGTCTTTTCTTCAATATTTTGGAAGAGTTTGAGAAGTATAGGTATGAGTTCTTCCTCTTTATATGTTTGGTAGAATTCACCTCTGAAGCCATCTGGTCCTGGACTTTTGTTTATAGAGAGTTTTTAAAATTATTGTTATTACATATAGTATTTCATTTCTAGTGACCAGTCTGTTCAAATTATCTATTTGTTCTTGATTCATTTTTGGTGAACTGTATGTTTCTAGAAAGTTGTCTATTTTTACTAGGTTGTCAAATTTGTTGGCATGTAATTGTTCATAGTATTCTCTTATGGTTTTTTGTATTTCTGCATTATCAGTTGAGATTTTTCCTTTTCATTTCTTATTTCGTTTATTTGTGTTCCTTCCCTTCTTGGTAATTCTGGCCTTTCAAAGGCCCAGCTCTTGGTCATATTGATTTTTTCCAATTGTTATTTTTTTTTATTACTCAATGAAATGTATTGCATTTATAGCTGTACAATCCAATTTTCATTAAAAAATTTTCTGCTAGGAGTTCCCATTTTGGATCAGGATAACAAGCATGACTAGTATCCATGAGGATACAGGTTTGGTCCCCTGGCCTCACTCAATGGGTTAAGTGTCTGGCATTGCTATTAGCTGCAGTGCAGGTCAAAGACACAGCTTGGATCTTGCATTTCTGTGACTAAGGCAAAGGCTGGCAGATACAGCTCCAATTTGACCCTTAGCCTGCAAACTTCCATATGCCAAAGTTGGGGCCCTAAAAAGCAAAAACTAAAACTAAAACTAAATATAAATTTATTATTAAAATACAGTTGATCGATAATGGTGTGCCAATTTCTGTTATTACTATTATTTCAAATCTTTTATTTATTTCCTCTCTGATCTTTATTACTTCTTTCTTCTGCTGACTTTAGGTGTTGCTTGTTCTACTTTTTCTAATTTTTTAGTTGATAATTTAGGTTGTTTATTTGAGATTTTTCTTGTGTTTTCTTTCTTTTTTTTTTTTTTTTTTTTTGAGGAAGACATATCACTGGGAACTTCCCTCTAAGAACTGCTTTTGTGACATCCCATAGATTTTGTATGGTTGTGTTTTCATTGTCATTTGTCTCAAGGTATTTTTTAAATTTCCTTTTTGATTTCCTTGATGACCCATTGGTTTTTTTAGTAACATGTTGTTTAGTATCCATGTGGTCGTTTTTCCCCTGTAGTTTATTTCTAATTTCACGCCATTTTGGACAGAGAAGATGCTTGAAGTAATTTCTATACTCTTAAGTTTGCTGAGGTTAGCTTTGTGCTCCAGGATGTTGTTAGTCCTAGAGAATGTTTCATGTGCATTTGAAAATAATGTATATTCTGATTTTTTTGATTTAATGTCCTGAAAATATCAATTAATCTAACTGTTCTATTGTGTCATTTAGGATCTCTATTGCCATTTTGATTTTCTGTCTAAAAGATCTGTCCATTGATATGAGTGGGGTGTTGAAGTCTTCTAATATTATTGTATTCCTATCAATTTCTCTCTTTGTTTGCTAGTATTTATTTTATGTTTTCAGGTGCTACTATATTAGGTACATATACATTGATAAATGTAATATTCTCTTCCTTAGTTAATCCTTTTATTATGAGTTAGTGTCCTTCTTTATCTTTCCTTATGGCCTTTATTTTAAATTCTATTTTGTTTGATATGAGTATTGTGACTCCAGCTTTCTTTTCATTTCCATTTATATGAAATATGTTTTTCCATTCCCTCACTTTCAATCAGAGCTTCTTTGCTCTAAGGTGGGTCTCTTAGAGGCAGCATATTGTAGGCACTTGTTTCTTCCTCTCTTCCTTTCCTTTTTAGGGCTGCACCTAAGGCATATGGAAATCCCCAGGCTAGGAGTTGTATTGGAGCTGCAGTGGCTGGCCTACGGCACAGCACAGCAGTGTGGGATCTGAGCCACATCTGTGACCACACCACAGCTCACAGCAGTGCTGGATCCTTAACCCCTTGAGTGAGGCCAGGGATTGAACACACATTCTCATGGATACTAGTCAGGTTTGTAACCTGCTGAGCCACAATGGGAACACTCTTATTTTTTTATCCAGTCTGCTACTCTGTCTTTTGATTGAAGCATTTAGTCCATTGACATTTAAGATAACAACTGATATTTATGTATTTATTGCCATTTTAAGCCTAGTTTTCCAGTTGATTTTATATTTCTTTTTTTTATTCTTTTTATGGTTTGACAATTTCCTTTTTTATTATGCTTGTGTCCTCTTTTCTTGGGTTTTGTGAATCTGCTGTTTGGTTTTGGTTTGTGATTGCCCTGTTTTTCAAGTATGTTAACCCCTTCCTGTATCTCCTTGCTTTAGACTAATAATCATATGGGCTCAAATGCATTCTTAAAAGAAGACTGTAGATTTACTTACTTTCCTTCCCCACACTTTATGATTTTGATGTCCTTTTCCCATCTTCATGTTTATCCTTTTGCTGTTCCTTGTGTTTATCATTGCCTTTCACAAATAGATGTGTTTTTTTTTTTTTCTGATATGTATACTGGCTTATTTAAGTGGTTACTTTCCAATTGTTATCTCCTCTACTCTGTATCTTCTTCTTTCCTATTTAGAGGATACCTTTCAATACTTTTTTAGGATAGGTTTAACATTGCTGTGTTCTTTTAGTTTTAGTTTATCTGAGAAATTATTTATTTCACCTTCTCTTTTAAATGATAATCTAACTGGGTAGAGTGTTCTAAATTGCAAATTTTTCCCTTTCAGAATTTTGAATATATGTTGTCACTCTCTTCTAGCCTGTAGCATTTCTGCAGAGAAATCAGCTGATAGATTTATGGGAGTTCCCTTGTAATTAATTCTTTGTTTTTCTCTTGCTGCCTTTAGAATCTTATCCTTATCTTTACCTTTTGCCATTTTTATTATCTTGGGTTCATCTTGTTTGGGAACCCTCTGCTTCTTGTATCTAGACATCTGTTTCCTTCTTCAGATTTTGAAATTTTCAGCTGTAATTTCTTCAAATACATTTTCAATCCCATTTTCTTTTTCTTCTCCTTCTGGGATCCCTATTTTGTGTGGATCAGCACACTTCATATTGTCTTATAGATATTTTATATTGTTTTAATTTTTTTTCCTTTGGCTTTCTGTCTGTGTCCTGATTGATGATTTCCCTTCTCTATCTTCCAAGTCACTTATTCATTCCCATGTATTAGTCATTCTGCTATTTATTGCTTTTAGTTCAGCTTTCATCTCGGCAAATAAATTTTCTAATTTTCTTGGCTCCTCCTTATAGTTTCTAGTTCCTTTTTAGATAAATATGCATTTCTGTCAATAGACTTTTTAAATTCCTTCCATATTTTCATTACTTCCTTTTTGCACTTGGTGTCTGTTTCATTGCTTGCTCCTTCAGGGGAATTTTCCTATTCTTTTAACTGGGAATGGTTCCTCTGCTTCTTCCTTTTGCTTTTATTTCTCTTACTCTGTGAGTTTAAAGGAAATAATTATCTATTCTAGTTTTGGTGGGCTATTTTTATGTGGGAGTGCCCGTGGTTATCTTGAGTGAATTTACTGGTTTTAGGTTTTTTTGTTTGTTTGTTTGGAGTGAGAGCTGTTTGTGGTTTGGATGCTTGCAGTCTCTTACCTCAGTGTGTGTAGGCTGTTATCCCCTTGATGGGAGTGTGCTGGTTCATGGTCCATATGCCCTCCCAGGGAGGTGGAACAACAGGCTGTTCCTGTAGGCAGTGCCTGGTCATGGGGCCCTTGGCAGGGGTCATAATCCCTGGAGGGGTGGGGGTTGCAGGGCATGCCTGATTGCATGGCCCTTGGTGGTAGCAGCAACTCCCAGTAAGGTGGGGGCAACAGGGGATGTGTGGTTGCAGGGCCCTCAGCAGAGGTGGTGGTGGCAGTTCATGTACACTCCAGGGGAAGGAGGTTGATGGGTGATGCTGGGTCACAGAGCCTCCACTGAAGCAGTGACTCCAGCTGTGGTGGGAGCAGGGGGTGATGCCCAGTTGTGGGAACCTCCGTTGTGGTGGTGGGCCAAGTCAACCTTGAGAGTCTGAGATGGCTGTGGCAGCTTGCACTTGCCCCTGCAGCCTGCATAATCTGAATCCTGCTGCCTGAGATCCCTGTGCACAGAGAAAGAAGTTCCTCTGTTGGTCTGTCCCCCACCCCTTGCACTCCCCAACAGTGGCACCTTGCTTCTTTGGTGGGCCCAGGCTCCTCTCGCACTCCTTCAGCTGTGACACACCACTCCTTAGCCCCCTTTGTCTGTTTCCACACAGCCAACGCCAGTCCTCTCCCAGGACCGATCACTACAGCCCGAGTGTCAGCACCCAGCCCCTGCCCGAGTGTCTCAGCCTGTGGTGGACTGGGTGGTGACAATGACCACCTGTGTGACTCTCTGATTTGCCTTCCTCTGACTGGCTGCTGTGCATTTCTCCGAGGCTTCGAGTCTCTCCCTCTGTGCTGGCTGATCTCCCTCCAGTCAAGGGGCCTCCCAGTGTGCAGAATCCTTTCCTCTTTCACAGTCCTTTCCTCCTGAGGGTGCTGCTCCCATCCTGACTCTTTTTTCCCTCTTCTCTCTTTTTTTTTTCCTTTTGTCTTACCCAGGTATTTGGTGGTTTCCTTGCCCTTTTGGAAGTCTGAGGTTTTTCTGCCAGCATTTAGTAGATGTTCTGTGAGAATTGTGCTACATGTAGACTCTTTTTATGTATTTGTGGGAGAAGGTAAGTACCAGGTCCTACTCCTTGATCCAATTTCAAGATTTATTTCTTAATTTTATGGTTCTACCTTCCTATTAAAGCGGTTTTCTCAAATGTCACTAGTGGTTTCTTATTTTTAATCAAGTGGGCTTTTTCTCTGTTTAAATAAATAGGCATTTATTGGGTATAAACTTTGATATATAATGTAATGCCAGGATCTGGGATGGGTGCTGGAGCTACATGAAGATTTTAATACAGTCCTTGTGTTCTAGGAGATCTTACTCCGGGTCAAAAGTAGATATGGAAATCGGTAATCTTAACCTTTAAGGTTTTCTAGGAGTTCCCATTGTGGCTCAGTGGATTAAGAATCCAGCATAGTGCCCATGAGGATGCTGGTTTGAACCCTGGTCTCGCTCAGTGGGTTAAGGATCTTGGGTTGCCACAAGCTGAAGCCTGTGTCACAGATGCCGCTTGAATCTGCTTTGGCTGTGGCTGTGGCTGGCAGCTACAGCTCCAATTTGACCCCTAGCCCAGGAATTTCCGTGTGCCTCAAGTGCAGCTGTAATTACAAAGGAAAAAAAAAGATTTTCTATTACATCCAGATGTGCCCAGGTTGCACATGTGCCCAGGAGCTCAAGTGGGCACTTTGGGTTCAGGAAGACTTTTCAGAGAAGATTCAGAGTGTTGAAGGGTGAACCAGTTAAATAACATTAAGGAAGTCTAGACAGGTAGTTCTCAAATCTAGCTGCACATTCGGCTTAAAAAATACTAATGCCTAGGCCCTTCCCAAGACCAATGAAATCACAATGTCTGGGGTAGAAGCTGGTCATGTTTTTGAAGTTCACCTTGTGATATCAAGGTACAGCCCGATCTGAAGACCACAGATCTAGGCTGATGGAGAAACAAGGCTAAAGGGGTCTAGGATGGTAGGCCATGTGACTAATAAGTGTCAGAGTCTCCAATCATGGACTATCTCATTTAAAGGAATGTTTTAACCCCTCCTTGCTGCTGTGTCCCCTTAACTGTGGTGATGTTAGGTTACGTTCTGTTATATTGCAGTTAAACAAGTCAGCAGGCTAGAACAGTACAATTTTGTTTTCGTATTTGCTTCCTTCCGTGGCCCTATATTTGGGTCAACTAAGATATCCCCAGGGGAGTTTACTTTTTCTTTCTTAACACTCAGTTCTCTCACTTTCAATTTCTTAACCCAAATTGTAGACTTGCTAGAAGAATGAGTTAGGTTTCCAAGATGTCAGCACTTCCCATATTATTCAGATGGAAACTCTCTTTCATCTTCAGAGGATAACGTAGATGTAACAGTGACCTCTTGAACCAATCAGAACATGTATCCGGCCAGGTTCCATTTCTCCTTTTCTATTTGTGGAGGTCCCTTGTAAGAATGATTTCCAAGGCTTATTAACTCATGCCAGTTTCCTACTATCTTGGTTTTCGTTGCTTGTGAATTGAACTGGTATTTCCCAATTCTTCATGACTTCAAAGAATTTACCAATATGGGAGTTCCCATTGTGGTATAGCGGAAACAAATCTAACCAGCATCCATGAGGTTGCAGGTTTAATCCCTGGCCTTGCTCAGTCCGTTGAGGATCTGGCATTGCCATGAACTGAGCTGGTAGGTTGCAGATGAGTCTCAGATCCCACGAGGCTGTGCCTGTGATGTAGGCCAGCAGTTGCAGCTCCAATTCGACCCCTAGCCTGGGAACTTCCATGTGCCACAGGTGCAGCCCTGAAAAGCAAAAAAAAAAAAAAAAAAAAAAAAGTAGGATTTACCCGTAGTTTCATTTAATGCCCAAATCGACTTTATGGTGAAGGGATTATTCAATCTTATTTTACAGATGAAGAAAGTGGCAGTTCAGAGAGGTGAGACAAGATCTCACAGAGATTTCTGAAATATTTATAACTCCTGACAGCCACCCCAGTCTCCTTTCTACTTTGTATGAGTTTCTCTCTGTAATGAGTATGAGTCTCTCTCTTTTCATTTCTTCATTCACTCACTCAATAAGAACGTATCTATTAGAAGCATTGAACCAGCTGTAGGGGGTGCATGTACACAGTCCCCTGTCTTAGCAGAGTGCTCTGTTACAGAAACTGGTTTTTGCTCAACTAACAGACTTTCTTTCTCCTAATAGAACTCTAACTTTTTCTGGAAACCAGCATATCCCATCTCTTGATTTCAGAGTTCCTACCCCAGGCTCCAAGGACGTCCCTGATTGGTCTAAACCAGTCACAGATATCTCATAGGTTGGGTTTTAGAATTGGCCGGTAGCTTTGTTCTGGATGATAAATTATAAGGGGGATCCTTGCTTAGCAGGGCTTCTCTCCCCAACAAAAATCAAGGAAAGACTTATTGTGCTCCTTTCCCTTCCCAAAGATGAAGTGAAAAGACCTTATGATGTCCTCTTTTCCTTTCCCAAAGACGAAATTGATGTCCAGAAGCACATTGGCCCTACTGTGACCTTGCCATGACAAATCAACCAAGGGGAACATAACGAAAAGAGCCTGGGTCCTTGATACTTTTTGAATTCATGGGTTGTCTACCTCAGATTTCTTGTTGTTAGAGGAAACACAAACCCTTTTTATGTTCGGGCTTCTGTGAATTGGATTCTCTGTTACTCAACAGGTGAATGGATTCCTAAGTGACCCAACTGACTATTTTACTGACAAAGAATTCTTACTTGTATTAGAGTTTTTAGTTTTTGCCGGTTCACCCCAGCCACTTTTCAGGGATGGAGCCCATCCATAGTCCTCATGGCTCACACTGCAAATGAAATGAATATGTTTTGCATAGTGGGGTTTTCCCTCTCATGGATGTGGCTGATCCTGGGCTAGCCTGCCAATGAACTGTCCACTGAGACCTGCCTTGGGAAATGAAGATGGGAGGGACTGCAGTTCTCTGTCAGGACTCTGGGATTTATAATAGAAAGACTGCGTCAGCGAGCTGAGTTGAGGATCACAGAGGGGTCTTGGGGCTGGCGTGTATGGTATGGACCATGAGTAAGCTGAAGTCGTGCTGGTCAGGGGAGAGGTTCAGAGAGGAGCAGGAAGAGATACCTGAGAGAAGAGCAGAGCAGGTGATGCCTTGGGGGTTCCCGATGGGCTAGTGATTCCAGACCGTGAGTGCCCTTGTCAAGGAGTCATCTCTGCCCTGAGGCAATATGAGTGATACTCTGTCCTTGTCCTCAAAGCAGCTCTAACTTATACTAGATGATAAAAGCTATATTGTGTCTTAAATTTTTGACTTCCAATCCCTCTTTCCTTGTATACATAGCGTAAAAGGGAAAGCTTCTTTACAGGTTTGTGGTTGGCAATGCATGTGAACAATACAGTACTTAGCCAATAGCTGCAGCTTAGTGCATATTATTTCCTTTTCATTTCCCTAACAATTAGGTTTATATGGAAGTAGAATGGACCACCTGGATGAAAGTATGCAAGTACAGGCTTGACCACCTGTAGCAGGCTTTGATGGATGGGTTAATTAGTGATCTTTCACTTGCTTTTCTCTTCTAAGAGAAACCTCTCCAACTAAACCCGTCTATTTTCTTTGCCTTGTACCAATCCCCACAAAGGAATGGGTTAAAATGTTTGTTTATAGCCACCCACTCAGATGCTCCACTGGCTCCACACAGACTGAGGAATTGTTTGCTCCACAAAGGAAATGAGATTGAGTAGACAGTGGTAAGATAACCCCTGCAAAGGCCATTCTGTGTTCGGTGCTCCTCTAACACTACCGGAGTAGCAACTACTTGAATGATAACTAACATTTGTTAGGTGTTCACCATTTGCCTAATACTCTACTAAAGGCTTTCCATGGACCATCTCATATTGTACTTATAGCCATCCAAGATGTAGGTACTACTGTTTCTATTTTATAGAGGGGTACCTGGGCACAGAGAAGTTTAAGTAAATTACCCATGGCCGTAGCCGGTATGTGTTCAGGATGGAACCCAGGCAGTCTCATTTCCCATCTCACAGGAAATCACAGAAAGTAAGGAAGCTGATGCAAGGATCATAGAGTGAGAGGAAGCTTTCTGAGTGGGTCCTCATAGTTGACACTAAGTAGGAAAGGCTATCCTTCTCCTCCCACTAAGAGAACCCATAAAACAGCCCCCTGATCAGGTTAAAGTTATTTCCTGACCTCAAGAGTCATGACTATACAAGCTGGAGGGGATTTACAGATCTTACAACTACTTAGTTCTGAGCACAATTTTAATGAAGATGATCTCAATTGTGAAATTCTTTTTTTTTTTATACATTTTACTCTCAGGCTCAATGATCATACAGAAAAAAATGTAGATCCCATCTATACTTCAATTTAAAAAAAAAGATGGGTGGAGTTCCCACCGTGGCACAGGGGGCTAAGAATCAGACTACAGCAGCCTGGGTCACTGTGCAAGTGTGGGTTCGATCCCCAGCCTGGCACAGTGGGTTAAAGGATCCAGCATTGCCAGAGCTGTGGTCACAGCTATGACTTGGATTCAGTCCCTGGCCAGGGAACAGCCATATGCTGTGGGCAAGGCCATAAAAAAAAGGGTGGTTCCTCTTTATCCTTAGGACACTGCCCAAACTCCTTTATGTGGCATTTCAGGCCCTTAATAGTCTGATCGCAGCCTGTATTCCAGCCCCTTCACTTGGCACTTCCAATTTCTTCCTTCCTGACTTGAGGCCCAGCTGTAGTGAAATAAACACACACATACACATCAGTCGTAATCCTTGGATCACTACATAGTCTCAGAGTTGATTTGCATTTTATTTTATCCTCTACGTTTCCTTTTTTAAAGACTTTTTGAAGAGAACATTTAAAATCTATTTTTACTTCTAAATGCTATAATATACACCTTTACATAGTTTAAATGATATTATAAACACCTGAAAAGCTGAAATTCTTCAGTTAGTCCAGTGTGCCTTTCAGTGATCACCGATGAATTTATATGCTCCTCATACTGACTGAAATTCTTTTTGTCCTACCACAATCATCTCCATTGTCCTTTAAGTCTAGTTTAGAAAATGTCCTTGACTTTCTTCTATCTTTAAGACTGTGCTAGAAATCTTTCCCCAACACTCCCATAGTGTTCTGTCCTTTCCCTATCACATTGTCTCACAATGTGCTATCCTGTCTGCAAACTTGCTTGCCTCCCCCTAGGAGTTACTGAGGACCCAACAGCTAGTCTAACATTGCAGTCTCTGCTTTGCCTAGGACGTGGCCCATAGCAAGGCCTCAATATATAGTTCAGAGGCTGGACGTTTCTTTCTATAAAGACCAGACAGTAAACATTTTTGGCTTTGTGGACCTTACAGCATCTGTTGCATTTACTCAACTCTGCCATTGCAGTGTGGAAGCAGCCATGGATAATATGTAAACAAATGGGCAGGGCTGTGTTGTGATACAGTTTTTGTTGACAAAGATGGATAATGGGCTGGACGTGGTCCCTGTGCTGACCTCTGCTGTAATTGATGAAGAAATGAACAAATCAAAATGAGAGGTGGGATTGCATTTAACCCCATTTACTAGGGAGGAATTATGGGTTACCCCAAAGAGCCCTTTGTCGGAAAACCGGGAATTCTATTTGCTATTACTCAGCAGACTTTTATCCTCTCTGGCTCCAGGGGCTTTGTGTTTAAAATGGGATCTGATAACACCTCCTCTGCTTAAAGATTTGAAACTGTCAGGTCCTTAAGAGTAGACTCTATGCCTTACTTGTCTTTATTCCCAGAGCCCAAAGCTTAGCAGAATTTCCGCAAGTCTAGAGTGTAATAGATTGATAAGCACTAGCAGCATGATTGACAGATTGGGTGTAGCAGGTGTCTAGGGAAGCAGTAGTTGGACTAGACAATAGTGTAAATTATTCGGACTGGGGAAACTTTAGTCATCCAGCCAAACCACCACTATGTAGAGGTCCTTTTGAATTTATACTTGGGATCTTTTGATTCCAAATGACAGAAAACTCAACACAAATTGGCTGAAACCCTAAAGGGAATTGACTGACACAGGGATATGCCTTGTTTCAGGGGCTCAAAACATGTCAGAGATCTGGGGTTTCTCTCTTTGACTTGTCTTATGCCTGGTTTCTTCTCTTATCTGGCAGGCTTCCCCCATTGGTGACACAGTGACTAACACTGGCTTCAGTTTTATATCCTCGTAGCCCAAAGACCAATAGAAAACAGGGAGGTCCCTACTTCTATAAAGTTCCAGTAAATGTGACAAGACTGCATCTTTGGCTTTGTTTGAGTGACTTGGCCATCCTTCAGCCAATCACCCTGGCCACAAATGAAATCCACACCACCTGAACTTTGTTGACAGAGAAGGAGGGAAATCTGGTTCTCCAGCGGTGAACTCCGCACACAGAAAAAGAAGGTGGCAAAGACAAAATACCTAGGGATCTGGGGATCCTCTTCAAAGAATATCATGCTTTACTACAGCATTTAAATTAAGCATCCAGTATTGGGATGTTTGCAAATTCCCTGAAGCCTGTCCATTGATCCTATTTTAGGAAGAGAAGAAAATCAAGCTTAATCTCTTGCCAGCATGACCCCTTCCGCAAACCAAAGTGCTATTAACATTTTCATTTCTAAAAATAAATGTGTAAGTGCATCTTTAAAAATAAACATTATTTTAGGAGTTCCCATTGTGTCTCAGTGGTGATGAACCCGACTAGGATCCATGAGGTTGCGAGTTCAATCCCTGGCCTCGCTCAGTGGGTTGGGGATCCAGTGCTGCTGTGAGCTGTGGTGTAGGTGGCAGACAAGGCTTGGATCCCACATGGCTGTGGCTGTGGTGTAGGCTGGCAGCTGTAGCTCCGATTCGACCCCTAGCCTGGGAACTTCTACATGCCACAGGTGCGGCCCTAAAAAACAAACAAACAAAAACACATTATTTTAGAACAGCTTTAGATTTACAGAAAAACTGTGATGATTTACACAGAGTTCCTACATCCTCAGTACCTCGTTGCCCCTATAGTTAAAGTCTTATATTAGGGAAGTATATTTGTTAGAATTAGCAAACCAACATTGATAATTATTATTAACCAAACTCCAAAGATCTCCTTAGTTTTATTTTAAAATTTTTTTTTTCTCTTTTTAGAGCCACACCCAAGGCATATGGAGGTTCCCAGCCTAGGGGTCGAATTGAAACTTCAGCTGCAGGCCTACACCACAGCCACAGCCCCACCAGATCCAAGCCACATCTGTGACCTACACCACAGCTTGCAGTAATGCTGGATATTTAAACCAACTGAGTGAGGCCAGGGATCAGACCTGTGTCCTCATGGATACTATATCTGGTTCTTAACCTACTGAGCCACAACTGGAACTCAAGAGCGCCTTAGTTTTTACAGTGTCCTGTTTCTCTTCCAGGATCCCATGCAGGATACCCTGCTACATTTAGTTATAATGTCTCCATAGATTCCTCTTCGCTGTAACAAATTTTTTTTTTTATTTTTTTTATTTTTGTCTATTGAGGGCTGCACCTGTGGCATATGGAGGTTCCCAGGCTGGGGTCCAATCTGAGATGTAGCTGCTGGCCTACATCATAGCCACAGCAATGCCAGATTCTTAACCAACTGAGTGAGGCCAGGGATCGAACCCACATCCTCATGGATATTAGTTGGGTTCGTTAACTACAGAGCCATGACGGGAACTCCACCTGCAACAATTTTTTTTTAAGACTTTCCTTGTTTTTGATGACTTTGACCGTTTTGAGAAAGAATTGTCAGATATTTTGTAGAACACCCCTCAGTTTGGTTGTGTCTGATGTTTTTTTCTCACAACTAGACTTAGGCTGTGGGTTCCTGGGAGCAGTCTGCAGAGGTGAAGTGCCTTTTGCCTCATCCCATCAAGAGCACATTCTACTAAGAAGACTTCTGTGGAAGTTGATCCTGAGACAGGGTTTGCCAGATTTATCCACTGTTAAGTTATAACAGCCTGTATTTTTATTTTTATTTTTTTGGAAGAAAGTCACTGTATCCAGCTCACACTTGAGGAGTGGGAGTTTTGCTTTACCTCCTTGAGAAGGGAGTACCCACATAAATTACTTGGAATTTTTCTGTGAAGATTTCTCTCTTCTGCTCCACTTATTTGTAGATTCAATTATGTATTATATTAGTATGAACTCAGAGATATTTATTATATACTTTGGGTTGTAACCCAGGACTATGTTATTTATTTTGTTGTTCAGTTTTCCAGCTTTGGTCACTAGGAACTGTTGCATTTGTCCCTGTGTCCCTTTAATAATACTACTGTTAAATTGTGGATTTTGTGTGTGTGTGAGCACATCCATCCTTTTTAGCACTGCAATATGCTCCAGATTCATCTTAAATATTTTCTGCCTCAGTTGTAGAATCAGCCAGTTTTTCAAGGAGCTCTAGTTCCTTTTATTGGAGAATAGTATTAGAAAGTAAGATAGAAGTGCTAGGTATACACAATATGTACATGTTTTAAAATAAATATATTCTAAATAATATACAAATAATTCTAAATTATTTAGACTAATTTTTTTATTTTAAAAGGCTTATTACTGGAGTTCTCTGGTGGCTCAGTGGGTTAAGGGTCCGACATTGTCTCTGCTGTGGTTCTGGTTACAGCGGTGGCATAGGTTTGAGCCTCAGTCTGAAAACTTTTGCATGCCGTGGGTGCAGCCACCCCTCCCCCAAAAGGAGGCTTATTACTGAAAATATAGCGAATCCCTTTCCTAGTCCTTCCCACAAAATGTAATCTGAAACTCCTTGGTTTTTTGATGCTGATTTCTACCTCCATGTTACTAATAATGTGCTTATGCTGATACTGATTGTTCGATTAACTTGGATATTAACGATTGACCTCCCATAAGGGTAAATAGGGTTTAACTCTCTTGCACCACCATCCTACTTTCTGTCTGTCCATCTTCCAATGTAATCCTCCTACAATTTTGTGTTAAACCACCAGCCAGAGTTTATATTACCATGACCATTCCTTCACATTGAAAAAGTGGACCAGGAGTTCCCGTCGTGGTGCAGTGGAAATGAATCCGACTAGGAACCATGAGGTTTCGGGTTCGATCCCTGGCCTCACTCAGTGGGTTAAGGATCCGGCATTGCCATGAGCTGAGGTGTAGATCGAAGATGAGGCTTGGATCTGGTGTGGCTGTGGCTGTGGCATAGGCCAGCAGCAACAGCTCTGATTAGACTCCTAGCCTGGGAATCTCCATACGATGGAGATTTTTAGGGTGCTGCCCTAAAAAGACCAAAAAAAAAAAAAAAAGTGGACTAAAATGACATTTTCCTTCCTTTACAACATTTTATCTTTCCTGGTTAAAATAATTGCCTCATTTCCCCCTTTTCTTAAGTTCCTAATTTCCATTGAATTTCATTCCAAATGTTCTAACCTGTATGTCAAAGATTTATCAAATCTATTTTCAGAATATCTAAATGCATAAGGTAATCTGTCAATTACACCCTCCCCTATCATCCCAAATCTTATTCCTCTGCCTTTGGGCTCCCTCTCCTTTGGTTGCTATAGCAACACCCCCCTTACCTCCAGTGAACTTCCTGGTAGTCACACCTTTGTATTGTTCCCTCCATTTGAATCCAGGATAGCCTTCTAACTTTTTGACCAAAAGAATACTGTGGAAATGATATTGAAAGACATCTAAGGCTAGGTCATAATCACTGCAGATTCTTCCTGACCCTGTTGGAATGCTCATGTTTGAGAAAGCCAGATACTATATAAGAAATCCATCTATTGTGATAGAATTTTTTGCCATAATATAAGGAAATCCAAGGTACCATGTGGAGAGAGACAGTTGCCTGTCCAGCCCATAACTCTTCAAGCCATTCTATCAACTTGTTAGACATGGGAGTAAAAAAGGCATCTTGGGTTATCAGTTATGTGAATGAACAAGTTATCATTGAACACAGTTATCATTAAACAGTCCAGTTTAGTCCTAAGTTAGCTCTATCTCCAGTCACTGCAACTGAATGAGAACAACCCAGCTAAGCATAATCAACCCAAGGCGTCATGAAAAGTAATACTACACTGCTGTTGAGGTACTAAGTGTGGAGTGGTTTGTAATGTAGCAATAGATAACGGAAACAGTTTATCTCTAGGTCTGCTATGCAGTTTCTTTTCTCCAATTTTCCTATGTTGGACGTCCTCTTTTCTGGATCCCATGATTTTTGGTTTTCTGGTGAATTTTCTATTATAGATTTCCCTCCATATCTTCCTAAGAAAGGGGGAAGGAGAATTTTGAATCTATCTATATCTGAAAAAGTCTTCATTGTACTCTTCCATTTGAGTAATAATTTGGCTGGGAAAGGATTCTAGATTGAAAATCATTGTCCCCTGTGAATTAGGAAAGCATTCCTGAATTATTTTCTAGCTTGGCTATTTAGATGCCCTTCTTTTTGTGGTATTGTTAATTTTGTAATTGTAGTTGATTTACGATGTTCTGTCAATTTCTGCTGTACAGCCAAGTGACCCAGTTATAATATACATATATTCTTTTTCTCACATTATCCTCCATCATGTTCCATCACAAGTGATTAGATATAGTTCCCTGTGCTATATAGCAGGATATAAACTCTTGCTCTTTTATTTTTTTTTTAATTTTATTTTTTAAACTCTTGCTCTTTTAAACCCTGTGCTCACAGCAACATCCTTTCAAAGCAATATGCTTTTGTTTTTTGTTTTTTTCCTCTCTGGAATCTTTTACTATCTTCTCCTGATGTCTAATGTTCTTATATTTTATGATAATATATTATCTTTGTGTTTTTTTTTTTTTTTCATGAAGTTTAGCCTTTAGTTGGCCTTCTCAATCTGGGGCCTCATGTCTTTTAGTTATGAGAATTAAGAAACATTTTCTTTAATAATTTCCTACTTTTGGAGTTCCCATCATGACTCAGCAGAAATGAATCTGACTAGCAGGTTTGATCCCTGGCTTCGCTTGTTGGGTTAAGAATCCAGCATTGCTGTGAGCTGCAGCATAGGTCGCAGATGCAGCTGGGATCCCACATTGTTGTGGCTGTGGTGTAGACCAGTGGCTACAGCTCCAATTTGACCCCTAGCCTGGAAACCTCCATGTGGTATGGGTGTGGCCCTTAAGAGACAAAATAATAATAATAATAATAATAATAATAATTTCCTACTCTCTATTTTCCTTTTTAATACTCTGAAACACCCCTGGCAATTTGACTTTATAGATGGGTTGTATTTTTTGGAAATTTTCCTAAACTATCTTTCAAATTTTCCATAAAATTTGGGAGTAAGTATAATCTTTTAAATTTCTAAGCGCTTTTTCTTTTTCTCCGATTTTTCCTTTTTACGGTTTCTCTCTTCTTTTTCTCTTTCAGAAGATGCTATTGTTACCACTAGGACTTTTTTTTTTCTTCCTTTTTAGGGCTGCACCTGCAGCATATGGGAGTTCTTGGGCGAGGGATCAAATCAGAGGTGCAGCTGCCAGCCGACACCACAGCCCCAGCAAGGCTGGATCCGAGCTGCATCTCCAACCTACGCTGCAGCTTGCAGCCAACACCAGATACTGAACCCATGGAGCGAAGTCAGGGATCGAACCCGCATCCTCGTGGATCCTAGTTGGATTCGTTATCACTGAGCCACGACAGGAACTCCTTCACCCAGTGTTTGTATATTCACCAATACTTTAGCATGAGAAATGGAAAGGCTTAAGGCTCATTTGGCTAGTTACAGTTAAATGGGATTACCGAAAAAAAAAAAAGTCTTGAACATTTGCACATCCTTAAATCCCCTCTCTGGGGCTAAGTAGCAACTGGCCACTGGTATGCTTGCCCTTAGGGTCACAGATCAAAGGAGAGGGTAGTAATTAAGATCAGGGGCTTTGGGTTCAGAAACTCTTGGGCTTGCGTTCTTTCTGCTTCTACAGCATTTTTGCTGTGAATGCTATTTACTTAGCTTCCTTAAGCTTCAGTTTTCTTATCTGTTAAATGGGAAAAATAATGTCTAGTTCTTAGGGTTGTGAGAATGAAATAGTATATCCATGTCATGCAGCGAAGTGCCTGGCATATAACTAATCATTCAACCACTAACAATGATGAGGATGATGGGATACATATGTTTTAGAAGACAACATCGGGCTGGTGAGCCTTGTTTTGATTCCTCCTTTAACTAGTTCTGTGGTCCTGAGTGTCTCATGGAATCTTCAGGGTCCGGAAGGGCCAAAAATCCCATCTAGTTCAGACCCTGAAATCTGCTTCATGAGTTGTCTTTTGTGTTCTTTCTCATCACGTGGTTTCACTGACAGGTGATGGAATTGGGTCTAGACCTTGGGCTCCTGTGTTACCTGAGCCTGCTCTCAAACTCTCACCATAGGCGTCCTCTATAGAACCTCTCCTTTCCTTGCCTCATAAACTCTAATGGTGGTTTTGATTTATGTGATGGCTGATGACAGTTCTGCTTTCATTTCTCCATTATCAGGGCCCGGGGCCCAAGGGTCTGGGCGTGGGAAAACCCAGAATGGCAACAGAACCTAATTCCCATCTAGCTTTCCTTTGGCTCTCAAGAGCAGCCTTTGTATAAACCACCCAGTGGGAGAGGTAAGCGCATTTTATTTAAACTGCATGGCATCCGGGAGGACAGCGACGGACGCACCGTTTGCAAGTGCGCAGCCGCACAAGCGCTCGCACCGATGCTCGCGCATGTGGAAGAAATCCCCTATGGGAGTGGGCAAAGCGGTGCGTGCACACCCACACCATCGCCCCCCACGTTTGCACACAAGCATGAGGGGCCAGGACAAAAGTGCTCAGCACATTTTATAATACATCCCAGATGAGGGAGGCCATTCAGGAGGGAGGAAAGGGAAGATGATGAGGCAAAAGAGAAATGAAACCAGAAGGTCCCGCCCTGTCAGCATTATCTGGAGTATAAGAAATGGAATTTGGACAGACAGACAGACTCCTGGGCCCTGCCAACAGTCAAAATGTCCAAGGGGCCTCTGATTTTCTGGCTGGTGATTGAGCTCTGGCGGCTTTGTCTGAGTAAGTGTTCTCATGGCGTCTTTATCTGAGTAAGTGTGCTGAGTCTTTCCATCCAGGAAGCCCTGGAAAGTGTGGTATCCTGTGATGGGTTTCTGTGCTTGATAAGGACCTCATAAAAAAGCCGAAGCCTGTTTTATTCCTCCATCCACTTAAGTTCTCTTCTTTGAAAGATCTCTCCCTTTCTTTGCTAGACGGGTTTATCTTAAGACTGGTTTGGGGGTTTTAAGGCTGGGGAGTAAGTATGTTCATACCAGAAATGGCAATTTAAGAAGAGGCACAGAAATAAGGGGTCAGACAAAATGGAGAAAAGACATGTTCTTTGCCGGTGTTGCTAGCACCGTCAGAGCCAGGGGAATTTGTTCTGGTAAGAGCTCTTGTTATAATTGTTATTTTTTGCTTTTGTTTTTGTTTGCTTCTTGGTGTGTTTTCTTTTACTGGGGATCAGGTGTCAAGGTGAGGTTTACCTTTTCCGCACATCTCTCCCAGGTTTGGGACGATGCAAATGTCCTCACTGCATCTGCAATAGGGCAGAATGCTCTGGGCTGAGCTGGAGTCCCATCTTGGTCACTAACCATGGACACTGGTGATTGTGGCCCTTCCATGTATGAAATGAGGGACATGGATAAGACCAGTTTTAACAATCCGTGATTCTAGGACTAGCCAATATCTAGTGTGCCTTGCCGTTTTAAAAGTTCATAGTTGTCTGCACATGAATCTTTCAAATGCACTGCGTGAGAAAACACCTGCATTCCAAGGAAAACAGGCCTCCGTCGTATTGTTCTGTGTGCCTTGCTTTCCTCTACAACTCCATGCACCCTCTGGTATCCACCTCAGTCAGGCATTTCCTGACCATGCAGATCCTCCAAACTGGTCTACGTGTTTCTGCTATGAGTTCCTGTCCTCCCTGGAGTCCCCACCCCCATTAGAGAACATGTCACCCTGTCGTAATGGGTCACTTTACTGCCTCTCTCCTGGATACCCTGTAGGAGTTGATGGAAAGAAAGCAATTCCTGTCCCTTTCCTTGTCATTGTTTTTGACTGGTCTTTGTCTTGTCCTGGAGACTGGAGGTGTGGAGGGTTTTATTTTGTTATGCCGATTGTTGCTATGGCTGGACACTGATTGAGTGGGCTTCTCCAGCCCTCCTTGAAGAAGACAGCACCTGGTGAATGATCTGGTTTTTCATTTGTGCCTTTCCTAAAATGACCATTTTATTTTATTTTATTTTATTTATTTTTGGTTTTTAGGGCTGCACCCACGGCATATGGAAGTTCCCAGGCTAGGGGTCAAATCAGAGCTGTAGGCGCCAGCCTACGCCACAGCCACAGCAACACCATACCCGAGCTGAGTCTGCTACCTACACCGCAGCTCATGGCGATGCTGGATATATTAACCCACTGATCTAGGCCAGAGCTCAAACGCACGTGTTCGTTACCACTGAGCCACAACAGAACTCCCTAAAATGACCATTTCAGAAGACAGTGACTGCTCAGACTCCTCAAGGATCACAGATGGAAGTGCTCTTAAAAGATGCCAAATCCGAAGGTCCCACTATGGTACAACGAGATCAGCAGCATCCCTGCATCGCCAAGGATACAGGTTCCATCCCAGGCCCAGCACCGTGGATTAAAAGAGCTGGCATTGCCACAGCTCTGGCTGTGACTTGGATTCAGTCCCTGGGAACTCCATACGCTGTGGGGCAGCCAAAAAAAAAAAAAAAAAAGATGCCAAATCAAACCTCTCACATCAAACCTCTCACTCTAGAGATGATAAAATTGAGGCCCAGATTAGGAAAGGGCCTTGCTTAAGGTCACCAGCTAGAGAGGGAACCAAGCTGGCCCCAGAACTCAGATTGTACCCCTTAATCCAAGGTAATTCCTGAAAAGGGAAATTGATTGGATGCCAGTGATTCCTTTGCTCCAGGATATTTTTGCCTCTGGAAGGAACAATTCCTAATCCTATGTCTTAATTCTGAAATGCCTGATTACTTGTACTAATTGTTTATTAATTTCAGGTGGTATTTAACACTTCATATGGTGTGACCTTGAGAACTGTTTCTGAGGCAAGCGCTATCTATCCCCTCTGTCTTAAGACATTAATGAGGTCAGGATTGATGTGGCTTTCCTCCAAAAAACACAAAAGCAGTAACTGGCAGAATGAGGTTTCCAACATAAGCCTAACGAGTGCTTTTCTGCCACACCTTCTTCCTTTTTTCAATAATAATTTTTAATCCAATGAGTAATACAGAAAACTTTGGTGAGACGGTTTAAATGTTGCAAAGCTAAAATCCCTTTGACTACGACCCTTAAGCCCAGTCTCTTTCCTCTGATCGAAGAGCTGCTGACACAACGAGTTGGGTGTGTGTCTCACCAGCCACTTTCCTATACATTTACCTTCATTAAGTTTGTACCTGCAAAAACCTGAAAATTGATTTTTTTTTTTATTTTGTAAAAAGAGTTGTGTATTTTATGCATCATTTTGAAATTTCCCCTTTTCATGCATTAATAAGGCTGGGGGGAATTCTCATCGTGGCTTGGCCGAAACGAATTTGACTAGCATCCATTAGGACGCAGGTTCCATTCCTGGTCTTGCTCGGTGGGTTAAGGATCCAGCATTGCCGTGAGCTGTGGTGTAGGTTGCAGACATGGTTCGGATCCTGAGTGGCTGTGGCTATGATATAGGCCAGCAGCTACAGCTCCAATTCAACCTCTAGCTTTGGAATCTCCATATGCCACAGGTGCGGCCGTAAAAAGACAAAAAAAAAAGCTTGGGGTTTTCATGCCAGTTGATGTCAATCTGTCTAATTCTATTAATCCCGTACATATATGTGCATGGAATGACCCTGCCATGGCTTAGCCACTCCCCACATACACACTGCATTCCACTCATGTACGTATGACGCTGCAGGAAACATTTGCAAATAGGTGTCCTCATGCATATGTGCTTTTCTAGAGCGGATAACAAAACATGAAATTGCTCAGGCTTAGCTATCTCACAAGCGTGTTGGACATTCATCGAAACTGCCCAATTGCCCCAGAGTGTGGCTGTACTAACTCATACGCCATTTCACTCAGTTTATTCCAGGAGGAGAAGTCATTTCCTAGGTCCCCATCTGGCCAACACTTGATAGTCTCAGTGTTCTAAATGTTTGCCAGTGAAATAGGTGAAATTTACTGACCACTTATATTTCCTTATTAAAAATGGCCCATTTGGTCCTTTGCCGGTTTTTCTATAGAGTCTTTCTTTATGGAGTAGTAGGGTGCCTCCTTACATACTGTGATACTTGGGAAAATAAGCTGTTGAATCTCCAGTAGAAATAATACTGTCACATATTTTGTATTAATTTGCCAAATATTCTTAGGGACAATCTCATATTTTTTATTTTACATTTTATTTTATGGCTGCACCTGCTGCCTATGGAAATTCCTGGGCCAGGGTTTGACCTACGCTGCAGCTGCAGCAACACTGGATCCTTTAGCCTACTGCAAGGGGCCAGGGATCCAACCTATGCCTCTTCAGAGACCAGAACAGCTGCAGTCAGATGTTTAAACCACTGCACCACAGCGGGAACTCCACAAGCTCATATTTTAGAAGCTAGTTTTAGGTGCACGTGTTCTGGGATGCTCACACAGCCGTGGGTGATGACAATTCTTTTTTCCCTGGCTTCTCGGGGAGGAGGGGGGCAAAATGGGCTTCCTGAGCCTTTATAGTCTGTGAAACATCCCCACTGTGGCAAGGTAAAGAGATGATGAATTCAGGGAAGGCACCAGTCTGGTCTGAACTTGGAATGAATTTTCATCGTGAGAGCCAACTCTGAAAAGCCCAGCAAGCACATCGTTTGGCTTACTACCAGGGTAACTTTATGGCTTGTGCCCACTTTCTCTCCAAGAGGGGTAGCTGCAAGTTGGTGAAACCTGGGTCAGGAAGGAACCCAGTGCCGCTGGCCGTGTCTTATACAACTTAGCCAACTAGGTTAACAGAGTTAGCGAGCGGAGAGTCTTACAGGAGGGTTTCTTGAAGAGACGCAGAGATCTAGATATCTAAGAAGGGACCAGATATCATCCAGAGGTACAACAAGTCTGTCTCTCCTTTCAAAAGCATGGTTGGTTCAGATGATCACTGGTGCTCAGTGAAACCAGAGCTTTTAATATTTGCAGCCGTGAAAATGTTTCACTGACTCTCAGAGATGGAAATGACCTTAGAAGAGATTGCCCAGTGGCCCGCAAACACTGAGTGAGTCCTCAGTGACGCCAGCATAACGTAGAGAATGTGATTATGTATGTTTCCATGGGGCTTGGCTGGAAAGGGTTGGGCAAAAAAATAGGTATTTTTTTAGTAAGCTCCCTGGGTCATGCTGATGAGCAGCTGAAATTGTGAAACACAGAAACGTCATTTTACATATGGTGATTATATTCCATTTCACATAGCTAATATGGTAAACCTAATCCTCCAGCATTTTTGTATCACAGCTGCCTTTCTAAAGAATTCCTACAGAAGTTCCCATCATGGCTCCAGCAGAAAACGAATCTGACTAGCATCCATGAGTTCGCAGGTGCCATCCCTGGCCTCTCTCAGTGGGCCAAGGATCCGGCGTTGATGTGAGCTGCGGTGTAGGTCGCAGATGCAGCTCGGATCTGGCATTGCTGTGGCTGTAGTGTAGGCCAGCAGCTACAGCTCTGATTCAACCCCTGACCTGGGAACTTCATATGCTGTGGGTACGACCCTAAAAAGACGAAAAAAAAAAATCTTTGAATGCCACCTACGTTTATATTCTCTAGCAAGATACAAATGGTCCAGAGCAATGAATTTCTACGTCTAGGGCCAAAAGGAGGGGAGGACAATGTTATATAATTCAGGGGCCCATCTACCTGCCATAGCACACTCTGGGTTGGAAGGAAGAGGGAGACCCCTGGGAAGCACTCAGCTGAATGTGATCACTGCTTATTGAGCTGCCATGGGAAGATGCTGTTTGGGACCTGTTTCTGTGAGTTAGTGGAACTGGGTTAAAGGATCTGGTTGGTCCATTGACCAATTAGCAATGGACCGATGGATCCATGCAACCGATTAGCTTGTTGCATAGAACTCAAGATCCTGAGTTTTTAAGTCAGTGAATCTGCTGTGGCCATGAGGTCAGAGACTCAGATAGTCAACTGTTTCCACTTGCGGGATAGAAGGTTGTGAGTTCAGAGCTTAGGAACAGTGAGGGGCCTGGTAGAATTCGGGCTCAAGAAACTTATACACTGTGACTCTCTTCATCTTCCTAGAAGCATGAATCTGCACCATCCTTGTGAGCTTATTTGAGAGTTTTAGTACCTCACGACCTAGTTTTCTCATCTTTTCTCGCAGCTTCAACTGCCGCAGAAATCGTCGTGACAGGGTTTTTGGATCAGTCGGTGACGTTGCCCTGTATGTACTCATCCTGGTCTCCTAACAGCAATAGCATGTGCTGGGGCAGAGGCCCGTGTCCCAAATCCAAATGCAATGACCTGCTTCTCTTCGCCGAAGGGAAGAAGGTGGCGTCGAGGAAGTCGGCCAAATATGACCTTCTGGGGAATATCCAGAGAGGGGATGTCTCCTTGACTATCTACAACACCAAGCCAGGTGACAGCAGTGTGTACTGCTGCCGCATCGAGGTGCCTGGCTGGTTCAACGATGTGAAGATAAATATTCGCCTGGAGCTGAGAGGTGAGCACAGAAGGACTCCTGCCTGTGGAGGGAGAGGTTCGGGTTAACGGGTCATGGATTCAGGGGGTGATGTTGGAGGAGCTGCAGCTTCTTTGGCAATGAGAGGGTGGATTAAATACGAGGCATGTTTATGACTAGAGGAGACACTATCTGGAGCCAATGGAGCCAAGAAGCCCACGGGAATGAGTGACAGAGTGGAAGGTGGAGGGAGAGGGCGGGGAAGGGGACCAGTGAATTGTAGGGCCAGTCTGAAGAGGGCAGCTGCTTCTTATTTAGAGGATTTTCATCTTGCAGAAATTTGGACCCAGGGTTTACAGATCTCCTAATTTTTATGTGAACTCGATGGGTTTTCAAATGTTGGCAAGGACTTCAAAATTTTTAAAAATATAAGCGTTCTCCTTGTGACTCCGTGGGTTAAGAACCCAACATAGTGTCCATGAGGATGCGGGTTCTATCCCTGGCCTCGCTCAGTAGGTTAAATATCGGGTGTTGCCTCAAGCTGCAGCATATGTAGCAGATGCAGCTCAGATCTGGCATTACTGTGGTTTTTGGCTGTGGCTCCAGCTGCAGCTCTGATTTACACCCCACCCCCCACCCCCAGCCCAGGAACTTCCATATGCCACAGCTGTGGCCCTAAAAAGAAAGTAATAATAATAAAAGAAACCACTAGGTGGAGGAAATAAAATGTGGCTTTGGGTTAGCTTCAGTCCATGAGGCAATAGTCTGCAATTACTGGCAGAGGGGAAAGGACAGGGCAATAGTCATGTCGGTTTTCAGGTGATCATTCCTTCTGTTGCTGTCAATTGCTTTTGATGAAATTTGCAACATGGCAGAACTCCTAAAGATTTGAGCTTCATGGGGGGCAGCCTATGGTTGAATTATGCAGCAATAATCACCTCTCCAGCCTGTCTGGAACAGAGCCACTCAAAGTCAGCTGTGTTCAGCCTGCACCAAAAATGAAGATTCTTAAGCTCTGTTCCTCACTGGTCTGGCATCTTGGAAGGCGGGGTCTGGCTGGCCAGAGGCTTCCCAAGTTTCTTAGGTTACTTTCATGCGCTCTAAAATTTGAGAACAACGGATGTGAATGCTTCTAATTAGAGAACTGTCATAAGCATTAGTATATTTTCTGCTCAAAGCAACTTTGTGAGATAAGGTATTATTCAGATTTGGTGAAGTTACGTGAAGCTATTCCAAGTCTTACTTTTCAAGCCTGATCTAACCAAGTCTTATTTTATGAAATACTGGTTGACTTCAACACTCAGTAAAGTCATTTCTAAGTTCGCTTGAAACTAATGATGTCTTTCTCGTCCATTAGTGTTTATGGACATTTGGCATATTTAAGAGATGGTGGTATCTGTAGAATAACTGTAGCTAATGGACTCAAATTCAAGTGTTTAGGGGGTGAGTGGGGGCTGGCATGAACTGATCTTTAATATTTGAAAGAGGTTCCCTTTTCACCCTATGTTGCACTCTCAGGGCTTGCTTTTTTTAGATTTTAATTTTATTTTGTTGTGGAAAGATTCAGCATGAGCTCTATGCTCTTCACAAATTTTCAAGTGTGCAATAACACTGTTGTTAACTATGGGTGCGATGTGTGCAGCACATCTCTAGAGCTTATGCATTTTGCTTGACTGTAGTTTTGCTTAGGCTCACTTTTGATGTGACCATTCATTTACGCATGCATGCAATGTTTTCAGAATGACTACTATGTGTAGCACTGTGGTAGTTGTTAGAGTTGTAGCAGAGAACAGAATATATAGCAGCTTTTCCTTCATGCTGTTTACAGTGTACTAGGAATAGAAGATATTCAATAATAATCAACAAATAAATGTGTTGTTAGGCACTGTAACACGTGCTGTGAAGGTCAAGTATGGGTGCAAAAAACCACTGTTTTATAGAATACAGAAGACCTCCTTGCAGAACTGTCCTCTTAGCTGAGACTCAAGGGTTAAGTAGGCGTCGGTCTAAGAAGACTGAGACAAGGAATCAGTTAGGACAAAGTTTCTTCTACTGGAAAGTCACTAATATGGTGAAAGCACTGAAGAAAGGCCAGTGGGTTGGGGAAGTGAGAAGAGAGTGGAAGCCTGAAATTGGAAAGAAAGAACCAGAGTAGGTGGGCTCTTGTGGGTGAGGTTGGGGGTTAGGTCTCTATCTCACGGGCAAGGAGGACCCAGTGAAAAAAAAGTTTTAAGTGGGTTGTGATGTAATTAGATGTGTCATTTTCAAAGATTACTCTAGCCAATGTGTGAAGAAAGGATGGAAAGGGCAAGACTGGAACTAAGAACCCCAATTATCACCGGCCTCTTAATGGTCCAGGTACATGGACCAGGTGAGCAGGAGAAACACAGAGAAATGGATGGATCTCAGGTATATCTGTGTTGTTTCCCTCTTCTTCATCTCTACTTGGCCTCAGACATACCTTCTATTGGTTACAGCCCCCACAACAACCACCCGTCGTCCAACCACCACCACCACCACCACCACCACCACCACCACCTCTGCTGCTGTGGCGACAACCATCGCTGTGCTTCCAACAACAGCCGTGACTACGCCTGACCCCACAACCAGAGCACCGCATCAGATCAGAACCACCAATGCCCTCACAACCACAGCAACTATGTGCCCTCTGACAACCTCAGGCTTCCTTCCCGAGGAAGACACGATTCCTCTGACCCATGAACCACCTACCGAAAGGCCCTTCCTCACTGCAGGTACCTGTTTCACCTGGGCATTCTCTCCCTTCTGCTGGTCACACATATCTTGGATGCCTTGGAAGAGGGTCCCCCTGCAGAATGGGGCAGCCCAGCGACTTGCTCTTGAGTGTGTGTGTATATGTTAGTTTGCTAGGGCTGTCGGAACAAATACCACAAACTGGGTGGATTAAACAACAGGAGTTTACTTTCTCATAATTCTGGAGTCTGAAAGTCTGAGATCAAGGTGTCATCATGTTGGTTCCTTCTGAGATCTTTGTCCTGGGTTTGTAGATGGCTGTCTCCTCTCTGTGTGTCTGTGACCTGGTCTCCTCTTTTTATGACAATGCTGCTCATATTGGATGAGGGCCCATCCATATGACCTCATTGTATCTTAATGACCTCTTTAAAGATTCTGTCTCTGGAGCTCCCGTTGTGGCGCGGTGGTTAACGAATCCGACTAGGAACCATGAGGTTTCGGGTTCGATCCCTGGCCTCGTTCAGTGGGTTAAGGATCTGGCGTTGCCGTGAGCTGTGGTGTAGGTCGTAGATGCGGCTTGGATCCCATGTTGCTATGGCTCTGGCGTAGGCCAGTGGCTACAGCTCTGACTGGACCCCTAGCCTGGGAACCTCCATATGCCTTGGGAGCGGCTCAAGAAAAGGCAAAAAGACAAAACATAAATAAATAAAAAAAAATAAAGATTCTGTCTCTAAATACGGTCACCTTCTGAGCTACTTGGGACTTAGGGCTTCAGCTTGAATTTGTGGAGGACACAATTCAATCCATAACTCTGTGTGTGTGTGTGTGTGTGTGTGTGTGTGTGTGTGTGTGTAGCTTTGCTAAATTGTTCTTTTTTGTTGTTTTAGGGTTTCCTTTTTGTTGCTGTTTTCTTCCTTTGTGCTTTTGAAAGGTCATCATTTTTGGTTCTCCAGTTGACCTCCCAGGAGGTTTGGAGATGCTTAGTAAAGAACCAGGAAATGTTACCCTGGGTCAGACTCTAGTTTCAAACTGCCAGGGGTTACATCTCTTCCTGGCCATTAGAGAGTGGTTGAGGAAAGACCTCCAGATGCCTTAAAATATACCTTGATGGTGAATTATCTTTCTTTTTCTTTTCTTTTCTTTTCTCTTCTTTTCTTTTCTTTTCCCTTCCTCCCTTCCTCCCTCCCTCCCTTCCTTCCTTCCTTCCTTCCTCTTTCTCCCTCTCCCTCTCTCCCTTCCTTCCTCCTGAAACTTTCTCTCTTTTTTTTTTTAAAGGCACACCCACGGCATATGGAGTTTCCCAGGCTAGGGGTTGAAGTGAAGCTGTAGCCGTGGCCTATACCACAGCCACAGCAACACCAGATCCAAGCCATGTCTGCTCCCTACACCACAGCTCGCAGCAACTCCAGATCTGTAACTCACAGAGTGAGGCCAGGGATTGAACCTGTGTCCTCATGGATGCTAGTCAGATTCATTTACCCCTGAGCCATGACAGGAATTTCATCCTGAATCTTTCTTGATCTTGCATCTTGGACCCCTCATTGAATAACTGGTTCTATTACTTATGGAAGGTTATCAAAGCTCTGATTTCTGAGGTAAGAATATTAGAAAATAATCATTAGATAGATTGAAGGCTTAGGCGCTTCAGCTGCCCTGATGGGGCCTAGATTAATTTAAACAACTTGACAAATTTGAATTGGCTAATTCTGTTATAATCTGAGTGGTCACCTAAAGTCCATGAATGCTAAGCCAATCTTTTCTATCCCTTTGGTCTTTAAAACCATCATCTTAGAATACAGCATTTGCAGTTTTTCCCTTTGATTCCTTTTTTTTTTTTTCTTTTATCTTTTTAGGGACACACCCGCGGCATATGGAAGTTCCCAGGCTAGGGGTCAGAGCTGCAGCTAGGCCTACACCACAGCCACAGTCATAGCCATACAAGATCTGAACCACGTCTGTGACCTACACCACAGATCATGGAAACGCTGGATCCTTAACCCACTGAGTGAGGCCAGGGATCGAACCTGCGTCCTCATGGGTGCTAGTCAGATTCATTACCACTGAGCCATGAAGGGAACCCCCCCTTTGGTTCTAAGAATGACCTACCATCCTGGAGGAAAATCTGAAATAGACATGGAAAAGCACAAACAACTATCAAAACAGCTCCAATCTGTCCACTCAGCACCAACACTTATTTTTTAGTTGCCTTTTATCAACGCTTTTTTTTTTTTTTTGATTCCAGAATCAGAAACTGTCCTCTCTAAAACCTCTCAAAGAAGCACTGAGGTGACTTCTACAGACACTGCCTCACTCATTTCCAAAGGTATGTGGACGGGGCTCTCTTTGTCTTTCCTCCTCCTTTAGACTGCAGGGAAACATTGAACAGAGTGTCCCTGGCTCAGATGGCTAGCGACAAGTGTTGGCTCCTGCGTGCCATGAGGCCCACAGGGGATGAATTTGTGTCAAGACTGCATTTGTGGCTCATGAGTTCCTCTGGATTTGAGAGAGAGAGAGAGAGACCCATTGACCTTGATGCGTTCCTGCATTTCTCCATGGAAGCACATCTCTAGAGTGTTTGCCTTTCCACTGGGTCGTGTTCTGCTATCTCATCCCAATTCCAAGCATACCAATCTTCTCTGTTGAAACCCCGAAGGGTGTACTCACCTGATTCCTTGACTTTTTATAGTGGGGGGAGAATTCTTTTATTCATTTCTCCTTTTATCCATTGGCCAGAATTCTTTAGGAATTTGCTAGAGCCCAGGGGCAGAGAATACCCTGAAAATAATTCACATCCTTGGAGGTGCTCGAGGGTACTGCCTGGGCTTGACTATCAGTTTTGACTGATTATCCTGTGGGTCTCTGGCGTAGGTTGTGTGACTTCATGGATATAAAGAACTTAGATGGGTGCCTGACACATTAGTAAGCATGCCTGTGGTAGCTGTTACCTTAATGGGGCTTACACTCTAGCAGAGGAAAAAAAGACATCTGTGGGGTCGATAAATCAAGGCTGGTGATAATACGATGTAAAGAGGCAGTAGAGTGCCTCATGTGTACATTCTGGCTGGGTACAAATCATGCCTTTTCTTTGCTGTGTGACTGTGGGAAAGTTACTTGATCTCTCTGGGCCTTAGCTTCCTTACTGGTCAAATGGGAATAATAAAACATCCACTCCGTGTTTCTTTTTGAGAAGTATATGGGAGAAATCATATAGATTATATAGAACAATGTCTGGCATGTACTCAATCTTAGTAAACATTAACTCTTCTTAATGAGGGGGCAGTGGGACCCCTCAAAGAGTAAGGCAGGCTTCTACCTCAATTTGTTTTCTCCTTTCCTTTTTTTTTTTTTCCCCAGAGACCAGAGACTGGATTCTCCAGTCAACGTCCCAGACATTGATGTGGGGACAGAGGGATTCAGTGACTTCTCAAACCAGAGGTAGGGGGGCTGTGCTCCTGCCAGTGGTTTGTCTGTGGCTGTGGGAACAATTGTCATCTGCGTGTCTTGGGATTGTGCCCTTTGGGTCCCACTGTGGTCACATCCTACATCCTCCCGCAGCTGGGATGAAAGTGAAACTTGCTCACAGCATCAGTGCTGGCTCCTTCCCTCCCTGGCTGGTCCCACTTCTGAAACCTCTCTGCTAGAATCCCCCTTCTTCCTCAGCCACACTGACCTGAAGCTAAGAATTTTAGTAGGAAAACCACTATTGTTTTTTCAAAATATGACTCGATTTTTAAATTAGGCAAATAGTACACGAGTGTATTTTTGTTGGGGATACATTTCTAAACAGTCTCAGTAAGATTCTCTTTGACTCCGTTTCTTTAATCCCAGTTCCTCCCCTGAATTAATCACTGATATTAGTTGAAGAGAATTATTTCTCAGACCTTTCTCTACTCCCTTATGTGTTGGTATAGGTAGGAAAGTATACCGACTTGTTTTCCATGTGGGTTTTTAAATTCTGCTCTCATACTCTGTGCAGCCTTCTGCATTTTATTCACATAATATTACACATTGAACCACTTTCATTTTTCACCCATGTAGATCTACATCATTATTTTAAATTGCTCTATGGTATTATCATTATTATTATTATTATTATTATTATTCTTTTGTCATTTTAGGGCTGCACCTGTAGCTTATGGAGGTTCCCAGGCTAGGGGTCTAATCAGACCCCCAGCTGCTGGCCTACGCCACAACCACAGCAATGCAGAATCTGAGCCGAGTCTGTGACCTACGCCACAGCTCAGGGCAACGCTGGATCCTTAACCCACTGAGTGAGGCCAGGGATTGAACCTGTGTCCTCATGGATACTAGTCAGATTCATTCTGCTGAGCCACGACAGGAATTCCTGCTCTACAGTAATTTATACTCTGGGTATTGATAGTAGCCATCGCCCATCGAGGGGCATTTTGGTTATTTCAGTGCTTCATCATCATGAATAGTCTGCAGTGAACATCCTTGTAGATGAGTGCTGCCTTAGGTGTTTATGCAAGTGTTTCTCCAGCTAGGGAAGTGACCAAGAGGGAGAAAGTCTAGGCTGAACGAAACGGGTGCTTTCCCATGTAATAGCTATTTCAAAATTGTCCTCCAGAAAGGCTGTGCCAGTTTATCTTCCCACCCACAGACTATCTGTGTTCCCATATCCTCCCTACCCTCAATGTGACCATTTCTTTAATTTTTTTAAAAATCTGCTGAGAAGAAAATGTCATCTCGTGCTTTTGTTGTCCTGATTAACAGAGAGTTGGAGTGCCTTTCTCTGTGTTTATTAGTCAGAAAGCAGCCATCCTTTAAATCTGTGAAGGAGGCAATGTAACAGCATTTGACAAAGGCTCAGAAGATGGAATTAGAGGGGCCAGACAAGAGTGAGTGGAAAGGGGAGAGGTTCTGAAGGAAGATTATAAATCAAGATGAAATGCAAGGGTGATCTCATGATGAAAAGCTTTGGCATGCGCTGACTCCTGCAGTGGGATGATGAGAAATCTGGACTAGGTGTCAATAACTAGATGCCGAGGATCCAGAACTTCTTTGGAATTCTCATGTGGCTCAGTGGGCTAAGGAGCCAGTGTTGTTACTGCTATTGGTGTGGTGCGGGTTCGATATCTGGCCCAGGAACTTCTGGATGCCATGGGCTCAGCCAAAAGCAAAGAACAAAACAGAAACCAAGAAAGAAAACTTCTTTGTCCATGGGGTGGGGTAAAAGTGGGGGGGGGCGGTATTTTCTGGCAGAAGGGAAAGTAGCAACTGGAAAGGGGATAGAGGATGGGCAAAGAGTTTTCCAAACATTATCATTTATTCCACTAAATCTTGTATTACTTTACATTGACTTGTGAGGAAATAAGAGGTCATCTGATGTGTTACCTTCTTCTCTAGTATCTGTAATAACTTCACTGCACTCTTCCTTGGTGAATCCTGGGAGAGAGAGCACTTGTTGCGATACCCAGAAGCAGTGCTGCTGAAGAGGAGCTTGTTACAGGATGGTGTATCAGTCTCTGTGTAACATCTGCTCACTGTGGAAGACACCAGGGTTTACTGAGCACATATCATGTGCTAGCACAGTGTCACCTGTTTTCGTGAGCTACTTCATTCAACCCCTCTTAGCAGATGCTCTTATCTCTATTTTATGTAACTTTCTCAAGGTCACACAGCCCTTGAGTGCCAGATCTAGGAAGTCTAGCTCTGATTCCATACTCTTAGATACTATTTTATTTTGCTTTACCTTTCTGTCTGAAATAAAAGAGCACATTCTTGGAGTTGCCGTTGTGGCTCTTCAGGTTAAGAACCCAACATAGTATCCATGAGGATGTGGGGTTCGATTCCTAGCCTTGCTCAGTGGGTTAAGGATCAGGCATGGTCACAAACTGCCACATCCTGTAAGTCCCAGATGTGGCTCGGATCTGGCATTGCTGTGGCTGTGACACTGGCTAGCGGCTATACCTCCAATTTGGCCCCTAGCCTGGGGACTTCCGTATGCCACAGGTACAACCAAAACAAAAAGGAAAAAAAAAAAAAGATCACGTTCTTGTCACTTATTCTTTCTTCCCATTGGTTTTTGTAATGAAACATTTGTAATAATCATGGTACCTACCACCCACTGAGGATTTAGCTTTCTATTAGGTGCTACATAAGCATCTTATTTAACTCTCACAGTGACCTTCTAGTCGGGTACAGATAAAATCCCATTTTATGACAAAGAAATGGAGGGTCAGAGAGTTTATTAGAGGAGCTAACAGCCGCCGAGGTCTGTCCTTGTTTTAACCCGATGGATTTTACATGTATTACCTCATTTGATTTTCGACAATGTCCTATGAGTGAGGTGGCATTATCACCTCCATTTTAGGGTTCATGAAGGTCAAATAACTTGTCTGGTAGCTGACAGACCTGAATTGCACCCATATCTACTCAACTCTGATGCCACTTTATCACTGTGCTATGCCGCCCCCCTTCCCCATCAACCCTCTGGAACCACTTAAAGAATGAGACTACTTCTTCATTCACATAAAAATGCTTCCAACCCATTTCAGAGAGCCTGCACGCCTCTGTGGGGGCTAAATACCCCCAGTTTCCTCCTCACTTCTTTGTGTAATTTTTGGATGGCAAGACCTTCATGGTTGAGGGTTGCTTTCAATCTTCCAAATGGAGCTTGTTGGAATGAGTCTTCCCTAAAATTAGCATAACCTAGAAGGGCAATCCTTTACCTCCTTTCTATGGCTGCCTGGAATGGAGTTCAGAGATGTGGAGTGATTTGCCCAAGATCACACAGCAAGGCAGAGAGAGAGATCTGGGACTCACACCCAGGTTTCAGGGATGTTATATTAAACTGTGTCCATGGATTCCTAGATGGGATTTGTCTTTGGAATGAACTGGGGAGATGGCATGAAGACCCTGGAATTATATATGTGTATAATTGTGACTGTGTCTATGTGCACGCCCATTTTTTTCTGGGGGAAAAGTCTAGATTCTCCAAAAATTCTACAAAGCCCCAAATGGTCAGGAACTGTGATTCAAACACAAACAAACAATAATAACAACAATAAAAATTCTCCTAGGTTTCTCCCCCTCCAGGTAAGGCAGTTATTTGGGGGAATAGCAATTCTTACCCCTCTGGGAAGCTTGGAAATCAAATCACTCCAACTAGCCCAAGGATTCATTTCATTTCGTGCTTGTCCACAGGAATGTGCGAAATGGTCCCAAATTGCTCTCTAAAGACCCAGCATCTCCACTGGGTGGGGACTTTGAAGCCAGGGTGAAGAAAACCCCACCACCACATAATTTCCTAAATAAAATGAGATGGCTTGGGATTAAGTCCTCTGCTGATTATGCCTCACCAATATCCCACATTCTTTTTTTCTGGTCCTTTCTTCTCCGTCTTCTGATAGCATTGAGCCGGGGTGAAAAGACTTCTACTGGGGAGAGTGAAGGCTCAGGGTTGTATTCCAATCCCATCATTTTATGATTTTTTTTTCTTTTTCTTTTACAATCTATGATTCTTGTTCTTTTCTTTCCTAAATCTCACTTTCCTCCAAGGGCTCAGTGGAGATAATAGGCATATACTTTTTCCAGGGCTGGTAAGGGAGGACATGCATGGGAAAATGCCTGGCGCATCTGGCTGGTTCATGAGCCCTCATGACGGGGTCTCGTCCTCTCCTTTCTCCATCTTTTCTGCTCTTTCTACTCACACCTTCGTCCTCAAGCCAGGCTGGCAGGGGAACCAGAGGCAACTAGTACCACCTCCCTGCTGACTTGCTGTCCCTTCTAAGTACAGACTCACTTTTTGGTTTTATGATTTTTTTTTTTTTAAACTGCTTATCACACCCATGAAGCAGCCGATGAGTGACAAAATTCCAAACTTGGGGAAGTGACAAAAGCTTTTAAAAACATCTCATGGGAGTCATTCTCTATTCAGTGTTAGAATGAACCTGTGATCATGAAAGCTTCTCACTGGCTCCTTTTCACAGGGGGGTACAGAACTCGCAGTTATTGGTTTAATTCCTGTGGGTAGGCATCGTTTATCTTCTGATGCCTCTGAGTTGTTCTGTCCTTCTCACGTCTTTCAACCTCGTGAGGCTCCTCTCTGCCATTTAGGCTTGGAGACCCAACTATGCCTGAAAAAGAGCTGTGGTCCACTTTGCCACGCAAGGGCTTCCTGATTTGTTTTATTTTTATTTTATTTTATTTATTTTTTATTTTTTTTTATTGGCTGAATCCACAGTATGTGGAATTTCCTCTTCCGGGGCCAGGTATTGAAACAAAGCCACAGCAGTGACAATGCTGAATCGTTCCACTGCCAGGCCACCAGGGAACTCCTGCATTATTTATTTTATAAGACAACTCCTGCTGCTCCAGGGCTCTCTCTACTTTAAGGTACATGTTATGTAGACATCATCTGAAGAGGCCCTAGCCAGGGTGGCAGATCCTCACCTCCACTCCATGGCTGCCTAGGAATGGAGCTCAGAGATGTGGAGTGACTTTCCCAAGGTCACACAGCAAGGCTGAGGCAGAGTTGAGACTCACACCCAGGTCTCAGGAGTTTTCAGCTTGGGCCCATGAACTTCTGGGGTGGTGGTATCTGCAGAAAACTGGGAAATGGAAGAAGATGGGAAATTGAGCCCCAGAAATGGGCAGCGATTTGAGAGAGGGCTGAGATCCAAGGTCAGTTCTGCTGACCCCATAAACTCTTGGTCTTTGTCCCAGGACTGGCAGCCACTATCTCCCCGCAGAGCTTCCCTGGGGGCAGATTTTCACATTTGCTCCTGAAGTGTTAGGATTCACTTTTTCTCAGCCCCTGGGTGGATCATTATACTTATTGGCAGTATGACGTCCAAGCTGTAGAATAATTTTCAAAAATTTTTTTTGGCTTTTTTAGGGCCACACCCATGGCATGCGGAGGTTTCCAGGCTAGGGGTCTAATCAGAGCTACAGATGCTGGCCTACGCCACGGCCACAGCAATGCCAGATCTGAGCCATGTCTGCGACCTACACCACAGCTCACCACAACGCCAGATCCCCTACCCACTGAGCGAGGCCAGGGATCAAACCCACAACCTCATGGTTCCTAGTTGGATTTGTTTCTGTTGCGCCACGATGGGGACTCCATAATTTTCAAATTTAATCCACCCAGAGAGGCATGAGGACTTGGCTGTCAACCCAGGAAAAATAGGAGAGGGGGAAGATTCCTCTGGTAACATCTCCCCTCCTTGAGATTCTTCTAGCAGCTTTTTCTTGGCCCCAGGGTTAGGATGGTGGGGAAGTGAGGATCGGGTGCTTTAGGAGCATTTGTTCTCTTTCTATATTATTCTGTTGTACAAAACCAGCCCCAGCTTCATGGTCCAGAGCAAGCTGGCCTTTCCACGGAATCAAAGGAGTCTCAGAGGGACAAGTGGCTAGAGATGGGATTTTAGCTCTTTATCTGGGCATTTGGTTTGGATACACGGAAATAGGTACCATGGTATTTGGTAAGGGCCTTTCATATCTGTCATTTGCTAAACATGGCTTAAGTTGCTTCTTCATGCATGGCTCAACATACAAAAATGAGAAGGTCTTGACCTTAAAGTGGTGGGATAGACAGGCTTGACCTCTGCTCTAAATTGGTGGGATAGACAGACTGGTGCGGAGCACACAGTCGTTCAGTGGGCTTTGTTTGGGGACAGAAGTATGAAAGGTGCCTTTGTGGCCCAAAGAAGGGAGAGCTGGATTCTCCCATGGATGGGAGGGCCGGGGTGATTATGCTTAATCATCTTGGAATGGGCTCTTTAAGAAGGAGAATGTGGCATTCCCATCTTGGCTCAGTGGTAATGAACCTGACTAATATCCATGAGGACGTGGGTTCGATCCCTGGCCTCACTCAGGGGGTTAAGGACCCAGCATTGCTGTGAGCTGTGGTGTAGGTCACAGACACAGCTCAGACTCTGCATTGCTGTGGCTGTGGTGTAGGCTTGCAGTGGCAGCTCTGATTTGACCCCTAGCCTGGGAACCTCTACATGCCTCAGATGCAGCCCTAAAAAGACAAAAAAAAAAAAAAAAAAGAAGAAGAAGCTTTCATCAAGCAGAGAACGGTGAACAGACAAGGGAGGACAGCAGATCAAAGACAGAGGGAGGCTTCCCTGGTGGCACAGCAGGCCAAAGGGTCCAGCGTTGTCACTGCTGTGGCTTCAGTTCTTGCTATGGCTCAGGTTTGATCCCTGGCCCCAGTACCTGAGTCTATTGTGGGCACAGCCAAAAAAAAAAAAAAAAAGACAGAGGAACTTGATAAGAGCATAAAATCTTTGGAGGTTGTTTAACAGCCTAGTTTAATCTCACGAAGACAGGGAGCTAGGAGTGGCCTAGATTTTTTTAAAGGACTTGATTGAAGTGCACCGTGTGATCTCTGTGTGTGGACACCCCGAAGGCCAAAGCTGAGTGATTGTTGGAAAATAAATGTTAGGAGTTCTTTCTAGGAGTTGGAGGGTGAATATCTGGAGGAGAGGCAGGGTGGAGGCAGAAGGTTCATCCTGGTAGAGGAGAAGGGGAGGGGGTCAAAGATGGGCAAAGTAAGATTTGGTCTAGAAGGGGAGATAGAGAGGGGAGTGAGGGTGGCATAAGGGAAGATGGAAGAACAATCCGATCCCACATCGACCTCCCAGGGAGGTAGGCCCAGGACCTCGACCGTTGAGATCATTCGGTCCATTTCTTCCAGACCCAGCCATTGACTGGACCGCCAGGGCGCTGAGTCAACAACTCGATGGCCCAACTCTTTCCAAGGCTCACAGCATGAGGACCTCTGGGAATGGGTCCAAGAAACTGAAGCCCCCAGAAGGCATTAGGGCTTGCTGGTGTAGTAGCCTCTTCATTCTGCACAGAAGCAAACTGAGGCATGAAAGGAGTTCAGAGAAGAGGGCCTATGTAAGACTCTTTTCTGGCCCCCCCGGTCAGAGCTCTTCCCCCTCGGCTGCACTCTTCTATTGAAGGCAAAGTCGAGGCCCCATCAGAACTTGGCACTTTCTGGGTCCTCAGTTGATCGAGGGCTTAAAGAACCTGTAGGAGGCATTGCCATGCTCAGAGCACATTCAGCAGAAGGTAAGACAAAGGCAGAGGAACAAAGCAAAGCTCATTTTCACTCACAAATGCCATTGTTAGGAGGAAAGAAATTGGATGCAGTTGGTTTCAACGTCAACATCTTTCATTGAGGCATTAGCTGATTTGTTTTATCTCTCATGCCCAGCACTGTTCACAGGCTGGACTCTGGCAGTCTGGGGATAAAGGAAAAAGACAAAAAGTGGATTCTCATGACTCTTCTCACAATAGCGTTATAGTCTATCAACCATTCCGATGATTTTTTTTTTTCATTAATAAAGTTGGAATTGAATCCCTGAAATTCTGTCATCAAAGAGCTCACCTTCAGAAAGGTCAACCAGATAAAATGAAAGCCGGCTGCCAGGGCTTAGGAGAGACATCTCCGTGGTAAGAGGTACAGAGGGTGAAAGCAAAGTTGGGGACCAGCCATTGAAATGGCCCCAAGATGGGCCCTCATTGATGGTTAACCAGGGGACCTGGGTGCCCGCTCTTCAGGCCAAAATGTTCCTGTGATACCAGGTCAGGTGCTGCAGAGATCCTTGGTTTCACACGAGGGTAGGCTCACTGGATAGACCTCGGCGAGCTCTGCAGGGAAATGAGGCGTCTTTTCTCCCCGCTGTGGAAAAGTCAGTGAATAAAGTTATCAATGCCCTTTGGCAAGAACCTACCCGCATTTGTGGATTCCTGACCTCTGTGATGCCCGCAGCACAGCAGCGGGCAACAGAAGTGGAATTTGGAATCAGATTATCATGGCTCTGCCATTTACCAGCAATCATCCCTAGCTATGAAGCCTTGGGCGAGATAGGGGACCTCTCTGGGCTTCAGTTTCCTCTTCTTTTAAGAATTCCGCTCAGGTTTGCTAACCCCAGATTGATTTGGAAGTTCAAATGTGATAATAAATGAGAAAATGCTCTGAGCATTTTCAGCTGCTTCCATTGTGCTCACCATCAACAGGAATAACCATTGGGATTTCCTTCCAGAAACTGCACCCACCCCTGTGGTGGAGGGCTGGGGTTCCATTCCAGCTGATCCTCTTCTCCCTGTGCCATGAAGTAGCATGGGCATTCACTCTCCAGCACTGATCTTTTCACGGCAAGTGTGTGAACCCTTGCTGCATTTCCCAAAGGCCCCAGAGCCCAGAGGATACGAGCTTGGGGTCTGTGGGTGGGTAACGCTGCTTTTGAGGTTTGCTGTCTCCCTTCCTAGCTATGTCACTTGAACCAGCTGCCTGTCGTCTCTAGGCCACAGGATTCCCACTGTGAGAACAGGAGGACAATATGGGGCCCAGGGCAGAACACTCTCTGAGATCCCGTGAGACAATACTTCGCACTGTGATGGGTGGTTAGTGAGTGCTTGGTGCACAGTATCCATTTATTACTCCTGGTGTTAAGAATCCAGAGGGTTGGAGTTCCCATTGTGCTCAGCGGTAACAAACCTGACTAGCATCCACAAGGACGCACGTTCAATCCCTGGCCTCGCACTGTGGGTTAAGGATCCGGTGAGCTGTGGTATAGGTCGCAGACGCGGCTCAGATCCCAAGTTGCTGTGGTGTTGACCAGCAGCTGCAGCTCCGATTCAACCTCTAGCCTAGGAACCACCATAGGCTAGGTGCAGCCCTAAAAAGAGCCCCCCCCAAAAAAAAGAATGCAGTGGGTTCTTTGTGAAACGTGTACCTTGCCACCTGCCCATCAAGCCTTATTGACCATCTGGTGGGGGCAGAGCAGGCTAGCACTGCCCTCAGAAAGGAGTCCCATGGGGCAGGATGAGGAGGAGGGCTTGTCTCTGCTTCCCTGAGACCCTCGCGTGTCGGCCTGTGAGAGCAGGGGCCTGAGGGCGGTGACTCTGGGCTCTCTCCGGGATGAGGAGATTTTCCACTTCTGGGGTATCCTTGGAGGCAGTGGAAGGTGGAGGCACAGTTTGGAACTGAGTGACTCTTCCATGGCGGTGTTCTAGAGCCTCTGCTTTCCTTCTGTTACCTCATCTGCATGGATGGGAAGTCATTCTATCATTCCTTACTCTCTATGGGCTGCACTGGGCGCCAGCAATGTCTGCTGTTTTCTTTCAAAATTAAATGGTTTTTCCCTTGGAGCTAAGGAACACTTGATTCACGTATGTAATGCTCTGTAGGTTAAGGCATAGTGCTCTTTTTGATCATTTCACATATGAAAAACATGCTGGAGTTCCCTCATGGTGCAGCAGTTTAAGGATCCAGCCTTGGAGTTCCCATCATGGCACAGCAGAAATGACTCTGACTAGGAACCATGAGGTTGCAGGTTCCATCCCTGACCTCGCTCAGTGGGTTAAGGATCCGGTGTTGCTGTGAGTTGTGGTGTAGGTCAGAGAGGCGGCTCAGATCTGGTGTTGCTGTGGCTGTGTTTTAGGCAGCAGCTGTAGCTCCAGTTAGACCCCTTAGACCCCTAGCCTGGGAACTTCCATATGCCTGGGGTGTGACCCTAAAAAAAAAAAAAAAAAAAGATCCGACTTTGTCACTGCAGTGGCTTGGGGAGCTGTTGTAGCGTGGGTTTAATCCCTGGCCTGGGCATGAAGCTATGGGTGCGGCCAAAAACAAAACAAAGCAACCCCCCCCCCCAAAACATGAGGAGATTCCCCAAATTTAAAGGAAGTATGTGAATGCATTAAATGTGTTTTCTATTTTCAAAAGTTGTTTTGGGATTCTAGATCTGCCTTAGACCTACCAGATAAGGTCAGAAAATATGGATTCCTGTCACTTCCTTTGTTACTCATTACTGTGAAACCTTGAGTGAGTAAAACTGTCTCTGTAGATTTTTAGATGTTTTTCCTTGATTAGGAAAGAAAAAGGAATCAGAGAAGATAATTCTGAATTCCTCTCAAATCTAAAATATTCAGACTGATTTGGGGCTTCTTTTGCCCTCTTTTGGATTTTTAAGACCATACCCTAACTGATCCACAAGAGGGCAGCATAAGCCAGCTGTTTCTGATGAAAGCAAAGAAACTTCTCTGAAGGGTGGTTGCTTTTAAAATTCCAGGGTTGTGTGAAGATTGTATCATTGAATTGACTTATTTCAAAACTAAATTTGTTTTAAAAGTAGAGACAGATGAGTCCCAGTTTCTATGAATTCAGTGATGAGTCAACATATGTAATATGAGTTTTAAAATGTACACGCTGAGAAGGTGGTGATTCAATTTCGAGTTGATTTCTGGTGTGAAGCCTAGTGGTTAGATAGTTTTGTTTTCAAATATGATTTAATACGTTATTTTTCTTTTCTCTGAGTGGTTACATCATGATTTTTTTAAAGTCATTCAGGGAGTTGGCACAGTGGTCGTGGCACAGTGGTCAACAAATCCGACTAGGAACCATGAGGTTGTGGGTTTGATCCCTGGCTTAGCTCAGTGGGTTAAGGATCTGGCATTGCCGTGAGCTGTGGTGTAGGTCGGAGACGTAGCTAGGATCCCACGTTGCTGTGCCTCTGGCGTAGGCCAGCGGCTACAGCTCCAGTTCGGCCCCTAGCCTGGGAATCTATGCCTCGGGAGCAGCCCTAGAAAAGGCAGAAAGACAAAAAATAAATAAATAAATAAATAAAGTCATTCAGGGAGTTCCCATGTTGGCTCAGTGGTAACAAACCTGACTAGTATCCATGAGGACATGGCTTTGATAGCTGGCCTTGCTCAGTGGGTTAAGGATCTGGCAGTTGCCATGAGCTGTGGTGTAGGTCACAGATGTGGCTTGAATCTGGTGCTGCTACAGCTGTGGTGTAGGCCGGCAGCTCCAGCTCTGATTCAGCCACTAGCAGGGAACTTCCATATGTCCTAAGAGGACAATACAGACATATATGAAGTCATTCAGAGTTGGGTTCAAATTTCCTTTTATTGTCTGTGTTACCTCGAGGGAGTGATTTATTTAAACTCTTTTAGCCTCAGTTTATACATCTGTAAAAATGGGTTTTGTAAGCGTTAAATGAAATAATTTACATGAAGGGCTCATCCCTATGTCAGGTCTTCACTAGTGCACCATAAATTAATTCTGACAGGAGGTTCCTAGTAATTTTGAAGCAAATTTCTGCTAATGGTCTGGAAACAGGGGTGTCATTCAAAATGGAGTCTCAAAAGATTTTCCCAAAGTCTGAAAATTCAGCGCCATTCCAGAACTGCCCCAAGCACATGTTTTTTATTTCAGTGAGAATTGGGGGCCTAGTCCACCACCTTAGGCACAAAAACCACCTTGCAGGGAAGCCTCTTGTCACCCTGGGGTCTGAAGGTCTGAAGGTTTAAGATTAAAATTGGTCTCAGATATAACACATTTAATTCCCTGACTCCATGGGTGCTGTTTCTGCCCCATAGACTAACTTGCAGTCATCGGCAAACTTCTGCCAAGGGCCAAGATAGGACATTGTTGAGGCCTTACGAGCCCTGCTGTCCCTGTTGCAGCTGCTCCCCTCTGCCCTGGGCACGCAACGGCAGCGGGAGACCACACCCATGCAAGGGGTGCCTCTGCGTGCCAATGAAACTGCACCCAGGGACAATGAGATGTGAACTGCCAGTGGTTTTCCTGTGTTACGCCTTCTTCTTTTAGTTTTCTTCCCCCCAACTGTTTAAAAATGCAAAAACAATTCTTTGCTCATGGGCTATGCAAAAAACAGGCTGCCGGCTGGATTTAGCCCTAGGCTGTCATTTGCAGCCCTTGATCCAAACCATTCAGATACAGGACACTTCCTTAGGAAGGGCAAGTGTCAGTTTATTTCAACAGGTTTACTTTGCAGAACAATCACTGAATGTTGCCCCCTACCCTTGAGATGAGAAGTCCTTAGAAGGTAATGATGGTGTGTTTTTATTGATACAGTGTTCGTCTTTAATTTTTTTTTTTTTTGTCTTTTTAGGGCCACACCCACGGCATATGGAAGTTCCTGGGCTAGGGGTGGAATCGGAGCTGTAGCTGCCGGCCTACACCACAGCTCACAGCAGTGCTGGATCCTTAACCCCCTGAGCAAGGCCAGGGATTGAACCTGCATCCTCACGGAGACTATGTTGGGTTCTTAACCCTCTAAGACACAATGGGAACTCCCTCACCAGTTTTTTATATGCACGCATTATTTAGAAAAAACAAACCATTTTTGACCGATAAAAGGAGCTAATATATCCTGTTTTGCCTTCATGTCAGGACTCTCAGATCTAAGGAGGTTCCCGATTCTGATAGCACCATGAAAACCTTCTCTGGCTGTGGGGGAGTTTCTAACAGCTATCTTCAAAGTTTTGCTTGGGACATCACTGTGGCTTTGCTTCAGAGAAATGACACATACCCTACAAGTTTGCCCTTGACTAAGGCATCTTGCAGTTTCCAGTACTTAATGCGTGATACACAGAATAGTTTACAATTAAAATTTTCACTTTTGAGAACGTGTAGAAATTATACAAAAATACTAATAAGAAAAAAATCGAATTGCCTACGTTTCCACTCAATGTCAGATGTATTTAGCATTTTAACACTTCTTTTTGTTTTCTTTGGGGAGCCAGAGGTAGACATGTGTTTGTATATATATTTCAAAGTATTTGCATAGTCATTCCATATACTAAGGATAGCTTTATATCCTTAAAAACATAACTATGTAGTGATAATTTTCTCAGATCCTTCAAATTCTTTGATATACAAAGTTATTCAGAGACATAAAGGTTAAAAAGACCTGGAAGAGCAATTGGTGAAATATCAGCATTTTCAGATGGGTAAACTCTGGTTCAGAGAGAGGAAACTTCACAGAGCCAGGAAGTCTGGGGGAAATACTTAGTGGTGGTAGATGCTGAGAGAGGCCCAGTGGCAGCCTCACTGTGCTCTGAGGTCTGGGGTTAAGTTTTACAGGAATTCCATTTGGTCAGAGTACTTCTGTGTACCAAGAACTTGAGAGCCTGTCACACCAGCAAGCCAGTTGCCTAACTTACAGTGAGAACGCTAGCTGCCAGGGTGTCTGTAGTTAGGTATTTTTCACATAAATACATTCTTCTAGGAAAATCTCATATTAATCTAAAGCTTTAGTGAGTACATAGACCCAGGAAAAACATGATTAATTTTAAGATTCTTTTGTTACTAAGACGGTTTAATTTATTTTCAAATAGATAATACATATCCATGTCAAAAGTACAAGGCATACAAAAAAAATTTAAATAAAAAGTCAGACTTCCTTTCATCCTTTGTCTCCATCTCCAGAGCCACAGTTATCTTGGACGAGTTTAGGGACCAATGTCTCTGTGTTAGTTTTCTTTGGCTGCTGCAACAAATTACCAGAATCGGGGTGGCTTAATCCAGCAGAGATTTAGCTTATAGTTCTGGAGGTCAAAAGTCCTAAAATCAAGGTGCTGGTGTGGCTGCATTCCTCCTGAATTCTCGAGGGGGAAAATCTACTTCCTTGCCTTTTCCAGCTTCTAAAAGCTCCTTACTTTCTTTGGCTTTCAGCCTGTTCTTCCATTTTTGAGTCAACAGGTAGCATCTTCCAACCTCTCTGTCTGACTTTTTCTGTCATCTCATATCCTGACTTTGGCATTTTGGCCTCCCTCTTGTGAGGATCCTCTGATTGAATTGGGTGGCCTGGAGAGCCTGGATAATCTCCCATCTTAAGACCCTCCACTTCCTCACGTTGCAAAGTCTCTTTTGCCACGTTCGGATCCCAGATTCTGAAGAGTAGGACATGGGCACTTTTGAGCATCATTATTCTGGCTACCATCCTCTCCAAGTGACTCATCTTCCTCTCTTGATCAGATTCATAAGGTGTTAGCAGTAGTAAAACACTTATTGAAAATTTGTTCGAATGCACTTTCGTATGAACATGTACGTATTGAAATATATCCCCTCCCAGATAAAGGTTTTACGGACCGACTCAATTTAATCAATCTCTTTGGGGAGTTCCTGTTGTGGTCTAGCAGGTTAAGAACTGGACTAGTGGAGTTCCCATTATGGTGCAGCAGAAGCAAATCGAACTAGTATCCATGAGGATGCGGGTTCAATCCCTGGCCTTGCTCAGTGGGTTAAGGATCCGACCTTGCTATGAGTTGTGGTGTAGGTCGCAGACGTGGCTCAGATCCCACATTGCTGTGGCTGTGGTGTTGGCCAGTAACTGTAGCTCTGATTCGACTCTTAGCCTGGAAACTTGCATATGCCCCAGGTAGGTCCTAAAAGAATCCAGCTAATATCCATGAGAATGTGGGTTTGATCCCTGGCCTCAGTAGATTAAGGATCTGGCCTTGCTGTGGCTGTGGTATAGGCTGGCAGCTGCAGCCCTGATTCAACCTCTAACCTGGGAATTTCCATGTGCCACAGGTGCAGCCCTAAAAAGAAAAAAAAAAAAATTAATCTCTTGGGATAGAACATGATGAAAGATAATACAAGAAAAAGAATATGTATTACGACTGGGTCACTTTACTCTCCAGCAGAAATTGGCCCAACATTATAAATCAACTAGAATAAAGAAAAATTAATTAATTAAAAAAAAGAGATGGGGGAGTTCCCACTGTAGCTCAGTGGGTTAAGAACCCAATGTAGTGTCTGTGAGGATGCACGTTCAATCCCTGGCCTTGCTCAGTGGGTGAAGGATCCGGCATTGCTGCAAGCTCCTTGGATCCTGTGTTGCTGTGACTGTGGCGAAGGCACCTAGGCAGCTGCAGCTCTGATTCAACCCCTAGCCCAGGAACTTCCATATGCCACCAGTGTGGCCATAAAAAAAAAGGGAAAAAAATTGGCACAACATTGTAAATCAACTACACTTTAATTTAAAAAAAAAGAAATAGGAATAAAATTAAATTAGCATTAAAAAAAGTTAGCAGAAGCTCTCATTCTCCCACACGCAGAAGGTGGCTTTGTTTCCTCCAGGTGAGCACCAAGCCCTCTCCGGAGACCCCTGCTCTGGGCCAACCTCTTTTCTAGATTCAATGCCAGTCATGAGCTGAGCACTCCTTTTTGCCTCAGGGGGACAGGCTATTTATGGGGTACCGTTAGGCTTATACTCTGGTGTAATAAGGTTGTTAAGAGCAGAGGTGTTGATGTCAACCAGACAAGGTTCAAATCCCAGCTGCACCACCTACGACCTGTCTGACCTGATTGCATTGCTCGGCCATCCATTCTTTCACTGGCTGTGTGGGTTGATGTCTGCCACTCAGGGTTGTTCCTGAGGATTCAACATTCAACGGAATTTTACATTACATTAGTGCTCTTTGGAGTTTAATGCCAGGCCTTTCGATTCCATTTACTTTTTTGGGGGGGTTTTTAGGACCGCACCTGTGGCATATGGAGGTTTCCAGGCTAGGGGTTGAAACAGACCTGTAGCCTCTGGCCTCCACCACAGGCACAAGCAACGCCAGATCTGAGCTGCATCTGTGACCTACAACACAGCTCCTTAACCCACAAAGCTAGGCCAGGGATTGAACCTGTGTCCTCATGGATGCTACTCAGATTTGTTTCTGCTGAGCCACGACAGCAACTTCTACTGAGTCTTCTTAAATGTGCTCAGCACCCATTGCCTGACCCTCAGGCTGGTTTTCCCCCGTTGAAGGCCACTCTCATCTTCCTTCATAAATCAATTTCCTATATCAATTTCTCAGGGTTGCTCTGACAAGTAGCACAAGCCAGGTGGCTTTAAAGAACAGGAATTTAGGGAAGTTCCCATCATGGTGCAGTGGAAAGGAATCCAACTAGGAACCATGAGGTTGTAGGTTCGATTCCTGGCCTCTCTCGGTGGGTTAAGGGGCTGGCGTTGCCGTGAGCTGCCGTGTAGGTTGCAGATGCGGCTCAGATCTGGCGTTGATATGGCTGTGGTATAGGCTGGCAGCGACAGCTCCAATTGGACCCCTAGCCTGGGCACATCCATATGCTATGGGGTGCAGCCCTAAAAAAAAAAAAAAAAAAAAAGAACAGGAATTTAGGAATTCCTGTTGTGGCTCAGCAAATTAAGAAGCCAACTAGTATCCATGAGGAGCAGGTTTGATCCCTGGCCTCACTCCATGGGTTAAGGATCCAGTGTCGCTGTGACCTGTGGCGTAGGCCAGCAGATGGCTCCAATTTGACCCCTAGCCTGGGAACTTCCATATGCCACAGGTGCAGCCTTAAAAAGAGAAAAACAAAACAAAACAAAAAAAACCATCAGGAGTTTACTCTCTTATGGTGCTAGAGGCAGGAAGTTTGAGGTCCAGGTGTCGGCAGAGCAAGATTCTCTCTTGAGGCCCTAGAGGAGAGTATTTCCTCACCTCTTTCAGCTTCTGGAGCAATCAAGCTGCAGAGGTTGCTTGATTGATGGCAGCCTCACTCTAGCCTCAGCCTCTTGTCTTCACATGACCTTCCCTGTGTGTGTGTATCTGCGTGTCCTCTTCTGTTCCTGGAAAGATACCATCCTAAATCCAGATTGATTTCATCTCAAGATCCTTAACTAATCACATCTGCAAAGACGCTATTTCTTTTTTCTTCTTTCTGATTTGGCCACCCTGCAGCATATGGAGTTCCCGTGTCATGCCAGGGATCAGACTTGAGCTGCAATTTTGACCTACGCTGCAGCTGCGGCCCTGCTGAATCCTTAACCCCCTGTGCCGAAATGGGGATTGAACCTGCATCCTGGTACTGCAGAGATGCTGCCAGTCCCATTGCTCCAAGACCCTCTTTCTAGATAAGGTTGCAATCTGAGGTTCAAGTTGGACATGGTTTGGTGGAGAACGATATTCAACCCCCTACAGCTCCTCTTTCACAGAATTGCTTTTCTTGAAAGTTCTGGGAGGCTTCTGCCTTTGCATGAATGTGCTTGTGGCAGAATTTAGGGCCTTGGAAATGCAAGAGACGGGAGGACACAGAGGACAATGAAAAAACAATCGTCTTTCCCATGTCTCACCCACACCCCCCAGCCATTAGCATCGTTAGTTTTATGAGGAAAACAAGTTATCATCAATGTGTATTTATTGTTGCTGTTTGGTATACAACACTGCAGCCCTCTAGGGGTTCCCCTTTGGGTTTTGGGTTTTCAGAATGGGGAGAAGAAGGAGGAGGGGGAGGAAGAGATAGAGAAGAAAAAGTGTGCTTGATATCACTCCGCAGTGTTTGTGTTTGCAAAATGCCTTTCCCCTTAGACAGTTCCAATTTAAAATACATATTAGCTCAGACAAAACTGACCCAAGCTGGCTTTTCTCTTTGATGGTTTCAATTTCAGGCTTATCCATCACAAATGATTGTAATACAACAAGATTTTGACAGAACAGGGTAAGAATTTTGAGTACTTACCTGCAATTTCTAGCTCTGAGGGATAATAGCTGGGAGAAAAAACAACATTAACTGAGTTGTAGGATAGGAAAACAAGCCGAATTTCCCCCTCCAGAGTTTTGTGCTCCTAGGCATTCAACAAGTCACTTTCATTGTTAAATAAGTGTTCTTGTACCAAATTATGTGCTTTAGAAAACCCATCATATTTCTTTCTTTTTTTTAAAGATTCTTCTTTTTATTTTTTATTTTTTATGTTTTTCTGCTGTACAGCATGGGGACCAAGTTACACATACGTGTATACAAACCTTTTCCTCCCATTGTTGTGTTGCGATGTAAGTATCTAGACATAGTTGTCAATGCTACACAGCAGGATCTCATGGTAAATCCATTCCAAGAGCAATAGTTTGCATCGTTAACCCCAAGCTCCCCATCCCTTCCACTCCCCCTGCCTTCCCCGTGGCCACAAGTCTATTCTCCAAGTCTATGATTTTCTTTTCTGTGGAAACGTTCACATTGCTACTTTTGCCTTCTGTGTGAGGAAACTTGAGGGTCATGATCAATTGTAATAATTATTAGCCTAGATATTTGCTGCATTCGGGCTTTGTCTATGTGTGGCTTTGGGTTCTGCTTCTATGGAAAAGTTTTATGGCATACATGATTTTTTTTTTAATTGAAGTATAGTTGATTTACGATGTTGCATTAATCTGTGTTTTTATATATAATTATATATATATACACATATACGTACACATTCTTTGTAAAATATCCTTTTTCATTATGGTTTGTCATAGGACATTGGATAAAGTTCTCCGTCCTATAGAGCAGGGCCTCGTTTATCCCCTCCATGTATAAGAGGTTATATCTGCTAACCCCACCTCCCAGTCCACCCCCCTCCAATACCCTCCCCCTTGGCAACCACAAGTCTGTTCTCTATGTCTGTGAGTCTGTTTCCGTTTTGTAGATAGGTTCATTTGTGTCGTATTTTAGATTCCACATATGAGTGATACCATATGATATTTGTCTTTCTCTGACTTATTTCACTTAGTGTGATGATCTCTAGTTCTATCCATGTTGCTGCAAATGACATTATTTCATTCTTTTTTATGGCTGAGTAGTATTCCATTGTATATTATACTATATCTTTTTTTTTTTTTTTTGTCTTTGCCTTTTCTTGAGCCGCTCGCTCAGCATATGGAGGTTCCCAGGCTAGGGGTCAAATTGGAGCTGTAGCTGCCAGCCTACACCAGAGCCACAGCAATGTGGGATCCGAGCCGTGTCTGTGACCCACACCACAGCTCATGGCAACGCCAGATCCTTAACCCACTGAGCAAGGCCAGGGATTGAACCCACAACCTCAAGGTTCCTAGTCAGATTCGTTAACCACTGAGCCATGACGGGAACTCCTTTACGTACTACATCTTTATCCTTTCCTTTGTCAGTGGACATTTAGGTTGCTTCCATATCTTGGTGATTGTGTTCCACACAGGATTTTTGCATCCCTCTTGGACATGGGGACACTGCTCTCACTTTCTGCTCTTTTTTTTTTTTTTTTTTGGTCTTTTTGTGTTTTCTGGGGCTGCATCTGTGGCATATGTAGGTTCCCAGGCTAAGGTCTACTCAGAGCCACAGCTGCCAGCCCACGCCACAGCCACACAGGATCCAGGCCGCGTCTGCCACCTACACCACAGCTCACGGCAACGCCAGATCCTTAACCCACAGAGCAAGGCCAGGAATCGAACCCACAGCCTCATGATTCCTAGTCAGATTTGTTAACCACTGAGCCACAACGGGAACTCCTGCTCCCTGCCCCTCTATTTTTCTTCTTTCTCCTCCTCCTTCTCTGCCTATCTTAAAACTGCCAGGGTTTCTCAGGATTCTTGCTCTTCTCTCTCTCTGGAAGTACAACCCTTGGATTTCTTAGATACACTAAGAATGTTATCTGCTTCCTGGGTACTGATAACTCCCAAATCTGCATCTCCAGCTCCAACCTCTTCTTGAGTCCATTCAGATTCAAAGCCATCAACTGCTTGTTATGCAAATCATGTTTGCAGTGTCTCTCTGGTATCTTATACCACAGGCCTCTAAATGTGAGCTCCTCGCCTTTCTCCCCCTCCTTGCTGCTTTTGCTCTTCCCAGTCTTGGGGGACAGTTCAAGCCATGGCTGAGGGTCTCAAGGAGGAAGCTTCAAGTTAGTGAAGGCTGCTTACCTCTTTCTTATTCCACATTTGATGTCCGTATCCTCCTCAGCTCCCTCCCAAAGCATTTCTGGAATCTGTTGCTTTCCCTCCCCTTATTCTAGCCCTGAATCTCAGACCTGGAATCAGATGATAATCTCATCTTGGCTGTTCTCTTATCCTCCTAACCGGATCATATCCTACTGAGCGAGCGAGGCCGGGGATAGAACCCACCTCCACATGGGTGCTAGTTGGGTTCTTAACCCACTGAGCCACAAGGAGAATTCCCATGGAGCTTAATTCTACTAGAACTCACTGTACTTCCACGGAGCTAAGTGCCTCTCCCTCAGCACACCCTCCCCAGCAGCCTGTCCACGCTGCCTCCTTCCCCTTGGGCTGTTAGGCTGAAACAACCCTCTGGTCTCCATTGTCTAACTTACCATAGATTTCATAAGGATGGGGCCATGCTTCTGCATTCTTAGCGCCCAGAACAGAACTTAGCCCTGGGTAGATCTCAGTGTTTCCCTTGTTGAAGTCAACTATCAGTTACAAATAAATGACTCCATGTCTCAGCTTAAATTTCACATTTTCAGGGATGCTTCCCTTGACCCCCTAAAAGAGGTCATCCATCCTTATGATATACCCCTAGGAAAACACATGCTATTTCTTCTTAGATTTTTGCACAACTGTTTTTTCACCTACTCCCATTACTTGTTTAAATGTGGTTTTCTGTACTAAGTTGTACATTCCATTGACCCAGTTAGCATAGTGCAGGGCCTATAATAAATGCTTGATAAATATTTGTTGGTAGATAGACTGGCAAGTGTTCTTGCTGGATAAAAGTCCTGAATACATTGCTGAGACTTTAGGAATATTTAGATGCAGTTGCCTACTGGTTTATTGCCTCATTCTCCCCATCCGTAAAAGGAGATGTTCCGTGTGATGATATTGGATAGTAGATGAGCTTGAGATAAAACCGTATTAAAACAAATGTGCATAAATTATACAAAAAAAGGATAGTCAGGGAGTTCTGTGGTGCAGCAGGTTAAGGATCTGACGTTGTCACTGCAGTAGCCGTGGTGCCGGTTCGATCCCTGGCCCGTGAACTTTCACATGCTGTAGGCATGGCCAAAAAAGAAAATAAAAGGGAAAATTGGGATTAAAAGATTAAACACATCGACTGAAATGTCTCTTTGAGGAGGTGGCATTTTATCCTCCACAGGAAATATAAACATTTTCTTTTCTTTCTCTTTCCCAGCATCTGAGACAACAATTCTTCTGCAAAATGAAGTTGAATCAGAACAGGTAAATTTTCTGTGAAGTATTTGGAAGTATATGACTGAGATTTTTGAAATGCACAGAAGAGTTTTGCAGAAATGGGCCAGGGGGAGCACATGTTTCTAAGGGTAAAACGCACCACAACTGGGATGACACAGTGAAGGAATTTGTAGACTTGTGCTTTTGGCAGAGATAATGTTGATATTGTAACTTCTATATGTACAGATGCTTAGAAAAGAAAAAAAGAAAAACATATGAAAATACTGAAATCACTATGTGGTCCCTCTGGTGGCCCCAGATTAGCAGCATCCTACAGAATCAACAGCTGTCACCAGCGTTCTTCTTATTTTCTGAGTGTGCCCTTCATTCATTTTTATTATTACAAAAGTGATTCAAGGTGCTTTATGTAAAGCCTTCAGGTAGGGTAGACACCTGTAAAAAGAAATGTGAAGGTCCTATCCTTTCTTTCTTTTCCCCCTTCTCTCTCATCAGCAAGAGGTTATTGTGTTGCCTTTGCTGCTGTGTTGGAGGAGGGACAGGAAGATGGGGGGGATGGAGCCTGGCTTGGCCAAAGGGAGGTGGTGTAGCCACCTGGAAACTAGATGCTGCCTACAGAGCAGTGCTCCTCAAAGGATTTGGTATTGGAATTCCTGCTGTGATGCAGTGGGTTAAGAATCCAACTGCAACAACTTAGGTGGCTGCAGAGGTGAGGGTCCCATTCTCAGCCTGGCACAGTGGTTAAAATATCCTGTATAGGTCACAGCTACAGCTCAGATTCAATCCCTGGCCCAGGGAACTGCCATATGTCTGGAAGGCAGCCATTAAAAAAAAACAAAAACAAACAAACAAAAAAATGATATTAGAATTCCTTTATAGTCATAAAAATTAAAACAATTTTTAAAACGAATTCATTTAAAAACAAGTACAATAGACACTGCTATATACAAAATTGATAGGCAACAAGAACCTACTATATAATGCAGGGAAATCTATTCAGTGCTCTGTGATAAGGTATATGGAGAAAGAATTTGAAAAAGAATGGATATATATATATATATATATATACATGGCTGATTCACTTTGCTGTATGTATACCTGAAACTAATACAACACTGTAAGTTACCTATATGCCGATGAAATTTATAAAAAAACAAAAATGAAAAAACCCAAGTATAACAAGCCCATTACATAGTAACATAAATAGTGTTTTACGAAAAATAACATTTTCTTTAATGAAAAAATATTAGTGAGAAAAGTGGCATTGTTTTACATTTTTGCAAGTCTCATTAATGTCTGTCTCAATAGTAGACAGAGATTCTCATTTCTTCTTGCATCTTATATCATCAGGGCATTGACATTTCACATCACATGTCACATGACGGTAACCCCTGGGAAACTCCACTGTATGTCATTCTCTGAAAGAATGACAGCAAAAGCGACAAATAATTGGGAGTTCCCATGGTGGTGCAGTGGGTTAAGAATCTGACATAGTGTCTCCATGAGGATGTGGGTTGGATCCCCGGTCTCATTCAGTGGGTAAGGATCTGGTATTGCGGTGAGCTGCAGTGTAGATTGCAGTTGTGGCTCAGATCTGGTGTTGCTGTGGCTGTGGCATAGGCCAGCACCTATAGCTCTGGAAACTTCCATATGCTGCAGGTGCAGCCCTAAAAAAAGAAAAAAAAAGTGACAAATAATGTGTTCTGAAAATCATTTTGCTCTCATGGGGATCTCCGGACTACACTTGGAGAACCACTGCTGCAGGAAATTTGAAACTGAGTTCTACTTTTTCTTTCATCTTATCACCTCTAGAACTTGAAATCAGGAGTTTCCATTGTGGCACTGTGGAAACAAATCCAACTAGTATTGATGAAGATGTGGATTCGATCCCTGGCCTCACTCAGTGTGTTAAGGATCTGGAGCTGCTGTGAGCTGTGATGTAGGTCACAGATGTGGCTCAGATCTTGCATTGCTGTGGCTGTGCTGTAGGCCAGCCAACAGCTCCTATTCGACCCCTAGCCTGGGAACTTCCATATGCCATAGGTGTGTCCCTAAAAATCAGTCAATAAATGAATAAATGAATAAATAAAACTCCGAGGCAGTCAGGAGAAAAACTCATGCCCAGCGGTAGGTGGAGCTGAAAGGACGTTGGCGATGTTTAGCAAAGAGATTGGACGATGCAGGGCACAGCTCACAGTGCAGTTATTTTTTTCTAATCTTCAGATCCTATGGCCCCTCTGTCCCATCTTTAAGACTTAGGAAAACTTTGGGGTCTGGTTAAAATATTTCATATTTTCCCATTTTTTTTTTAAATGTCCAATTTGTAAGGTTGACTTTGTTTTGATCTTGAGACACATCAGGCCAAAGGCGGTGGGATGCACTGAGGCTGCTGGCTGCTAGAAGGTGTGATCACGGCAGGAAACTCAGGCAGAGGTAATGTTCAGAAATGAGTGACCCACCGGCTTTCCCTGTGTCTCACCAGATAAAAATGGTCAAGAAGTATGACCTGCTCATGATCATTGCTCCCTCCCTGGGATTCGTTCTGCTGGTGTTTCTTCTGGCATTTTTCCTTCGAGGTAAGGGGGGCAGGACCAGGTGGGGTGAAGCTTGGGAAACTCCAGAAGGCTCTGGGCGTGCATGGATTCTGCTTCCTGCCCCTTGCCCTGTTCCTTAGAGTTTCATTTCTGTCCTTGCCCTCATGCCCGTCAAGGAAGTAACAGGTAAACTCAGTCTCCCTAAGATGCTGAAATCTTTGTACATCATGCCCCTGATAGAGTTTATATTGTGGGAAAGAAAATTAACATAAAATAAGAGCACCTTTATTTATTGGACACTGTGCTGGTGCTGCTGCTATATTCTTGACTTATGTAACTCACTTCATACTCCTGACAGCCTTCAGTGGGAAGAGCTATTCTTACCACCGTCTTGGGGTAGAGGAAACCCTGGCCCAGCCTTTTTCTGGCTTGGATTGGCCCAGGAAAAGAGCCATGAGTCATCCTGGTCTTCTTATTCGTTACCTGAAAGCAAAACTTCTTGGAGTTCCCGTCGTGGCTCAGCGGTTAATGAATCCGACTAGGAACCATGAGGTTGCGGGTTCGATTCCTGGCCTCGCTCGGTGGGTTAAGGATCTGGCATTGCTATGAGCCGTGGTGTAGGTTGCAGACGCGGCTTGGATCCCATGTTGCTGTGGCTGTGGCGTAGGCCGGTGGCTACAGCTCTGATTGGACCCCTAGCCTGGGAACCTCCATATGCCGAGGAAGTGGCCCTAGAAAAAGACAAAAACAAAAAAACAAAAACAAAAAAAACCCAAAAAACCTCTTAAACTAGCATCCACAGGTAAACCCCAGGGGGACAGTAAATCCTTTGAAACCATGTGAAAAGTACTTGCATGGTTCATATCCATATCTTTCAGTGGGCAGAGTCCATAATTGTCATTCGATTCTCAAGCTGGTCCATGACCTTCTTGTATCTCTCCCACCTTCAAAAAAAAAAAAAAAAAAAAAAGTTTTGGAATTCCCTATGGCCTAGAAAGTTAAGGATCTGGAATTGTCTCTGCTATGGCTCCAGCCACGGTTGTGGTGTGGGTTCAATCCCTGACCCAGAAACTTCTGCATGCCACAGAAACACTGTAAAGAGAAGTCATGCACAAAATATAGGCACATGACACCCGGTTCTGTCAAAAGGGGAAAAAATGTTCTGTAGTCAGTAACAGAAACTGCTAGTCAGTGAGGAGTTCTATCCAGTTGTAACCATCTCAGCCTGTTTGAGCGACAGTAGTGAAACTTGGGTTTCTCCACACCTGTGCCTAGTGAACTCTACAGAAGGAAATTTGGAACTTCATGGAAGCCTGCCATTAGCCTTCATACAAGGGCATGTTACGGTTTTGGAAATTCTGGGTACATCTCCTAAGGAAATATATGAAAACCCAGGTGAGTATTGGGATTCAAGTCACTCAAGAATAAAGCAGCTTGGAGTTCTCATTGCAGCTCAGTGGTAAAGAACTCAACTAGTATCCTGCTGTGGCTAGGGTTTGATACCTGGCCCAGGAGCTTCTTCCTGCCATGAATGCAGACCAAAAAAAAAAAAAAAAAAAAGTATAAGAATAAAGCAGCTCACATATACCATTGCCTACAATGTTGGGACAACTTTGTAATTGACAGGCAGTAGTTTGGGGCCTAAAGAGGTAATCATCTAATCTGGGGAAAGGAATGGCTTTGTTTGCCAAATGCACTTCCTATATTCCCACGAGTGAACGGCCTCTGCTCTTCATATGTTACCTCTGGGCTTCCCCTCAGCATTTCATATCCTCACAGCTACTCTGTCTCTAACAGGACTTTGTCTTTTCAGGGAAAGTCCTGAAGACCAGTTGTTTCCAGAAACACACAAGGTAATTCATCTTCATGACTGATTGTTGTAATGATTGTAACAAGCTGTTACAAATGATTAGACACTACTCAGTGGTTTAATGACTTGTGCTTGTGTTCTGATTGAATGCAGGGTTGGAGAGATGTGGCATTAGAGGTGAAAAAGATGTGGGGATTCAGCTCATATTAACTTCTGTCTTAGTTATCACTGTGGTATTTGTCCAAAATGCAAATACAGTGGCAGGTTGCATTAACAGAAGTATGGCATGCAGAAGAAAGAAGGTGATATGCCATTGTACACATTGTTTGTTCAACTCTGGGTAACCCACTTTAAAAGGACATTGTTAAACTGGAGTTAATTGGGAGGAGAGTTGGCAGTGTGGAAAATGAAAAAAAAAATGTAATATCACTCCTGGGATTTAATTTCTCTGCCAAATTAGACCATGGGAGCAGTTTTTTGTTTTGCTTTGTTTTCAGAATAACTTGGAGAGTCTCTGGAAAGAGATTTTGATTATCTGTCCTGTTATATAGCTTTTTGGAAAAGAAATGAAAAGATGTGGTATAAACTGCAATGAAGACCTTGCTTTCATTTAAATAATTGCCTCAATATCACAATATCTATTAACATATAAATAATAACAATCAGGGAACCTGAAAGTTAGCAAGGTAACTTTTCAAAGTCGCACTTGGAGATCCTCCGAGGAAATAAACACACTTAAATCATGATTTTATATCTTGCTAATACAGAAACTTTAAATTCTCTCTTCTAAAGAGATTGGCGGAGTTCCTGTTGTGGCTCAGTGGTTAGCAAATCTGACTAGGAACCATGAGGTTGCAGGTTCGATCCCTGGCCTCACTCAGTGGGTTAAGGATCTGGCGTTGCTGTGAGCTGTGGTGTAGGTCGCAGATGCGGCTAGGATCCCAAGTTGCTGTGGCTGTGGCTTAGACCAGCAGCTACAGCTCCAACTGGACCCTTAGCCTGGGACTCTCCATATGCCATGGGTGCGGCCCTAAAAAGAATGAATAAATAAATAAATAAATAAATAGATTGGCAAATAATAGATTTGCTAATAATAGATTGGCAAAAGCCCTTTATCCCCTGAGGGCTCAGTTTTCCCATCTGTGAAATTAGAGGCTTAGACTGGATAGATTCTGATACCTTTTATAACAGCCTCTGGTTGCGTCCTTTTCTTTTTTTGTTTAAGTGCTTTGTTTTATTTTGTTTTGTTTTCTGTCTTTTTAGGGCTGCACTCCCAGCACGTGGAAGTTCCTAGGTAGGGGTCAAATTGGAGTTGTAGCTGCTGGCCTACACCACAGCCACAAGGCGCAAGGCGGGATCTGACCCAAATTTGTGACCTACACCCCAGCTCATGGCAATGCTGGAACCTTAACCCACTGAGAAGGCCAGGGATTGAACCCAAGTCCTCATGGATATGAATTGGGTTCGTTACCACTGAGCCACGATGGGAACTCCTGTCTTCTGTGTTTAGCATCCATTCAGCAGCATCCATTTGTTTTTGGTCTTGAGGTCTCTCATCATCAGTCTCTCTTCTTTGTTTACAGGCTAGACAATGAAGGAGAAGGTAAAAATGTCTTCAACGGAAGAGAAGATGAAGACGGTCTTTTCACACTCTAGCATGCCCCTTTTTCTTAGGATTGAGGATGGGGGTATGACGTATATGTTGTCAAAACAAATCTTAGAATGCTTTGTTTTTTGGAAAAAAAAGTCTTAACTATTGTATTCGTGTCACTGATCCTCTCTTCTCTTAGTTTCACAACTGAATGGTATTTTAGAGACTACACCTTCTCTGCCTCATGCTTTAATCTCTATAATCAGGGAGTGATCGTCCACATTATACTTGAATGCCATCCGTGATGGTGAACTCACTACCACACTCAAAGAAGTCCATTCAATCTCAGGGCGCTTCTGAGATGCAGTAATACTTAAAATCTGTCTCCAGATAGCACCTGCCTCTTGGTCCTACCTGAACTCCTGTGCTCACACAGAACATGTCTAAACTCTCTTCTACCTGGTAGCAGTGCTCCAGATACCAAAGGAGAATCTCATCTTTCTCCAAATTGCCTTGTTTTGGAGACATGATTCTGGTCCCTTTCCTATCCTAGTTGCCTTTTGCCTTCTGTGTGTTTGTATCTCTCCTTTTATTCCCAGCTTGAAGAATTCAGTGCTCCACTCCGGGTATGGTGTGAGCATCCTAGGTTACTGATCATCACCAATATCATTGATAATATATATTATATATTGGTTACCATCAATAATGCAGGAAAGGACATGGAATCCCATCATTTTGACTCACCTCTAAAATGCCTAGGTTTTCTATTATTTTCTGTTCATGTTTGAGTATCTTTAGAGGTGACCAGAGTATCAATTTTTTTTTCCTTTTTTTTTAGGGCCTCACCCATGGCACATGGAAATTCCTCGGCTAGGGGTCTAGTCGGAGCTGTAGCTGCTGGCCTATGCCACAGCAATGTGAGATCCAAGTTGCATCTGTGACCTATACCGCAGCTCACAGCAATGCTGGATCCTTAACCCACTGATGGAGGGAGGGATCAAACCCGCATCCCCACAGATACTAGTCGGGTTCATTACTGCTGAGCCACAACAGGAACTCCATGGTGTCACATCTTAATTCTTACTTGGGAATTTAATTTTGGGAACAACCAAGAGTTCATCAGAGTAGAATGTGGTGACGGACATGGACATTCAACCAAAGTTGGCACAGGGATGTGACAGTGAGGGATCCAGATCAGTTTCTCTAAATACATTTCATGGGAATTGGCTCCTCGGTAGGAACAGGTTTATTTAAACCCTTTCTGAGCTAGTAGCACGAAGAACCATGGCAGAGAGTTTAACGTGAGGAATTGGGAGTTCCCGTCGTGGCTCAGTGGTTAACGAATCACTAGGAACCACGAGGTTGCGGGTTCAATTCCTGGCCTTGCTCAGTGGGTTAAAGATCTGGCATTGCTGTGAGCTGTGGTGTGGGTTGCAGACGCGGCTCGGATCCCGAGTTGCTGTGGCTCTGGCATAGGCTGGCAGCTGCAGCTCCGATTAGACCCCTAGCCTGGGAACCTCCATGTGCTGCGGGAGCGGCCCTAGAAAAGACACAAAATAAAAATAAATAAATAAAAATAAAGTGAGGAATTGTACACTGAATGGAAAGAATGTGCATCCAAGTGAGAGGCCTCTGGTTGGGCAGAGATGTGCAGAGTCAACCAGAGCGGAAAGAAATCTGCCTGAATATCCCTGGCATGTTTGGGGCAGCAGCTTCCTGAATAAAGTAAGCACACCATCTTTCAAAGTAACTATGTTTTATATTTCTACTCTCTTGGTGTTACTTTTTAGCCAGGAACAACTCAGTCTTATGACTTGACCGGTACATCTCATAGATTCCTCCAACCATTAGTTCACATGGATCTGGCAGTTAATTTAAAAAACAAAACAAAACAAACAAAAAAACCCCAAAAACCCTCTCATCTGAGCGCTTGGAAAAGTACCTGCCCAGGGCAGCAAGTCCTCAGCCTCACTCTTTTGGTAGCAAGCCATGTGGCAGGTTTGGGCTCTGCAGGAAATAATTAGCAGCACATGAATTGCTTTTTTATTTGCCTTAACTTTCTTTTCTATGTTTAACTGAAAATCCTGGCAATGACTTGACCAGCATGCCAAGGTCAAATTTGGAAACTGGGGTGGGTGGGGGTGGGGTGGATGGCTCTAGAGTTGGGTGTGGGGCCTCAGTGTTCCCATCTGCAAAATGGAGTGAGACGAGATGACCTCATATAGAGTTGGGTTTTAATATTTTGTGAGTCAGTGGGACCCTTCACCCTAACTTGGCTCATATTCCCTACCCATCTTCCCCTAAAACCACCACCATCAAGGCCACTGATCTCCAAGAGATCAGTGAGCAATGGCTTGAAGCAAGATCTTAATTCCCTGCTCAGCATTTGAACCTGGCCAGGCTGGGTTGAAAACCAGGAGTCCCAGCTGCTAGACCAACAAGAGGCTAGAGGCAAAAAGCACAGTGGCCCTTATTCTTGCCCCTGTTGAAAGCAAGAATGCTTCAAGGAGGCCAAGACTGAAAAAACAGGTGCAAAGTTTATCATCACAGACACAGGGAGAGCACACGGAGAAGAAGTTTATTTATTTATACTCCAAAGAGAAGTGGGAGTGGGAAAGTCCTCCTGAATGGGGAGCTCCTCAGTGAGGTGATTTCAATCACTTATACGGGACTGGTCTTCAGGGTCTCTGTTTTCCTTTGGCCCATTATCTTGTGTTATTTCTCCCACCTGACTGGACCCAGGGCCCTCCCCCTATGCATGTGCATCTTTTGGCCAAGATGGATTCCAGAGCAAGGACTTATGGGATGGTTAATGGGACTTTTTAGGGCCTGGTGTCCCCTCCTATTTTGACCCCCAGGGGTCTTCTTTCACACATCTAATCAGGGAGGTTTCATTGACCCCCAAGAGTGATTCAAGTGGTCCTCTTACATTTTTACTACAGTAGAGCTCAGCTCCTGCCGTGAACTTTCTCCTCGACGTGTCAAAGAGAAGCAAGGCCCAATGCACTCAGCCCAACAAGTCCCCACTATTCTCAGCCCAGGAGCCCATCTACCTCCTACCTTTCCACCACCGACTTGGGTCTGACTGGAAAAGATGACAGCACATACCTCCTGATCAGAACATATCAGCTCATTGATTATCTTTGTGTTTTGCAAGAGGCCATCCTCATTCTTTCCCCAAGTGTATTTCTGAAACTTCTTGGTCAGATGGGGAAACATTTCAATCATAGTTGTAACATTTTAGAACTGGTAATGGCTTCTAGCGGCCTCTAGCCTAGTAGCTCTCAACCTCAGCTGAACACTGCAATTAAAGAAGGAATTTTTTTAAAAAAAACATCAATTCCTGAGTCCACCGTTTAAGAGATTTTTTGTAATTGGCCTGGGGCATGGCCTGGTCATCTGGTTTTCTTTTCTTTCCATTCCTTTCTTTTATGTCTTTCTTTTTATTTTTTTATTTTTTTTCTCCCCCACAACAATACACCCCTTTGCTGCTTCTTTTTTTTTTTTGTCTTTTGTTGTTGTTGTTGCTATTTCTTGGGCCGCTCCCGCGGCATATGGAGGTTCCCAGGCTAGGGGTCAAATTGGAGCTGTAGCCACCGACCGGCCTACGCCAGAGCCACAGCAATGAGGGATCCGAGCCGAGTCTGCAACCTACACCACAGCTCACGGCAACGCCGGATCCTTAACCCACTGAGCGAGGGCAGGGACCGAACCCGCAACCTCGTGGTTCCTAGTCGGATTCGTCAACCACTGCGCCACGACGGGAACTCCGTCTTTCTTTTTAAATGCTCCAAGTTGTGCTAATGTCCAGCCAGGGCTGAGAACCATTGCTGAAACTACATGGTTCTCTTGCTGCACTTCAGACCAGCAGCCTCAGCATCACCTGGAACTTGACAGCCATACATTCTCATCCCCACCCCACACCCACTGACTCAGAAACTCCCCATTGGAGCCCAGAAATGTTTTAACAAGGCTTCCACGTGTTTACAATGCGCAAGCCATGTTAGAATTTGAGAACGATTGCAGCACAATAATCCCTAACAGGAGGGTTGGCATTTTAAGGAAAGACTCTCCCTTAAACAGGTCTCGGTGGTGATAGGTGTATCTGTGTGGAGGTGCGGGAGTTGCCAGCAGCCATTGGCCAAGGTCCAGGTGGTGACATTGTCAGGCCTCAGTGAAGCTAGCATTACTCTCTGCCTGGACTCCTACAGTAGCTTCTAACTATACTCACCAATTCCATTCCTTTCCCTTTGCAATTTGTTCTCCATGCGGTGGCAGAGGAAACTTCTACATGCAGACGTGAGATTCCTGTCTCCTGTTTTCCACGCATAAGGGCTTAAAAGAAGCACCCATAGTTCCTGCCTGAGGCTGGGGTGGTGCCCTCAGTGGCCAGGCAGATGATCCAGCGGAGTGAAGTGACACAGCTGTGCTGAGAGGGAATGCTGCATGTCCAGCTACAGATGCTATCAACTCACACTTAGCCAAATCATGTCCTCGGCAAGCCGGAGGTGGCCACAGACTGTTACAAGGCAGCCAGTTTGAGACTCAAAGGTCTGGGGGTGGGGAAGGGGGTAGGATTCACAAAACGACTTAATGGATATATAATTATCACACTGAGGTTCCTTGATCAGAGGGGTAGTGGTTCCTCTTTCCCGTTCTGTTTAGTCAGGATGCATGGGACCCCAGAAGAGAGTACCACTTCCCTTAAGGAGCTTAAAAATCTAAAGGAGACAAAACCCACCTGGGGAATGCAGTAGAATGGCATGAGCATTGTGTTTCTATTTCTACAAGGAAGGACTTTGGTGGAGACATGTCTCTTATAATTGATGTTTATGTAGTGGGACCACAATTGAACTTTGAGGATTTAGAGCAATCTAATTCTGCAACCTTGAACTTGGCCTTTCTAGGCTAAATGAAATAGATAACATCCAATCCTTAAGGAGCACTTGCTATGTTCTGGGTGCTCTACCAAGTGTGTCAAGGAAGTTTCTCATTGAACCCTCACAGCAACCCAGTGATACGGATAAATTATTCCTGAGAAAAAAGCAGCAATAGGTGAAGACACTTGTTCAAGGTCACATAGTCCTAGCCCCTGTGATAGAGCCCGGTCTGAAACCAGGCCCAAAGGACTCCGTGCTTTTAAGCAACACCCTGTATTTCACAGTGCGCGCTCCATGTCTATGAAATGGAAGCACTAACCTGTGTTGGGTCCGAAACAGATTTTAGCTTACTCAGGTCCATGGCAACCTGAGCGTTTGGGTGGTGCTCTGATGCCAACCCCTTTATAGCTCAATCTTCCCTTGTCTCCATATTATTTACTCAGAATCTTATTTGCATTTGCGGAGGAAGCTGCTAGTGGAGAAGCTGGCAGGAGCTTTAATGAAGCCAGGTGGGACCCATTGAGACGGGGCTGCGTTGAACTAACTCATGAGGCGCTGAAGCCAGCTGTCAGCAGGCTTAATGAAAGGTTAAGAGGAATCCAGCAATGGGTGGTTGGGGAGAGTCTTTGTCTCTCTTAAGAAAACAAAAAGTTGAGATGTGGGCTCCCTGGGTGGAGGCCAGAGCAGAAGGAGGAAGCCACTTGTAACCGAAAGACTGGGTTTGAAATAGAGTTTCATTTAGATTTGTGAACATGTTACCGTCTTAAAAATAAAAAAAAAAAGCGCTCTGAGTTCTCAGCTCTCTGAGCATCAAAGGACAGCAAAGGGAAGTTTTCCGGAATATGATGAATGCTAATGCCACTGCTAAGGAGCTTGGGGAGCCTTGGAGATGGCTGCCTGCAAAACAGAAGGTGGGTGCAGTTTTTTGGGGGGTGCACTTTCTAATTGTACTGAAAATGTGCTCTTCTGCAGTTGTACCTTTGTCTGTGTTGCATAAAGTATGGGGGTTGGGACAGCAAGAAAGAACCCTCTGTGTCCTTCAACTCCCATTTCTTAGTGGATGAAACTGAGGCCCAGAGGCGGACAAGTCACTCCAGGCTACACAGGAAAGCGGTACTAGAGCAGAGACCTCAACCTTGTACTCTAGACTTAGCTCCGTGGTCACGTCGTCCTTTTGTTCTTGGAATTTTCTAATTCCACCTGGATCTGCCGATTATTTATCCTTTTGAAATCACATTCTTGAAGTTCTTGCTGGGCAGGCAACTCAGCATTTTTTCCCTCATTTTTCCCAGTGCACACTTGACCCTCTGGTGGATGCCTTCCCCCGCCCAAAGAGGAATTGGAGTGTGAAAGTTCAAAGCTTGGATGATATTATCTTAGGGGTGCTGCCGTAAACTGGGGTGACCAACTTGTGCCAGTTTTAAACTCAGAATCCTTGCATGCAACATCCCCCTCCATCCCTGACAAACTGGGATGATTTGTCAACCCAAGTCCAAAACTTTTTTAGGGATCAAAAACAACTTGTGAGTTGTATAATTCACAGCCCTCGCTCATGACTTTATTGCAGGGATTTTTTTTTTTTTTTTTTCTGTGACTGTGTAAAGACCCAAGAGGAATTTAATGTCATATCCAGCACTAAAATAGACTACTAGGAGTTCCCATTGTGGCTCAGTGGTAATTAATCTGGCTAGTATCCTTGAATTTGAAGGTTCAATCCCTGACCTCGCTCAGCGGGTTCAGGATCTGCTGTTGCCGTGAGCTGTGGTGTAGGTTGCAGACGTGGTTTGGATCTGGCATTGCTGTGGCTGTGGTGTAGCCCGGCAGCTCCAGCACCAGTTTGAGCCCTAGCCTGGGGACTTGCCTATGCCATGGGTGAGGACCTAAAAAGACAAAAAAAAAAAAAAAAGACTATAAACCCTAGATTCTAGACCCTTGCTGGGGAAAATGTGGGGCTCAGACCAGTACTGCCATCATCTGGGACCTTGTTAGAAATGCAACATATTTGGAGTTCCCCAATGGTGCAGTGGGTTAAGGATTCAGTGTTGTCATTGCTGTGGCTTGGGTTGCTGCAGCTTTGATCCCTGGCCCCAGAACTTCTGCATGCTGCCACTGCCGCCCCCCTAACCTGCAAAAGGATGCAGGAGTCCCCATCCAGACCCTCGGAATCTGCATTTATTTTTAAAGGATATTTGAATTGTGTTCTGCAATTTATTTTATTTTTTGTCTTTTTAGGGCCACACCTGTGGCATATGGAAATTGCAGGCTAGGGGCCAAAATGGAGCTACAGCTGCTGGCCTACACCACAGCCACAGCACTTGGGATCCGAGCTGGGCCTGCAAACTACACCACAGCTCCTGGCAACGCCGAATCCTTAACTCACTGAGCAAGGCCAGGGATCAAACCCGTGTCCTCATGGATACTAGTAGGATTCGTTTCTGCTGAGCCATGATGGGAACTGCAGAATCTACATTTAAACAAGGTCTCTATGTGACTCACATGCACATTAAAGATTGAAAAGCCCTGGTCCAAAGTACTGATTTTTAAACTCGGCTCTCTGTTGGACTCATGTGGGGAACTTAAAAATCCTGACACTCAACTCCCCCCTGAACGCCTGGTGTAATTGGCAAGAGGGAGACCTACATATCAGGAGTTTTTCAAGCACCTCAGGTAATTCTAATATTCAGCCATGTTTGCAAACCACTATTCCAAAGGGAGGGCAGCTTTGCACCAGGAAGTAATGTTGCTAATTAATCAGGCTAACTCTTAGCCTCAGTTACAAGTTTATGTGGGTCTAGTACCCCCACGTGATTTTGCTCAAAGAAATGATCAATAAAATTGCTCACGAAGATCTGAGGAGACAAGCTAATGACCTAAATGTCCCAATTACTATGGACGAGGCCCATTAAAGTAATTAAAAACCAAGATATGATATTTGGTCTGTGGAAAGTGATAATGAGAAAACCGAAAAGATAAACAGAGAAGGAACGTTGGGAGGGGTCAAAGTGTTGTTATCAATCTGTTTAGAGGCATCAGAGGGGTAATGAGGAGATGGCAAGAAGATTATAAGAGAGACATGGAGGATGGGTTAAGTGGAAACCTATGTTGCAGAGCAAGAACCTTGGTAAAAAGGCAGTTGTCTGCCCTCTGGTACATAAATAGAATGGGAGATCATATTTATGTATGATTTTGGCAAAGGGAGGACATTTAACCAAACACACATCTTTGTAAAAAGTCACTGCTAGTTATGAGGATGGCTAACAATGTTTTTCGTGCTTTTCTAAGTATGGGAAGATGAGAGAATCTAGGTTCATAAAATTTTTCTCCTGAAAATACCTGCCTATCTGAAGTCCTGTTCTGCCTTTTCCCCTAGAGCATAGATTGCCTCATTCCTGATCTCCACCCTGAACTTCTCTTAGGGTGTGTCAAAGGACAGCAGCTGCCGGGGCCTAACTTGATCCTTGTATAGCTGGATGGGAAGCAACATTCTTTAGTTGGAAATGAGGTATTAGAGTCTCTGTGATTTTTTTTTTTCTTGGCTTTTTCCTCATGGTCGCAAGATGGCTGCCACAGCTCTTATATGCCCTCACACAAAATCATCCCAAGCGAGAAGGAAGAGGTAGATGGAAAATGGAAATTTCTCCTAATATGACTCGTACCTTTTATCAAAAAGGGAAAAATTTCATTGAAGTTACCTGAGGATTTCCCATATATTTCTTTGGCCATATATTTCACTGGGTCACAGGCAAGGGAGAATGAGATGCCTGGGACTAAATCACAGGAATCATTACTCAGCCCCAAGGCTCTGCACATTGCCATTCAGCCAAGACTTGGGATCAGTTAGCATGCAAGAAATTAGGAATGGCTGTTGGGTGAACAGTCTTGATTTCTACTGCATTCACATATCCAGCCAAAGTACACTGGGTGTCCCCTATGGGCCAGAGGGCCCTGTTGGGTGCTGGGGTCATCGATGAACTAGACAGACCTGGTCCCTCTTCCCAGGCAGCTCATAGTCTACAAAGCCATTTGCATCTTTATTATGCTAAATGCACAATACAGAAATTTGAATCACGTCTAATGTACCTGAGAGGCAAGAAGAATGAAGGGCTTAAACAAAGAATGAGAGTTTGGAATTTGGCACAGAGCTGAGGAACTCTGCCTTTGATGCCAGTGTCAGGAATCCACAGAGGTGGGGGGTGGGAACCTTCAGTCCCAAGAAATAAAGGCAAATTACATCAAAAACTTTAAGCTACAGTGAAATTTGGTAAGCTCAACAGAGAGTCATCAGCTCTGTAAAGCCGCAGGGTTAGAGCAATGGAAATGACCACTTCTGTAGTTCTGTGCCCTTTCATACTTGGCTAAGCATTTTCAAACACATAGCACTCTCTGTCAGAGGAAGGGCTTATGTCCATTTTATAAAGCAGAACCGTGGAAGCACAGAGATGTCAAGTACAGTGTGTGTTCCTCCCTTGATGTGGGAGACAGGACTAGAATCAAGTGTCCTGGAGTTCCCATCGTGGCTCAGTGGTTAACGAATCCGACTAGGAACCATGAGGTTGCGGGTTCGATCCCTGGCCTTGCTCAGCGGGTTAAGGATCCAGCATTGCCATGGGCTGTGGTGTGGGTCACAGACGCAGCTCAGATCCCACGTTGCTGTGGCTGCGGTGTAGGCCGGCGGCTACAGCTCCGATTAGACCCCTAGCCTGGGAACCTCCATAAGCCGAGGGAGCGGCCCTAGAAAAGGCAGAAAGACCAAAAATAAATAAATAAGTGGAATCAAGTGTCCTGACTCCTTGATCCAAGGGGTCAATATCCATTTCACGGGGTGGCTGCTGTGTGCCCCCTGGCTTTGCACATGAACCTACCAACAGGGCCAGCAGTCATCGCTAACTTGATAGGAGCACTTGTGTGTGCCAGGCACTACTGTACACACCCTAAATGTATTATTTAATCATAACAATCCACGAGGGAGCTGTCCGTTTTCGTCTGGTTTGTTAGATGAGGAGATGGAAGTGCAGATACATAAAGCAGCTCGCCTGCAGTTGAATCTGCAGTTGAGCGAGGTTCAAGCTCTGGAGCAGCTCCAAAGCCCAGGGCCTTAACCCTGTGCTCTGACCCCTTGATGATCTCACAGTGGGGATGCTGGTGTGTGAGGTGGAGAGGTCTCTTCCACTGGGACATGTAGGTTATTCTCAGTCGCCTTAGTAAGATCAGGTGTCCTAGGCTAGGTCTGCCGGAATACAACCAACAAGGAACTGGGAGTGGGGAAAGTGCAAAGGACCTGAAGCCAGGTGGGCTTTGGGCCCGGGTCTCACATTCTCGAGGAGACTTGCCTTTGGATTTACCACCAAATGAGGCCATGCATTCAGGTGCAGGTTGAACAGGTAACGTCTATCAATAATATGGCCCCCTCCCTCCCTTTGCAGATGGGCCCTGAGAGTCATAAGCCAAAGAGAAAGGAAATGACCTGGAAAGCCTGCAGAGAACCCCTTCCTGCGGTCTTCCTCCCTGGCCTTGCCCTTCTGCTGCCTCTTATCTCTGTTCTCCACCTGCTTATCTCTCCTCCCCCTGCTCCGCTCTCTTCCTCCCTCACCCACCTCCTTCCAAGAAGCCTTCTGCATCTTATCTTCCTTCAGCAGCTCCATCAACAAAGTCCTATCATTTTTTTCTCAATTGATTCAGGATGCCTCTGCATCATTTTAATCTGTTCCTCTGAGCTTTGGTTTTCAATCTCTTCCTCAACTTAATCTCAGACCCTTCTTTGCTGAGATGGAAAAAAAAACAAAAAAAGGCAAAAAAGATTACACAACTTGACAATACCTTCTGGCTAGGGAATCAAGATGATTAGGAAAGACAGCTGAGGCTTGCTTCTCCATACTGCCTTGGGCATGCTATGGTGAAAAAGTTTTTGAATTAACCAAAGATCCACCATCACCTAAAGCTACAACATCTCTTTCCACTCCCTACCTTTTTAAAACAATGGTTGGAAATTCTTGCTACATGTTGATATGGGGAAAGAGCACAAGTTTTGCCATCAAATGCCCAGAACCTCAAGCTTCTCTTGCCTGATCAGGTGCCCAGGACAAGTTTCATGGCTTCTCTCAGTCCCAGCTTCATCACCTGTAAATCAGACACGATACTGAGACCTTCCTCTTAAGTGAGTGTCAACCAGAGAGCACTGGCACAGGGTGGGCACTCCATGACTGGAAGACGCTGCTGCTGTAATTCCCTCTCCAGCCCCAGCAAGTTCTATGTTTATTGCATCTTGCTGGAAGGACCTGCATGGCCCCCAGTGAGGATAGATCCAGGGTGCTCATGTTGAACCTGGGGGTTTCTGGTCTATCTCAAGCTGCCTGAATATCTCCTGGTTGGCAGTTCTCATACTTCAGAGAGCCTAAGAATCATCTGGGAACACATTAAAAGGCATACACAGGACAAAAGACAAAAATAAATAAATAAATAAATAATAACTAAAAGGCATATACATGGGTCCAACCCCCAAGAGGTACTGATTCAGTGAGTTGAAAACTACTACCTGCATTTTTGTTTGTTTGATTTTTGTTTTTTGCCCACACTGTGGCCTTCAGAAGTTCCTGGGCCAGGGATTACACTGCTCCACAGCAATGATGGGAGCCCCTGCTGTGACAAACACTGAATACTTAACTCTCTGAGCCACAGGAGAACTCCCCTAATGGTGATTTTTTAATAACCTCATTTGGTGGTGGGTTTTTTGTTTTTTGTTTTTTGTTTTTTGTTTTTTTTTGTCTTTTTAGGGTCACACCTGCAGCATATGGAAGTTCCCAGGCTAGAGGTCGAATTGGAGTTACATCTACTTGCCTACACCACAGCCACAGCAATGTGGGATCTGAGCCATGTCTGCAACCTACACCACAGCTCACAGCAATGCTGGATCCTTAACCTACTGAGGAAGGCCAGGGATCTAACCTGCAGCTGCATGGATACTAGTCGGGTTTGTTACCATTGAGCCACCACAGGATCTCCTGATTTTTTTTGTTAGCGTAGCACCTAGGAGTCGAATCAGAGCTGTAGCAGTTGGCCTATGCCACAGCCATAGCAGTGCAGGGTCCACGCTGCATCTGTGACCTATACCACAGCTCAAGGCAATGCCAGATCCTTAACCACTGAGTGAGGCCAGGCATCAAACCCACATCCTCATGGATACTAGTTGGGTTCATTACTGCTGAGGAACTCCAGCTCTTTAATGTTTTTTATTTTATTATTTTTATTTATTTGTTTTTTGTCTTTTTTGCCATTTCTTGGGCTGCTCCAACAACATATGGAGGCTCCCAGGCTAGGGGTCGAATCAGAGCTGTAGCCATCGGCCTACACCAGAGCCACAGCCACATGGGGTCTGAGCCACATCTGTGACCTACACCATAGCTCATGGCAATGCCAGATCCTTAACCCATTGAGCAAGGCCAGGCATCAAACCCACAACCTCATGGTTCCTAGTCGGATTCGTTAATCACTGAGCCACGATGGGAACTCCATCTTTGATGTTTTTTTATATTTTAAAATATTTTGTTCAGGTTTCTTGTGTGTGTGCGTGTGTGTGTCTTCAATTGGATGGTTGATTTAAATTACCTAATCTCCTGATTGTCCTTGAAAATGTTTGTTCCCCAATAGCCTTGCCAACTGCTAATCATTATCAAATTTATTAGTAAAACCATTTTCTTTGAAACAAAGATAAAGAAACAAGTTACATTTAGTTCTACAATAACGTTCTAGTATCTACTTTACCTTATTTAGTCTCAATCCAATAAGTCTATTTCCTGGTATGTTCATTTAACCTGGAGGAGAGTAGACCAAATAAGATTTGATGCTTGTCTACAAAGACTTGAAGGACTGCCACTGGGAAGAGGAAGTGGTCTTATTCTATGAGATTCTAGAAGCCAAATTTAGGACTGGGAGTGGGAATTCCAAAAACCAATTTTTATCTAACCAAAGGAATGCTTTACTTGGTTAACTTAGAATAATCATCAGTGCAAATATTGTGAAGAGTAGCAACCATTTGTTCTGCTTTTCCATTTGGACTGATTCCTTTGATACCTCTCCTCTGTTTCATTATTTTAGAGTCGTATTGAATGTTGCAGCTGCCACTGTGCCCCCTCCAGGGTAGTCTACTCGCAAGGAAGTGGAGCTCATATATGAGAATGAAGAACAAACCCCTGTGATGTTGGTTGAGTCTTAATTATGCCAAGACTGTAAGTATGAGCTTAGACTGACTATTCATGCTCCATGATATGAAGAGTTAAATTCCTATTTTGCTCAAGTTAGTTCAAATTGGGTTTCCTGCCATTCGAAACGGAAAGAGTTTTAACTAAAATGGGTAGTCAACTCCCCATTAACAGTGGTATTCACACAGAGTAATCATACTTCAGAGTAAGTATGGAGGGGATGCCTAGGTTATGTGAAAGACTGGCTTAAGGACTTCCATCTCCACATTCTTGGCTTCTCCAAAACTCTCTTTTATTTAGCTTTTGTTCTACCCAATGGGCTGGTAGTTTCTTTTTCTTTTTTCTTTTGTCCTTTGAGGGTCGCACCCATGGCATATGGAGGTTCCCAGGCTAGGGATGGAATCAGAGCCGTAACTGCCAGCCTATGACACAGCCACAGCATCTCAGGATCCCAGTCGAATCTGCAATTGCACCACAGCTCACAGCAATGCTGGATCCTTAACCCACTGAGCAAGGCCAGCGATCAAACTAGGCTTCATGGATACTAGTCAGGTTCATTAACCACTGAGCCACGACCGAACTTCTGGACTGGTAGTTTCAAAGAGACTCCAAGAAGACTGAGTTGGCCATCCCTCAGGGTCAAGCAATAGAGAAGTTCATACATGTCCAGGCGTGGGATGTATATTTAATGGAGGGATCCATAATGTTTAATCCTGAAATGAATGATAGATAGAGCATTAGATTATTCACTTTACACTAAATAAAGTTGTCTTGTTTAGCCAAAACAAGTTTTCCTGACAGGATTTTCATCATAGCCTTGGGTGAATAATGAGTTTCTTTGCCTAAATGAATTATTGATTAGACCTTTGTATCATCTGCCTGGTAGAAGAAGGAAAACTTTAATTTTTTTCTATTAATCACTGAATTTTATTACATTTACAGTTGTACAATGATCATCACAACCAAATTTTATAGCATTTCCATCCCAAATCCTCAGTGTAACTCCCCACCCCGCAACCTGTCTCATTAGGAAACCCTAAGTTTTTCAGAGTCTGTGAGTCAATATCTGTTCTGCAAAGAATTTCATTGTGTCCTTTTTTTAGATTCCACATGTAAGTGATAGCATTTGATATTGGCATCTCACCATCTGACTGACTTCACTTGGCATGATAATTTCTAGGTCCATCCATGTTGATAGAAATGCTGTTTTTTCTTTCCTTTTAATGGCTGAGTAATATTCCATTGTGTATATGTACCACCTCTTCTTTATCCACTCCTCTGTTGGTAGACATTTAGGTTGTTTCCATGTCTTGGCTATTGTATATAGTGCTGCCATGAACATTGGAGTACATGGGTCTTTTTGAGTCATGGTTTTCTCTGGATAGCCCAGGAGTGGGATTGCTACATCAAATGGTTTAGTTTTCTGCGGAATCTCCTTACTGTTTTCCACAGTGGGTGCGCCAGTATACATTCCCACCAACAGTGTAATAAGGTTCCCTTTTCTTCACACCCTCTCCAGCATTTATTGTTTGTAGATGTTTTGATGATGGCATTCTGGCTGGTGTAAGGTGGTATCTTGTAGTGGTTTTGATTTGGATTTCTCTAATAATGAGTGATGTTGAACATCTTTTCATGTGTTTTTTGACCATCCATATGTCTTCTTTGGAGAATTTGTCTGTTTATATCTTCTGCCCATTTTTTTGATGGGGTGGTTCATTTTTTTGGTATTGAGTTGCAAAAGGTATTTATAAATTTTGGAGATTAATCCCTTGTCAGTCTATTCATTTGCAAATATTTCCTCCTATTCTGTAGGTTGTGTTTTTGTTTTGTTTAGGGTTTCCTTTGCTGTGCAGAAACATTTACATCCCATTTGTTTATTTTTGTTTTTATTGTCATTACTCTAAGAGGTGGATCTGAGAAGATGTTGCTGTGGTTTATGTCAGAGAGTGTTTGGCCTATGTTTTCCTCTGAGTTTTATTGTATCTGGTCTTATATCTAGGTCTTTAATCCATTTTGAGTTTATTTTTGTGTGTGGTGTTAGGAAGTGTTCTAATTTCATTCTTTTCCATGTGGCTGTCCAATTTTTCTAGCACCACTTATTGAAGGGGCTGTCTTTTCTCCATTGTATATTCTTACCTCCTTTGTCATAGATGAGTTGACTGTAGGGCACTGGGTTTAATCCTGGGCTTTTCTACCCTGTTCCACTGATGTATATTTCTGTCTATGTGCCAGTACCATATGGTTTTGAGGACTGTTGCTTTGTAGTATAGTCTGAAGTCAGGAAGCCTGATTTCTTTCAGCTCCATTTTTCTTTCTCAGGATGGCTTTGGCTTTTCTGGGTCTTTTGTGCTTCCAAACAAACTTGATTTTGTTCTAGCTCAGTGAAAAATGTCCTTGGTAGTTTGATAGGGATTACATTGAATCTGTAGATTGCCTTGGGTAGTATAGTCATTCTGATAATGATGATTCTTCCAATCCAGGAGCATGGTATGTCTTTCCATCTTTTTGTGTCATCTTTGATTTCTTTCATCAGCATCTTAAAGTTTTCAGAGTACAAGTCTTTTGTCTCTTTAGGTAGGTTTATTCCCAAGTATTTTATTCTTTTTGATGTGATGGTAAATGGGATTGTTTCCCTAATTTATCCTTCTGATATTTCATTGAAAACTGTTTAATTTTAAAGATCTTCATATTCAGAAGTATGTGTGAAAAAGAAGTTTTGAGTATTATACTTTAACTCTCAGTCATCTCATGAGTATTTATGGAAAATGGATATGAATTATGTTATAGTGTTGCATTATTTTTAGGTCTAAATAAGTAATAGTCCCCCTCTGTAGATATGGACTTTTTTTCTCCTTTCATTGTTATAGTTATATGTATTTTAGGTCCAGATGTTTAATTTCTTTTAAAACATGGGAAGATTTCTTTTCAAACCAGCTGAAATGCCATGTATTTAATAATGATGACTTAACATTTGAATGATATGTTTAATTTTGTAAAATGTTATATCTCAATTTCCTCAATGTATAATAGTTAATTAACACTTAGCATGTATCAAGCATTTTGCTAGGAACATCACATGGGTTATATTATTTAATTCTCACCCCTACCTCTAAACTAGCTGCTATTATTATTCTCATCTTATAGTTGAAGAATTTGAAGTGTTGGGAGGGTAACTAGCTTTCGCAGAACCACACAGACTCACATGGAGCCAGGGTGTAAACAACTTATGTCTCAACTGAGACAGATGCTCTGATACTGGAACCCGAGCTTCTAACCTATATCCTAAATAAATTCTACAAATCCTATGGTTATGAAAAACTTAATATGGCCATCTGCATATGGAACTAGAATTCTACCAGTAATCTTTATGAAGTCATGTTATTATCCCAATTTGTCAGGGGAAGAAAGTAAGATACGGAGAGATAAAATGACATGAGAAGTCATCACATTGCTTTCTACTTGGCTATAATTCCTTTCATCATCAAAAGAAATCAAAGTATTATCTCTTGATTAGATAGGACTTGCACTAAGGCAAGAAATCGTTCTTCTTCTTTTTTTTTTTTTGTCTTTTTGCCATTTCTTGGGCTGCTCTCGTGGCATATGGAGGTTCCCAGACTAGGGGTCAAATTGGAGCTGTAGCCACTGGCCTATGCCAGAGCCACAGCAACGTGGGATCCGAGCCGCATCTGCAACCTACACCACAGCTCATGGCAATGACAGATCCCTAACCCAGAGAGTAAGGCCAGGGATCGAACCCGCAACCTCATGGTTCCTAGTCGGATTTGTTAACCACTGTGCCACAACAGGAACTCCAAGAAATTGTTCTTTTGAGTCCCTTCACAATACTTTGTACAGTTGTGATGGAACTAAAATTTAAACAATAAGTGCAGAGGTTAAAAATTCAAGGTATTTCATATTCTTTAAATGACTCTAAACCTATAACCTGGGAGGCTGTAGGGAAAGTACATTTAAGGCATTTTTGGAGGCTCCACTCCCTTTCCCAGGGGTCACATCTAAGTTTGGGAGACATGAGTTGTTGCCAGAAAGTGGGGGACATACTCCGTTATTTTCAGTTTACCATGGCTGCCCCAGAAATCTCTGTTACCAAGCCTGAGTAGGGAGAGTGGGGTCTCTTGAAGACAAATGGCTGAGTTGCTTTTGTGCCAAGCTTGTTCCAGGAATATTTGTGTTCCCAGGCGGAATCTCCATTGACTGGACTCCAGCTTCCCTGGTCTCTCCAGGCAGCTGTGTTCCCCTCTCCAACAACAGGCCTCATTAAACAGCACATAGCAGAGGTCTCTACTACTTTGTGGATTATCTCCATCTCCTGCCCATTCTTGGGGCAGCTCCTCTTTTTTTTTTTTTTTTTCTCTTGCTTCAAATTTTTCATCACATGGGCACTACCCTCTCTCTGCTCTTCTTGCCACCCTCCAAGTTTGCCAGTGATTACAAGATCCTTGAAAACACAAGTTAAGGATATTCTGAGGACAACTTCTCTTAACTTGCCAACACAGACTTCTCCAGGAATATGGGAGAACAAGGGTCCCACCACCTAGTCTGGGGGGCATGGTGAGACAAACAGGAAGAACAAAACATGAACTATGCCCCAGCAAACATCCTGCTGTGCGATGCTCTCTTTTTACTTCCTTCTCAGAGAACCAGCAAAATAGCCATAATTGAGTCCTGCTTTCTTCCAAGTCCGGAATGTGGATTTCAAGACCAGTGCTGTCCTTTAATAGGGATGTGAGCCTACTAAAGAGACTTTAAACAGTGTCTTAGGAGGAACTGGGGATCCTTAAGTAGAGAACAAAAGCTGGAAGCCTATGCTGAAGCAGAGGGGTGCTAAGGGGCTTTGCACCTTACCCTTTCCTCTGGTAAGGAGGAACCAGAGCTGGTAGGTGGGTAGAAGTGACCAGGAAGCTGATCTGTGATTCACACTCTCAGGGAATCTTCCAGAGAGCAGGTGGAACAGTATGGCTATCATTGGTTTTCCTGGTAATGGTGATATTCAGAGCCTGAAAGCTAATGTCAATGTATTATGTTTTTTTTTAATTTTTATTTTATTTTTTTGTCTTTTTTTTCTTTTAGGGCCACACCCACGGCATATGGAGGTTCCCAGGCTAGGGGTCTAATTGGAGCTATAGCTGCCAGCCTATGCCCGAGCCACAGCAATGCCAGATCTGAGCCGTGTCTGTGACCTACACTATAGCTCATGGCAATGCCGGATCCTTAACTAACTGAGCGAGGCCAGGGATTGAGCCCGCAACCTCATGGTTCCTAGTAGGATTTGCTTCCGCTGTGCCATGATGGGAACTCCCCATCAAGGTATTATGAAAGGGATATTTAAATATAATTCAGAGTACTTGATCTTTAACTATCAAGTTTAAGGAGACATTTAACCCTGGGATGCTATGTTAAGAATAATCAACATTTAGAATGGATAAGCAATGAGGTCCTACTGTATAGCACAGGGAACTATATCAAGTCTCTTGGGACAGAACATGATGGCAGATCATAGAAGAAAAGGAATGTGTATATATATGTATACATGTATGACTGGGGCGTTTTTCTGTACAGCAGAAATTAGCAAAACATTGCAAATCAACTACACTTTAATTAAACATGAAAAAAATGATCAGGTGTTCTTACAACTACTGTGTCTTATGGAAAACTGAGATGGTTTTCATTACGTGACAAATAATCAAAAACCTAAGAAATTTCATCTTCGCAGATTATGTATATGTGTGTGTGTGTTATCCTTCCTTCTGGTGTATTTCCTCTGATACACTGAAGAAAGCTTAGAATTCCAGATATCTATCTTTAGAGTTACTAAGAGGACTCCCTGAAGCAGAGTCCAGGAAATGCAGCCCACCTGGCCCCAAAGAAATTCAGGGTCTTCTGGTAGAGTGATTGGCTGCTAAGCACAATCAGGAGAGCCCAAAAGATCCAAAGAGGCTCTGGCACAGGGGCCTTGTGTAATCCAAGGGTCAGTGAAGGGGAGCAGTTGGAGGGCATTTTTATCTGTCACCTGAGACCTCTGGTAGAGATTATTCTTCTCATTGATGGAACCATAGACCATGAATGCCTAGGCAGAGGCTTAGAAGATGTTCTGGTTCTAACATCTTCATGCTTCCTGAGGGGTAGGTGAGATCAGAAAGGGCAGAAGAGGAGTTCCCATTGTGGCTCAGCAGTAGGGAACCCATTTAGTATCCATGAGGATGCGGGTTCCATCCCTGGCCTTGCTCAGTGGGTGGGGGATCCTGTATGGCAGTGAGCTGTGGTGTAGGTTGCAGACATGGCTTGGATCTGGCATTGCTGTGGCTGTGGTGTAGGCTGGCAGCTGTAGCTCCAATTCAACCTGTAGCCTGAGATCTTCCATATGCCTTGGGTGTGAGCCTTAAAATAAATACATTAATTTTAAAAAGATTTAAAAAAAAAAACAAAAAAAACCTCTGCCTTCCTCTCCTGGGTGTGATGCTGTGCTTTTCTGCTCCCTTGGCATATGGAGATTCCCAGGCTAGGGGTCTAATCGGAGCTGCAGCTGCCAGCCTATGCCAGAGCCACAGCAACTCAGGATCCTAGACACGTCTGCAACCTACACCACAGCTCACAGCAACACTGGATCCTTGACCCACTGAGCAAGGCCAGGGATGGAACCCAAAACCTCATGGTTCCTAGTCAGATTCGCTAACCACTGAGCCATGAAGGGAACTCCAAGTGCTTTTCTGCAGGACCTTTTTCTTCCCAATGCATCTGTGTCAAGCCAAGATCTGAGAAATCAGTTAAGTTTTGAACAATTTGTAAGGTGAGGCTGAGAAGGACAGGCCTCCTCTTTTCTGCTGCTTTGTATTCCACACAGCCAGCATTTCTCATTAGCACAGCTCAGCCTGCATGTTACTTACATTGTGTGTGTGTGTGTGTGTGTGTGTGTGTGTGTGTGTGAAGTGCCCGAGGATCCAGTTAAAAGGCAGATTCTGTAGGTCTGCGGTGGGGCCTGTGATTCTGCATTCCTGATGCCCCTACAGATGCTATAAGAACTTTTCCGTGGCTCCCTGTTGAAGGGGGGGTTGCAACCAGAGCCCAGGCTCCACAGCCTTCAGTTCCCACCCCTACCTCCCCCTCCCCAACAATGACAGGCGGCCTCTTAAAGACCTGCACCTGGTGGGATCACCTGGGCTGGAGCCTCACAGGTCCCTTGTGAACTCATTATAAGAGTGGAGGCAGCTAGTGTGAGCCACTTCTGTTTCTGCGCTGAGAGCATTCCAGGGCAGCCTTTGGTAACAAATCCCTGTTCGGTGGAAGCTGTAAGGAGGCTCCAGGTAAGGTCCTTTGGCAGCCGTGCCGTTTCTGTTGGTACCCACTGCATTTAATTCTACAGCCTCTCGGATACAAGGGCTTCACAATGTCGGTTGCACTGCATTAGGGCAAATTCTCAGATCTAGGCTTTGGGGGCTTCTTGATGGCTCTGAAATCAAATGGAGTGTCTTAGAGCCGCACGCTATTAATCCTTGCCTTTCCTGTCTCTGTCCATCTCCCACCCTACCAAGAAAACCTCTCACGAGCTCGTTCTGAGGATTTCATTATCATTGTGCCATTCATAATTCACTCTTTAACCTCTGTGGATGGCAGCAAGTGCAATTTTGAACAGTCCCCCTGGAATAAAATCACAGGGTTAATAATCTCTGCTCTTTGTGAGTAATTGGAAAAATGGTATCCTAGTCCCAAGCCATTAGCAGAAAACTAGTTTTTCTCTTTTTTCTTTTTTTACCAATTTCCATAGAATTAGAAGTCAAGTAGTGACGAGAATGATTTCATTGTAAGTTTTGTTTCCCTCGACTTGTGCACAGCTGGAGCAAACCTGTGGGCACTGCATTCTGAGAGTGACCACTTATAATTTCAAAGCAGTGTCCAACAGAGCTATTTGAGACACATACAAGCACCTAGAGCCCCCTTCCTAGCTGAGAGCTCAGCAGTGTACACCCCTATGCATTTTTATTTTTCTACACTGAATGGAGACTGCGGTGGTGGTTCCATACTGGCACACATGGTAAGTTTAGTTGATTTTAGGTGTTGAATGATGCCCAGCTGCATGGAGAATCCATCAGTGAATAACCCATCACAAATCAGTGAACTTGTAGGATGTCTCCCAGTATCGTTAACTCACAGTTTTAAGGAGCAGAATTGGAGACTTGGAAGGAGGCTCATGGTTTCCTGAAGCAAGATGAAATAACCACCTGGGCAACAGCTTGTGAGACCCAAATTTTGGAGTCTTCTAGAAATTTTTGCTAAGAGGAGAACTCCCCCCCCCCCCCAACTGGCTGCAGTGCATTCAGAGGGGAACAAAGAAGGCTGCAGTGGAGGCAGAGGAATGAACCATCAGTGTTCAAGTCCTGGGATACGGGCTGAGAAGGTGCTCAGAATACACCTATCTCCTGGGGTTGGGGGGAGCCGCCCTTGCACTCGGAGGGCAGCATTCAGGAGCTAGTGGTATCTTCACCCAGAGAGAAGGGCCAGAGGGTACTGGATTAACCCAGCAACTGGCTGGCCCTGTCGCCGAGCAACCCAAGTAGAATCTGAAAGAGTTTGCTAGGAGGGGGAAGCTGGGAATAAGCAAAGCCTCTTCCAGTTCTGGGCAGCTGAGCAGGGCTGCTCCTAAGAGCCATTTGCGCTTTTTGCTTTGCTTTTGCAACACGTTTAGTTGTGTGGGTGAATCTGCTGTTTCAGTACCTCACATATAGAGGAGGGTGTCTGGATTCTGGCAGGAACTCGATGAATTTTAGATGATTCTCAAGTTCTGTATTTCTGATAGCCTGGTACCCATGTTCATCCTTATGTCTTTGCTGCTGCAAATGCCAGTCTTGGAAGCCAGCATGTTCCGAACAGAGCCCATCTTATATCTTGCCTCTCTTTGCAGAGCTTTCTGATAGCCATCATCTCACACCCTACTGTCTTGTCTGCTTTGTGCCCTCATTATCCCCTGTCTATCACAGTAGCCTCTCAACTGTTTTCTCTGCCTATGGTGCGCCCCCCCCCCCCGCCAATTGATTCATCAAAGACCAGTGCTTCCAGGGCAACTGTTTAAACCTCAAATCCAATCAAGGCCCTCACTGTCTTCAAAATCTTTGGTGGCTCACCTTGCCGAGGGATACCATCACTATGCCTTAATTGGACATTTCATGGGTTCTGTGGGCTGTCTGTCCACCCTACCCATACCTCCCTTTCCAGCTGTATGTCTTGTTACCTCCCTGAGTGCCTGTTACTCTACACATGTGGTTAGAATAGAAGCTATAATCAAGGTCTTGGTCACAGCCTATCAAAAACAAGCTCCACATCGCTAATAAAACAGAATAGGGAGTTTCCATTTTGATGAAGCAGAAATGAAACTGACTAGTATCCATGAGGATGTGAGTTTAATTCCCTGGCCTCATTCATTGGGTCAGGGATCCAGCATTGGTTTGGCTGTGGTTTAGGCTGGCAGCTGCAGCTCTGATTCAGCCCCTAGCCTGGGAAGTTCCATATGTTGCAGGTGGGGCCCTAAAAGTCACACAAACAAAACCCCCAGAATATATGAGGCTCAGGACTTTCTAGGTTAATTGCATTTCCTATGTTATTAAAATTTTTTCCTTCCTTTGACCCACCCTCAAATCACAAATACCTCTTGGGGATTTTGTGGTTAAAAATCTTTCCAAATGTTCACTTCTACTGTATTAGCACTTGCTCAGATGACTGAGAAAAAATGTTACTGAAAGAGTATTGTGAACCTCACTGATTACTGAATAAGACTTTAAGTGAAAACAACTTGAAGCAGTTAGGCTCAAAGTGACCTGAGCACCTTCAAAAGTTCTTTTTTAGATCAGATAGATAGGATGGCCCTATTTTATTGCAATGTAGCTCCCTTTCTAAAAATGAAGAGTCTCCATTGAGTCATGGTCATGGGAGCCATAGGAAATCCTGAATTTCAGCAGCCATCTCTGTGGAAGGGAGAAAGAAGAGAAGGAACTTCTGAGCTAACACCCTTTTGGACATAAAAGGTCAATTGATACAAATAAAAAAGAGGAAGTGCTCACTTACATGAAACCCACCCAAGAAATGCCCTTCCATAGACATTTTTTTCCCCTTATTTGTTGCACTTTTGCAATTTTGTCAAAGCAAATCAGAGCTGGGCAGCAGTTAAGTGCTAAAAACAAATTTACTGAGGAACTCTCATAAGAGGGGAATAGATACCTCAGTATAGAATTGCTCTCCATTCTGAATAATACACGGCCAAGTCATGTTTAGGGCCAAGGGGCCAGGTGAGGGTCAGTGGGTGGGAAATTACTAATAGGAAACATCAAGGGTAAGGGGAGACTTTGATTCAACCAGTTTAATGGGATTCTTGCAGAAGGCAGCCCCAGGTGAGCCGCGATCCCCTGGAGGATGGAAGGGGATGAGGAAAACCTTTATCCTCAGAGGGTAGAGGTTCTCAATGAGTTAGCTAGATTTCTTTTTTCTTTTTTAAATTTATTAAAGTTTTTATTGTTGATTTACAATGTTCTGTCAGTTTCTCCTGTACAGAAAAGTGACCCAGTCATGCACACACACACATTTATATATATATACACACTTTTTTTTTTTTTCTTTTTAGGGCCACACTTGTGGCAGTTCCTCAGGCTAGGAGTCCAATCAGAGTTACAGCTGCCAGCCTACACCACAGCCACAGCAATGCCAGATCCAAGCCATGTCTGCAACCTACACCACAGCTCCAGCAACACTGGATTGCTGGTCCACTGAGCGAGGTCAAGGATTGAACCCACATCCTCTTGGATACTAGTTGGATTCGTTTCTAATGCGCCAAAACAGGAACTCCCCATATACATTATTTTTCGTATGTTATCTCCCATCATGGTCTGTCGCAAGTGATCAGATATAGGTCCCTGTGCTATACTCTTGAGAACAAGGTCCAAAGATGCCTGGTTGAAAGGGGCTTATAGGAGCTTAAGGACAGTTTGGTTAAGGAGAGTCTTGGTCAGTTTCTCGCCTCTTTATTCACAAGGTTTCTGTTGACCATTCTGCCCAAATGGCTTCTACTCTGCCTTTGATATTCAGTTAAACAATGGTCTCACTTACATTATCTATATTTATAAGTTTGGTGCCCTAAGGCTTTGCCAGGGCCTCATAACACACTATAGTTGGTTCTAAGGGGATACCAAAGGGATTTTCTCTGGCTTGTGGAGTTTGATTATTTGGAGTGGGAGGACTTGAAATCTCTTTGTATCAGTCAAAGAATACCAGAGCTAAACTGATTGAAGTTGATTGACTTAAACGCTTTGAAAACTCTTCTCCCCACATTCTGGCAAGATTTTCAAGCTAAGATCATCTACCCCTTTACCATCTGCAGTCTGCAGCAACACAACCACCTCTCCCTGATAATTTTCAGATGGTTCCCTCTTGAGGCTGGAGGCAAGGCCTTGGGAGGAGGTGGAATGAAATGGTGAGGATGGAAAGGTGACCCTAGGTTTAAGCAAACCCAATAGACACCAATAGCATATTTACAAATACCTCACAGCGAGCGCTCTTCATCCTCAGAGGGGAAGTAATTGAGTTGAAGACCCACTTTATTGATTTTTGTCTGTGGCAGTTATTTTGATTTGCCTCCAAGTTGTCAGTATTGTGTTTTTTCACGAGCAGAAAGTTTTATTTTGCCAATATGCTTCAGAGGAAAGAATTGAAGGCGAATTGGGGGGTGTGGGAAAAGGAATTATGCATTTTTCTATGGTATAATTTTATCAACTATAATACCAGATTTATAACTCAATCACTTCTAGGCAGTTCTCTTTGGGTTTTACATTTTCCCATAGGGATAACTGATATTTATATGCAAAGTAATTTAAAATAGTTATGACTAGCTCTAAGGCATGCCAGATAATTGAGTTTTTTTCAGGGTCTCTCTTTTCTTTCTCTCTGTTCCTAACTTTTTTTTTTTTTTTTTTTTAACTCTCTTTGCTAACAGTAAATTTGTGTATGCCTTTTCTTTGTTTGGGACAAATACTTGTTGAAGAATGAATTTGGATAAACACTTTGGGTAGCTCTCAGCTTTACAAAAGAAGAGATTGAGAGGACATCCTTGTGTTTGGCTGCTGATGTTTTTACAGGATCCAGGCTAGTTTCTCTTGTTCCTCTGAAAGATTACTGTCAAAAATAGAAAAGGGTTTTTTTTCATAGCTCAAAACTGACCCTCCTTTAGTGGGGGGAAAAGGGGGAAAATTTTAGTTTGTTTTTCCTTTTTTAGCTGCCCCATGGCATATGGAGTTCCCAGGCCAGGGATAAGATCTGAGCCACAGTTGCAACCTATGCTGCAGGTACAGGAATACTAGATCCTTAACCCACTGTCCAGGCTGGGGATCGTAACTGCATCCCAGAGCTCCAGAGATAGAACTGATTCTATTGCACCGCAGCAGGAACGCTGCAAAATTTTAGTTTTAAGGGACCTATGTGATATGAGGAAACATTAAAAAAAATTATATTCCTGGACAGCAAAACCATAATTGGATATTTTAGCGAAGTTAAATGATGATGGACTCCTAATGAGTTCTAGATAACACTACCAAAAATATGAAAAAGAAAACCCTGCCATTATTTGTTTCTTTGGGGTGTGTATATGTATGTGTATATATTTATTTCACTTTCCCCTGATATTAGTGATAAATTGGCATTCCCCATGCACTTGTATGCAGCGCTTTCAAAGCTTTAAGCTAAAAAGTATCCAAATGTGGGAGCTTAGCTTTGTTCTTTTCACTTTGTGTTAAACTATTGACTCAACCTGTTTTTTTGTCTTTAAAATTCTTGTGCAAGAAAAAAAGACTCTGGGTGATAAGAGTGTGTTGCTATTAAAATGCAACTCCAGACCTGTTGTGGTACCAAAACTCTGAAGAAATGACTGGGCATCACTCCATCATTGATCATATGGGCTCATCTGAAGCACATCTCAAAGGAGCAAATGCATTCAAAGAGGCTCATGAACTGCTCTGAAAATACCATGAGCACACAGAGTGCTGAAGGCTCTGTCCTTTTTCACCTTCATACAATATTGAAGGATCAGGTGTGCGTGAATGTGAAGAGGAGTCCGAGACACATGACATGCAGGAAGATTTTTCCATCCTGATTTCCTGTGACTCTTTTGTAACAGGAGAGTGCAATGCAAATACCACTGACTTTAATTAATGGAGCATATTTCTTTTCCTTTCTGTTTATTTCCTCCTTTCGAACCTAGTAACAGGTTGGGATTTGGGGAGCTGTTAACGGGAAAGGGATGAGCAGATTTCATCATAGTATGTTACTACGGCTAGCTATTTAAACCTGGCCCCCTCTAGACATTACAGACCACTCGTAGGTCACCATATAGGAGTAACTCATGGGACGACATAAACAGTGACCGTACATGCTCCAAACATCAAAAATACTGGGATTTTATGGACAGAGTAGCTTTCTGAGGTATTGTGTACCTTTTATCTCTGCCTTCTGGGTGTACACCCACTGACTCATCTCCTTGCTCCCTCAAGAGCCACCAAGCAAGAATTAGAATGCTGCTTTGGGATTCTGATAGGCTACTCCTTGCCCACTAACCAGTGCAAGCACGATGAGCTACCGATGGTAATAAAAGCCCTCATGACTACGAAAAAAATGGGCTGAACCACACTGAAAGAATGAGTCAAGTGCAATCAATGTGTAATTGGTAGTTAAGTGTTGGTATTAATATTAATAATCTGGTTCTAAGTGGAATAAAAGCATCCACTGTAGGATGGAAACCTGCAGCTTTCAGAGGTGGGTTAAGGTAGTAGAAAGATGACGAGGATTGGACGGTCAAAATATCTGGGAAGTTCCTGTTGTGGCTCAGTGGTTATGAACCCGCCTAGTATCCGTGAGGGTGTGGGTTCAATACCAGGTCCTGCTCAGTGGGTTAAGGATCTGGTATTGCTGTGAGCTGTGGTGTAGGTCTCAGACACAACTCGGATCTGGTGGTGTTGTGGCTATGGCATAAATCGGCAGCTACAGCTTGGATTTGACCCCTAGTCTGGGAACTTTGATAGGCCACACACGCAGCCCTAAAAAGCGCAAAAAAAAAAAAAAAAAAAAAAAAAGGAAGAAAGAAAAAAAAATGTGGCTTCAGATCCGTTCCTTAGCCCTGTTTTACTGGTGTAATCTTGGGAAATCATGTTACATCTCTGGGCCTCAATTAACCCATTTTTAAAATGAGAGTTGGAAAGGGATTGTACCAGGCCCCCCTTGGGTTATTGGAAATGTATACACATATTTTTTTGACTGTGGCAATGATGCGGGACTGTACTGGCATCTAGCTAGGATGGTAAATGTGTTGCAATGCAGGGAACAGTGAAACACAATGAAAAGTCTTATTTAAAATGCTAATAGTGCCCCAGCGTGATGATCTTGACCTGTAGTCAGACAGTTCATGAATAAAAGAGCTCAGGAGAAAGGGGGCTACGGGTTGGAAACAAGAAAACATTGCCAGAGAACTTCTTGATCTGATTTGATACTTTTAAAATAAGGCGCTTTTTCAGGTAACAAGAAAATAACATTCTTAGCCCTCTTTAGAATTCCTCATAGGTTATGCTCTCCTGTAAGACATGTGTAAATCTCCTTTTCACACTTGCTTCTTAGGTTTTTCAAGAAGCACTTGGAATATTTCATGAGACACACGTAACTGCAGCAAAAACAAAGTGCTCTCCTTCCCCTCAGCCCGTCCCTGCCCTGCCGAGCGTGTGGAGGCTGCCCAAGTCAGGGCAGAACGAGAAGTCCAATGTAAATAGCAGACTCCTGCCTCTGCATGTGGCTCAGAGATTAAATTTTTCAGAACAAAATCAAATAACGCTCTGTGAAAACAGTCACCTCGGTCCCAGAGTGATGACCTAAAAATGCTCATTTTCTTGGAGGCATTGGACAGACCTAAGCTCAGGAACCAGAGAATGGAGCAAGTGGTGCAGAAAAGTCAACTTCCTCATTTTAAGGTGGGGAATTTAAGGGTACGAAGGACTTAGCTGAAATCACAGAGCGAGTTAATGTACCAAGCCTGCCCCAGAGGTAGCGGACGGTAGAGTTTCTTGGTTTTGTACCAGAGCTTCCTTAGGTTTCTTCTTAGCAATGTCTGATGCTAGATGAAACCCTTATGGCCAAAATTGAAGTGTAAAAGGCCTAGACACCCACCAGCCAACCAGCTAGATCTAGTGTACCAGCAATTTGAATTCCCCTGGTGTCAGGCTGAGGTTTGTAGAGTTACTTGCCTGTTATATTGGTCAGGATTCCTGTGGAACATGGCAGAAATGCAATCATCTTAAAAAGTAGGGATTGATGGAGTTCCTGTTGTGGCACAGTGGAAATGGACCTGACTAGTATCTATGAGGATGCGGGTTCGATCCCTGGCCTCACTCAGTGGGTTAAGGATCCGGTGTTGCCATGAGCTGTGGTGTGGGTCACAGATACAGCTCAGATCCTGCGTGGCTGTAGCTTTGGTGTAAGCTGGCAGCTGTAGCTCCAATTCGATTTGACGCCTAGCTTGGGAACCCCATATGCTGCAGGTGTGGCCCTAAAAAGTGGGGGTGGTGGGGGCGGGGAAATAGGGATTGACTGGCTTGTATAATTAGTCGGATGAGAGGTACTGGGAGTTGCAGGGCTCTGGGAAGACCATCAGGACTCCCAGCTCCCAATTTGCCTCTCTCTCCATTGTCTCTCCCCTCACTGAAGGTGTGCTCGGGGTGCCTATCAATGAGCACATTTTTCAGGGGAAATGGAGAGGAAGGATTTGAACCCGAGTTGAAGGCTAGAAGGGAATGGTTGAGCCATTGCAAGAGTAGATTTTGTCAGGGTCATTGAGGGGAATTACCTGATGTGATTAGCATTAGCCAAGAAGACATCTGGTCTTATATAGCATTTATATTTCCAGGCTCCTGTCTATCCTAAGCACATACTCAATAATTCTTGGTTTTTAAAAAAATAATAATTCTTGGTTAAATGCTAATTAACTACCATCTTATAGTATTGCGGTTACTGCTACAGTCTTCTAATGCAGAGGCTGGTACATTTTTCCTACAAAGGGTCAGATAGTGAATATTTTTGGATTTGTGGACCATACAGGTTTTTTTTTTTTTTTTTTTTAAAGGGCTGCACCTGCGGCAAATGGAGGTTCCCAGGCTAGGAGCTGAATCGGAACTATAGCTGCCAACTTACGCCACAGCCACAGCTATGGGGGATCCCAGCTTCATCTGCCACCTACACCACAGCTCATGGCAACACTGGATCCTTAGCCCGCTGAACGAGGCCAGGGATTGAACCCACAACCTCATGGTTTCTAGTCGGGTTTGTTAAGCTATGACGGGAACTTCCAGAGGACAGTATTTTCTGAGTCACTGAACTCTGCTGTAATGATGTGGCAGCAGCCACAATAAAACGAAACAAATGATCACGTAGTGTTGCAATAAAACTTCACTTATAAAATCCTTCGGTGCACTGGATTAGGTAATCTGGTTTCTGTGTCATCTCTCTGCTTCCCCTCTTACCAACCAGCTGCCAGAGTGCTCATTTGAAGGTATGTTGAGAATACGTTACTCCCTTATAACTAAGATGTGTAGTGGTTGCCATGTTTGTTTTGGATAAAAAACCAACTCCTTCTTGTGTATCTAAAACCATGCTTGGTCTGGCGCCTGATGGTTTCTTGAGCCTCATCTCAGGCCCTTTCCCTGCTCAGTGATGTGTACCAGCCCATCTGGCCATGCTGTGCTCCTGAGACTCACATAGCTCTGAGCTGCTCCAGGGCGAGTTCATATCCCTGGATTGTTGTTCCCTTCTTCCTTTTGCTCCAGTTCAGCTAAGTAGAGCTTCCTCAGAGAACCGTCTATGACACCCTGTCTAAACTGGGCAAAACCCCCTTGTCTTTGTTTTCTATCTGAACACTAATGGCTTTTTTTTTTTTTTTTATTCAGAGCTCTTATCACATGGGTATAATTTTTTATAAACAATAAATGCCTTATATTGTTTACGTCTTGTCTGTTCCTCCATTAAATTAGAAGCTCAAGGAAAGTAGAGATTGTATCTGTTGCATTTTCCCTCACGTCCTTAAGGCCTAGAAAAGTACTAAGTATCTGATAGAACTCTATCAATATCTTGGAATGAATGATTCGTTGATCAGAAGACTGGAGATTTAGAGTTTTGTTCCTTAATCTCATTCAACTTCAGAATAGTCCCAGCCACTAGACCACAAGGGAGCTGTCATTCAGCTTCAGATTAAAAAGAGCAGTCAATATTCATGAGGACATGGTTTCAAGCCCTGGCCCCACTCAGTAGGTTAAGGATCTGGTATTGCTGTGACTTGCATTGTAGGTCACAGATACAGCTTGGATCTGGCATTGGTGCGGCTTTGGTGTAGACTGGCAGCTGTAGCTCTGATTCGACCCCTAGACTGGGAACGTCCATATGCCTCAGGTGTGGCCCTAAAAAGACAAAAATAAATAAATAAAAAGAGCAGTTAATATCACAAAGCACTTACTAGAAGGCTGTCTAAGACTTGCAGTTTTCATGCCATCTGGTCTTCTCTCTGAGCAATTGGGTTTATTTTCAAAATTAAGAAGTATTTCTTATTAGTACCACATGCTAACCAGTTGTGCAACTGGATCTAATCAAAATTATGATATATTTCAAATTGTGAAGAAAAAGATAGAACTGTGTGCCTACCACCTAGATGCTAATATTTCCAGTTTCACATTTTTCTCTTATAAGCATTTTAAATTCATTAAAAAATTTGAGACTTTGGGGAGTTCCCATCGTGGCGCAGTGGTTAACGAATCCGACTAGGAACCATGAGGTTGCAGGTTCGGTTCCTGCCCTTGCTCAGTGGGTTAAGGAGCAGGCGTTGCCGTGAGCTGTGGTGTAGGTTGCAGACGCGGCTCGGATCCCGCGGTGCTGTGGCTCTGGTGTAGGCTGGTGGCTACAGCTCCGATTGGACCCCTAGCCTGGGAACCTCCATATGCTGTAGGAGCGGCCCAAGAAATAGCAAAAAGACAAAAAAATAAAAAAAAAAATAAAAAAATTTGAGACTTTGGGTGCTGGGATGGAAATTGTTTCCAAGAAAATTCTGGTGAGAAAGGACCATGTCTTTTTTTAGCCCACATTTCTTGGGCTGGTTCATATTCTCTTCCTTCTAAGCGTAACACTTTTACTATCTTCTGCCTGCTTTTCCAAAAGGATAGCAAGGCACAGTTACTTCATTTGGGGGGTGTTTTAAATTTTATTGTCAGGGAGAAGCTGGTTGCCAAAAATCTGAGGCAAGGAAACAGACTGAAATTGAGCATAAAATTTAACTGAGTCATCTTAGAGGCAAGGTGGGGAAACAAAACAAAACAAGACAAAACAAAACAGGGCTGTCTTTCATGGTGTCATAAAAACAAACAGCCATTCTCCGGAACTCAAACTGTTCCCTCTTCAGCATAAAAACAACATTCACTTGTCCAATTCACCTATTCATTCAGCACTTTGCTCATCTCCACTGACAGCCTCCTTTCTCCTTATTTCTCTGGGCCCCCCTCTTTTTTTTTTTGTTGAGGCTGTCCTTCGTGGTGGTTGGCTGGATAGGGCCCTCAGATTGGCCCCTGCTCCTTAACCGGCCCTGGTGTGAGCAAGAAGGAAAGGTGATCACTGCAGGCCAGTTACTGCGAAGGTCCCCATGTAACTGCACGAGGTGATTTTTAGACATTAAATCCTTTAACTCACAAAGCCTGACTGAACCACAAGACGTCAATATTTAATATTTTCCTCATTTTAACAGATGGCAGAGTAAACTGCAGAGGCGCTGTGACTCTGACAACCCAGGGGCCGCCATCAGAGATTTCGCTAAGCCTCAGCCTGACAGTGTTAAGGCTGCTGCCTCTGAGGAACCTTAGATAAACCCTCTCTTGTGTGCAGGGAGAAAAGCCTTTCATCACAGGAAATCTTAGAGAGGATCCCAGTATAACCCAGTGGTGAAGACTTGGGTTTAAATCTCACTTCAGTCAATTACCAGCTGTGTGATACTGGGCAAGTTACTTAACCTCTCTGTGCTTCAATTTCTTCACCTGTATCATAGGAGTGTTAATAGCATCATCTCACTTGGGTTGCTATGAGATCACAGGTGAAATGCTCAGTACAGTGCCTGGCATATTCTAAGTTCTTGATAAATGTCAGCTGTTCCTTGACACTCGAGGAAGGAACATTTCTCTGTTTGGGGGCCCTGCTTGCTGCTTCTCCCCGCTGCCTGCTAGTGTCCCTGCGCCGTTTTCACAGAAAGCCTAGGACTTTGTAGAGCACCATGTGAACACAGTGGGCCTGCTGGTTTTCCCCTGGTGTTTTTGGATTCCTTGGTCTGCTGTAGACTAACAGGCTTGTCCTTCCACAGTAAACTTTGAGGTGAAATTAACAAAGCCTCTGCCCACAGTTCACATGAGTTACCCATTGTGGCTCCAGAACAGAGGCTAACTTTGCTACCAGCTACCACCCTTCCAGCTAAGGTACATTGGGGGCAGCCTGGTCTACAATTCCTGGCTTGCCCACTGTTGTTCAGCTCCTAAAAAGGAAGCTCTGGAAGCCTCTGAGTCTTCCAGGTTTGCTAGCAGATGGGGACCCCCTGGAGCTCCCCTCAACTTGCAAACCTCATATCAGTAGAGACCCTCACTTTGTGGAAAGTGACGAGATTACCTCTTTGCAGACACACCATTGTTACGACATCAGACATCCCAGATTTTCTCCTTGGAGGCTGTTTAAAAAACTCATCCACCACCTCATCCCATCTTTTTCTCTTTACTCTTCATGCAAGCCCCATACTCCTTGCTGCATATCCTCTGGCAGCTTGACAGCACCATCTAACTCCTTGCTTCTTTCTCCTGGTTTTCTGTCTGTTTCTGACAATCTGGCTTCAATCACAGGCAGCCCTGGAGGGACCATCCATCACGCCAGCACCACTGGCCTGGTGATTCTCTCCAGAAATGGGCTCTTCAGGTTCTGTCTGACCAGCCAAGTTCACCAATTTCTTCACCACATTTTCCTCTAACACATTGCTGCTCCTTCCTGAACCACCTGATTCTAAGTCACCTTGGGTTGTTGGCCTTCACCCCCACCTCAACCCCAATTAGGGCAGCCAAGGTGTCCCAGTTTTTATGAAAGCTGATTTGCATAAATGGGTACAGTGGGGACGCCGGCCTGTGACATCCTAAGAAATAGATATATTGGCCTTTGACCCTGGTTCCCAACACAGAGCTCCTGCATTCTTTGGAATTTCCTGTGTGAAAGGTGGGGGGTTGGCTTTTGTTTTAATGAGATGACTCCTGAGGGGCTCCTGCATGAGGGCTGGCCATCAGGAAGACCAAGCTCGTGATTAGAAGCTTGGGATGTCCTGCTCCTCATCAAAATTTCCCTAGAGATTTAACATTCATTGGTATTTCTTGCCTGATTTAATGTCTATTAGGATGGTTGAAAAATACTAGTTTTTCTAAAAGCAGCATGCCTTCCATACTCAGTGGTCGGCCTTTAGCACTTTATTCTAATTATTCTACTTGATTTCCCTATCTGCTTTTTATAAGAATGAACTCATATTTTTCTCTCAATGGCTTATTCATTACTGCTGTCAATTATTTTGGTGTCCAAAGTTGGCTCCCGTGTCCTTGTGACATGCCCTCTCCATTCTCCAGAGAGGGCAGAGGGGCTGGAAATGGAGTTAACAACTGATAATGCATAAGTGAGGAAGTGCCACAAAAATCCCAGTAGTACAGGATCTGGGGAGCTTCTGGGTTGGTAAGCACCTCTACCTGCCAGGGGTGGTGGTGCATCCCGGCTCCATGGGGACAGAGGCTCCTGTGCTTGGGACCCCTCTGGACCTCGCCCAAGGTGTCTCTTCATCTGTATCTATTACCATGTCTTTTGATATATGATAAATTGGTAAACTTAAGTGTTTCCCTGAGTTCTCTGTAAGCTGTTCTGATAAATAATGGAAATTAAAGCAGCGATCATGGGAACATCTTGTTTGTTGCGGGTAACCTAGGGACCTACTGCTTGATTGATGTCTAAAGTGGGGGATGATCTCTGGGGACTGAGCCCTTGGCCTGTGCTAACTTGTTGAAACAAATTGTGGGACACCCAGCTGGTGTCCAGAGAATTGCTCGATGTGTGGAAACCCCACACATTTGGTGTCAGAATTGTGGTGAATGTGGTAGTTGTGTAAAACATAGGCCTTCTGTGTTTCTGAGGAAATGCTCTGTTAGACTGTTTTCTGTGAAGCCATCTACCACCCTGCTCCATCATACTGTCTGATGATTGAGAGTGGGTCTTCAAATTCTTAAATTTACCATCCCTTCTTCTTAAGTAGATGATGGAGAGGAGAACAGCTTGCTCTAAGGAAATACTTTGGCCAACTCTCCTTTGCATGTGAATCTATATTTCAAGTTATAATTGTCCGGCACCACTCTCCCTCACCCCCTGGAACTCTAAGCATAGAGAACACAGGTCTGGGTTGAGGAATGGGTTATTTCTTCAAAGATCAGGGTATGGTCTCATTTCTACCACTTACTCAACAAGTGACGCTGAACAAGCCAACTTCCTTCTCTAAGCTTAATTTCATCTTTTGTAAAATGAGAATTACTGAGGCTTAAAGGTGGCTAGAAGGGTTAAATGTGATGATGCACTTAGCCCAATGCCTGGCATTTAATAGGAACTTGACAAATAATAATTTTTCACCTAGCCCTATATCTATTCAAAGAGAGATTGTGATTGAACATCATGAACTTTAAGTAGGACATCTGAGTCTCACTTGTTGGTGGATTAATTTATTTTTTAATTTTGAGAGAAAAAAGAAAAAAATGTTTAAAGAATAACATCAATTTTTTTTTCCTCACCAGAGTTGACATCCCAAACCACCTTCTATCTAGAATGATTTATCTAAGACAGTCATGCACATCTCACTCCCTTTGTCTGTATTTTATCTAGGAACAAGTGTATTTGGTTTGGGAATTGAATGAGTGATGCTGTACTGGACTGGACGACATGAGGGAAAACTCATTTTGGGACTCTGAGAAAGATTTTGTAATATTCATGAGAAAGAAACATAATGTATTTTCCCTTTCTGAAGTGATGGCTGGAATGTTGGCAGCCATATTGGGGCTATGAAGAGTGCCAGACTGAGGAGAAAAGCCACACACTGGCAGAATAGAACAAACCCAGTTTCTTGATACTGCTGTCAAACCACAAAATTTATCAAACCTGGTAACGACTCTACTTCTGAATTGTAGACTAGATTCAGATTCACCAATTTTTCCACTAGTATCTCCCCGCCCCTTCACCTCAGATCCAACCCAGGACACCCCACTGCATTTAGGTTCTTTTCCATTCCCCCATCTCTCCTCTCTACACAGTTTTTAAATGTTTTTCAGCTTGTGTTTTCCCAATGGTTTCCTGTGATTGCATTTGAGTTACATGTTCTTGGCCACAAAACCCCATGAATGATGTATCCTTTAGAGGGTATCACATCTGGTGGCACCCAATATTCATTTTTGCCAGCTTGGTGGTGGTAATTTTGATCAGTAGGTTAAAGTGCTATCTGATTTTTCCACTGTTCTATCAGATGTGTTTTCCCCTTAAAACTAACACTAAAGCCCACCCAGATATCCTGCTCCTCATCAAAATTTCCCTATAGATTTAACATTCATTGATACTTCTTGCCTGATCTAATCTTTATGAGGATGGTGGAAAAATACTAATTTTCTAACAGCAGCATTCCTTCCATACTCACTGGTGAGCCTTTAGCATCTTGTTATAATTATTCTACTTTATTTCCCTATCTACTTTTTATAAGAATGAACTCGTATTTTTCTCCCAATGGCTTATAATTCATTACTGTCCTTAATTATTTTGGTGTCCAAAGTTGGCTCCCATGTCCTTGTGACATGCCTTCATCATTTTTGAATAGCTCCTTACCTTCTGATATATTCCAGGATGCTTCAGGCTCATCTGGTCCCAAACTGGCCCAAACCTTGGAATCATAGAAATAGCTCTGGTTTATTTCAGTGGCAAATGGTGTTAGAGACCAATATCTAAGTGTTAGGTTTGTCCATCGATAGTGGGTAGTCTTTGTTTCTTTCAGTGAGCAAATGGACCTTAAGTTTTTCTGTCTGGCTCTTTCAATTGGAATTTCCAATTTAGTATAGGATAGAAGCAGTGATGAATTTACTGCTGAAATTAAGTACTAAGTATAATATTTGTTAGAGGTTTTTGATATATTCTATCAGATTAAGGAATTTCTATTTTGCTGATTGGTTTTATCATATATATATATATTTTTTTCTTTTTAGGGTCACACCCACAGCATATATAAGTTACCAGGCTAGGGGTCGAATCGGAGCTATAGTTGCCAGCCTGTGCCACAGCCACAGCAGTACGGTATCTGAGCCACATCTGTGACCTATACCACAGCTCACAGCAATGCTGGATCTTAACACACTGAGTATCCTCATGGATCCTAGTCATGTTTGTAAACTGCTGAACCACAAAGGGAACTCATGGTTTTATCATAATTTCTAATTTTTATCAGAATTTTTAATTTTTAGGAGTTCCCATTGTGGCTCAATAGTAATGAACTGAACTAGTATCCATGAGGATATGGGTTTGATCCCTGGCTTTGTTCAGTGGGTTAAGTATCTGGTGTTGTCCTGAGCTGTGGTGTAGGTTGCAGATGATGCTCAGATCCTGTGTTGTTGTGGCTGTGGCTGGTAGCTGCAGCTCCAATTTGGCTCCTAGCCTGGGAACTTTCATATGCCACATATGTGCTCTCCCCCCAAAAAAAGAATTCTTCTTCTTATTTTTATTTTGGCCGCACCTGCAGCATACAGAAGCTCCCAGGCCAGGAATCAAAACTGTGCCACAGCAGTGACAACACTGATCCTTAACTAGCCAACACTGAGCTAACCAGGGAACTCTAGAATCTTCAAAGTCTATAATGAAACCATGCCTTTCCACTATTACTCTGTTAAATAATTCTTGCTTTCATGTAGACACAGTTAATTAGTTGATAAGACTGCCTTGTTAATATTTTATTTCAAAATTTTGAATATTTTTTCATTTTATCCTGAATCTCTATTTTAGGAATTTTTCATTTCTTTCTTTCTGGGCTGCATTCTGAGTACTTTATTCAGATCTGTCTTCCACCCCACAGTTTTTCTCCTTAGGGATGTTTAACCTGTATTTGTCCCATCCATTGAAAATAATATGTAACAAATAGGTACTATTATTTATATAATATATTTTATGCAAAATAATAGGAATACCTTTATTTCTGAGAGTTGTTTGGTTGATTTTTAAAACTACCAGTTCCTTTTTGATAGTTTTATGATTCCACCTCTTATGTTTAAAATCATAAGCTCTTATTTTAAATTCATAACCTGGGAGTTCCCTGGTGGCCTAGTGGTTAAATTTCTGGCATTGTCAGTGCTGTGGATTTGTGCTGCAGGTGAAGCCAAAAAAAAAAAAAATGTCATTGCTGGGTTTTTTTTGTTTGTTTTTCTTTACTGCTGACTTATTATGGTGGTTCCTTTCCTTTTATGTATGGTAGTCTTTGGTTGTGAAAATATATTAGGTTGATTTGATTTGATTTGTTTTTAATTTGTGTTGAAGTATAGTTGATTTACAATGTTGTGTTAAGTTCTTCTATATAGAAAATTGAGATATACACAGGCATATTATTTTTTGTATTCTTTTCCACTATGATTTACCACAGGGTATTGAATACAGCTAGCTGTGCTATACAGTGGGAACTTGTTTATTCATCCTGACTTTCTAGCTTGTTATTGGAGGATGTTCCTTCATGAGGTTTCCATTCTGCTCCTTGGGAATATTTCCATTGTAAAGTCTTGTTCCCAGACCCTGTCTGTGCCTTTTGGAATATTCTTCCACTGGCACTATTCTCCTTGGTCACAAGTGTTGTGGGTATAGGGATTTCACACCTGGGAGCCGGCTCAGCTCCTTTTTTGACAAGTGATATTTGGAGGCCCAAGTGTGGTTTTTAAGGCTTAAGAGTCAGCTACTTTTAGTCCTCTTAGGCTCTGGACAATACAGTTCTCTTAAAAACTCAGTACTCATCTGTGCTGTTGGATTTCACTTGGTTCCATTCCTCTTGACCCCTCTCAGCTTTTAGTAATGTTCTTCATGAGGACATTATCAGGCATTTGAACAAAGAGGCTTAAGAGGCTTAAGAGGCTGGGCTCTGGAGCCAGAGTGATGTATGCCAGGATCCCATCTCTGCCGTTTGTTAGCTGTGTCATCCTGGAGCAATGATCTAACTTCTTGATTCCTCAATTTCTTCATCTATAAGATGGGAATAATAATAATAACGATTATTATTATTATTATGGCAATAATGGCGTCTTAGTTTTTGTGGCTCATAGTAAGGATTTACTGAGAAAATGTATGTAAAAGAGCTAGTACAGGTAAGTACTTCGTGAATGATAGCTGTCATTGCTAGTGTTTATAAGATCAGTGCAGGTAAGTTCTTTCATTGCCATTCTCTAACACAGCTGCAAACCCTTGCTCATGCTCTGTGCCTCACAGAGAAAGTCATGAGGGGGGGGGTCTAGGGCAGCTGTTCAAGGATGTCTTTAAGAACACAGGCTCCTCCTCTGTTCCTGTTCTACCATCCTTAGTGTGTGGCTCTTAACCCCAGAGGTACAAAATGGCAGAGTCATCTCTGGGCATCATAGTTGCATCCTAGCCAAGAAAGAGTGAGAGTGAAGGACCAAAGATGAAAGCTCCCTGTACCCAGTCACTTTGAAGGAGGTCCTCAGGCAGCTCCACCAGTAACTTAATTCTTCTTTCATTGGTAGGAACTGGGTCATGTGACTGCCTTTAGCTGCAAGGGAAGATAGGTTGAGTCCCTAACTGGGTATTACTTTAAGCAAACAAAATCAGGGTCCTGGTAATAAGAGGAATGAGTGTTGGCTAGGCAGCAAGCGGAGACACCTTGTTCATCTTGTCTGGTTGTTGGTGAAAACAAAAGAAGCTGTCTCTGGACAGTCTGAGGAGAAAGGACACTGAGCAGGCTCACAGACTGCAAGAAGTATTGTCCAAGCCTGAGGAAGGTAGATGCCAGGGGAGTTCCGGGAGCCCCAGCATCAGGAATCTGCGAACTTGCTTTTAGGGTATGCCCTTTATCTGGCTCAGTAATAAACCAGGCTCCCAGCCACATTGCACTAAACATCAGATTCCTGAGATAGAGAATTGCTCACTTTGCTTCATCTGGGTGAAGGGATCCTGGGGCACAGAGCTAGCCTTTGGGCTCTGCCCACCCCTGGGTATTAGCATTTGCTCCCAAAGAAAAGTGAATTTTTGAGGGTTGGGCAGCCAGTATGATTGCTTCGGCATAGCAAAACTTTTTTTTTCTTCTTAATCTCTTTTTCAAATTCTAAATTTATTTTTACTGAAGTATAGTTAATTCACAATGTATTAATTTCTGCTGTAGAGCAAAGTGACTCTGTTATACACATATATACATTTTTAAAAATATTCTTTTCTATTATGGTTTATCCCAGGATACTGAATATAATTCCCTGTGGTATATAGCAGAACTTTATTGTTTATCTATGTGTAATAGTTTGCTTCTGATAACCCCAAACTCCTCACGCCCCCCACCCCTTGGCAACCACAAGTCTGTTCTTTATGTCTGTGAGTCTGTTTCTGTTTTGTAGATAAGTTCATCTGTGCCATATTTTAGATTCCACATATATGTGCTATCATATGGTATTTGTCTTTTTCTCTCTGACATACTTCACTTAGTATGTAAGAAGCTCTAGTTGCATGGCATGGCAAAACTTAACCCAGGGGCTAGAATGCAGTTTTGCCAGGTTCTAGGGCTGCAATTTATTTATTTGTTTGTTTATTTATTTACTTTTTAGGGGCACACCCACGGTATATGGAGGTTCCCAGGCTAAGGGTCAAATCAGAGCTACAGCTGCTGGCCTACGCCACAGCCACCGCAACGCCAGATCCAAGCAGCACCTGAGACCTACACCAGAGCTCATGGCAATGCCTGATCCTTAACCCACTGAGCAAGGCCAGGAATTGAACCTGCAATCTCATGGTTCCTAGTTGGGTTTGTTTCCACTGCGCCACCGTGGGAACTCCCAGGGCTTCAATTTAAATAGCTCATGTGTATTATATCTAGCAATAGATAAGTAGGTTTATTTGACACACAAAAATGTCAAACAAGCTGGTGATATATTGAATTTTTAAACTGGGTAGACATTAGTTGAAGACAGTTAGGAAGGTCTTGTGAATGGCCAGAAGGTAAGAATGCCAGCCTGATGACTTTGTACCTAAAACTCTTATGAGTGACAAAAGATTCTTATGTTGACAAATTGTGTTGTCTTTTCAGATTATCCCTGGAAAGGGGAGACAGGACTAAATATTCTGCTACTGTATCAGGTTGTTTCCTTCAAGGACTTAAAGATGAATATGACTTTTTTGAGTAAAATTCCAGCATTTCTTTCATTATGGGTCTGTTCATTTTTACACCTGGTGGTTTGAGAAGGAGAAGTAGGGAATGTCTTGTTATTTGTTTTCTTGTTACTTTGGTCCTTTTAGCTTCATCACATGGCATCTAGCATCTGATAAACAGCAGAAGCTTTGGAGCCCAACAGATCTGGGTTTGAATCGCTGCCTCACTACTCACTGGAAGTATAATCAGGGGCTAAAAAAGCCAGTGAACTTTGGCCACATTGGATGTGATGGATATTTTCCAGGGTTAGTCCTTGCTAGTGTGTTTTTTTGTGTATGTGCAGGTATGTACCTACAATATTTACAGTACCTTTGTCCAGCTTTTACTATTTACTTTTACAAATCGGAAGTCCTTTCTTACCTGCCGGGGTAAGTCGCTTTAATCTTTCTAATGGCTACATAATGTTACAATATATATTGTGCTGTGCTTTACTTAACTCATTCCTCATCAGTGAATGTTGCGGTGGTTTCCAGTTTTTTGCTGTTACAAATCATACTGCAGCCTTAGAAATAATCTTCTTTAAAATATATGAGAACATATCTATGGGGATAAATCAAGTGAAGTATAATTGCTAAGTCAAAGGACATGTGAATTTTAGATTGTTTACAGATTTAGCCAAGTTGTCCTTCAGAAAGATTGTGCCACTTCATACTTAGGCCAGTAACCCCGCATGAAAACCTGTGTTTTACACTCTCACCGTGCTTGGTTTTCAGACTTGTATTTGTTAATGTGGGGAAACAATATTTCACAGTTTAAAATTTCTTTGATTCTGAATGCACATGTGCACATGCATTTAAAAGCCACTTGCATTTTCCCCTGCCAATCATCTTTCCATATTATTTCCACTTTTGAGGGGGAAGAGAGTTTGTTCTGACATTAGTTTATTAGGGCTTTTTGTGAATAAAGTTTACCTGTTCTTTCACTGATGCATTTTCCTGCCATCTTTGTCCTTTTACTGTTCATGGTTTTGAAATTTTTATGCTGTGACACTTGTTATTTTTTTCCTTTGAGGCCTTAGAGTTACATACCTTCGTTTAGCTTTTCCCACTCCAGTATTAGTTTTAAAAATTGCAAATTGCAGTGTTTTCCTTGATAAATTTCACAATTTTGGTTATTATTATTAATTCTCTCTTTTTTTTTGCTTTTTAGGGCTACACCTGTGGCATATGGAAGTTCCCAGGCTAGGGGTTGAATCCGAGCTGCAGCTTCTGGCCTACACCACAGCTACAGCCACACCAGATCTGAGCCTTGTCTGCGACCTACACCACAGCTCGCGGCAATGCCAGATCCTTAACCCACTGAGTGAGGCCAGGGGTGGAACCTGTATCCTCATGGATACTAGCCAGGTTGTTACTTCTGAGCCATGATGGGAACTCCTGTTCTCACTGCTTTTTAAATGCTCTACTTTTACATGTAAGAAATGTGTGTGTGTGTGTGTAAGCTGGTGGGGGCACATTGGATTTTCAGTTCTGTTCCAATGATACCCCTGTCTTTTCCTGCAAAAGAGTTTGAAAGTGTACTGGCTGATATTGATTCCAAGTTTACACTTTAAATTTGGTTGATAGTCTGAGTTTAATAAAAGACATCAAGGATGCTTTATTTAATTAATTTTTTTGTGAGCCTGTGGTCATTATGTATCAAACCCACAGGCAATGTACTTATGACAGATTCAGTGCCTGACCTGACAGATGAAATAAGTCAGGTAAGATGGGAGAAAAAAATGAATATTTTACTTCCAGGTAACTACGAACTATGTCTAATAATAAATTATCTTGGAGCTTTGATGAAAAATGATGGGGCATGTAGACAGCAAAGGGATTTATGAAGCTGGCTGAGTGTGAAGGACACAGGATGATTGTTCATCATTCACAATGAGCTTTGCTTATCCAGACTGAGACCAATTTTCACTCTATGTGACAATACCTTTTCTGCTTAGAGACTACTTTGTTGGCATTGTCATTCCTCAGGGCCTTTGCACATGCGGCTTACCTCTGCCTCTAATGCTCTTTCCTGAGATAGCTGTCCTCTTGTGTTCTTCCGGCTCCAGCCCAAATATCCCCCTATCACAGAAGTCTTTCCTGACCAGCCTACCTAAAAACATACTCTTGCCTTGTGGTCTCTTTCTTCAAAGAACACATTCTTTCTTGGCATGTCCTGATCTGACCTCCTGTGAGTGTCATGAGTTTGGCACATAGACAGTGTAGTATAGACACACTTAAATACTTGTGGAATGACTAAATACACATTGCCATCTCCTTGCCCTGACTGCTTGTTGCTAGTGTGCAACTAAGAAGTTACTGAAATGGAAGGGGGGTTGAAATCCCTTCATTTGAAACCAAAATACTGGATTACCTCTTTGTGCTTTCCTCTGTTTTAGGAAGGCATGACCTATGCATTTGAGTCCCGGGAAGGTTAATTCCACTCTAATGGGCATTTGAATCTGTGGCAGAGATGTTGTTGTTTTCAGATGAGAGGGAGTGCTGGACAAGACAGCACAGAGGGCCACGACCCCGACCAAGAGCTGAAAAGCCAGCAATAGCCAGCTCTCAGCTTTCGTGCAGGCATATCCAAAACAACGCATACAAAAACTGGCATGTTTTTCATAATGCATGAGAACCTCATGTTACAAAGCCCTAGGTGTCTGCTTGTTTGAACCTACAGCTATTCATTATTTTTCCATTGGTACAACATAGGAAGATGAGAACTAAAGATAACATTTCAAGAGTAATACTTTGAGATTGCTTGTGAATGACACCAAATCTCTGCTTTCATGGGAACTGCTGGGTAGGAAGGAGTTGGGATGAAATTTTCCTTGTAAATGGTGGTTAAGAGATAACCTCAAGGCTATGTTTTCAAAGCAGGATTGAAAATTAATTTTGGAGTCATGATTGTTAAGGACCTGAGCATCTCCAGACCACATCCTCCCTCCGGACCTCCGGGTGGGAGAGATGGATGAGGCGAGTCTCAGAACAAGGCATTTCATTCAGGATTTAGAGCCTCAGAGCCCATGCAGCCTGGCCTCAGATGTCTTTTTAGGTAGGATGAAGTCCTGAATCCACAGAGCCTCAGATGGCACTCCTCTGGCCTCTTGAAGTGCACTTGGCACAGCCTTCTGCGATAATTGCCTCTGTTACAGGTTTTCACGCTGCAAGAGAAAATTTTCACCTTGGTTTAAGAAAAATCAGAAGTTTTCTGGACAGCTTCTGAGCTCTCACAGGACCTAGGGGCAGAGACCCACACATGTGCTGTGCAAGAGACCAGGAACAGAAGGGCAGGGATGCAAACAGACATGAGGCAGCTGTTCTTTGTAGCTCTCAGTTCCCATCATTGACTCTTGTCTTTCCTTCTCTCTTGCCCAGCTGCCATGCTCTCTCTTTTGGCAGCCCTGCTTTCTGTGCTTCTAAGTTGCACAGGGTGGAAAAGAGCATCTCCATAGTTCCCCAGCTTACATGCCCAACCCTAGGGAAAAATGAATGAATAGATTTTAATCTAATTCTGAACACATGAGAGAGATGCGATTAGACCATCTGGGTTCTGGTGTTCATTGTAGTCCAGTTAGCCTTGGCTAGGGGTGTGGGGTCAGGTGGAAGACGTTTGTACCTGGGATCTTGCCCCTGGGAGAAACTGTCTCAGGGGTGGGAACCACTGACTGAGCAGACATCCCAAAGCTGTCATTACAACCAGCACTGCACATCCCATCCCAACACATTTAGGAGTCTGAATATTCATGCTTTCAGCAGTACTTTGAGGAAAGAGACAAAATTATTTTCATTATTATACCCCAACACCTAGTAGAATATTGATTTTTAAGTGTAAAAATTAGGCAAATTCTTCTCAGCATCTTAGAAATTGACTGCACAGAGCAGCGGGACCAAGGGAAGTGTTGAGTGTTTCTGTTTGAGTTGTAAAGGCCAGAGCGGTCATTCACGCTTGCTTTGTGTTCCAACACACAGGTCGTTACTTACAGCCTTGAGCTCACTTTTGGCTGCTTTGGGTTATTACCTCCTCTCCTTCTGCAACTGCATTTTTGACAGTATTGCCTTTTTTTTCTTTCTTTTCTTTTTTTTTTTTTGTCTTTTTTAGGGCCATATATGTGGCATGGGAGGTTTCCGGTTAGGGGTTGAATAGGAGCTGTAGCTGCCAGCCACAGCCACAGCCACAGCAATGCAGGATTGGAGCTGCAACTGTGACCTACACCACAGCTCATGGCAACCCACTGCGTGAGGCCAGGGATTGAACCCACATCCTCATGGATACTAGTTGGGTTCGTTAACCACTGAGCCATGATAGGAACTCCTGCATTTCTTAACTTTTACTCTTCTCCTGTTGAGAAAGTGAAAGTCTCCCTGTCTCTGCTACCAACACCTTTTTCTCTTCCTCAGACGGAATGGCCAGTGCATTTTCTGTCTGGCTCGAAACCTCACATAGGTCCATGTGGATGTATCTGTACCTTATTTGTCTCCATGTAACAATGTTGCTTGCTGATCTTTCCATGTCAGAAAACACATCTATCTCGCTTTTCCAAATAGTTCAATGTGAAAAAAATTGAACATGCAGAAAGAATAAAGAAGTTACATCCATTACATCAGTTCTGCCATTAACGTTACAACACTTGGATTATCACACAGCCATTTCTCAATCCATTTTTCTGATGCATTTAAGGTGGTGGGGGGCCCCATCATGGGTCAGTGGAAGCGAATCTGACTAGAATCCAAAAAGACACAGGTTTGATCCCTGGCCTTGCTCAGTGGATTAAGGATCTGGTATTGCCGTGAGCTGTGGCATAGGTCGCAGATGCGGTTCAGATCCCGCATTGCTGTGGTTCTGGCATAGGCTGGTGGCTACAGCTCTGATTTGACCTTTAGTCTGGGAACTTCCATATTCTGCGGGTGGGGCCGTTAAAAAAAGTAAGTGGCAAACACTGATACATGTCCCCCTAAACACTCCCTATGCATATCATTAACTAGTTTGATATTTACTTACATTTTCCTGGTGGGAGATAATGTAAAATGTAATTTTACACTTTATATAAAATGAAATTCACGGATCTTAAGTGTAATGTTTGATGAGTTTTGATACATGCCTCCCTTTGTAATTTAAATTCCTATCAAGAAATAGAAAATTTGCATAACCCCAGAAAGTAGGGATTCTTTCATGTCTTCTTTCAACTCAGTATGATGTTTTTGAGATTCATCCATGTTCTTGAGGATAAAAGTAGTATTTTTTTAATCACTGAGTAGCATACGTTGTATGAATATAGTACAGTTTGTTCATCCATTTTCCTATTCATAGTCTCCTGAGTTGTTACCAATTTTTGGCAATTTTGAGTGAAGTTGCTATGAACATACTTGTAGCGGTCTTTTGTGGGCCTCTTTCATTTCTCTAGTGTAAATACCTAGAACTGGAACTGCTAGATCACAGGGTAGGCAGTTTTTAAAAGGAAACATATATTGCTTTATAAATAAACCATAATTTAGCCATTCTCCTGATGATGGCCATTAAGAGTGTTTGAATTTTTTTAATTTTACTTTTGGATTTATAAGTTTATTGTAGAAAACACTTTCTATGGTTTTTTTTTTTGCTTTCTTGAGAAAGGGAATCCACAGGTAAATTACTAGCACTTGAATGACTGAGAATTGAACTTCACTTTAAATTATAGCCTGCTGGGAAGTTGCTCTAAGGCCCTGTAGCTGGAAGTGTGGTCCTTGCATCGGCAATAGCAGCATCACATGGGAGCTTGATCCACTTTCAGCCCCGCTCCAGATCTAATGAATCAGAATCTGCATTTTAATCAGATTCTCAGGTGCACTCTCTAAATGAAATAAAATTGCAGGTAGGAGCATTGTATTTTACTTCAAAACACTTAATTCTCTAGGTAACTTTTCCTGGAGGGCGTGGGATTTCAAATGATTAAAGTTCTCATATGAAGGCAAAACAATTGACTCATGATCAAATTTTACAATGAATTAAGAAGGTAAACTGGAGCCCATTGTGGCTCAGCAGTAACAAACCCGACTAGGTTCCATGAGGACTTGGGTTCGATCCCTGGCCTTGCTCAGTGGGTTAAGGACCTGGTGTTGCTGTGAGCTGTGGTGCAGGTCGCAGACATGGTTCAGATCCCACTTTGCTATGGCTGTGTGTATGGACATGGCAGGTGTAACTCCAATTCAATGCCTGGCCTGGGAACTTTCATATGCTGTAGGTGTGGCCCTAAAAACCAAAAAAAAAGAAGGAAGCATAAACTGTAAATGCTCAGAATGGGATAAGACCTTCAAGTTGATTTATTTTAGTGGCTTTTTAACAATTTTCCCATGAAGCCTTACTCCCAGAGTGTCTTTTTGCATACTCTGAAGGCTCAGGGCTGAGAAGACAGGGCTCTGTAATTAGTCACTTCATTTCCCTTCTTCTCCATAGAGTCATTTTAAGAAGTTCTATAACACAACACTAAATCAACTATATTCTAATACAAAATAAAACAAATTCTTTTTATATACTGGGAATTCCAGCAATATCCGTCTTAGATACATAATCTTTTCGTTTGAAGAATTAAAAACCTGCAGAAGAGTTGACAATTTTAATTAATATGATGGACTTTTAAAATTCTGCAAAAGTTTAAATTCCATAGATTAATACAGTGACCATCCACATAGCTTTTATATACATTTACCAATTATTAGCATTCTGCCATCTCTTTTTCTCTGCATATATACTATACTTTCTTTTTTGCCTTTTTAGAGCCACACCCATGGCATATGGAGGTTCCCAGGCTAGGGGTCTAATCAGAGCTGTTGCCACTGGCCTACGCCAGAGCCACAGCAACACCACATCTGAGCTGCATCTGCAACTTACACCACAGCTCATGGCAATGTCAGATCCTTAATCAACTGAGTGAGGCTGAGGATCGAACCCGAAACCTCATGGTTCCTAGTTGGATTTGTTTCTGCTGCACCATGACAGACACTCCCATACTGGCCTTGCTCGGTCGGTGGGGATCCGGCATTGCCAAGAACTGTGGTGTAGGCAGCAGACATGCCTTAGATCCTGTGTCGCTGTGGCTGTGGTGTAGGCTGGCAGCTGCAGCTCTGATTTGACCTCTAGCCTGGGAAATTCCATCTGCTGCAGGTGCTGTCCTAAAAACACAAAAAACAAAAACAAAACCAAACGTATATTTTAGTTCCTTACTCACCTGAGATGACAGCATTATCATATATTAAATGTCCATATCTGCTTGGGTCTGTTTGGAACTTTCTATTCCGTACCACTTCCCTACTATCTCTTCAGCCGCTCCTACCACATTCTTTTTATTCTAGAAATTTAATAATACATGTTTATGTTTGAGTGGGCGAGTCTTCACTTCTCCTTTTCATGCAAACTAAATTTTGCAGAATTTTTTTTCATGTAAACATTGAAACCAACATTGACTGTGTGGCTCCCAAAACAAACTTGTTGCTTTTAAACTCAGGATTTGCATTTATAAAGATAAGCCAGAGAATCGTCATCTAAAGTTTATAGGACCTGATTAATCTTATTCTATAATAATGCCCATCTTTCCATTGGTTTAAGTCTACTTTTGTGTCTTTCAGGGATTTATTAACGTTTTCCTCATTCAAGCTTACTGCATCTCTATTAAGGTCATTTCTAAGTCTTTTTTCTTCTTGGTCCTATTGCAAAAGAGGTTTTCTCTTATTTTTTTTTTTAAATTGTAAAATACATATAGAATACAGTTGACCATCCTAACCATTTTCACGTATACAGTTGAGAGATATTAAACACACTCATGATATTGTCAACCATTAGCACCATCCATCTCCACAGTTCTTTTCATCGTGTAAAACTAAAATTCTACATGTATTAAACAGTTACTCTCCATTCCCTGCTTCCTCCCCAACCCCTGGCAACCACCATTCTGTGTTCTCTGTTATTCTGAGTGTTTAAATATCTCATATAGAAAGAGAAAGAAACTTGCCTGGGTAAAGTGTACTGCTTTTAGTTCCCCTATGGCCATTGCCCAAGTTAGTATGAAAGTGTAAAAAGTGTGGTCTTCCCTCACTCCACTCCCCAGCAATGACTGCTTTCTCATTTTCATCCTGCCGGTTTAAAAGGTAGCCTGTATAATGAGCATCATATGGTATTTTTAATCTGCTCTCTGAATAGAAACAGTGCAGTAGCCAGGTAAGTTTTCAACAGTTCTTGGTGGGTTTTTTGTTCTATTGTCACATGACAGGTACAGCATACATCACCAACAACTGTACTTTGCAAAATGAACTTCTTTTGTGAGTTTGTGTGTGTCTTTTTTGGGGGTATACACATGGCATTTGGAGGTTCCCAGGCTAGGGGCTGAGTCGAAACTGTAGCTGCTGGTCTACACCACAGCTCATGATGAGGGATCTGAGGGATCTGAGCCTTGTCTGTGATCTATACTGCAGCCCATGGCAATGTCGGATCCTTAACCCACTACGTGAGGCCAGGGATTAAACCTGGTCCTCATGGATGCTAGTCAGATTGATTTCCACTGAGCCACGACCAGAACTCCTGCAAAATAAACCTCTTATTATTCCACAGCAAGTGTAGACACTAACTGAGGGAACCAAGCCTTTTCTGGAAAACAGTGTCCTTTGTGTTGAAAATTATGTAGGAAATTAACAACTTCAAGTAAAAAAATTTTTAGTCTGCATGGAATAAGAAGCAGTTGTGTTTTTGTGACTGGCTTATTTCACTTAGTACCATGCCCTCGAGGTCCATCCATGTGGCCGTAAATGGCAGGACTTCCTCCCTTTGTGGCTGAGTAATATTCCTTCGTATGTATGTACCATATCCTCTTTATCTATTCATAGTCAGTGCACACTGAGGTTGTTCCCGTATCTTGGCTATTGTAAATAACATGGACATGAAGATGTGCATATATTTTTGAGTGAGTGTTTTTGTTTTCTTTGGATAAATACCCAGAAGTGGAATCGCTGGATCATATGGTAGTCCTAATTTTAGTTTCCTGAGGTACCTCCATCCTGTTTTCCATAGTGGTTGTACCAATTTACATGCCCACCAACAGTGCAGGAGGGTTCCTTTTTCTCCACATCCTCAGCACTTTTGCCTCTTGTCTTAATAGTAATCATTTTAAAAGATGAGAGGTGATAGATAGCTTACTGTGGTTTTGGTTTGCATTTTTCTCATGATTAGTGATGTTGAGCATGTTCTCCTGTACTTGTTGGCTGTCTGTGTGTCTTCTTTGGAAAAATATCTGTTCAGATTCTCTTCCTATTTTAAAACAGGAAATTTTTCTTTTGAGTTATATGAGTTGTTTATGGTTTATTTTGGATACTTATCCCTTAGCCAGATACATGATTTGAAAATATTTTCTCTCATTGAGTTGGTTGATTTTTTCATTTTGTTGATGGTTCCTTTGCTGTGCAGAAGGTTTCCAGTTTGATAGAGTCTGACTTGTTTATTTGTTGTTGTTGTTGCCTTTGTTTTTGGTGTAAGATCTAAAAAATCTTCACTTAGGCTGATGGCAAGGAACTGAACTCGTATGTTTTCTTGTAGTTTTATGATTTCAGATTTTAAATTCAAGACTTTAATCCATTTTGCATTAATTTTTGTGTATGAAGTAAAATAGTAGTCCAGTCTGATTATTTTCTTTCTTTCTTTCTTTTTTTTTTCTTTTCTAGGGCCACATCCACAGCATATGGAGGTTCCCAGGCTAGGGGTCCAATCAGAGCTGCAGCTGCTGGCCTACACCAGAGCCACAGCATCACAGGATCCGAGCTGTGTCTGCAACCTATACCACAGCTCATGGCAATGTTGGATCTCCAACCCACTGAGCTAGGCCAGGGATGGAACCGGCAACCTCATGGTTACTAGTTGGGTTCGTTAACCACTGAGCCACGATGGGAACTCTCCCAGTCTGATTCTTCTGCATGCAGCTGTTCAGTTTTCCCATCACCATTTATTAAAGGGACTGTGTTTTTCACATTGTACTTTTGACCTGATGCAACAGGGTTTTTGAACTGCACGGGTCCTCTTACATGCAGTTTTTTTTTTTCCAATAAATATACAGTTAGCTCTGTATATCCATAGGTTCTGCATCTATGGATTCAACAAACCAGCAAACTTAACACATGATCTGTGATTGGTTGAATCTAAGGATGTGCAAACCTTAGATAGGGACTATGGGACTTGACCCTCCACTGATTTTGGATCTGTGTCTGGTCCTGGAACCAGTCCCCCTTGGATACCTAGGGAGAGGTGTATATTCTTGAGTCTTTTGTCATGAATTATTTGACCATATATGTGGGCTTATTTTGAGGCCCTCTAGTATGAGTTTTTCTTTGTGAGTCAGTATGAAAGTCTTTTTCTTCTAATAGATGAATCTAGTCTTTTTATATTTACTGATATGACTATTGTATTTGACCTGGAATACCTCATATATTTTATGTTATATTCACTGTGTTTATTTTCTATGTGGTCTTTTCTTTCAACTTTATTATTTTTGTCTTAGAAGGTAGATATTTTGTGCTGGCGGCTGTCTTTATACATTTAAAATTATTTGTTTTTGTCTTGAAGGACTCCAGTTACATGTTTTTGGGTGTCTTTGCTTCTATTTTATATCATTTTCTCTCTGATTCATTTTACCCTACTTCATTTTTCATTCTTTTGGTCTTTCCTTACCCACCAAGTTACCTCCACCCCCACTCTCCTTACACACACACACACACGTATTGGCTTCCAGATCTGCTACCTGTGGTCTTAAGTGACTTTGGACCCCTTCCTTTCTGTTCCCCATTAGCCAGTGCTCTGATATATCAGGGCTCATGTCTGTGTTAAGAATGTGGCCACTCAGGGTGGGGTCCTCTTTCTACAGAGGCAATTTGTCTCTTTTCCACTATTGCTAGTGTCCCACTATGCACTGTGTTTTCCACATGGTCTGTGCGTGACTCACCTCTGACATGGGCTCTGATTTGACACTGCCGGCTTCAAAATGTTTATTTCCCTACATACGTGTAACTTGGAAGTTGAAAGGATTATCTGTTTCCCAGTTTAAAAAAAATGGATTTTTATTTTTGCTCTGTTGTAATGGTTTTCAGAAGATGGGTGGAAAGATACTGATTTCTCTATTTGTCCTAATTTCTCTAGGAAACCCAGAAATCCTGATTTTATTTTCAATAAAGACTTTTACTGCTAAAGATATAACCTTGGAATTACTCACCAATTTGAACAGCTCATGTTTGAGGAACTGCTGAAATATCTCAGTGTCTTAGGTTTAAATGTCTCCAGTGAATATCCATTCCAAAATTGCTTACTTTTTAAAGTGATAATGTTCTTACTTGATCTTAAATTATTTCTCCCTGTAGTTTTTTTTTTTTTTCCTGATAGTACTTATATCCAGACCTTTGGGGTAACATGCAGTAAGTGTAAACTCTTTTCCAGCGAATGAATTTTTCATCTGACAATTACAAATCATGATCACCACTGTTCTCTTTTTTCAGAATAACTTATTTTAATTATTTCCACTTTCTTGCTGCTGCCAGGTGTAGAAATGCAGTTTAATATGAGTATGTTACAGTCAGCCTTTGTACATGTTAACTTTGTTGTACTTAGACTGATCTCCTGAGAGAGCCTTCTATATTTCTTAGTTTGGAGATGCCTCTTTTCTTTTCTTTCTTTCTTTTTTGTCTTTTGTTCTTTTAGGGCTGCACCTGCGGCATATGTAGGTTCCCACACTAGGAGTCCAATTGGAGCTGTAGCCACTGTCCAAAAACACAGCCACAGCAACATGGGATCCAAGCCTCATCTGCTGCCTATACCACAGCTCACGGCAACGCCAGACTCTTAACCCACTGAGCGAGGTCAGGGGTCAAACCTATATCCTCATGGATACTAGTAGGGTTTGTTAACCACTGAGCCATGATGGGAACACTTAGAGATGCCTATTTTCTTTTTTTTTTTTTCCTTCTGTTTTTTAGGGTCACACCTGTGGCATATGGAGGTTCCCAGGCTAGGGGTCTAATCAGATCTGTAGCCACTAGCCTACACCAGAGCCACAGCAACTCCAGATCTGGGCTGTGTCTGTGACCTACACCATGGCTCACAGCAATGCTGGATCCTTAACCCACTGAGCAAGGCAAGGGATTGAACCCACAACCTCATGGTTCCTAGTCGGATTTGTTTTCCGATGAGCCACGACAGGAACTCCAAGATGCCTATTTTCTTGATCAAACAAAATTTAAACACACATTTTACAAAACCAAAGTCTTTTTTTTTTTTTTCTAAGTCTGGTTTTTTAGGACTCTGTATGGCTTAATTCTAACTGAGTCCTGGAAACTCCACAGCTTGACAAGTTTAGAATCAGAGTAGTTGTACCTTTTTATCTTTTTTTTTTTTTTAAATTGCCCATTTTGGCTGTTTTACTAGAAAGTCCCCACTAAGAAAGTACTAGCTGATATGAAGACAGTGCAATAATAATGATTTATAATCAAAAGAAGTCCAGTAAACATGTTAGTTTTTAATATTTACTATGGAGATCAGCGGAAACCTACAGATGAAATTTGTTTTAACTTCATCCAGCTTTCTTTCTCTGGCTTTTTATGGGTTTCTCAATCACTTGGCTTGTCTGCTGTAGGAGGCTTTTATTTGCTGATAAGGGCTGTTATAACCAAGTCCAAAGTTGGAGAAATAAAGTTACCATTATACACAAGCTATGTGTTAGCATCCAGGGCTAAAAGGATCCTGTCCTTTTTTAAAAATTATTTTTATTATAGTCTATTTACAATGTTTTGTCAATTTCTGCTGTACAGCAAAGTGACCTGGTTATACATATCTATACATTCTTTTTCCTCACATTTTCCTGTCTTTAGAAAAACCAGCAGAGGAAGGACAAAGTGAGACACTGAAGGGGAGAATTGTATAGGGCAAGTCCGGTAGTAAAGCTCTGCAGCCAGGGGAGATGTTTACATAACGAACCAAAGACTCAGCTGTCTTGCATCATTTTCTGATTTCAAAGTAAAGGCTCTTAAACCCTAATGGAAATACAATTGGTAAGAATTACCAAATTAGCCTTTTAACTTGCCGACCCTAGAGCTACCCAGGAAGTTAAGAGTTTGTATGAGATAGGGCCCCCTATTGCCTCACTGCTGTAAGTTAATTCTCCTTGATGGGCCTCTATATACATATATATATATATATTTTAAGAGCCGCACCCACAACATATGGAAGTTCCCAGGCTAGGAGTTGATTCGGAGCTATAATTGCCAGCCTGTGCTACAGCAGCAAGGGATTGGAGCTGCAGCTATGAGCTATACCACAGCTCGTGGCAATGCCAGATCCTTAACCCACTGAGCAAGGCCGGGAATCGAACCCACATCCTCGCGGATACTAGTCAGGTTTGTTACCGCTGAGCCACAATGGGAATTCCGGGCCTCCATATTTTTCTGTATTTGCTCAGGAATTTAAGTCCTGAGGTTCTGCCATGCTGGCCCCCTCCCCCAACAGCTATAGTGTACCCTTCTCCCTCAGTGACTTTAAGTGCCGTCACTGTGCAGGCTCAGCAGAGGGGCTACTGCCCTCTTGCCTCAGCTGCTGGCTAAGTCCCCCTACTTCCCCCCAGTACACAGAGGCAAGATTTACCTGGGGTTGAGCAATAACTGAAGGGATTTGGAAAAGGCTCAGAGAAGAATACTTGTGTCTGCCTTAGCATCAGCCACCACAGCTCCTGGACTTGTCCCTAACTCAGGTCCATGTGGCCAGAACAAATTTCCTTCTCATGGTTAAAAAAACTCTGAAACATTGTGTTTCAGAGTCAAGGCTGAAATTACCCCCACTGTTCCCTTCTTCTTCTTCCCCTTAAGCCCCAAAAAGAGAAGAGAGGAAAATTTTCTAACTTCCTGCTCTATATTGAGTATTTTTACAGGATAATTGACAAAGTGAATATCCAGTTCGTCAAAGGTTGTAAGTATCTTTCCAACAGTCTGGTGATTGGTCCTCAGGATGACCCTGTGAGCCCTAGGAGGGATGGTACCAACTTGCCCAGATTGGTACTTTACAGCTTCATCTCAGCAAAGATTAAAAGCTCACCTGTAATAATCTTAGAGCATGGCTAGTACATGAAGAAGGGGGTGAGAGAAGAGATTCTGTTGGGTTCGAATGATAGGATTTGTAGATAAATGGTCTATGCAAATTGCCTTCTAAATGTGTCTACTGTTAATAATTTCTCAATCTTTCTTCACTTTTAATCCTTATTTCGAATTTATCTCCTATTTCATCCACTCATATTACTTATACTTTTCCTTTTGTTTTTAAAGTATAACCCTTTATTCTTTTCTCATATCAAATTATATTTTAGACATGCAGGGGATATAAGCGATATATTTGTCTATTCCTCCCTGTGGGCAATAATATCTGTAATTTAAAGTAAAAAAAAGTCCTCTTGTGGCTCAATGGTAACAAACCTGACTAGTATTGGTGAGGATGTGGGTTTGATCACTTGCCTTGCTCAGTAGGTTAAGGATCTAGCATTGCCATGAGCTGAACTGTAGGTTGCAATCATGGCTAGGATCTTGTGTTGCTGTGGTTGTGCTGTAGGTTGGCAGCTGCAGCTCTGATTTGACCCCTAGCCCGGGAACTTCCATATGCCACAGGTGCAGATCTAAAAAGCAAAAAAATAAAAACCTCTCTTCCCTTTAATAATTTTATTTTGTTGCCACCTCAAACATAGTTTATCTTTTCCTTTTGTAACTTCACTGAAGTCTTGCTCTGGATATGGTCATCTTCTGCCTTAAAATGTGTAAATGGATGCAATTTAGAGATACCATAGGAACAGTTAATTATATTAAGGAAATTAACAAAACAAAATAAAAGTATTTATTAACAAATGAAAAAGACAAAGAAAAAGAAGACATGACTTTTTTTCTTTTCCTTTTTTTTTTGTCTTTTTGTTGGGCTGCACTGGTGGTGTATGGAGGTTCCCAGGCTAGGGGTCAAATCGGAGCTGTAACTGCTAGCCTAAACCACAGCCACAGCAACACCAGATCCCCAACCCACTGATCAAGGCCAGGTATCAAACCTGCATCATCATGGATACTAGTCAGATTCGTTTCTGCTGAGCCACAACAGGAACTCCAGGCATGGCCTTTCTTTTGTTTAAATATTTGCTGTCAAGACTTACTACAGTCCTGAGGAATTTATAATCTTGAAAGAATTTGGAAACGCTACCTCCCTGAATGTATAAAAAGTAACAACAGTAAAATTTATATGTACAGTATATGCAGACGTCTTTTCAGGCGGGGATTTTCAGATGTTTTTTAAGCCGGACGTTAGTACTTTACATAAATCTGCTTGGTAATGAAAACATTTTTTTTTTTAACCCTGAGGGTCATCGCAGTATTTTCATAGTCATAATAAGATGTTATTTTTCTACAGTGTTTGACATTTGTACAAATGATGAAAAGGAATGGTATAAAACTGCTTGTACCTTAGAGCAAATCAAAGCTGTGGCACCAAGTCTTATTAGTAATTATTGAATATATATAAGTATAAATAGATGCATATATTTATATCTATGCATCCATAAGGTTGATTCTCATTACTCACCATGGTCAGTTACTACAAGCACAGAATTAGTTAATACTGAACCATCACTCTTAGATGAAGTATGAGTAGGTTCCTGTGAGCCTCTGTTCATGACGTTCTCATCAACCAATCATAAATGACCTTGTTCTATGTGTGTTTCAATTGAAAGGTACCTTATTTAGTATAGATTGTTGATACATAACATTGAACTCTTGGATAACGGCAGTATCATCTATGCCTGAAGGAAGCTTGCTTAACACAAATGTTTTCTCCATAAGGCACATCATAACCTCCTTACACTTGGGAAAGCTAGATAGCACTTCAGCACTATGCTTGAAGGTCATCTTAAACAGCAAAATCACCAACAGAAAGCATAAAAATGCAAAAGGGTGGCAGAAAGCAGACTGTGTAAGGGTTGTTTACATGGTGACAGCTCAAAGAAAGCCAAAGGTTGCCATGTACTCTTTCATCTGTGATGGTGTGCATTGGTTGGCTCAGATTTTTCCCTGCACTGCACGTATCTGTGAATGGTCATGAAGTCACCCCAAATAGTGATTTTGGGAGTTACAGATGAGATTTAATAAATGGGCAGACTCACAAGTAAGAATCTGTGAATGGGAGTTCCGGTCATGGCTCAGCAGAAATGAATTTGACTAGCATTCATGAGGACGTAGGTTTGATCCCTGGCCTCAGTCAGTGGGTTAAGGATCTGGCCTTGCCCTGAGCTGTGGTGTAGGTCACAGACGTGGCTCGAATCTGATGTGGCTGTGGTGTAGGCCAGTGACTATAGCTCCAATTCTACCCCTTGCCTAGAAAGCTCCATATACAGTGGGTGGGGGCCCTAAAAAGACAAAAAAAAAAAAAAAGCATCTGTGAGTAACGAGGATTGACTGTATGTATGCAGATTTGTGTATAGACATCTGTGCATGCCAATTTCACCTAAGCATGTCTTTGATAAATCATTAAAACAGAGTAATTAATTTTTGATCCTTGAGAACATATCTTTTTAATGGTCCGGGTGACAAAAAGGGAACTACACAGAAAGCAGTTCTACTAGAAACCAAAACATGTATGTGATTGGGTTGCAAACTGAACTGGCCAATGATTTCATGGAATACTACCCTTAAAAGGGTACCATATAGCTCTTGTTTATCAGTCTTAATTACTGACAAACATTGTCTTAAAAATGAAAAACGTGAGCTGACGACTCAAGAAGAAAAACATGGCGATATTTGCTGACAATGATAAAATTTAAATTTGCCAAACGCATTTCTTGCCACCATGAGTTTGATAGCTTTTGACAGCTTAAACTTGTTGGATAGCACTTCAGCACTTGCTGCTAGTAACAAATATCTTTTTCTAACATCATACAGTGAAATGTTTCAACACTGCAAATACATATATAGTTCGGTAAGCCAGTATTTTCCAAATGACCAATGCATGATGTTAGAAATCTTTCATGAGTTAAAAAATCCATTTTAAAGTGCAAGCTAGACCACTGGATATAAATGTAGGAGAGTAAACAAAAGTTCATTGGTACGCTTTCAGATTTCACATTGCGACTGACTTTTAAGAAACTCCTCCTTCTCTAGCTTAGCTTAGTATCAAAGAAGAAAATCCAGAACTATCTGAAAAGACTATTAAAACAGTCTTCCATTTTTCATTTACACATCCGTGTGAGGCTGGATTTTCTTCATATACTTACAAAGTAATAGATCGTGACGGATCGAAAGCAGAATCAGGTAATCCAACTCCTTTCTATTAAGCTAAGCATTAAAGAGATTCGCAAAAATGAAAAGCAATACAACTCTTCTATCAATTTTTTGGTTATGGGAAAAAGGTTTTTTTCATAAAAATATTTGTTAATCTGCAATGGGTTTTTTGGTATTTAAAATGAATATTTAAAGTATAAAAATATTTCTAGAATTTAGTTTTAATTTTTAACATGGCCAATATTTTGTCTTTTTTTTTTTTTTTAGGGCCGCACCTGCAGCATATGGAGGTTCCCAGGCTAGGGGTCGAATCGGAGCTGTTGTTGCTGGCCTACGCCAGAGCCACAGCAATGCCAGATTCGAGGCGTTTCTGTAACCTACACCACAGCTCACAGCAATGCCAGATTCTTAACCCACTGAGTGAGGTCAGGGAGAGAACCCACAACCTCATGGTTCCTAGTCAGATTAGTTTCTGCTGTGCCATGATGGGAACTCCAACATGGTAAATATTAATATATCTAATACACCTCAAAAAAAAAAAAAGTCTTAGTAGTACTTAACAATTAAGAAGGTAGAGAGCTTCTGAGATCAAAAACTGAGAACCACTGTTTCTTTAATGTAATTACTATATCCAAACATGTAGGATCATCTCTAGATTGGCTGGACTAGCTAATAGCAGAACACTTCTTATGCTTAGAACAACAAGAAAAGCTCAACAAAATACAAAAACTATAATATGTTTGAGAGAATCAGAAAGCTACCAAGTCAGCCAGGATTTGAGGGGCCAAGGGGCCAAAGAGAAGGAAAACACAATGAGTGGAGTTTAACATTCCCTGCTGCTTTATTCCTCAAAGCACTTGCTGATTCATAATTAGCATGAGTGGAGAGAACTACAAACTGAGTAGAACTCTTAGCAACCATGTGGGTATGAGGAGACAACATTGGATTTGTGGGCTAAGTCAGCTAGGACTTGAGAGGCCAAGATCTCACAGAACTGGAAAATGATTCCCATAAGTCCAGCCTTCTCCTTGAAGCATTCGCTGGTTTGCAAGTTGTGGGTACAAAGAAGCTAAAAAGTAAGTCGAGTTACCAGTATTTTCATCATGCTAGAGCAAAAAAGACAGTAGATCAGGGCCTGCCAAGGTTAAGGTGCCTTGGTAAATATTGAAAGATTTTCAGTTAGGGAATTCCTGTTGTGACACAGTGGAAACAAATCTGACTAGTATCTATGAGGATGCAGGTTCAATCCCTGGCCTCACTCAGTGGGTTAAGGATTCGGCATTGCTGTGAGCTGTGGTGCAGGTCACAGACATAGCTTGGATCCCAAGTTGCTGTTGCTGTGGTGTAGGCTGGCACCTGCAGCTCCGATTCGACCCCTAGCCTGAGAACTTCCATGTGCCATGGGTATGGCCCTAAAAAAAAAAAAAAAAGGAAGATTTTCAGTTGCAACCCCTGAAAGACTATGCCCTAAGAATAAATGTGAATTAGGAACATATCAGGTGTTTCAAAGACTGAAGTTCAATGTCAATTTGCTTAATCCTTGGTGGGGTTAAGGTGAGCAGTTTCTGCTTTAATCAACTGCCAGAAGCTGAAGAACATGTCTCCTGGTGAATTAAACCATTATTGAGAGCTCCAAGTGAAAATGCAGAAAATAGAAGTAGACTCATTGGTAATCCAGATATGTGTAGTCAGGTATAGACTTCAAAATAATGCAAATTTCACCAGGTACCTGGAATTTATTTTTATATTACATGGAAATTCTAGAATTTATAGAATAATTGAAATTAAGAACACAATTGATAGGTTTAACACCTGATTGGACACTGCTGGTCTGGAAGATGGATCAGAAAATAATTATTCACATTCAGCTGTAGTGAGAAAAAAGGATAGAAAGTAGATAAAATGAAAGACATATATAAATGCGAAAAGGTGAAAGCTGCATGTCATTTGTGTCCTATAATAGGAGTGAGAAAGGGAGTAAAGAAATACTTGAAGAAATATTGGCTAAGAATTTCCCCAAACTTATGAAAGATGTCAAGGTACAGATTACAGAACAGGAAGGATAAATCTGAAGAAAGCTACTTTACATACATAGGAAAACTTCTAAAAGCCAAAGACATCGAGGAAATTATAAAAGTAGCCAGAAACAAGAAAACACACAGTAGAAGCCAGAAGACAATAAAATGGCATTTTTAAAATGCTAAAACTATAGCCATTGAAGATACACTTCAAATGCGAGGTCACATTTAAAGATGTCTCAAGCAAAAAATGAGAGAATTTATTACTAGGAGATGTACGCTGAAAGAGACGAACTTCAGGAAGATGGAATATGATCTCAGACAAAAAATTAGAAATACAGCAGAAGATTGAGAGAAAAAGAAGTGATAATTACATGGGTATATGTAAAGGAATAATAACTATAGATAAAAAACAATAATAATGTCTTGTGGGGGTTGAAATATAAGTCAAAGTACATTACAACATCAGTAAAGAATATGGAAGGAGTTAAAGTGTTCACAGATTCTTGTATTGTCTGGGAAGTGGTAAAGTGAATTAATTTATGTTAGAGTTACTAATGCTTGAGGTAGGGTAAATGCTACAAGTGAAAGCTAACAGATGAGGGAAAAAAATGGAATAATAATATCTTTGATTCATGAGTTCCTGTTGTGGCTCAAGTGGGTTATGAACCCAGCTAGTATCCATGATGCAAGTTCCATCCTGGCCTCTTTCAGTGGGTTAAGAATCCGGTGTTGCTGCAATTGGCAGCATGGGTCTCAGATGCCGCTTGGATCTGGTGTGGCTGTGGCGTAGTCTAGCAGGTGGAACTCCAATTTGATACCCTAGCCTGTCACCTTCCATATGCTGTAGGTGTGGCTCTAAAAAGGAAAAGATTCAAAAGAAGGCATAAAAGGAGAAAAATGGAAATATTAAAAGCTGAGAAAAGTTAAAAAATAAAATTGTATATTTAAATCCAACTAAGGGTAATTAAACGTTGGAGAATTAAATATTTCTTTTAATTGAAGTATAGTTGATTTACACTGTTGCGTCAATTTCTGATATTTCAATAAGAAGTCAAAGCTCTGATTGGATAAGAAACAAAATCTACTAAATGCTACTTTAATAAGACATAGATATAGGGGTACAGAAAGATTGAAACAAAAGTTGAAGATAAAATGTTTCATGTTGGAGTCCCCGTTGTGGCTCAGTGGTTAACGAATCTGACTAAGAACCATGAGGTTGCGGGTTCGATCCCTGGCCTTGCTCAGTGGGTTAAGGATCCGGCTTTGCCGTGAGCTTTGGTGTAGGTTGCAAATGCAGCTCAGATCCCGCATTGCTGTGGATCTGGCGTAGGCCTGTTGATACAGCTCCAATTGGACCCCTAGCCTGGGAACCTCCATATGCCATGGGAGCGGCCCTAGAAAAGGCAAACAAAACAAAACAAAACAAAAAGTTTCATGTTTAGAAATAGAAAATTTGTATTCCATCTTTTAGTTGTTTTAATTGTTTTCAGGGTTAAAGACATATCAAATAGGTTTGTCTGAGTAGATTTGATTAAAATGTTTTCTCTGAAATGTAATATGTCACATTTTTAAGTCAAGCTTTTTTTAAAAATTTTTTATTTCTATTTATTTTTTTTACATATTTGTTTTACTTTATTTTTTATTTTTTACATTACTCAATGAATTTATTACTTTTATAGTTATACAATGATATAGCATTTCCATCCCAAACCCCCAGCATCCCTCACATCCCAAACTGTCTCCTTTGGAAACCATAAGTTTTTCAAAGTCTGTGAGTCAGTGTCTGTTCTGCAAAGAAGTTCATTTTGTCCTTTTTTTAGATTCCACATGTCAGTGATAGCATTTGATATTGGCATCTCACCATCTGACTGACTTCACTTGGCATGATAATTTCTAGGTCCATCCATGTTGATAGAAATGCTGGTATTTCATTCATTTTAATGGCTGAGTAATATTCCATTGTGTATATGTACCACCTCTTCTTGATCCACTCCTCTGTCGATGGACTTTTAGGTTGTTTCCATGTCTTGGCTATTGAAAATAGTGCTGCCATGAAAAATGTCTTTCCGAGTCATGGTTTTCTCTGGATAGATGCCCAGGAGTGGGATTGCTGGATCAAATGGTAGTTTTATTTTTAGCTTTCTGAGGGATCTCCATACTGTTTTCCACAGTGGTTGCACCAATTTACAATCCCACCAACTGTGTAATAGGTTCCTTATTTTCCACACAGTCTCCAGCACTTACTATTTGTAGACTTTTTTTTTTTTGTATTTGTCTTTTCTAGGGCCGATCCCACGGCATATGGAAGTTCTCAGGCTAGGGGTCAAATTGGAGCTGTAGCCACCGGCCTACACAAGAGCCACAGCAATGTGGGATCCGAGCCACATCTGCAACCTACACCAGAGCTCACGGCAACACCAGATCCTTAACCCACTGAGCAAGGCCAGGGACCGAACCCACAACCTCATGGTTCCTAGTCGGATTCGTTAACCACTGCGCCACTTTGGGAACTTGTATTTGTAGACTTTTTGATGATGGCCATTCTGGCTAGTCTAAGGTGGTCCTCATAGTGGTTTTGATTTGCATTTCTCTAATAATGAGTGATGTTGAACATCTTTTCATGTGTTTCTTGGCCATCCATATGTCTTCTTTGGAGAATTGACTATTTAGATCCTCTGCCCATTTTTTGATGGAGTTATTTTTTTGGTATTGAGATATAAGAGAGGTTTATAAATTTGGAGATTAATCCCTTGTCAGTGTATTCATTTGCAAATATTTTCTCCTATTCTGTAGGTTGTCTTTTTGTTTTGTTTAGGGTTTCCTTTGCTGTGCAGAAACATTTAAGTCCCACTTGTTTATTTTTGTTTTTATTGTCATTACTATAGGAGGTGGATCTGAGAAGATATTGCTGTGGTTTATGTCAGAGAGTGTTTGGCCTATGTTTTCCTCTAAGAATTTTATAGTATCTGGTCTTATATGTAGGTCTTTAATCCATTTTGAGTTTATTTTTGTGTATGGTGTTAGGGAGTATTCTAATTTCATTCTTTTCCATGTGGCTGTCCAGTTTTTCTAGCACCACTTATTGAAGGGGCTGTCTTTTCTCCATTGTATATTCTTGCCTCCTTTGTCATAGATGAATTGACTGTAGGGCACTGGGTTTAATCCTGGGCTTTTCTACCCTGTTCCACTGATGTATATTTCTGTCTATGTGCCAGTACCATATGGTTTTGAGGACTGTTGCTTTGTAGTATAGTCTGAAGTCAGGAAGCCTGATTTCTTTCAGCTCCATTTTTCTTTCTCAGGATGGCTTTGGCTTTTATGGGTCTTTTGTGCTTCCAAACAAACTTCAAAATGTTTTGCTCTGGGAGTTCCCATCATGGTGCAGTGGTTAATGAATCCTACTAGGAACCATGAGGTTGTGGGTTCAATCCCTTGCCTTGCTCAGTGGGTTAAGGATCCGGCATTGCCGTGAACTGTGGTGCAGGTCACAGATGCGGCTTGGATCCTAAGTTGCTGTGGCTCTGGCATAGGCTGGTGGCTGTAGCTCTGATTAGACCCCTAGCCTGGGAACCTCCATATGCCCTGGGAGCAGACTTAGAAAAGGCAAAAAAAAAAAAAAAAAAGACAAAACAACAAAAAGAAGAAAATGAAAAAATTTTGTTCTGTTTCTGTAAAAAATGTCCTTGGTAATTTGATAGGATTGCATTGAATCTGTAGATTGCCTTGGGTAGTATAGTCATTTTGATACTATTGACTCTTCCAATCCAAGAGCATGGTATGTCTTTCCATCTATTTGTGTCATCTTTGATATCTTTCATCAGTGTCAAATAGTTTTCAGAGTACAGTTTTCAGAGTCTCTTTAGGTAGGTTTACTCCTAGGCGTTCTATTCTTTTGGATGTGATGGTAAATGGGATTGCTTCCCTAATTTCTCTTTCTGATCTTTCATTGCTAGTGTGTAGAAATGCAGTAGATTTCTGTGTATTAATTTTGCATCCTGCAATTTGCCAAATTCATGGATGAGCTTTAACAGTTTTCTGGTGGAGTCTTTAGGATTCTCTAGGTATAGTATCATGTCATCTGCAAATAGCAATAGTTTTTCTTCTTCCTTTCCAATTTGGATTCTTTTTATTTCTTTTACTTCTCTGATTGCCATGGCTAGGACTTCTAAAACTATGTTGAATAGTAGTGGTGAGAGCAGACATCCTTGTTTGTTCCTGATCTCAGTGGGAATTTTTTCAGCTTTTCACCATTGAGAATGATGTTAGCTGTGGGTTTGTCATATACGGCTTTTATCATGTTGAGGTAGGTTCCCATTATGCCCACTACTTGAAGGGTTTTTATCAGAAATGGTGTTAGATTTTGTCAAAGGCTTTGTCCGCATCTATTGAGAGGATCATATGGTTTTTATTCTTCAGTTTGTTAATGTGGTGTATCATACCGATTGATTTGTGGATATTGAAGAACCCTTGCATACCTGGGATAAATTCTACTTGATCATGATATACAATCCTTTAAATGTATTGTTGGATGTGGTTTGCTAGTATTTTGTTGAGGATTTTTGCATCTATGTTCATCAGTGAAATTGGCCTGTCATTTTATTTTTTTGTGTTATCTTTCTGGTTTCGGTATCAGGGTGATTGATGGTGGCCTTACAGAATGAGTTTGGCAGTGTTCCTTCCTCTGCTATTTTTTGAAATAGTTTCAGAAGTATAGGTGTTAGCTCTTCTCTAAATATTTGATAGAATTTGCCTGTGAAGCCATCTGGTCCTGGACTTTTGTTTGTTGGAAGTTTTTTAATCACAATTTCAATTTCAGTTCTAATGATTGGTCCATTCATCTTTTCTTTTCATCTTGGTTTAGTCTTGGGAGTTTGTACTTTTCTAAGAATTTGTCCATTTCTTCTGGGTTTTCCATGTTATTGCCATATCGTTGCATATTTTAGTCTCTTATGACCCTCAGCCATCAACCTATGCCACAGCCTATGCCTGTGATGTCCATTGTTATTTCTCCTTTTTCATTTCTAATTTTATTGATTTGAGTCTTCTCTCTTTTTTTTTGATAAGTCTGGCTAAGGCTTTATCAATTTTGTTGATCTTTTCAAAGAATGAGCTTTTCGTTTCACTGATCTTTTCTTTGGTTTTCATCATTTCTATTTCCTTGATTTCTGCTTTGATCTTTATGATTTCTTTCCTTCTACTAACTTTAGGTCTTGACTGTTCTTCTCTTTCTAGCTGCTTTAGGTGTAAAGTCAGGTTGTTTATTTGAGCTTTTCCTTGTTTCCTGAGGTGGGCTTGTATTGGTATAATCTTTCCTCTTAGAACAGCTTTTGCTGCCTCCCATAGGTTTTGGATTGCTGTGTCTTTGTTGTCATTTGCTGCTAGGTATTTTTAAATTTCCTCTCTGATTTCTTCAGTGATCCATTGGTTGTTTAATAGCATGTTGTTTATTCTCCATGTGTTTGTGTTTTTTGCAGTTTTTTTCTTGTTGTTGATTTCCATTCATATAGCATTGTTGTCAGAAAAGATGCTTGATGTGATTTCAATTTTCTTAACGTTACCCAGGTTTGATTTGTAGCCCAGGATGTGATCAGTCTTAGAGAATGTTCTGTGTGCACTTGAGAAGAATGTGTATTCTGCTGCTTTTGGATGGAATGACCTATAAATATCTATTAAGGCCATTTGGTCTAATGCTTCATTCAGGGCCTGTGTTTCCTTATTGATTTCCTGTCTGGATGATCTGTCCATTGCTGTAAGTGGGGTGCTAAAAGTCCCCCACTGTTATTGCATTACTGTCAATTTGTCCTTTTAAGGTTGGTAGCAGTTGCCTTATATATTGTGGTGAACTTAGGTTGGGTGCATAGATATTTAAAATTGTTATATCTTCTTCTTGGATTGACCTTTTGATCATTATGTAGTGACCTTCCTTGTCCCTTAAAATACTCTTGAGTTTAAAGTCTATTTTGTCTGATATGAGCATTGCTACTCCAGCTTTCTTTTGATTCCTGTTTGCATGAAATATTTTCTTCCATCCTCTCACTTTCAATTTGTATGTGTCCCTAGAAGTGAAGTGGGTCTCTTGAAGACAGCATATATATGGGTCTTGTTTTTGTATCCATTCATCCAGTCTATGTCTTTTGGTTTGGGCATTTAGTCCATTAACATTTAAAGTAATTATTGATATGTATGTTCTCATTGCCATTTTACTAATTGCTTTGGATTTGTTTTTGTTGCTCTTTTTTCTTCCCCCCTTCTCTTGTTCTCTCCTCTTCTGGTTTGATGACTATCTTTAGTTCCCTTAGTTGTATTTGAGTTGATTTTTTTTGGTTTTGTTTTGTTGCCTTTTCTAGGGGCACCCCTGCAGCATATGGAGGTTAACAGGCTAGGGGTCTAATCAGAGCTGTGGCCATCAGCCTATGCCAGAGCCACAGCAACACAGCATCATAGCCGAGTTTGCAACCTACACCACAGCTCATAGCAATGCCAGATCCTTAACCCACTGAGTGTGGCCAGGGATCAAACCTGCAACCTCATGATTCCTAGTTGGATTTGTTAACCACTGAGCAATGACTGGAACTCTGTAATTTATTTTTCTTATTTGTTTGTGTATCAATTGTAGATTTTTGGTTTGCAGTTATTCTGAAGTTTTGATATAAGAGTCTATATATATATAAGATTGTTTTAAGTTGTTGGTCTCTTAATTGCAAGTGCTTATCCAGTGTCCTGCATTTGTACCCTCCTGTTCTCATGATTTCTGATTCTGGTGGCATAATTGTGCATGGATGATTTTGTATCTTTACTGTATATATACCTTTCCCAGTGAACCTTGTCATTTGTGATATTTTTGTTTCTGGTTGTGACCTTTTCTTTTCTGCCTAGAGAAGTTCCTTTAGTATTTGTTGTAAAGCTGGTTTAGTGTTGCTGAATTCTCTCAGCTTTTGCTTATCTGTGAAGCTTTTGATTTCTCCTTCAAATCTGAATGAGAGCCTTGCTGGGTAAAGTAATCTTGGTTGGAGGTTTTTTCCTTTCATCATGTGAAGTATATCATGCCATTCTCTTCTGGCCTGCAGAGTTTCTGCTGAAAAATCTGCTGATAACCTTATTGGGGTTCCCTTGCATGTTACTTGTTTCTTTTCCCTAGCTGCTCTCAATATTTTCTCGTTGTCTTTAATTCCCGTCAGTTTGATATGTGTCTCTGGGTGTTCCTCATCCTTGGGTTTATTGTATATGGTACTCATTGCACTTCCTGGATTTGAGGGAGCAGCTACTTTCCCATGTTAGGGAAGTTTTTGGTTATTACCTCTTTGAATATTTTTTCTGTCCCTTTATCTCTCTCTTCTCTTTCTGGCACCCCTATAATATGGATGTTGGTGCATTTAACCTTGTCTCAGAGTCCTCTGAGACTCTCTTCATTTGTTTTCAATCTTTTTTTCTCTTTTCTGTTCCACACCCATAATTTCTACTAGTCTGTCCTCCACCTTGCTTATTCGTTCCTCTGCCTCCTGTATTCTGCTGTTGGCTGCTTCTAATGAATTTTTTATTTCAGTACTTGTATTTTGCATCTCTTTTTGCTTAAGTTTTATATCTTGTTTTTCTTTGCTCATTGTTTCCTGTAAATTATCCGTCTTTGCCTCCAGTTTATTTCCAGTGTCCTGCATCATCTTCGGCATCAACAATCTAAAGTCTCTTTCCTGGAGGCTGAGAATCTCCTGATCACTTAGCTGTTTTTTTTTTTTTCTTCTTCTTTATCTGAGTTATAGTTCTCTGTCTTTTCATTTTTATAAGTTTTTGGTGTGGTGACCTTTTTGCAGACAATTGAGTTGTAGCTTCTCTTACTTCTGGTGTCTGCCCCCCTTGTGGCTGAAGTTGGTATGGGGGCTTGCTGTAGGCTTCCTGATGGGAGGGACTGATGCCTGCCCACTGGTAGGTGGAGCTGATTCCTATCCCTCTGGTGGGTGGTGCTTTGTCTCTGGGTGAGATTAGAGGGGGCTGTGTGTGTGGGGAGTCTTTAGGCAACCTGTTTACTGATGGGTGGGGCTGTGATCCCACCTGGATTATCGTTTGCCCTGGGGTTTCTCAGTGCTGATGGGTGTGGTCAGATTTTCCCAAAATGCCCACTCCAGAGAAAGGCACACTGATGAATATTCCCAAGAGCTTTGCTTCCAATGTCCTTCCTACACAACAAGCCACATTCACCCCTTTTTACCCAGGAGGTTCTCCATGAAATGCAGTCAGGTCTGACCCAGATTCCTATGGAGACTTTGCTTTGCCCTGGGACTCAGTGCATGTGAAAGTCTTTATGTACCTTTTCATAATGGGGTCTCTGTTTCCCCCAGTCCCGTGGAGCTCCTGTGCACAAGCCCCATTGGCCTTCAATGCCAGATTCTCTTGGGTCTATTTCTCCTAGTGCCAGATCCTAGGTGTGGGGATTTGTATGGGGCTCAGAATTCTTACTCCTCTAGGTGAGTCTCTGTGATACAGTTACTTTCCAGTGTGTGGGGCTTCCCACCCAGGAGGTATGGGTTTTTATTTATATTGTGTAATTACCCCTCCTACCTCTTGATGTGGCCTCCTCTTTGTTTTCTGGAGTAGGATAACTTTTTGAAAGTTTCCGGTCCATCTGGTTGAATATTGTTCAGCATTTGGTTGTAAATTTTGTTGTTTTTAGGAGAGAAGTTGAACTCCAGTCCTATTCCACCATCTTAATTCCATCTCCTAAGTCAAGCTTTTTAATTATAAAGGATTTCAAACAAAATAAAAATAATTTACAAGGATTGATTCATGGCTAATCCTGTTTTATCTATATCTCCATGATGAAATTATTCTGTACATTTCCCAGATATGTGATTTCATCTTTAATTGCTTTAGCATATATTACAAAATATAAGATCCCTTAAAAAATAACCATATTATGACCATGTCTTAAAAAAACAAACAGGAAAAAAGAAAAAAACCCAGCAGGGGCTGGTGGTGAGCTGTGAGGAATGATTGTGAATGGTTATGGAGTTTCTTTTTGGTATGATAAAACTGATCTGGAGTTACACAGTGGTTGATGTAGCACAACTTTGTGAATCTAGTAAAAAGCACTGAATTGTACACAATAAAAGAATAAATATTGGGATATGTAAGTTATATCCTAAACAAAAACCAAAAAGGATTCCTTAATATTTAGATAGAACATTTTAAGTTAGATTTTTCAGTTATTATGTTATGTTACAGTCTTAATATTTTCTTGTAATGGAAAATGTCTTGGGTCCATTGGTGTGGTTATTATCTAAGAAAGCCAGCTTTATAACACAATTTTATGCAGTCTTTTGGGAAGAGTGAGGTCTTTATAAGAGATAAACTGTTATAATACGAACTTCAACATAAAATACCTAAACTTTAATTAAAAATCCACATTTTAGGAAGACTAAGACCTATTAGGTATTATTTTAAAATATTCCATTTTATTCAACATAGTCATAGTCTTACTCATAGTCTTGTTGACTGTGAATTTTAGAATTCTCAGCCATAGTAGAAATGAAGTCATCCGGAATCGGATTAGGCTTCCAAGAGTGTGAGTCAGTATTTTACAATTTTTTTTTTAATACAGTGGCCATGGCAACTACTATTATCAGGTGATATTCGAGAACATCAGGCACTGCTTTAAACACATAGTCTCATTGGTCTCCACAGTTACTCTACAGAGGAAGGGTGAAGATACTGAAATAATCTTAACATCTTTTAGGCCAGCAGGTGGCCAACTGCAGGCTTCAAGCCTGAGTTGTTCACCTGAACATAGCTGGTAACAGCTCTAGACCATATCTCTGCAATTAACACAACCTTCTGTGGTTTCACAACTTGAGTCAGTTTGAAACCCTTTGAGCCTGAGTTGTTCACCTGAATTTAGCTGGTAACAGCTCTAGACCATATCTCTGCAATTAACACAATCTTCCTGGTTTCACAACTTGAGTCAGTTTGAAACCCTTTGAGCCTTTTGTCATGAGTTAACACTCAGACTAATGGAGTACATTTCATGTAATTTGCGAGTTTCTACCCTATGTTAGATCCAGTGCTCGGGTTGGAGCATTGAAGAAATTAGAGGAATATTAAAGTTTATATTTATATATTAGTGTTTCAGTATAATCACATTTTTTTGAAGCGCTTTTATCTATATAACTCAATTGGTAACAAAAGGTTATTTCTATGTATTTCACCCAATAAAAAGTAAGGAGTCGATGACTTTTAGATATCTTGAATCATTTTCCTTTTCCATCACTCTTAGTTTTCTAAAGCCACTAGGGGTGTATAATAAAATTGACTCTAGTTTTGAAAGTTTTACTCTAAGAGCTTCTTAGTTTCAGGCTTGTCCTCCCAGCCTGCTGTGAGAATTTGGGGTTGAGTTAGGTGTCCTCTGTAAATGGCAGCCCTGAAAGAATGTCTTGGACTTGGTGTGACCTATACTGGTCGAGTGTCAATGGTGACATAAAAACATTATTCTGTATTTTGTGTGCTTTTAATCATATATCATTGAAATATACAGTTTACATGTGTTTTCTTTCTTTTTTGAAATTAATATAATTTATTGGATTCAACATATCCCCAATGTTGTCATTTGAACATACTATAAACATAAGTATTGAGAGGTTTTATAGTTTTGTTTTATGGTCTATATTAGAAATCTGATGTGCATTTTACACTTCTGGTACATTTCAATTCAGATCAGCCACATTTCAAATACTCTAGTTCTCATGTGGATAGTGACCATTGCATTGGACAGTGTAGTTTTAGAGTGTCAATCTAAGCTTGATTTTGTTTTTTCTCCACAGGAAACCCCCCCCCTTTTTTTTTCTTTTTTCTACAGGCCTGCTTTGAGGATAATTTTCTTGTGAGAATAATTTTTTAAATTGATTTTTGCCTTAATTTAAGATTATTTAAACATCAGAATATTTTTATTCTTTTTAAAGTTTTCAATGTTTTCATTAAGTGAAAGTTTCTTTCGATAGTGCTTTACAATTTTCAAAAGTCTTGCAGTCATGATTTCATATATTTCCGTAACTCCTTTTCCCCTACCCCTGTGTTTCTTCTTTCCCTTTCCCTCTCCCCACAGGTAACCACTAGTTTCTTCTCTCTGTGAGTCGTCTTCTTCTTATATTCACTACTTCGTTGTATTGTTTACATTCCTCATGTAAATAATATCATACCGTATCTGTCTTTCTCTGTCTTCTCTCTCTGACTTAGTATAATGCCCTGTAAGTCTAGATAACCATTTTCTATCTCATTTTCTTCTTTAAAAACTCCAGTATCTCCTTCTTTGTCCTTCTTCTCAATGATGATCTTGTTCCTATGCCACTGGAAAAAGTAAAAAAAATCTTCCACTCATTCCTCCACCACATCCACCCATTTGCCAGCAGTGACATCCATGCTTTGCCTTCCCAGTGACCAAGGATGTACTGTGCATCCCATGACTGAAGATGTACTGTCCATGCCCCATCTAATGTCCATTCTTCCCCTGCTACATTATATCCAATCACCTGTAATAGGTCATTCCTCTTAGCAATGGGACAGGATACTATTTCTCACCTCTTAATGTTTTCATGACCCTCCTTCCCTCATTTCCTGGTTGGCTGCACTCCATTTTTGCTCCCCTTTACAGCATATTTCCCTGAAAAATATTTCACCTGTACTTGCTGTCTCTAGTTCTTTTCCTTTCCTTCTCTCTAGAGCCTCTTCTAATCCGCCTTCTTGTTTTTAACATTCTGCTCAATGCGTAATCAATGGCAGTTGACTTCCCCTTGCTACATTGAATGCTCCATTTCCTTATTTTCTACCTAATTAGTGGCATTTGACACCACTGATCACCACTTTCTTGAAGCTCTTCCTTTGATATCTGGAATGTTACCATTTTTTTCTACCTCTATCAAGGGCTATTTCTCAGTCTCATTTCCTAGTTTATCCTTACCTCAACTTTAAATGTTAGTGTACTCAGGACCTGCTTCTTGAACCTCTCTTTTCTCTGTCTACATCTGCTTCCCCCAGGTTCCCATACAAAGCTATAGATACCATCCTCATGTTGATTACTCCAAATGTATATGCCCGGCCCAATCTTTGCCTGTATGCTGCAGATTGGTCTATGCAATTGTCAACTTGACCTAACATATTCAAGTAAAGCATGTTCAAACTTGAATTGCTCCCTTGCGCTCAACCTGCTTTTCTTTCTTAGACTCATTCTCTTTCCTGTTGGTTTCCTTCTTATAGTGAGTTTCTGCTGCTCCTTGCACAGATTTTGCATGTAACTGGTTACTATGTAAGGTATGAAGCTGCTTATCTCATGGTCTCTGCCCTTAGAGATTAACTTTAATAGGCAAGATGTGGCATAAACCAGCAGCTGTTTCCCAGTAGCCCTTCTTCCCCTCTTACTTTGAGAATCCTGAGCTTTGGAGTTCCCACTGTAGTTCAGCAGTTTAGGAACACGAGATAGTCTTGTTGAGGATGCATGTTTAATCTCTGGCCTCACTCAGTAGGTTAGGGATCTGGTATTGCCACAAGCTGTGACTCAGATCTGGTCTTGCTCTGATTCAACCCCTAGCCTGGGAATTTCCATATGCCACAAGTGCACCAGTGGGGAAAAAAAAAAAAAAAAGAATCCTGAGCTTTATCTGGGCTTGTGGATGCCTGATGGCAGGATATAACAGGAAGAATTTTGTACCCAGACACTATAGAACGGCCATATAGTATAGCCTTAGACTGCTTACACTGCTGTGTGAGAGAGAAGTGAGCTATCTTGTTTAAGCTGCTTCTATATTTCATAGCAGCCACAATGACATCCTAAGAATGACAAAAAAGAACTTGTGCAAGAGAAACATAGGATTTCTCCAAAATATGAGAGATGGTGGGGAGGTGGGGGCAATTTTGAGCTCGGTAGGTAGTTTTATTAAGTGAAGTGGGCTGGTCTAAGGCAAAAGGAAGTTGTGGGGACCAGGTGGCTTGCAGAGCTATATCCTACCTAAAGACATTAACATTTAGACCACATTCTAGCCCCAAAGAGCCTGCAGTCATGACTCGGCCCAGCCAGTCTGTCAACTCTCATAAACAAAGAGCTGCTTTAAGATATTTTGTTGTCATTAGCAGTATGAAACCATTTTTGAATCTCTCCTTTCTAACTAATCTTAGGTAGGACTGAAATGCACAGTGCCCAATAGGCAGGTCTGCTCTGCTAAATGGAGGCCACAGCCCCTCTGTCTCCCTCATGACACCTGTGGCTGGGCACTGCTGTGAAATGCAGTTTTTAATTGACCAGTTGAAGTGCCTTATTTAGCAGATGAGGAAACTTAGGCTGGGAGAGATTTACTCTGAGACCTGAAGGATGTCATTTCACCTGTCTGGGTCTTGCTTTCCTCATATTTAAAACATGTATGAACTAACTAATCTCTGAAGTCTCTTCTGGTGAGCAGTGAAGGAGGCATGGACTGTAGGAAACCAACAGAAACTCGCATCAGTTGATGACCTCCTACGTGCTAGTGTGAAAAGACAGACTTTGTGTCGTGTTTGGATCAGACGGGCCAGACATATGTGATTTCTCATATTCCAACAATGACAACATAGGCCATTTCAGAACAACACTGAGTTTGAAATGTGGCTGAATTTACTTTTCCTAGCAATAGAAATGGCAGGTAATTTTACATACCCTTATTTCAGTTAATTAGTTCGACTCTGTTGTACAGTAGCCAGGGTAGCCATTCCTATTTACAGCCGAAGAAACTGATGGTACCTGCTTTGCCCACAGTAACAGTTGGCAAATGACAGGGCAGAGACTAAAATTCAGGTCTAGTGCTCTTTATGACAACTCTTCTTAAATTGAAAGAACTGGCAGTGTGTGCGAACTCACTCGAGGCCTTATAAATACTTATGAATCTGGCCAAAACTTTTGCAGAGTGTTTTGTTTTCATTATTAATAGCATATGCTCATAGTACCTTGACTGTACCTACAGATGAAGGGTTAGAAGATAATAAGGTTGTTCTGTGTGGGTTTGAGATACTTGGCTTCTGAAAGTAGTCTCAAGAGGCACTTGTGAGATGTTACGATGAGCAAACAATTCATTAATTACAGGATATATTTTTTTTAAGGAGAGTTTGGTAGAAGGTAGTTACAGCTTCTGTTTTATCCAGGATTCGGACTTGTACTACCTACTCTTCTCTCTTGTCTTCATAACTCTGATATATTAGAGATGACCAGAAAAATTAATCAGTGGCCATTTCATCTGTCTCCTTTTTAAAAGAAAGACCATTGAACCTTAAACTATATTAAGCATTACGTTTTTACGGTCAAATTGAGATTCTGCACAAATATACTTAATTAAATGTGTAGATGATTTACTGTCTGGATTTATATGGCACCCCTTGATTGAAAATGAGCTGTAAAACACGTGTTGAGAGAGCACCACCCAGCCTCCACCTGCCAGGCAGCTGTTTCTGAAATAAAGGGTCTTTGTGTCCTGTTGCATTGCATTAAGTGTGTATTGGTGGCTTGATGAGTCAAGTGTGAAACTTGTGGCTCTTTTTCCTCTGTCTGACCTCTGATTCTTGCCACCTTCCAACAGGCTTCAGTCCCCTCCTCTCATCTCTTCTCTTCAAACTCTCCCCTTATGTAATTGCCCACCTCATGTGTAATGGACAGTCCAGTAAATATATTTGAAACAAAGCTTTTTGGTCTGTAGCACTACAAAGTTCTTGTTTTCCAGTCTTCCCGATCTCAGCAAGTGGGGCAACCCACTGTGGTGCTCCAGCTAAAAATCTAGGAACCATTCTTCATTCTTTAATCACTCACCTCCAGTTGAATCTGTTAGCAAGTGGTACTATGGTCTCCTTCTGTGGCATTTCCTCCCGTCACGCAGGCTCTTCTCCCCATCACGCAGTTCAAAGGGGCTCTCCAAGCAGACAAGCCAATTTCCTGCACAAAAAAAGTTGTTACCTTGGTGTGGGCACATTGTCAAAAGGGTCCCCTTTCCAGCTTGAATCAGCCTCTTCCTAGCCTGGGTCATGGCTAGATTTTGACACCCCTGGGTCCCCCTGGGTTGGGCATATTTGCAGTAAAGTCTGCACAGCAGCACACTGCCACCTGCTGGTCCAAACTGGAGGTCCCTCTCAACTGGTCTCTTGTCTTCTGTGGGTTCCTCACGTACCTCTGTCTCCAGTCTTGTTCCTCTACAATCCTTTCTACACATTCTAGTAAAGATGGGTGTTTTCAAAACAAATATCAGGTTATTTTGCTTTTCTGATTAAAATCCTTTTTTTGCTTCTCTATTGTATGTAGCATAAAACACAGACTGGTTAAAGGCCCTCCGCAACCCCACCCCTGACCGCCACTCTTTCCACCTCACTCTTCTCTGGACACACTGGCAGTTTGGAACATGCAAGGCTCTTCCTGCCTGAGGGCCTTCGCATGTCTTTGAATGGTTGATTGCTTCACATTATCCTGTTCTCAGTTTCATTCTCACTTTATTTTTATCTTATTTTTTCTTTTTAGGGTTGCACCCGAGGCATATGGAAGTTCCCAGGCTAGGGTTCAAATTGGAGCTGCAGCTACTGACCTATAACACTGCCACAGCAACACCAGATCTGAGCCGCATCCGCAACCTATGCCATAGCTCACAGCAATGCCAGATCCCAGACCCACTGAGCGGAGGCCAGGGATGGAACCTACATCCTCATGGATACTAGTCGGATTCATTTCCACTGCACCACAACCCAGTTCTCTAAATTTTATACACCTAGTGCCAGCCACTATCTCTCTCCTTGTTTCACCATCACCCAGTTTTATTTCTCACCATAGCACTTAACACCATCTGAGATTAGCTTGTTTATTGTCTACTTTTTCCAGAAGATAAACTCCTCGAGGGCAGAGTTGTCTGAATTCCTCAGTACCTGATGGAGTGCTTGGCACACAGTAGGCACTCAGCAAATGCTGACTGAATGACAGGGTGAAGTCAGAGTGCTCACTTAAGGACCAGTGGAGAGGAGAGGGTGATTCTCAGCAAGGCTTTTGGGGAAAGCTGCTTAAAATGACAAATTCATAAAGTAAACTTGAAAAAAGCTCCATCTTCCTTTTCCTCCTTTCTCCTTTACCTGTGTCTTTCATTTGGGAGTCTAGCAAGTTGAGTGGGGCTTATTTGTACCTATGCTGAGTCATTCATTTCTTCGAACCATCCCCCCTTCCCCCCTTCTCCCCAAGCAGAAAGCAAGACCTTGTTACTGGGAGAACTGTCTGCATAAGGACTCCACCTGGAGCCAAGGTTGGGCCTCTTGCTGTCATTTGCTTTCTGGGCACAGTAGAGCCAAGCAGCATTGTTTAACCTTTTGGAAGCTGTGTATGAAATTTACATTAGCAGGGTGTTGCTGTTCAGTTACAAACCGTTTATCCCATGAATATCAATGTGGCCGTTTGCTCTGAGAAATTATCTTCTACCTTTTGAGAGGAGCTGAGGAATCCATAAAAATGTACAGAAGATAGGAGAGGCAGCCCCATTTCCTTTGGGGTTGCTGGGGAGAATGGTAAGGGAGCAATGTGGCCTCTGCACCCAGGAAGAAGGCCATGGAAAAATATATATATATTTTACTTCCTCCAAGGCCATTTGGAATCAATATTTTGGTTTATTTATCTAAAAACATATGAGCACCCATCACTGAGCTTAGCAGAGTAGGCACTTAATAAATATCTGCCTAAATTAGCGGGTTGATATTTAAGAATACTTATTAAACAGAAAACTCTTTCGGTAATTAAGAAGAAATATGAACATGCAATTAAGGTGATGTCAACCTAAATCTTAAAATTTGCCTATAAGAATTTTTTTTTAAACTGCTTTTTGAGTAGACACCAATGACCAGAAAAGGGACTTAAAATTAATTGACTGTCTTTCAGAGCAGTTTTAGGTTTACAGAAAATTGAGCTGAAAGTACAGTTTCCATTAACCCCCTTTCCCCATAATTTCCTTCATTAGTTACATCTGGCATTAGTGGGGTATCTAAATGTTCTTTTTCCTTCAGCTCTTCATCCCTCCCCACCTATCCTAGCCAACCTCTGGCAGTCACTGATTTTTTTTTTTTTTTTGCCTTAAAAAATTGTTTTAAAATATGTAGCATTCAACTAAAGCTTGCAATCATTTTTAGATATGTAATTTAGTTTCATTAACTACATTCAAGCACTAATCTTATTACTGCCTCTATGCTTTTGCATTTTCTGGAATGTCCTATAGTGTGAATCCTATAGTATGTAGCCTTTTCAGACTGACTTCTTTCGTCAAGCAGTGTGCATTTAAGGAGGCTGTGGTTTTAATTTATCTGTAGTATTACTGCTGAAGACTGTAATTTTTAGAACTTCAGTCATGAACATAGATCCATGAAATATGCATTCTGGCATAAGTTTGGCATTTGGAGGGTATTTTCAGGAAACTTGGAGATTTCAGTGGCGGTCATGTAGCCGAATGATTTAGATCAGAAATAAATTGAAAGAGTAGCTAGCTTTAATTTACATGCATGGATTCCTGGTAACTAGTGATTCTGTCCTTTTCAAATTTCATACCATCTTTGTTTCAGTTTATTTAGATTTCAGCTTTACTTCATTGTCTGTTTTTTAAAATGTATGTATATCTCCTTGCAAGGATTCCAAGTGGCTTTGTTTTTCTAATGAAATCGAGAAAGAAAACTAAAATGATTTAAACATTTGCATCAAAACCAAGTCAGAGTAGTTAACCTTTTGGGGAGGGGGGGAGTTTTTGTTAGTGTAAGATTGCAGATTGCTGACAGATTTAAAATAAATCCAGAAGCTGAAATGTTCTTCCCTTGTACCGTGATCTGGATGTCCTGAACTATCTAATAGGTATAGGGAGTAGGTGGTAGGCTCAAAGAAGTAGGCCAAGTGGGGAAAAACACTGCAGGTGACTTGGAGTTGCCAGTATCCACCTACTGGCCATAAGGAAGCAGGTACACAGGTTGTACACTAACAGGTGTGCCTCCTGGTGCTGGGGTGCATGCTGGAGATACAGGGGTGGACGGAATATAGCCCCTGCCCTAACAAGCAGACATTCCAGTGGGGAGTTCTACACTAAACAAGAAAAGGAAAATAGATTTCTCTCCAGGAGGACCAGGGAGAAATGCTGTGAAGAGAAACAAAGTGAATGCATGGTGCTGTGGGTATCTGCTTGAGATCAAGTGGTTGGGGCAGCCCTCTTGGGGGTTGGTGACATTTGAGTAGGGAGTTGTTAGTAATTGGGGGACCAGCTATATGTAGATTTGGCAGGAGGTTATTCCAGGTAGAGGGAAGGTCAGGTCCAAACGACTTAAGGCTAGAATCAGGTTGGCATATTCAAGAACCAGAAGATGACCAGCCTGGTTACAGTAAACAAGTGAAAAGAGATAAACATTGAGTTTGAAGGGTCAGGCAGGAAACAGCTCATGGAATGACTGGGAGGCCAAGCAGGGAAGGGAACTTGAATTTTATTTTCATGTATTAGGAAGCCATCTGCAGAGTAATATACATGTACTTTGATGTACATTTTTAAAAAGGTGATTCTGGCATCTGTCCTAGAAATTGGCTGGAGGGAAGGAGGCAAGAATAGAATGAGGAGGTCAGCTGGAGGCTGTTTCGATTGTCCATATGAGAGCTGAGCAACGCCCCCAGCTGGGGGGTGACCAGCCGTCATGGTGGGAAGTGGTTTCTTGGAGGGTGTGTTGTCACTGTCGATCTGGAAAGACTTGCCGATGGATAAGAGCTTGGTAATATGCAGGATACAAAGAGGTTGGGGTTCAGAAGGAGAGTTCTTACTTCTTGCTGGAGAGAAGGGAAAGCTTGCTGGAAGGACTGGATTTGAAGGATGGCTAAGACGAGATGGTAGGAGAGGACATTGTCAGCTGGGAGCAGCCGTGAGCAGAGACACGGGTGCAGAGAGTTGTATGTTGTATTTAGAGAAAGGCAAAGTTAGAGACTGAGGTGCACATGAGAAAAAAAGGGGACAATAAGTCTGCAAAGGACCCTGGGGCTGGACTGGGAAGCATCTTCAATGCTGTGCCCAGATGATGCTTATTGTCTTAGCATAGGCAATGTGGAACTGTATCTCTTAGGAGTGTGTTTAGTGGCCCGTCACTGAAAATGTGCTAAGTACCTTAAAGAGGACTTCAATTTTCTCTCGTCATGAAAAATCTGGGGGCAGTTTGGGACCGTGAGGCTGCTCATGCTCTCAGGGACCTTGATAGTGTCTCTTTGTCATCTTTAATATATTGGCTTTCATACTCATACTTGCCCCTTCATGATGTCTTGTTAGATCCTGTACCAGTGTGAGTGTTATCTTTTCTCTGGGACAAAATAAGGGGCCAAGACAGCAAAAAATAGCAGAGGCTGTGCCAGTCCTCCACTCTTATTATGGTAAAATATATATAACGTAAAATTTCCCATTTTAACTTTTTTTTTTCCCCCTGCAGCCATGCTGTGGCCTGATGTGGGATCTCAGTTCCAAGATCAGGGATTGAACCTGGGCCACCATGATGGAAAGCACTGAATCCTAACCACTAGACCACCAGGGAACTCCCTTAACCATTATTTTTAAGTGTTCCATTCAGTGGCATTAATAATACATAATATTGTGTGACTGTCACCAACATCTACTTCCAAAATGTTTTCATCACACACAGAAACTGTGTAACTGTTTAGTGGTAATTCTCACTCTCCCCCTTCTTCTAGCCCTTGGAAACCGTCTACTTTCCAGCTCCACAAATTTTGTAATGGTCCCTTTTGATCAAGAAAATAAATACTTTTAAGACTATCCAGTTGGGTAGCCTTAAATGTAATATTTTGACATTTCCTTCTGGGAATTTTCCTTTTCCTCCACACTTCCTCCTCTCTTCCATCATATCGTCTCTTTGTCTTCCTTGGTTTATCAGTAAGGGGATCACTGAAGACCAGGATGGTCTTTGGAGGTGGGTGATTTGGAAAGGAACATGACTGACTCTCAGAGAGTGAAGAAATAATAGAAATGGAGACCCATACAGAAATGTAAGTGGAGGAAAGGAAGCATATAAGGGTTCTGGTCCCCTGTTCTGATTCATGAAGTGGGTTTGGGTTGTTATACCACCCATCAATTCTCTGATATCAGCTGGGTCTCTGATAGCAGCTAAGCTCAGTTCTGACACTGTCTACCTGGAGATGGCATTAGATCTCACATGTTAAGGGCTCAGTCCTATAAGACTGGTCCACTACCCTCCACTACTTCTGATGCCGGTTGCAAGCTTGCAGGCCCAGGCTGCCACCAGTGTTTCTGATTGGCTGTAGAGCAGAGGTTTAAACAATCGTCTTCTCGGGTTCCATTTATTTGTTAGAGTAGCTCAAAGAACTCCAAGAAGCAGTTTGTTTGCTTGATTACCTGTTTATTATAAAATGATATCACTCAGGAACAGCCAGATGGAAGAGGTGCATAGGACAAGGTTTGGGAAAAGCGTCTTGAGCTTCCATGCTTTCTGGCCATGCCAATCTTACCAAAGCTCCACATGTGCACCAACTCAGAAGCTTTTTAAAGCCTGTCTTTTTTTTTTTTTTTTAAACATATGAAGGTTTCATAACATAGTCATGATTGATGAAAACAGTAGTCATTGTTGATGATTATTTTATCAAACTAAACTTGGTTCCCTCACCTGACATGCAGCAAAGCCAAGCTACTGCATCGTGGTGGAGGAAAGTCTAGCATTTATTGCAAGGTACCAAGCAGAGAATAGGAATAGCTAATTCTCCAAAGACCCAAACTCCTTGATGGCTTGGGGAAGGGGTTTTAAACCAAGGTGAGGGAGAGGGTTATGGGGAATAGGATCAGCTCGTGCACATTTTTCTATTGGTGAGTGGTGAGTTGACCAGATGAGACCAAGTGGTTAATAATATCAATCTTCAGGCTCCAGCCTGTCTGGGGACTACGTGCTCAGGATCACCACTCTCCTGGGTGAGGACTGCTTTCTGCAAAATAACTGAGGAATGTGCATTAAACCTTATCTTTACCTTTGAGACAAACCTGGGAGTCCTTGGGGCTGATTGATTGTTTAAGTTTTGGATATGTCTCTACCTACTGTCCTATCTCTGCTTCTGCATTCCTTAGTTTTTCCCATCAGCTGCTAGGACTTGTTTCTCTCTGCTCATGGGCAGCCTGGGAGGCCACAGGATAGCTCCACAGTTTTTTCTAATCACCAGTAAGCAGGGGACACTTGGGATCCTGTTACCAGGAAGGCCTCCACAGAGGTCTGCTTGGTTTCAATTCAACTTCTAGTTCAGCTTCCTTCCCTAGAAGTGAGGAGGCGGGTAGGGGGAGGACTGAAAGTTCTAACTTCTACATGGTTGTGTCAACTAAAAAAAAAAATGCACAACCTAAAAGTTGAGAAATGTGTTTTATTTGGCAGACAAAACTGAAGACTTAAGCCTGGGACAGAGCCTCTCAGACAGCTCTGAGGGACTGCTCAAAGAGGTGACGAGCGAGGATATCAAGGAGCTTTTGTAATAAAGACCAGGTAGTCGGAACATCAAAAGATCACTGTTAATTAAAGGGAACCAGACATCTCAAGTGCAGTAATTTAGCGCTCGTCTGTGTATGGGAAGATGCAAAAGTCTGGGCTCACTGAGGTCATTTCTTTGATGTGCACCTTAGCTATCTAGGGCCAGCATTCTGTTCTTTCCCATCCTGAGTGCCCTCAGGGTTCACCTTAGGAGATGGCTGTAGTGGGTTGATGGCTGCAACATCCTTTGTTTGCTGACAGGGCAAAGGGTGTTTTTTCATGGATGATTGATTCTCTTGGCAACTAGCCCAAACACCTTGGGCCTCTCATTCCTTAGGATATTCCATGGACTCTCTGCAGAAGTAGGGATGAAGACCAAATATATATTTCTTATTACGAATCACAATAGCACAGCATGAGTCAGGGAGATTTTGGTAGATCATAGGGTGTAAAGTGTGGAGGGAGAATGAAGGGTTTGGGGCAACGTCAGGCTGTGAGTTACTGAGAGAAAGGGCGAAGAAGGGGTAAAGTAAGAAGTGTTCTTTAACTTGATGCATCAGAACTCCCTTGACCCATGTGAGAACTGATTTCTTGTTTCAGAACCATGTTTCTTTGATTTCAGCCTTTCCTTTTGCTTTAGTTATAACACTGTGGCAAGATTTGGCATGGAATTTACTTGGGTCTCTGATAAGTAGATATTGACAAAAATGAAACCATATTACACATATTTTTTACATTGCTAGGTTCCACCCCTTTATGTGTACATACATGAATGGATTCATTTATATTGATTTTTCCATGTCAATAAATATATATCTACCGTATCTCCTTTGGTTGCAGCTGCTGGCCAATTCCATAGCAACTCGAGACCTGAGCTGCATCTGTGACCTACACCACAGCACACAACAACGCCATATCCTTAACCTACCAAGCAAGGACAGGGATCAAACCTGTGTCCTCATGGATACTATTTGGGTTTATTAACCACTGAGCCATGACGGGAACTCCCCTATTTTTTTTTAATAAAGTGAGTAATAATTGATACATAGTTTTTTTTCAGATTTGGATGAATATGCTATGATCAGCATCCTTATACATACTGTTGAGACACAGGTGCAATTTATTTCTTCCAGATAGACACTAAGAAGTGGGATTATTGGGAAAGGGCATGTGTATCTTTAAGGAGATTTAATACCCATGGATAGACCATTTTTCATAATACTTTTATAAGTTTACTTTCCCAAAGCAGTCTACATGTGCCCATTTCCTGAGACTTGCCAGCAATTGCCAGTCTTTCTAATCTTTCAAGGCTCAAAAGGTAAAAATCTTTTTTTTATCTGCAGTTACTTTTGTTGCTAGTAAGGTTGAGTCTCTTTCCATCTGTTTGATGCTGGGTTGAGTATTTATGTATGGGAGTGAAATGTCAGATTTTGCCCTGTGTCTGTGAGATCCTATGATACTGTGTGGCATGTAGATTTCAAAGAGTAGCTGAAACCATAGGCTGGAGGAATATGTCTGCTGTCCAGGCTTGAGGTGAATAGGCAATTGCCCAAAGCTGGGTAATGGGAATGCCCAAAAGAGATGGATGTCAGCTAATCTAAAAAAAAAATGATAAGAACCTGTTGCAGGGGCAAGCTGGAGAGCCATCTCAGTGGTGGTTTTAAGACTTAACACATCAACTCTTAAGACAATAGGTAGAGAAGCTGGGAAGAGGGGTGAAATTTTAAAGAAAGATGACCTTTGGTTGTGGACTCTTGGGGGATAAGAGGACAGCAAACAGAAATTCCATTTTCAGCCACATTTTTCTGCATCTCATCCCTCCCAGTTTAACCTCTGGACACTGGCCTAAGACTTTATCAAAGAAGGCAAGTTCTCATTTGCCTGCAGGAGTTTGTACTTAGCTCTCCCAAAGCCTTTCCATACTGTGGATCTAAGCACCCTTTGGGGCTCAGCTTGGATGTCTCCTTCCACCAAGATGCCCTCCATGAATGCTGCCTTACCCACTCCCTCACAAGTCCTGCCTGATGCTGCCTCCCTAAGTCCTCTGCTCCCTCAGATCATAGCACTTGTTGCACTGTAAGGTTTTATATGGGGTTTAGTCTGGAGTTCAGTTTACCTAGGGTCATATTTAAGCTCTCATACCTCTGAAAGTTTAAGTCATGTTTTCTCTCTCAATCTTGCTTTATATTTTTTCTACTAAAGTTCTGTCCATTAATACTCCCAAAGCCCGTCTGTGTGTGACCATTTCCCCACACTCTTGCCAACAATGGGTGTAATACTTCCAGTCTCATGCAGGTATCAATGTCTAGGATGGTTGAGGGTCTTTTTTTTTTTTTCTCTTTTTAGGGCTGCACCTGTGGCATATGGATGTTCCCATACTAGGGGTCTAATCTGAGCTATGGCTGCTGGCCTACACCACAGCCACAGCAATGTGGGATCCAAGCCACATCTTCAACCTATATCACAGCTCACAGCAACGCTGGATCCTTAACCTATTGATCGAGCGCAGGGATCGAACCCTCATCCTCATGGACACTGGTCAGGTTCTTTTAATCACTGAGCCAATCACCCTGTCATGAGTCTTTAATGAGACAGCATATACAACTTGCTATGTAACCTTGGGTGAATAATTTAACTGCTATGTGCCTCACCTTCTGCTCTGTAAAATGAAGATGATATATATGTCTTGCAAAATTGTTGCATAGGACCCGTAATATGTATTTAAAGCACCTTGAACAAGGCCTACCTATTTCATACTAGCATGTAAGCTGCTATAATATAGCTAATGTAAAACATCTAATAAACTATAGTTGTTATTTTCTCAGAAGATTATACACTTGGGAGGCGGAATTCATTTCTTAGCCATTTTGGATTCCCCAGTGTCTAGTACAGTAGCTCATATGTAGATCTTTATAATCATTTGTTGAATGAATACTTCTGAGTCTTCAGTATCCTTTGGTGGAGGTGGGGAGAGAGGTGGGGCTAGAGGCAAATGTTTGAGAGGCAGTCAGAATTGTGGGAGACTCAGAATTGTCTGTAGCCCCATTCTGGCTTTTCCCCATCACTCCTTTTCTCTCTTGGTGGAAAATCATATGCCAGCTTTTGAAAGAGACATCCATTGTCTTTTTGGCCTCTTCATTTTTGCATGATTAAAATATTTTGGCAGTTTTCCACACTTGATGGGGGAAGCAAATTGCTGTTATTCTTCTTGCCCTGAGGAGGCTTCAGAGAGGAGAGTATATAGGGTTAGAAGAGAGAAATGCCCCAAATGACAGTTTTGTTTTGCCAGCCAGGCCCTGCAGATGTTAGAATGATCCAGGTCTAGATCTGAGTTTTGGTCTTTGGAAGTTACTTCTCCTCTCTGAACTTTACCTTATTCATTGGTAAAATGTGGCTTTGTCCCCTACTCCTGCTCCAAGGTGAGAGTTATCTGGTGATTGTTTTAATGTGGGTAATGAGCTTCTGCTGCTTTCAAATATAAAAGGAAAACTATTCCCATCTGTGAAGATTAGATTAGCTCTATCTGAAATACAATAGTAGTGGCTTTTTTATCACATCTGTAGTTGTATAATGATCATCATAATCCAATTTCACAGGATTTCCATCCCATAACCCAAGCACATCCCCCCGCCCCCCCAAAAACTGTCTCCTCCAGAGACAATAAGTTTTTCAATGTCTGTGAGTCAGCATCTGTTCTGCAAAGTTCAGTCTGTCCTTTTTTCAGATTCCACATGTCAGTGAAAGCATTTGATGTTGGTGTCTCATGGTATGGCTGACTTCACTTAGCATGATAATTTCTAGGTCCATCCATGTTGCTAAAAATGCTGGTATTTCATTCCTTTTAATGGCTGAGTAATATTCCATTCTGTATATGTACCACCTCTTCTTGATCCACTCCTCTGTCGATGGATTTTAGGTTGTTTCCATGTCTTAGCTATTGAAAACAGCGCTGCAATGAACATTGGGGTACATGTGTCTTTTCGAGTCATGGTTTTCTCTGGATAAATGCCCAGGAGTGGGATTGCTGCATCAAACAGTAGTTCTCTGTTTAGTTTTCTGAAGAATCTCCATACTGTTTTCCACAGTGGTTGCAATACAATAGTAGGGGCTTAAATAAGATGGACCTTTGTTTCTTCCTTCTGTAAAGTTCAGATATAGGCGGCCAGTGATGGTGTGATATTTCCATAGTCATCTGAGAGCCAAGCTGCTTCCAGCTTTCCATTCCTACCTCCTTAGAATCGAGGACCATCCTTGTGATGAAAAAAGGTCTGGTCACCACATTGATATTCCAAGCAGGAGGGGGGCATGGCAGTGAGGGACACATCATTTACCTTCATAGTCTCTTCTCCCAAATGGCACAAAATCTATTTACAACCCTTTGCAGTGTGGCCTAATCGCAGGGTCACACTCAGCTGCTAGAGAGCCTGGCAACAATGCTTCTTATTCTGTATATGCTGGCCAAGATCCATTGTTGTAATTAAGGGAAGAAGAGGAGACCAAAGTGGGGAAAACTAGTAACATCTGTTATGTGTGAGTGGCAGAATAATCTTGTCACAGTGTATTAGTGCTTTTCAGAGAAACAGAAGCAATAGGATACATACATACATATTTTATATATCGAGAGAGAGGGAGACAGAAAGATAAAGATGGATTTATTTTAGGAATTGGCTCATGTGGGTATGGAAACTATGAAGTCTTACAATCTGCCCCTGAAAGCTGGAGAAGCAGGAAGTCTAGTGGTGGATTTCAGTCCAATCCCGAACATGGGAGGACTAAGGGCGGGGAGAAGATATAAATCTAATCTGAGTCCAAAATCCTGTTTCATCTCAGTGTAAGCAGAGAGAGCAAATTTGACCTTCCTCTGCTTTTTTGTTCTGTTGGATTGATTGGATGGTGGGATGGTATTCACATGCCCTGGTGGGGCATTGGATCAGGTGGTGCTCACCTGAAGTGGATGGGGTGATGGGTTGGGCGGTGCTCACTTGAACTGGTGAGGTAGGTCTTATTTGCTGTAACAACTAATTCAAATGCTAACCTCTTCCAGAAACACCCTCTCAGATATGCCCAGAAATAACAATTTGCTAGCTATCTGGGCTTCCCCAATCAAGCTGACACATAAAATTAACCATCACACACAGCTGGTCAACAACTGGGCTGAAACTGGATTCCAATTTTTCCCTCCTTTCCTTTTCATTGTTTCTTTCGCGTACATGCAAACTTACTAAATTGAATTTTACTAGAATTTTGCAGAAATTAAAGTGAACTTGAAGTTAATGACCTCTAGATAAATAGTTCTTCCTCAAAGCATACAGTGAGGATATTAATGTGCCCCTCTTGTAGCTCTGTTGCCTGGAATCCATGAGAGACTTATAAAGGAACTTGATCAATGCCTATTTCCTACTATGTTGTGAGCTAGCTATGAAGATGTCAATGTAAATACAACAGTGTTCTCACATCAGATTTACCATTTCTGTCAAAAGGTTATCAATCATGGAAGTCTGGAACTATGTCTCACCTGGAGATTACTAGGATTCCTGTGTCTAGCACGGTGGCTCCCATGTAGAAGCTGGTCACTGCTTGTTAAGAATATTGAATATTAAGAAAAATGAGATGAAACATTGAATTTTTTTTGTCTTTTTGCCTTTTCTAGGGCCGCTCCCACGGCATATGGAGGTTCCCAGGCTAGGGCTCTAATCGGAATTGTAGCTGCCGGCCTACACCAGAGCCACAGCAATGCGGGATCTGAGCCTCCTCTGTGACCTACACCACAGCTCATGGCAACGTTGGACCCTTAACCCACTGAGCAAGGGCAGGGATCAAACCTGCAACCTCATGGTTCCTAGTCAGACTTGTTAACCACTGAGCCACGACGGGAACTCCAAACATTGAATAGTTTGGACTCATTTTTTCAACATATATTTGAATTATATCCAGTATTATTGACTTGTGCTCTTCTCTCAAAGTCAATTATTTGCTTTTTAATGCATTTTATAATATTGAAAGTATTTCTACCTAGGTTTATATTTCAATTTTTTTTTCCCTATCCTAATACCCAGTGTTATTTTATTTTAGGGCCACACCCACAGCATATGGAGCTAGGGGTCGAATTGGAGCTGTAGCCACTGGCCTACACCACAGCCACAGCAACATGGGATCTGAGCCACATCTGCGATATACATCACAGCTAATGGCAATGTCAGATCCTTAACCTACTGAAGGAGGCCAGGGTTTGAACCTGTATCTTTATGGATGCTAGTCAGATTCTTTTCTGCTGAGCCACAGCAGGAACTCCCCAGTGTTATTTTTATTAGTATTATGTTTAAATTGATTCTACAGCAAATTGTTTCATCTGAGCTTCTGCATAGCCGAGGTCTCTGTTTTGATTTGTCTTGATTAGATGGATTTCATCATGTCATCAAAAACAATTTTTCATTTTATTATTTAAGAGAAGGAGTCATAGATTATCATGGGCTCTGAATGCTTTTTTTTCTTGCCTCCAAATTTGAATTTTTTTTTTTTGAAGTTTAGCTGTTGAACCATGGTAGGCTTTGGTGTTAACAGCTATTTCAGTTTTCCTAGGTCAAGGTATAGCCTGTCAATCTATACTTTTCCTGGTTCTTGAATTTCATTAAACAGTTCTTCCTAGTTCATAGTTAAAGGACTTGTTCTTTATTTCTATCTGTAGGGTTTGCTTCTTTTATTAGTTTTCTGGTGTAGCTATAATAATGATAGAATACCACAAACTGAGTGGCTTAAAACAACAGAAATGTATTCTTTTATAATTCTGGAGACCAGCAGTTCAAAATCAGGACCTTGGCAGTGTTGATTGTTCTTGCAGGCTCTGAGGGAGACTACTCCTCTCCTAGCTTCTGGTGAAGACTGGCAATCCCTGGTGTTCCCTGGCTCTGCATCATGTACATACATATTACACACACATCACATGCTTGCACGTTACATACATGTCATGCTCGTACACGTGATACACACACCATATATATACATGTTATGCATGTCATATAATATGTTTTGTGTACATCAAATACATGCATGTTATATATGTAATATACATACATGTTACACACCTCATTTACATACACATGCATACATAATATACACAATGTTATATATACATACATGTTATATGTACATCATAGACATACATGTTATTTATGTATACACATCATATACACACATATTATATACAGACTGGCAATCCCTGGTGTTCCCTGGCTCCATAATATATACATACATGTTCCCCTGGCTGTCCTTCCTCTGTGCCTGCACATGGCCTTCTCTTCCTAGTGTCCCTGTTTTCTCTTACAAGGACAAGTCATATTGGATTAGGTTCCACCTAATGAGCGTGACTTCATTTTAACCTGATTACTTCTGCAAAGACTGTTTACAAATAAATATACAATCACAGGTACTGGGCATTGGGACTTCAGTATATATTTTGGGGGAACACAGTTCAACTCACAGCACTATTTCAGGGATTTTTCTCCCTAGAATATAAAAACAATTTCCTCTTGTATATCTGTTATCTGCTCTTCATAAACTCTGTTCTCCCCCCTCCCATATCTACTGTGATTACCTTAGGTCTTGTATATCCTGAATTTCACTTTCAGTTGTATCCTTTCTTGCTGTTTCTAATTTACTCATTAGTTCTAAAATGGTATTATTTTAGTTTGGTTCTTGTTTCTTTAGGTTTACCATACCCCTTTATATTTAATTCTGTAGTTTTATTGGCTAGACTTTGAGAGATTGCATCTTTTGTTTATTGTTTTCAAATAATCTTATTCCTCTACTCTCCTGGATAATGCATTTAAGAATGATTCTTGGGGCATGTTTTCCTTGAAAGTGAGATATTAACCTTTTAAACTTCTTTTTCATGCCATTTTTTTCGAGTTAACACTTGGCTTCTTTTTGCGTTACTCCTGTTTACAAGAGCTGCTCTGTAGACTAGCTGCTTTCTCGGACAGCTTGAGAGAATTCTCCCTACCCTCTGTCCACAATTACCTGAGACTTGACTTGTCCTCCAGCTGCAGCTAGAAGGCTCAAGTGTTGTGTTTCATCCCTACCCCCACCCCCATTCTGTGGGTCTGATAGGGGAAGGGAGTGTTCAGCTGGGGTTGGGTTCTGTCTTTCTTAGAGGAACTGGTTTCTCTTCCTTTTCCTTAAATTTTGTTTTCTGCCCTCTGCCTGGGATTGTTCCACTTAGTGAAGCATAGGGTGATATCTTCTAGACAGTTCCTTTAATTCAGCATGGAGTTCAGTATCCTGTACTTCTACACAAGTGTGTCATGAGACTATTGACTTCCTTTTCGTTTCACCTGATCCAGGCCATTTCTAAGTTCTTCCTTGAGGTCGAGAGAGACAAAAAGGATACTATTCTTCTTGTATGTTTTGCCCATTTGGTTGGGAGTATTGGGAGGTTATTCTCAGGACTTTTAATACCACTTGGGGTTAGGATAGGAGCCAGTCTCCTTCTTTCTGCCTTATGGAGGTTATGGCATTTGATTTCTTTGTTTGGTTGTGGCTAATTTCTTTTCAATATTGCTCTTTTTTCAATTTTGTTGTTGATGAGCAGAATCCCCTCCATCTGTACCTGAATAGGTCTCTGGAGCCTTTTGGTTAGGCCGTGACACCAACTAGTGATTTTTCCACTACTAAAAAGGCAAGCTCCTTCCATGTTTTTATAATTTGCATTGTCTTTCTACATTTCTCATCAATGCTATTATTTTGAAATCTGATTTAGAGTATTACATTGAGATGCCAACTTATGATTGGAAGGCCAGGTCACTGATCTTTTTTTTAAATTTATTCTACAAAGGCTTTATAATTTAATAGTTGTTATTAATTATTATACTCACTAATTATTAAATGTACATTTTCACCTATTTTTCTTTCATTCAGCAGTTAGACTAAATGTCACCAAAGGTTATATTTTAGATCTTGATGGTTTTAAAACTTTAAACTATTAGCCCATTGGAAATGAATGAAGCTCTCAAAGTGTATTTCTCCTGCCACTTCTGCCTCAGCCCTCCCTCTTCTAGTAACCTCAATATTATTCCAAATTGAAAGATTTGGGGTGGTGCTGGGAGGTTCATAAACTAGACAAAAAGAATCCCTATTCCCATAATCTCAGGTATTTATTATTTACTTTCCAGGGCTTGGAAGTCTAATTAATAAATCAAAGAAATCATTATGGAAGAGTTCCGGGTGTTTGGGTTTTTACCTCCTGAGAACTAAATCTTGCATTTTCAGAAACATATTTGTTTCCATTATGTAAGGGAAATACATTATCGAATATAAATGCTTTTGATATAATACATATAGTTAAGCCAAACCAAGATTTAGCCAGATTGCCAACAGAAAGATTTAGAAACAAAACATTACAAGCTATTTTGTTGGTGTTGTTTTATTGTCATCAGCTGCTTGCCGTCTTTGGTTTCCTGTGTCTCTAGGACCCCAAGAAGGTTCTGTCTGAGTCCTTCTCAGAAATTTCAGGTCATCTAATGAGAGGTGGTTAATGGACCACTGGGTGTCAGTATTGTCTTTTTATACCCCAGCAAGACCTAAGTTAGGTTGTCTTGTCCTTGTCAGAAGCTTTTAGCTTTTTTGGAATATGGGATCTTAGCTTGTCTGTCCAAGCCAGGAAGGACCATTGAGTCAAACCAGCTTACTTCACAGGTGGAGACTGGGCCATGAGGAAGGCATTGTTGATTCCCATGCAGGATGGTTTCCCCCACCCCAAGCTTCCCAAACTCTCTCACACTTAAGTGTCCACGCGGCCGGGAAGGTAAAAGAGTCAGTCAGGTGGCACATTTGCCTAAACAAGAAGCAATGCTCTCTTCTTCCCCTTAGAAATAGGATGTCCTCCATTTTTCTCAACCAATCCACTTGGTGCATCTCTTGTTTAACCAACATTGATACAGAGAAAATTTCTTCTGTTTTAAAACAACAGCAGCAACAAAAAGGCTGCACATGCATGGTGAAGCATGTTTTCCTTTGGTGACATGTTGGGAAAACAATGGGAAGCATTTAAAGGAGCAGCTATGCTACATGCCAGCAAGGTGGTAGGGTCCTAGCCTAAGTAGATCTTCATATTTTTTTAATATCAATCTTTTTAAAATTAAAGTATAGTTGATTTACAGTGTTTCATGAAGTTCTGTTGTACAACAAAGTAACCCAGTTACACACATTTCCCTGTGCTGTACAGTAGGATCCCATTGCCCATCCATTCCAAATATAACAGTTTACATCCCTAAAACTCCCAAAATGCCCATCCATCCCACTTCCTCCCTTCCCCCCAACAGGAACCCCAAGTTTGCTCTTCTTGGCCATGATACATTTCTGTTTTTTTTTCTTGTTTGTTTGTTATTTTTAGATAGGATTGTCTGTTCCATATTTTAGATTCCACAAATAAGTGATATCATATGGTATTTGTCTTTTTTTTTCCCGGCTTACTTCACTTAGTATGAGAGTCTCTAGATCCATCCATATTGCTGCAAATGGCATTAGTTTGTCCTTTTTTATGGCTGAGTAATATTCCATTGTATATATGTACATCTTCTTAATCCATTCATCTGTTGATGGACATTTATATTGTTTCCATGTCTTGGCTATTGTGAATAGTGCTGCTATGAATATAGGGGGTGCATGTATCTTTTTCAATGAAAGTTTTGTCTGGATATACACCCAGCAGTGGAATTGCTGGATCATGTGGTAGCTCTATATTTAGTTTCCCGAGGTACTTCCATATTGTTTTCCATAGTGGTTGTACCAGTTTACATTGACACTAAAAGTGGAGGAGGGTACATTTTTCTCCACACCCTCTCCAGCGTTTGTTATTGTTGACTTGTTAATAATGTCCATTCTTACAGGTGTGATGTGGTACCTCATTGTAGTTTTGATTTGCTTTTCTCTAATAATTAGTGATATTTAGCACTAATACCACTATTAAGGCATTTTTTTCATATGTCTGTTGGCCATCCATATGTCTTCTCTGGAGAAATGTATATTTAGGTCTTATGCCCATTTTTCAATTGGGTTGTTTTTTTGTTGTTGTTGAGTTACCTGAGTTGTTCATATATTTTGAAGATTAGGCCCTTGTCTGTTGCATCATTGGCAAAGATTTTATCCCATTCTGTGTGTTGTCTTTTTGTTTTTTTAATTGTTTCATTTTCTGTGCAAAAGCTTTTGAGTTTTATTAGGTCCCATTGATTTATTTGTGTCTTTATTGTCATTATTCTAGGAGGTGGATGTTGCTGTGATTTATGTCAAAGAGTGTACTGCCTATGTTTTCCTCTAGGAGTTTTATAGTGTCTGGCCTTATATTTAGGTCTTTAACCCATTTTTAATTTATTTTTGTATATGGTGTTAGATGGTGTTCTTCTTTCATTCTTTTACATGTAGCTTTCCAGTTTTCCCAGCACCATTTATTGAAGAGGCTATCTTTCTTCCACTGTTATGTTCTGTCCTCCTTGTCATAGATTAGTTGTCCATAGGTACTTGGGTTGATGTCTGGGCTTTGTCTATATTTCTGTTTTTTGTGCCAGTACCCTATTGTTTTGATGCCTGTAGCTTTGTAGTATTGTCTAAAATAAATAAGCTTGACTCCTCCATTTTTGTTTTCCTTTTTCAATATTGCTTTGGCTATTCAGGGTCTCTTGTGTTTCCATACAAATTTTAAAACATTCTGTTCTAGTTCTGTGAAGAATGTCTTTGGTAATTTGATAAGGATTGCATTGAATCTGTAGATTTCCATATCATTTTGACAATATTGATTCTTCCAATCCAAGAGCATGGTACATCTTTCTGTTTGTGTTGTCTTTTATTTCTTTCATCAATGTTTTATAGTTTTCAGAGTATAGGTCTTTTGTCTCTTCAGGTATGCTTATTCCTAGGTATTTTATTCATTTTGATATAATTGTAAATGGGATGGTTTCTCTGATTTCTGAGACTGAACTAGGAAGAAATTGAAACTATGAACAGACAATCACAAATACTGAAATTGAATATGTGATTAAAAACCTTCCATAAAAGCAAAGTCCAGCACCCAATGGCTATACAGATGAAGTCTATCAAACATTCAGAGCAGAGTTAACACCTATTCTTCTGAAACTCTTTCAAAAAATAGCAGAGGAAGGAACACCCCCAAGCTCATTCTTACACCATGATCAACTAGGTTTCATCCCAGGAATGCAAAGATTCTTCAGTATCTGCAAATCTATCAATGTGATAAACCATATCAACAAACTGAAGAATAAAAATCATATATGATCATCTCAATAGATGCAGAAAAGGCTTTTGACAAAATTTAACACCCATTTCTGATAAAAACTCACCAGAGAGTGGGAATAGAGGGAACCTACCTCAAAATAATAAAAAATATATGAAAAACTCATAGCTAACCTCGTTTTCCATGGTGAAAAATTGAAAACATTACCATTAAGATCAGGAACAAGACAAAGATGTCCACTTTCACCACTGTTATTCAGCATAGTTTCGGAAGTTCTAGCCACAGCAATCAGAGAAGAAAAAGAAATAAAAGGAATCCAAATTGGAAAAGAAAAAGTAAAACTATCACTGTTTGCAGATGATATGATACACTGAGAAAAGCCCAAAGATAGCACCAGAAAAATGTTAGAACTCATGAATGAATTTGGCAAAGTTGCAGGCTGCAAAATTAATACACAAAAATCAACTGCCTATCTTTATACCTAGTAATGAAAGATCTTCAGATTTATTTGAGAGAGAGAGTAAATCTGGATTTTTCTGTGATTTTTTTCAGGTACGGAACTTGTAGAATACCAAGGTAAAATCTCTGAATGAAAACTTGGATGTTTTCTTTTCTGACTTGGATTCTTTTGCTGGTGTTTTTCAGTCTGGGCTCATCATTTGGCTCTGGCATAATGGGGAGGGTCCTTTGGGGGATACATAGGATTGGCTTCTCTTTTGGAACTATGTCCCTTTTTCGTTCCAAGGAAAAGGAAATATTCTGTGAAGCTGTTGGAGGGGAGGATATAGATCAAAAAGCTAAATTCCAGATTTCACCTCACTTGATCTAGGAGAAGTCGGGAAAGTTTGATGAGTACCGAATTTTCTGTACTGCATGGTTTTCTGTGGTGAATGTGCTAGAGCAGAAGCCATAGGAGGAAAAGCATCTGGGTCTCTCCAACCCTGAGGATTTGCTCCTTTTATAGAAAGAGTGCTGAGAGGGTGAGAGAGCTGTTCTGAGACTCATAGAGATGATACAACTTTAGAGATTGTGGACTCCACACAGCTTCAATTAGCCACATGAGCAAGGGGAAGCATGGATGGGACAGTGCCTACTCCAAGTCACATAGCTGGTGGCAGAGGACTCCTGATTCCAGCTTTCCTAAATCCTGACCTGGCATTCTCAGTGGGAGGTGGTGAGGGAGAGCATGCAGCCCATACATTGGGCACTGTGGTCGGCTGTGTGCAAATACTCAGTCAAGTGTACATAGTACGAGAAAAAGAAAAATATGTATATATATATGACTGGGTTTCTTTACTGTACAGCAGAAATTGACACAACGCTGTAAATCAACTATACTCTAATGATTAAATAAATAAGTAACTTTGAAATAGAGAGTGTTCAGGAGGCAGAGTATGGTCATATGAAAGAAGGCATAGACTCAGAAAGAAAGGGTCTTTTTATTTCTAGATAGAGGACTTAAATCTAGAAAGGGATAAACTCTGAAACAAAAGTCTTCATACCCAAGAAGTTGATTCTTTCATTATTTAAGAAAACATTTGCGTTTGGAAATAATTGATTCTTAGTGTTCACCACCTGCATTTCTCTGCTGTGTGGTTATTTTTTAGTGTTTGACTGGAGTCAGTAAAGAAGGAAAATACTCTCTTATCATAGTAATATGCTGGAAAAATGACATTAATTTTGAAGAAGAATGCACATATACATGGATTTAATCTGCAGCCAAAGGACTTAAGTTAGATGCAGAACTCTTTTTTTTTTTTACTTTTTTACTTTAAAAAAAAATTTTTTTTAAATAGGGCCACACCCACGGAATATGGAAGTTCCAAGGGGTTGAATCCAAACTTCAGCTTCTGACCTACACCACAGCCACAGCAAGGCAGGATATGAGCCGTGTCTGTGATCTATGCCACAGCTCACAGTAATGCTGGATCCTTAACCCACTGATCAAGGGCAGGGATCAAACCCACATCCTCATGAATACTAGTCAGGTTCATTATTGCTGAGTTGCAACGGGAACTCCTAGATGCAGAACTTTTGGCTGGAAGGGTTTAAGATTAGAATGTGTTCTTGGCAGAGATTACAGGATCTTTTAAAATCCTATTATTGGAGGTATCATAGTTGAAACAAACTATTTCTCCTATTAAAATTAGTTTCCTGAAACATCGGTATGATAATATGTATTATTGGTCCTTTTTTCAAAACTTACTTTCCTTTTTAACTGTCACTTCTGGGGCTTAGCACACCAGTCACTTCATCATGTGATTTAAGACAATTTTTCTTTTTCTTTTCTTTCTTTTTTTTGTCTTTTGTCCTTTTAGGGCCACACCCGCAGCACATGGAGGTTCCCAGGCTAGTGGTCAAATTGGAGCTGTAGCTGCTGGCCTACACTAGAGCCACAGCAATGCCAGATCTGAGCCATGTCTGCAACCTACACCACAGCTCATGGCAACGCTGGATCCTTAACTCACTGGGTGAGGCCAGGTATTGAACCCACAACCTCGTGGTTCCTAATCGGATTCGCCTCTGCTGCGCCATGATGGGAACTCTTTTTCTTTTTAAAAAAGATTTTATTGAAGTATAATTGATTTACAATGTTCCGTTAATTTCTGCTGTACAGCAAAGTGATTCAGCTACACCTATACATATTCCTTTTCATATTCCTATCCATTATGGCTTATCACAGGATATTGAATATAATTTGCAGTGCTATACATTAGAACCTTATATAAGATAATTTTTCTTATCTGGAGAGAATCTAATTTTTAAAATTGGAAACATGAAAAAGAACTCTCTCTGGTCACACAAGATTAGGAAATGCTAAATATGCCTTTCTGAGGGAGAATCACAAAGCATAGATGAAAGTCTTCAAAGAATCCTGAAATTAGGAAAGCTGTACCAGTCACTAAATGAAATATGCTTGAAACTGCCCCATACATACCTCCCATCACTTCATGAAGGTGGTGTTTGAATCCTATTAAACTTTCATCTTTCCCCTCATTGCCTTAGCTGATAAAGTTCTGCTCATTGTTTATGTCCAACACAAGTGCCAGCTGTATTATTTTCCTCTTCTCTGAAGCTTTTCCAGACTCCTATGAAAAGGGTTAGGTAATTCTTGCAATAGTTGCTAGTTGCATAAGCCTTTGTCAATAGTGTGCTTATCACAGGGAGTTACAATATCAGGGCTTCTTCCCTCTGTAACATTATTTTACTCATTTTGGAAACCCCATTGCCCACCATGGGGCCCACCAATAGGTGATGCCAAATGCACATTTGTTAAATGGAAGGCCATCTGCCTAGGTCCAGGAGCCAAAGCCAGGAAATGGGTTAGTGATGATCTTAACCATCTTTGCTTCCCTGTGGACATTCCCTAGATGTTAGGGACAGAGATGTGCCTGAGGGCCTCATCTGTGCCAGATGCTGTGCTGGGCATTTTCACATAAAGACCCATTCTCTCTGGTATATCCATTTGCTTTTGTGTCCTTAGTGTAGTCATATTGGGAACAGGTAAAACTGGAGGATGTGGTTAATTTTATGGCATGAATCAAAATTTTATGGATATATTAGCCATTTGTGGGTATATTAAGGCTAAACGGTGAAGTCAAAACTCCACCTGACTCTTCGACCTTCTGCTAACACTGCTACCATGGTGTCTATCCAGTGGATGGATCCTACATCTGTCACCTGCATTTATGACTCTTCTTCCTCTCTTGTGTTCCCTCACCCATTACCTATGTAGCTTCGCATTGTGCTCCCACCTCACTGGACCCTGAAAACCACCCGTTTTTCTCAGCCTCAGGGCCTTTCCATTACCTGGGGCCTCTGCTAGGACAGCTCCTCTCCCAGCTCTTCACCAGGTGGTTCCTTGTCATCCTCCAGTGCTCAGCTCACATGCCACCTCCTCAGAGAGACCTTTTGTCTTGAATTTTCTTCTGAACACCCCAATATAGGAAGCAAAGAGCAGTAGTTTATTTGGGAGCTACAGGGAATTTGGACAGGGAAGTAGGAAAGTGACACAGGGATGAGAAGGCAGTGGACAGAGGGCACCAGCTTCCACAGTGGACAAACAAGTTGACTTCCGTGGGAAGTTTTGGGAAAGGTGAAAAATGCACAGCGCAGAGTTAGTACCCATTTGGATTGAAGGATCGGGTCACCCACTCCTCTTAGGTGTGACAGGGGACCGTAGGGGTGAGATTGGGGACACTTCTGGCTTGTTCCCTGTTAAGCAGACAGGGCATGGAAAAGTTCAAATTCTGGACGTTAGAAGATGAATGGGTTAGGAAGATGTGGTATATATATATATGCAATGCAATACCACTTAGCAATAAAAAGGACAAAATAACGCCATTTGAAACAACATGAACGCAACTAGAGATTCTCATACTAAGTGAAGATGTCAAAAAGAGAAAGACAAATACCATATGATATCACTTGTGTGAAATCTAAAATATGGCACAAATGAATCTATCTACAAAACAGAAAAAGCCTCACAGCCATAAACAAGAGACTTGTGGTTGCCAAGGGGGAGATGGAGAGAGTGGGATAGACTGGGAGTTTGGAGTTAGTAGATTCAAACTATTACATCTAGAATGGATGGGCAATAAGGACCGACTGTACAGCACAGGGAACTCTATCCAGTCACGTGGGATAGGCCATGATGGAAGATAATATGGGAAAAGGAATGTATATATACGTATGACTGGGTCACTTTGCTGTTCAGCAGAAATTGTAACTGTAAATCAGCTACACTTGAATAAAGAATTGTATTGGAAATTCTTGTCAGTGAAATGAAATGAAGATGTAAAAAAAAAGGGTCCTGAAGAGTAGTTTTCATACTTTGGTGTGCACACAAGACCCTCAGGATTGATAAATATGGATTGATTCGGGGGTTCTGGGGTGAGGCCTGAGATGTTGCCTCTCTAAGAACATATTCACAGGTTCTGGGGGATTAGGACATGAGCTTCTTTTGGGGGAGGGGTTCACTATTCTGCTTATCACAGGTAGTCTTAGGAAAGTTATTTAACTTCTAAGAATTTATTTACTTATGTACAAAATTTAGGTAAAAACAAGGCTATTGGGAGGATTCAAAGAAGATAATGCATGTAGTACACTTGGCCCATAACTGGGACCCAGAACATCTTGTGTAGCTCTGGTTTATTAACTGTATGATCTTTGTTCCATCATTCACCTCTTCAGTCCCATCATCCTCCTCTATAAAATGGGGAAAAGAATGGCAATCATTGAATTTTATTCATGCGAATATCCATTTAATCTAGCATAGTTTATTAAAAGACCATCATTTCTTTACTGCATTGCAGAGTTACCTTTGTCCTTTAAGTCTAGTGACCAAAACATGTATGGGTCTCTCTAAGATGTCTCTTTACTTTCTCTCCTTTTTGTGTATACTCTTGTGTTAATTCCACACTTTACTAATACTTTAAAGAAATCTTGGAACCTAGTAGTGTAAATTCTCCAACTTTGTTCTTTTTCTTTGCGTTTATCTCGTGTATTAGAATTTTCATGTCTATTAGAATGTTTCTCGGTTTCTTTAAAAGAATGAAATTTGCTGGCATTTTGGTATGTTGCATTGACCCTACAGATAAATTTCAGAGGTGACTTCTTTACTACATTTAAGCTTCTAATCCATGAACACATATATCATTTTATTAATTTAAATTTTTTAAAATTTCTCTTAGTAACATTTATAGTTTTCCATGTAGAAGATTTGTATATCTGTTGTTAAAATTTTCCCATATATATGCTTGTTTTTCATGTTACAAATAGTAATTATATTTACCTTTTATTGTACTGAGTTTTGTGTGCATGAAAAATACAAGTGAATTTTGTATGGTGACCTTGTATTCAGTGATCTTGGTAAATTCACTTAGTAGTTCTGTTAGTTTATAGGTTCTTTTGGATGTTCTATATACACAACTATGATGTTTGACATAATAATTTTAGTTATTCACTTCAAAATCTCATGGTGTTTATTTCTTTTATACACCTTATTTAATTCATCAGGACTCCTTTACAATGTTGCATAGGAATAATGATAGTTGACATACTTGTATCTTTCTACATAGCAAGAAGAATCTTTCAGAATTTTTTCATTAAGATATTAGGCATAATATTAAATCAATGACTTTTTCTACTATTCCTAGCTTTCTAAAGTTTTAAAAATTATGAATGAGGGAGTTCCCGTCGTGGCGCAGTGGTTAACGAATCCGACTAGGAACCATGAGGTTGCGGGTTCGGTCCCTGCCCTTGCTCAGTGGGTTAACGATCCGGCGTTGCCGTGAGCTGTGGTGTAGGTTGCAGACGCGGCTCGGATCCCGCGTTGCTGTGGCTCTGGCGTAGGCCGGTGGCTACAGCTCCGATTCAACCCCTAGCCTGGGAACCTCCATATGCCGCGGGAGCAGCCCAAGAAATAGCAACAACAACAACAATAACAACAACACAAAAGACACACACAAAAAAATTATGAATGAGACATTTTCCATGGAATTAGAATAAATAATTCGAAAATTTGTATGGAACACAAAAGACTCCAAATAGCCAAACCAATCTTGAAAAAGAACAAAGCTGGAAGTATCATTCTCCTCGATTTCAAACTATTCTACAAAGCAATAGTAATCAAAACAGGCACAAAAACAGATACCTGGAATGATGGAACACACTAGAGAGCCCATAAATAAGCCCGTGCTTAAATGGTTATTTAATCTACAACAAAAGAGTTAATGATGTACCATGGGGAAAAGACAATCTCTTTACTAAATGGTGGTGGGAAAATTGGACAGTGACATGCAAAAGAAACTGTACTACTTTCTCACACCATATACAAAAATAAGCTCAAAATAGATTAATGACTTAAATGTAAGTCTTGAAATTATAAAGATCTTAGAAGAAAATATAGGCAGTTGCTCTCTGACATTGATCTTGGCAATATTTTCTTTAGATATGTCCCTTCAGACAAAAATAAAGAAATGGGATTATATCAAACTAAAAAGTTTTTGCACAGTGAAGTAAACTATCAACAAAAGGAAAAGGCAGCCTGCTAAATGGGATAAGATATTGGCCAACTATGTCCAATAAGAAGTTAATACCAAAATATACAAAGAACTCATATACCTGAACATCACAAAAGCAATCCCAATTAAAAAATGGGCTAAGGATGTGAATAGACCTTTTTCCAAAGATGGCAAACAGATGGCCAACAGACACATGAAAATGTTCTCAACATCACTAATCATCAGGGAAATGCAAATTAAAACCACAATGAGATAGCATCTCATACCTGTCAGAATGGCTGTTGACAAAAAGGCAAAATAGCAAGTCTTGACAAGGATGTGGAGATAAGGGAACCCTTGCGCACTGTTGGTGGATATGTAAATTGGTATAGCCAAAACAGAAAACATACAGAGATTCTTGAAAACAAAGAACTGCCAGACAATCTAGCCATTCTACTTCTGGGTATTTTTCCAAAGAAAACAAAACACATATTCAAAAGGATATATGCACCCCTAAATTTATTGTAGCATTGTTTACAATATCCAAGATATGGAAGTGACCTAAATGTTCAACTACAGCTGAATAGATAAAGATGTGATATACATACAATGGGATATTACTCAGCTACAAAAAGAATGAAATATTGTCATTTGTGATAATATGGATGAACCTAGAGGTTATTATGTTAAGTGAAATAAGTCAGACAAAGACAAATACCATATGATTTCACTTCTATGTGGAATCTAAAAAACAAAGCAGATGAACAGACCTAAAAAAAATAGAAACAGACTCAGATACAGAGAACAATCTGGTGGTTGTCAGAGGGAAGGCAGGGCAGGGGGTGGGGAGGATGAGTGAAATAGGTGAGGGCAATTAAAAACCATAAACTTACAGTCACAAAATAAATAAGTCAGGGAGGCATGTAAAGTACAGCATAGGTAATATAGTCAAAAATATTGTAGTAATTTTGTACATTGACAGAAGGTAACTAGTTTTATAGTGGTGATCATTTTGTAATGTATAAAAATATCAAATTACTATGTTGTATACCTGAAACTAATATAATATTGAAATTATAATTATTATAATTTACACAATAAAATAAATAAAAAATGAAATTAGGAACAAGTATTGAATTTTTTTCAAAAGTGTTTGCTCATCTACTGAGTTGATCAGATAATTGTTCTGTTAATGTGGCAGTCACAAAGATTGATTTTGACATGTTAAGCCAACCTTGTATTTCTGGAATAAATCCAGTTTAGACATGATGTAATACCTTCTATATATTTATTGGTGGGTTTGCTTTGCTAATATTTTAAGATTTCTCTGCCTAAAATCTTAAACATGAGAGAGGCTTGTCTGATGTTTGGCTTTCTAGTAGTGCCTTGGCAAGCTTTGAAATCAATAGTATGCTGATTTTACAAAACCAGTTTAAAAGTATTTCTTATTTTCCATTTTCTGGTGCAATTTGTGTAATATTATTATTTATTTTTTATTATTATTTTTTTTTGTCTTTTGTCTTTTGAGGGCCACACCTGCAGCATGTGGAGGTTCCCAGGGTAGGGGTTGAATCAGGGCTACAGCTGCCAGCTTACACCACAGCCATAGCAATGCAGGATCTGAGCCAAGTCTGCAAACTACACCACAGCTCACAGCAATGCCAGATCCTTAACCCACTGAGCAAGGCTAGGTATCGAACTCTCAATCTCATGGTTACTAGTTGGGTTCATTAACCACTGAGCCATGATGGGAACTCCCTTATTTCTTTTTTAAATGCTTGGAAGAAAACCATGGGTGAAGCCACCTGGGTTTGGAGTTTTGTTTATCAGATATTAAATTATGGATTATATTTCTTTATTAGACAAAAGAATATTCAGATTTTTAAAATAACTTTTTGGTTTTTTTAAACTATTTTTATTACTCAATGAATTTTATCACATTTGTAGTTGTACAGCAATCATCAAAACCCAATTTTATAGCATTACTATCCCAAAACCCATAGCCACCCCCCCAAACCCCCAACCTGTCTCCTTTGGAAACCGTAAGTTTTTCAAAGTCTGTGAGTCAGTATCTGTTCTGCAAAGAAGTTCATTCTGTCCTTTTTTCAGATTCCACATGAAAGTGAAAGCATTCGATATTGGTGTCATTGTCTGACTGACATCACTTAGCATGATAATTTCTAGGTCCATCCATGTTGCTAAATACGCTGGTATTTCATTCATTTTAATGGCTGAGTAATAGTCCATTGTGTATATGTACCACCTCTTCCTTATCCACTACTCTGTTGATGGACATTAGGTTGTTTCCATGTCTTGGCTATTGCAAATAGTGCTGCAATGAACGTTGGAGTACATGTATCTTTTTGAGTCATGGTTTTCTTTGGATAGATGCCCAGGAGTGGGATTGCTGGATCAAACAGTAGTTCTATTTTGAGTTTTCTGAGGAATCTCCATACTGTTTTCCACATTGTTTGCGCCAATTTACATTCCCACCAACATTGTAATAGGGTTCCTTTTTCTCCACCCTCTCCAGCACTTATTGTTTGTAGACTTTTTGATGATGGCCATTCTGGCTGGTGTAAGGTGGTACCTCATCATGGATTTGATTGCATTTCTCTAATAAGTGATTTTGAACATATTTCATGTGTTTTTTGGCTGTCTGTATGTCTTCTTTGGAGAATTGTCTGTTTAGATCTTCTGCCCATTTTTGATGTTTTTTTTATTTTTTTGGTATTGAGCTGTAGAAGGTGTTTAATAATTTTGGAGATTAATCCCTTGTCAGTTGCTTCATTCGAAGATATTTTCTCCCATTCTGTGTGTTCTCTTTTTGTTTTGTTTAGGGTTTCCTTTGCTGTGCAGAAACTTTTATGTTGAATTAAGTCCTATTTGTTTATTTTTGTTTTTATTGTCATTACTCTAAGAGGTGGATCTGAGAAGATGTTGCTGTGGTTTATGTCGGAGAGTGTTTGGCCTATGTTTTCCTCTAAGAGTTTTATAGTATCTGGTCTTGTATCTAGGTCTTTAATCCATTTTGAGTTTATTTTTGTGTACAGTGTTAGGAAGTGTTCTAATTTCATTCTTTTTCATGTGGCCGTCCAGTTTTCCCAGCACCACTTCTTGAACAGGCTGTCTTTTCTCCATTGTATATTCTTGCCTCCTTTGTCATAGATTAGTTGACTGTAGTTGGGTGGGTTTAATTCTGGGCTTTCTATCCTGTTCCACTGATGAGTATGTCTGTTTTTGTGCCAGTACCACACAGTTTTGATTACTGTAGCTTTGTAGTATAGTCTGAAGTCAAGGAGCTGGATTCTTCCAGCTCCATTTTTCTTTTTCAGGATAGCTTTGGCTATTCTGGGTCTTTTGTGCTTCAAACAAACTTTAAAATGTTTTCTTCTAATTCTGCGAAAAATGTCCTTGGTACTTTGATAGGGATTGCATTGACTCTGTAGATTGCCTTGGGTAGTATAGTCATTTTTATAATATTGATTCTTCTAATCCAAGAGCATTGTATGTCTGTCCATCTTTTTGTGTCATCTTTGGTTTCTTTCATCAGCATCTTATAGTTTTCAGAGAACAGGTCTTTTTTCTCTTTAGGTAGGTTTATTCCTATGTACTTCATTCTTTTTGATGCTATGATAAATGGGATTGTTTCCTTAATTTCTCTTTCTGATCTTTCATTGTTAGTCTATAGAAATGCAGTTGATTTCTGTGTTTTAATTTTGTATGTTGTGACTTTGTCAAATGCATTGATGAGCTCTAACAGTTTTCTGGTATCATCTTTATGATTTTCTAGGTATAGTATCATGTCATCTGCAAATAGTGATGGTTTTTCTTCTTGTTTTCCAATTTGGATTCTTTTATTTCTTTTTCTTCTCTGGTTGCTGTGGCTAAGACTTCCAAAACTATGTTGAATAGCAGTGGCAAGAGTGGAATCCTTGTCTTGTTCGTGATCTCAGCAGGAATTCTTTCAGATTTCCACCATTGAGAATGATGTTTGTTCTGGGTTTGTTATATATGGCCTTTATTATGTTGAGGTAGTTCCCTCTATGACCACTTTCTGAGGGTTTTTCTCAGAAAAAGGTTTTGGATTTTGTCAAAAGCTCTTTCTGCATCTACTGAGAGGATCATATGGTTTTTATTCTTCAGTTTGTTAATGTTGTGTATCACACTGATTGATTTGTTGATATTGAAGAACCCTTGCATCCCTGGGATAAATCCCACTTGATCATGAAGTCCAATCCTTCTAATGTATGTATGTTGGATGTGGTTTTCTAGTATTTTGTTGAGGATTTTGGCATCTATTTCATCAGTGAATTTGGCCTGTAAGTTTTTTTTGTGATATCTTTGTCTGATTTTTGATATCAGGGTGATGTTGGCCTCATAGAATGAGTTTGAGAGTGTTGTTTTCCCCTGCAATTTCTTTGGAGTAGTTTCAGAAGGATAGGTGTTAGCTCTTCTCTAAATGTTTGATAGAATTCACCTGTGAAGTCATCTGGTCCTGGATTGTTGTTTGTTGGCCTTTTTTAATCACAGCTTCAATTTCAGTACTTGGGATGATTGGTCCATTCATCTTTTCTAGTTCTTCTTGGTTTAGTCTTGGAAGATTGTATTTTTCTAAGAATGTGTCCATTTCTTCTAGGTTGACCATTTTATTGGCATATAGTTGCTTGTAGTAGTCTCTTATAATCTTTTGTATTTCTGGGATATATGTTATAATTTCTCCTTTTTCATTTCTAATTTTATTGAGTCCTCTCTTTTTCTTGATGAGGCTAAGTGTTTATCAATATTGTTGATCTTTTCAAAGAACCAGCATTTAGTTTCATTGATTTTTTTTTTTTTTAGTTTCATTTATTTCTGCTCCAAGCTTTATGATTTCTTTCCATCTGCTAACTTCAGGTCTTGTCTGTTCTTCTCTCTCTAGTTGCTTTAGATGTAAAATTAGGTTGTTTATTTGAGCTTTGTTTTGTTTCCTGAGGTAGGCTTGTATTGCTATAAACTTCCCTCTTAGAACGGATTTGCTGCATCCCATACATTTTGGAGTGTTGTGTCTTTGTTGTCATTTGCTTCTAGGTATTTTTTTTAAATTTCCTCTTTGATTTCTTCAGTGATCCATTGGTTGTTTAGTAGTATGTTGTTTATTCTCTATGTGTTTGTGTTTTTTGCAGTTTTTTCCTTGTAGTTGATTTCCAGTCATATAGTGTTGTGTTCAAAAAAGATGCTTTTATATGATTTCAATTTTCTTAAAATTATCATGACTTGGTTTGTGGCCCAGAAAGTGATCAAGCTTAGAGAATGTTTCATGTGCACTTGAGAACAATGTGTATTCTGCTGCTTTTGAGTGGAATGTTCTGTAAATGTCTATTAAGTCCATCTGGTCTAATTCATCATTTAGGGCCTGTTCTTCCTTGTTGATTTTCTGTCTGAATGATCTTTCCATTGCTGCAATTGGGGTGTTAAAGTCCTCCGCTATTACTGTGTTATTGTCAGTTTCTCCTTTTAAGGTTATTAGCAGTTGCCTTATATATTGAAGTGATCCTTTGTTGGGTGCATATATATTTTTAATTGTTATATCTTTTTCTTGCATTGATCCTTTGATCGTTATGTAATATCTTTCTTTGTCTCTTATAATATTCTTTATTTTAAGGTCTATTTTGTCTGATAAGAGTATTGCTACTCCAGCTTTCTTTGATTCCTGTTTGCATGGAATATTTTCCTCCATCTGCTCACTTTCAATTTGTATGTTTTCCTAAAACTGAAGTGGGTCTTTTGAAGACAGACTATATATGGGTCCTGTTTTTGTATCCATTCAGCCAGTCTATGTCTTTTGGTTGGGGCATTTAGTCCATTTACATTTAAGGTAATTATTGATATGTATGTTCTCATTGCCATTTTATTAAGTGTTTTGGATTTGTTTTTGTTGCTCTTTTTTCTTCCCTTCTCTTGTTCTCTCTTCTTGTGGGTTTTTTTTTTTCAGCAGGATCTCCTTGTAAATCTATTCTAAGTTGTGTCTGATAAGCCCAAACTCTCGATCCCTCCCACTCCCTCCCCCTCCCATCAGGCAGCCACAAGTCTCTTCTCCAAGTCCATGATTTTCTTTTCTAAGGAGATGTTCATTTGTGCTGGATATTAGATTCCAGTTATAAGTGATATCATATGGTATTTGTCTTTGTCTTTCTGCCTTATTTCACTCAGTATGAGATTCTCTACTTCCATCCATGTTGCTGCAAATGGCATTATGTCATTCTTTTTTATGGCTGAGTAGTATTCCATTGTGTGTATATACCACATCTTCTGAATCCAATCATCTGTCGATGGACATTTGGGTTGTTTCCATGTCTTGGCTATTGTGAATAGTGCTGCAATGAACATGCGGGTGCACGTGTCTCTTTTAAGTAGAGTTTTGTCCGGATAGATGCCCAAGAGTGGGATTGTGGAGTCATATGGAAGTTCTATGTATAGATTTCTAAGGTATCTCCAAACTGTTCTCCATAGTGGCTGTACCAGTTGACATTCCCACCAACAGTGCAGGAGGGTTCCCTTTTCTCCACACCCCCTCCAGCACTTGTTATTTGTGGATTTATTAATGATGGCCATTCTGACTGGTGTGAGGTGATATCTCATGGTAGTTTTGATTTGTATTTCTCTTATAATCAGCGATGTTGAGCATTTTTTCATGTGTTTGTTTCTTCTTGTGGTTTGATGACTATCTTTAGTGTTGTATTTGAGTTGCTTTTTCTTATTTGTGTGTGTATCTATTGTAGATTTTTGGTTTGCTGTTACCCTGAATTTTTGATATAGTAGTGTATATATGTGTGTGTATGTATGTGTGTATATATATGTGTGTGTATATATATATGTGTATATATATATATGATTGTTTTAAGTTGTTGATGTCTTAATTGAAAGTCCACCTCCTATGTCCTATATTTGTACTTTCCTCTTCTCACGATTTCTGATTTTGGTAGTAAATTTGCAGATGATTTCCTACCTTTACTATATGTCTGCTTTTACTAGTGTGCCCCATAATTTGTGATATTTTTTTTTTCTAGTTGTGGACTTTTCTTCTCCACCTAGAGAAGTTCCTTTAATATTAGTTGTAAAGCTGGTTTTGTGGTACTCAATTCTCTTAGCTTTTGCTTGTCTGGAAAGCTTTTGATATCTCCCTCAAATCTGAATAAGAGACTTGGTGGGAAAAGTAATCTTGGTTTGAGGTTTTTTTCCCTTTCATCACTAAGTATATCATGTCGTTTGCTTCTGGCCTGTGGCATTTCTGCTGAAAAATCTGCTGATAGCCTTATTGGGGTTTCTCTCTCTATTTTTTTTTTTTTTTTTTTTTTTTTGCTCCTGCAGCATATGGAGGTTCCCAGGCTGGGGGTGAATCAGAGCTACAGCTGCCAGCCTATACCATAGCCACAGAAATGTAGGATCCGAGGCTCATTTGCAACCTATGCCACAGCTCACTACAATGCCTGATCCTTAACCCACTGAGTGAGGCCAGGGATCCAAACCGCAACCTCAGAGTTTCTAGTTGGATTTGTTTCCATGGTGCCATGATGTGGGAATTCCTGGGGTTCTCTTGTATATTATCTGTTTCTTTTCCCTAGCTGCTTTCAGTATTTTCTCTTTGTCTTTAATTTTGGTCAGTTTTTATTAATATATGTCTTGGGATGTTCTTTCTTGGGTTTATTTGATATGGTACTCATTGTGCTTCCTGGATTTTAGTGAGTGGTTCCTTTCCCATGTTAGGGTAGTTTTCAGCTAATATCTCTTCAGATATTTTTTCTGGCCCTTTCTTTCTCTCTTCTCCTTCTGGCACCCCTGTAACATGGATGTTGGTATGTTTAACGTTGACCCAGAATTCTCTTAGACTGTCTTCATTCTTTTCAATCATTTTTCTCTTTTCTGTTCTGCATCAGTGATTTCCTCTATTTTGTCCTCCACCTTCCTTACTCATTCTTCTGCCTCCTATATTCTGCTTTTGGTTGTTTTTAATGAATTTTTTATTTCCAATATTGTATTTTGCATCTCTGCTTGTTTAATCCTATCTCTTGTATTTCTTTGCTCAATGTTTCTTGTAATTTATCAATCTCTGCCTCCAGTTTATTTCCAAAGTCTTGAATTATCTTCATTATCATCAGTCTAGTTTTTTTCAAGGAGGCTGATAATCTCTAGATAGCTTAGCTGTTTTTCTGGAGATTTTTCTTGCTCCCTTAGTAATAATTCTCTACACTTTCATTTTGTATAGACTTTTGGTGTGATATCCTTTTTGCAGACAGTAAAATTGTAGCCTGTCTTGCTTCTGATATCTGCCCCACTTGTGGCTAAAGTTGGTATGGGGGCTTGCTATAGGCTTCCTGATGGGAGGGACTGGTGCCTGCCCAGTGGTAGGTGGAGATGATTCTTATCTTCTGGTGGGTGGGGCTTTGGGTGAAATTTGAGGTGGCTATGTGCCTGGGGTGGGGTCTTTAGTCTGCCTGTTTAATTGTGGGTGGGGCTGTGATCCTGCCTGGATTATCGTTTGGCCTGGGGCTTCTGAACCCTGATGGGTTGGGCGAGATTTTTCCAAAATGGTCACCTCTAGAGGAACACATGCTGATGATTATTCCCAAGACTTTTGCCTCCAATGTCTTTACCCTTCAACAAGCCACAGTCGCCCCCTGTTTTCCCAGGAGATCTTCTAGGAACTACAGTCAGGTCTGACACAGTTTCTTATAGAGTCTTCACTTTTCCCTGGGACCCAGTGCACATGAAAGCCTGTGTGCTCCTTTCAAGAATCAGGACTCTGTTTTCCCAAATCCTGTGGAGTTCCTGCACACAAACCCCACTGACCTTCAATACCAAATGCCCCAGGGGCTCCTTCTTCCAATGTCAGATCTCCAGGCATTTGGACTTGATGTGGGGCTCAGAACTCTCACTACTGTAGGTGAGTCTGTGATACAATTACTTTCCAGTCTGTGGGCTGCCCACCCATCAGGGTATAGGGTTGTTCTCATGTAATCACCCCTTCTGCTGTCTTAATGTGGCTTCTTCTTTGTCTTATGGTGTAGGATATATTCTTTGATAGTTTGCAATCTATTTGTTTAAAGTTAGTTCAGCAGCTGGTTGTAATTTTGTTGCTTTTATGAGAGTAAGTGTGCTCCAGTCTTTCTACTCTGCCATCTTAATCCTGTCTAGAATAATTTTTGAGAAGCCTCTACTGTATTTGGAGGTTTGAAGCTGTCAAATCCCAGTGATATCAACAAGGCACCAGACCTGGGCCAGGACAGGTCAGGAAGAATATTCTTTTTTTTTTTTTGTCTTTTTGTGATTTTTTGGGGCCACTTCCACGGCATATGGAGGTTCCCAGGCTAGGGGTCTAATCAGAGCTGTAGCCACCAGCCTACGCTGGTGCCACAGCAACGTGGGATCCGAGCTGCGCAGTTCATGGCAATACCAGATCCTTAACCCACTGAGCAAGGCCTGGGATTGAACCTGCAACCTCATGGTTCCTAGTCAGATTCATTAACCACTGAGCAACAACAGGAACTCCAGGAAGAATATTCTTATAGGACAAACAATGTATTTTACACAGCAGTTAGCATTCAGAAATTGGGAGGCAAATTTACAGTGTTACGTGAGCTGTGTGTGCCTCATCCTGTCCCTCCCACAGCCCAGAGCTGGAACTGGACCCCAGGAGGCAAATGGCTTTACTTTCCTTCATGGACAGGTGGTAGAGGGCCTGCCCCAGGCAGTCCCCCTCTTACCTTGATGGTGGAACATGCCCTCCCCTCCCACCCCCACCTCTTGGCAGGGCTTCAACCAGACTAGTTGCTCTTGACTCCTAAGAGGCAGTCCTAGGCAATCATGGATAATAGGGGCACCACTTCCGAGCTCCACTTTCTGTAGGTTAATCCCTCCCCTCTGTCCAGGAAGGTGACCTCACACTCTGTGTCCTCACTGATTTTTCTCTCCTCCAAATAAAACTTCCACTTAACTTCTAAGTGAAACCCATGTTCCTGGTACCAGTATTCCTCAGCCAGCTGGACTCTACTCAGCATGTCTTGCCTCCTCTGCTCCAGCTGTTTTCCCGGACCATGTATGATGCAAACAGAGCCTTAGAGAGTGACTTAGGAAGCCCTTGGGGTGGTCGTTTTCTGGTGTGATTTGTATAATATTATTTTTATCTATTTTTTAAATGCTTGGAAGAAAACCATGGGAAGCCATCTGGGTTTGGAGTTTTGTCTATCAGAGATAATAAACAATGGATTACATTTCTTTGTTATGTAGAAGAATGTTCAGTTTTTTTTTCTTTTTGTCTTTTATTTTTTAGGGATGCAACCATGGCATATAGAGATTCCCAGGCTAGGGAGTTAGATGAAAGCTGTAGCCACTGGCCTATACCACAGCTGCAGCAACACCAGATCTGAGCCATGTCCATGAACTACACCACAGCTCACAAGCAACTCTGGATCCTTAACCCAGTGAGTGAGGCCAGGGATTGAACCTGGGTCCTCATGGATGCTGGTTAGATTTGTATTCTCTGAGCCACCACAGGAACTCCTGTTCAGATTTTTAAAATGTAACTTTTGAGAAGTTCTTCCATTTAAGCTAAATATTCAAACATATTGGCATGAAATTGTTCATAATATCCTATTATCTTTTTGAAATTAAATATAATTAAAACAAGTAAAATGTGTAAGTCTTAACTGTATAGGTCAGTAAGTTTTTATCTATGACATAGCTTATCCTTGCTCAGTGGGTTAAAGGATTTGGAATTTCTGTGGCTACGGCATAGGCTGGCAGCTGTAGCTCTGATTCAACCCCTAGCCTGGGAAACTTCCACGTGCTGCAGGTGCAGCCCTAAAAAGCAAAAACAAATGAATAAATAAATAAATAAAATCATCCAGAAAAAGATAAAGAGGAGTTCCCGTTGTGGCGCAGTGGTTAATGAATCCAACTAGGCACCATGAGGTTGCAGGTTCAATCCCTGGCCTTGCTCAGTGGGTTAAGGATATGACGTTGCCATGAGCTGTGGTGTAGGTCACAGATGCGGCTTGGATCCCACGTTGCTGTGGCTCTGGCGTAGGCCGGTGGCTACAGCTCTGATTAGACCCCTAGCCTGGGAACCTCCATATGCCGTGGGAAGCAGCCCTAGAAAAGGCAAAAGGAAAAAAAAATCACTGCAGAAAATTTCCTCATAACTATTTCTAGTTAATGTTCACATCTCCTCCTCCTCCCAAGGTAATCCCTATTCTGGCGCGTGCGCGCACACACACACACACACACACACACACACAGATTAATTTTGTTTTTTCTTGGATTTTATATAAGCAGAGCCATATAGTATGTATTTTTTGTTTGACTTCTTTTGAGTAATTTTTTTGAAATTCACCTGTGTTATACTCATAAGCCATATATTCTTTTTTTTTCTTTTACTGCTGTATGGTATTCTGTTACATGAATAAACTCTAAATTTTTAATAAGTTTCTGTTGGTAGATAGTTTCTTATTTTAAGATCTTTTGAAGTTTCTATCAACCTTATACAAATATTTTTGTAGGTATATGACATTTCTTTTTGGTACATATCTAGGTGTGGAATTGGTGGGTCATAGGGTAGATATAAATTTAATATTATTAAAAACTACCATGTAGTTGTTAAAAATTATTGAGACATTTCATATTCCACCAGTATAATGTTTACAACTGTTTTATATTCCCTCCAATGTTCAATTTTGTCAATCTTTTAAATTTTAGTGTTGTAAATGGATGTAATGGTACCCCTTAGTTGGTTTAAAATTTGAATTTCCCTGTTTTTTTTATTACTCGAATGAATTTATCACATCTGTAGTTGTATAATGATCATAACAATCTGATTTCACAGGATTTCCATCCCACAGCCCAGGCACATCCCCCCACCCCCCAAACTGTCTCCTCCAGAGACCATAAGTTTTTCAATGTCTGTGAGTCAGCATCTGTTCTGCAAAGAACTTCAGTCTCTCCTTTTTTTTTAGATTCCACAGGTCAGTGAAAGCATTTGATGTTGGTGTCTCATGGTATGGCTGACTTCACTTAGCATGATGATTTCTAGGTCCATCCATATTGCTAAAAATGCTGGTATTTCATTCCTTTTAATGGCTGAGTAATATTCCATTGTGTATATGTACCACCTCTTCTTGATCCACTCCTCTGTCAATGGACATTTAGGTTGTTTCCATGTCTTGGCTATTGTAAATAGTGCTGCAATGAACATCGGAGTACATGTGTCTTTGCGAATCGTGGTTTTCTCTGGATAGATGCCCAGGAGTGGGATTGCTGGATCAAATGGTAGTTCTATGTTTAGTTTTCTGAGGAATCTCCATGCTGTTTTCCACAGTGGTTGCACCAATTTACATTTCCACCAACAGTGTACGAGGGTTCCTTTTTCTCCACACCCTCTCTAGCATTTATTGTTTGTAGACCTTTTGATGATGGCCATTCTGGCTGATGTAAGGTGGTACCTCATCGTGGTTTTGATTTGCATTTCTCTAATAATGCATCTTTTCATGTGTTTTTTGGCCATTAAAATTTGAATTTCCCTGTTGAGTTACACTGTTGAGAATTTTTTCATGTGATTATTAGCCTTTTCAATATCTTCTTTTGGATGATGCCTTTTCAAATCATTTGCATATTTTTTTCTAGTAATTTTTATTGAAGTTGACTTATTATTTTAGTTTGTGTATCGCATAGTGATTCAATATTTTTATAGACCATAGTTTATTCAAAGTTATTACAAAATAATGGCGATGTTTCCCTGTGCTGTACAATATATCCTTTTTCTGGTGTGTGTATTTTATTCATAACATTATATAATCTCATTTTCGATTTGCATAAGTGACCTATTAAGCTATAATTTGAAACCCTAAACAATGACTTCCATCTGCAACATGAATGAAACAGAAGTCTGCTTCTTATCCCCGTCAGTTGAAGATGATTGTTGTGTGACTCAAACAACAGACTCTGGTCTTTCCCAACTCTCTTTTATTTATTTATTTATTTTTAAAAATTGGAATATAGTAGCCTGAGAATGTTGTGTTTGTTTCAGGTGCACAGAAAGTGAATCAATCCCCCCACCCCCACCCTGCAATGTTACCCCTTCAGTGAGTATAAATTTGGTTTAGAAATCTTTGAGCCTTGTTCTGCTTCATTTCTTTTTTTTTTCTTTTTTTTTTTTTTTGGTCTTTTTGCCATTTCTTGGGCCGCTCCCACAGCATATGGAGGTTCCCAGGCTAGGGGTCTAATCAGAGCTGTAGCTGCCAGCCTACGCCAGAGCCACAGCAATGCAGGATCCAAGCTGCGTCTGTGACCTATACCACAGCTCACGGCAAGGCCGGATCGTTAACCGACTGAGCAAGCCAGGGATCTAACCTGCAACCTCATGGTTCCTAGTTGGATTCGTTAACCACTGCGCCATGATGGGAACTCCCTCTGCTTCATTTCTTATAAACATTTTGTTGGATGTTGGTATCAGGATAATGCTGACATCATACAATGAGTTGGATTTTTTTTTTCCTTTATCTCTCTTCTTTGAGTAACTCTGTGTAAGTTTGGTATTATCCATGTATATCAGTGGTGGAATTACTACTGAAGCCACCTAGTCAGGAATTTACTTTGTGGAAGAATTTTAACATATAGATTCTAATTCTTTAAGTAATATTGAAAATTTTAGTTTTTCTTTATTTTCTTGCGTCAGTTTTGGTCAGCAAGACGTCAAGAGAAGAGACAATGATAGTACAAATAAAAAAATACAATAGGCATAAAAGAAAATATATCAATTATTACATTTGATTTTTTCTATGGGGAAACACTCCATCTCTTGGCATAAAATAATTCATAATAAGACAGTCTGTCAGACAATCTGGCAGACAGTTTTTTTTTCAGACAGACTGTAAAAAAATAAAACATCCATATTTTGTTTGTTAGACACACTTTAAATATAAATCCAAATATAGGTTAAAAGCAAAAAGATTGAAAAAATACCCAGTCTAACCATAAAAGCTTGTTGTGACTATATAAATATCGTAGAAAGTAGACCTAAATACAAGGAGTATTATTAGAAATAAAGGAGTGTTTCATAATAACATATGGTTGGTTAATCAAGAAGACATCATTCCACACATATACGCAAATAATAGCATCACTTCAAAATGAGACAAAAATTAAAGCTGGATTTGATAGAACTAACAAGGGAGACATATCCATATAGTTGGAGATATTAACTTAACTCTCAAAAATAGATAAGACTAGCAGTAATCAACATAAAAAATGTATTCAATAATATTCAGTATCGACAAAGATTTTAAACAACATTATTAATGAATTTATATATATGTAAAAGTATTACATATATATAAGAATTACGGGAAGGAAATTTTTTATATTTCTTTCATTGCTTTTAAACTTTCTGACACCTGTTCTACAGAGAAACATATAGTCTATTTGAAGAATGTTCCATCTGCATTTGAAAAGACTATATTCTGAAGCTGTTGTTTGTCATATATCTACCCTATGACCTACCAATTCCATCCCTAGATATGTACCAAAAAGAAATGTCATATACCTACAAAATACTTGTATAAGAAGGTTGATAGAAACGTCATAAGATCTTAAAATAAGAAGTTATCTACCAACAGAAACTTACTAAAATTTTATAGTATATTCATATAACAGAATACCATTTTTTTTACTGCTGTATAAATTAGGAAGTTGGGATTAAAATATACACACCACTGCATATAAAAATGTAAGTAACAAGAACCTGTTGTATAGTACAAGGAAATCTACTCAGTACTTTGTAATAATCCTTATGGGAAAAGAACCTGAAAAATAATGGATATATATCTGTGTGATTCACTTCTTCTGGATTAATCATGTGTGTTTTAGTCATTCCATATTAAACTATAACCCTCCATACTTTTTTCTTAAATTTCTTTATTTTTATTTTTATTTTTATTTTTGGCCACACCTGCAGCATGTGGAAATTCCTGGCCCAGGAATTGAACCTGAGCCACAGCAGTAACAATCCTGGATCTTTAACCTGCTGTGCCATCAGGGAACTCTCTTTTTCTTCATTTTAAAAAGTTTTAAAGAAGTATAGTAGATTTACAGTGTTGTGGTTATTTGTACTGTACAATGAAGTGATTCAGTTATACCTATATACATATCCATCCTTTCTCAGATTTTTTTCCCATTTAGCTTATCACAGACTATTGAGTAGAGTTCCCTGTGCTAGACAGCAGGTCCCTGTTAACCATCCACTCCATGAACAATCATGTGTATATGCCAATCCCAAACTCCCCATCCATCATTTTTTGTCCTAAACTTTTCCCCTTTGGTAACCGTAAGTTTGTTTTCAAAGTCTGTATGTCTGTTTGTTTTGTAAATAAGTTCATTTGTTTCATTTTTTTTTTTTTTAGATTCCATGCATAAGTGATACCATAAGATACTTGTCTTACTTACTCTCTCTGACTTACTTCACTCAATATGATACTCTCTAGGTCCATCCATGTTGCTGCAAATGACATTATTTCATTATTTTCTGTGGCTGAATATTGTTCCATTACACACACACACACACACAAACACACACACACACACACACACCCCACAACTTCTTTATCCATTCCTCTGTTGATGGACATTTAGGTTGCTGCCATATATTGATTGTTGTAAATACTGCTGCAGTGAACCCTGGAGTGCATCTATCTTTTTCAATTGTGGTTTTCTCTGGATATATGTCCAAGACTGGGATTGCTGGATCATATGGTGATTCTATTTTTAGCTTTTTAAGAAACCTCCTTACTGGTTTCCACAGTGAAATTTACATTCTCACCAGCAATGTGGGAGGGTTCCTTTTCTTCACACCCTCTCTAGCATTTATTGTTTATAGACTGTTTAATGATGGCCATTCTGACTGGTAGGAAATGACACCTCAGTATTGACTTGCATTTCTCTAGTAATGAGTGTTGTTAAGCATCTTTTCATGTGATTTTTAGCCATCTGTCTTTCTTCTTTGGAGACACGTCTGTTTAGATCTTCTGTCCATTTTTGTTTGTTTGTTTTTTGTCTTTTTTTTTTTTTTTTTTTTGCTATTTTTTGGGCCGCTCCCGCGGCATATGGAGGTTCCCAGGCTAGGGGTTGAATCGGAGCTGTAGCTGCCAGCCTACACAGCAACGCAGGATCCGAGCCCCGTGTCTGCAACCTACACCACAGCTCACAGCAACGCTGGATCGTTAACCCACTGAGCAAGGGCAGGGATCGAACCTGCAACCTCATGGTTCCTAGTCGGATTCGTTAACCACTGCGCCACGACGGGAACTCCTGTCCATTTTTTGATTGGGTTGTTTATTTGTTTTGGTACTGAGCTGCATGAGTTATTTATATTTTAGACGTTAATCCCTTTTGGTAACTTAATTTGCAAAGATTTTCTTCCATAATGTGGGCTTTTTTCATTTTTTATGGCTTCCTTTTCTTTGCAAAAACTTTTAAATTTAATTAGATCCCATTTATTTTTGTTTCTATTTTCATTAAACTTAGGGTGGATCTGAAAAAATATTCCTCTGATTTATGTCAAAGAGTGTTCTGCCTGTTCCTATTAAGGATTTTATGGTATCTGGCCTTGCATTTAGGGCTTTAATTCATTTTGATTTTATTTTGTGTGTGTGTGTGTGTGTGTGTGTGTGGCGTTAGAGAGTGTTCTGATTTCAGTATTTTCCATAGAGCTGTCTAATTTTCCCAGGATCACTTATGGAAAAGACTGTCTTTTCTCCACTGTATAATCTTGCCTCCTTTGCCATAGATATGGGTTTATGTTTAGGCTTTCTGTCCTATTCCATTGATTTATATTTTTGTTTTTGTGCCAGTGCCATAGTCTTTTGATGACTGTACAATTGCAGTATATTTTTGAAGTCTGGAGTCTGATTCCTTCAGCTCCATTTTTCTTTCTCAAAATTGCTCTGGCTATTGGGGGCTTCTTGTGTTTCCATATAAATTAATGATTTTTGTTTGGTTCTAGTTCTGTGAAAAATGCCCTTGGTAATTTGATAGGGATTGCACTAAATCTGTAGATTGCCTTGGGTAGTATAGTCATTTTGACAGTATTTGGATTGAGTTTTCCAATCTAAGAACACAGTCTGTCTTTCCATATCTTTGTTTCATCTTCTGTTTCTTTCATCAGCATCTTATAGTTTTGAGAGTACAGGTCTTTTTCTCTCTTTAGGTAGGTTTATTCCTAGTTATTTAATTCTTTTTGATATGATGGTAAATAGGTTTGTTTCCTTAATTTCCCTTTGGTGGTTAGTGTATAAGAATGCAAATTATTTCTTTGTACTAATTTTGTATCCTGCAACTTTCCAAAATTCACTGATGAGGTCTAGTTATTTTCTGATAGCCTCCTTAAGATCTTCTATCTACAGTGTCATCTCATCTGCATCTTTTCTTTGTCTCTTTTCTTGATTTCTTTTGTATTAATCATGTGTTTTATAATCATTCCATATTAAGCTATAACCTGTCCCTCACTTTTTATTTTTATGCCCACACTTGCAGTATGTGGAAATTCCCAGGCCAGGAATTGAATTTGAGCCACAGCTGCAACCTACACCACAGCTGCAGCAATGCCAGATCCTTTAACTCACTGTGCCAGACAGGGGGTCAATCCTGCACCTCCACAGCTACCTGAGCTGCTGCAGTAGGATTCTTAATAAACTACACCACAGTGGGAACTCCACCCCTCTCCCCGTGGTTTTTTAAAAGGTTATTTTTATAAACATTTTTTGCTTTGGATTTCTCAACCTTGGCACTTTAACATTTGGGGCCAGATAGCTCCTTGTTTTGTGAGCTGTTGTATGCATCATAGGATGTTTAACAGCATTCCTGGCTTCTTCCCTCTACATAACAATAAAAATGCCTCCCTTTCCCCTAACCAAAAATGAAATAATCCAAAATGGTTCATGTCTTTTTGGAAGAAATATTACCAGTGGAAGAGAACCACTGCTTTAGGTGTTATTATACACACCCTCAATTTATTACTCCACATATCAGGATAATTGAATTACTATTTTGCCACTCCATGAGCCATGTAAAAACTTTGTAAGAGTGTAATTCCATTTATTTTCTTTCCAGTTATGCTACTGATGTCATACATATTATTTCAGCATGTATTTTGTGTGCCCTGGTATATTGTTCTGATTGTGATTTTTAGTAGCCAGTAATTTTTTTTTAATTTTTAAAAATATTCATTTACATTTTTGCATGTATTTAATCTACTTGGTATACTTTATGCCTTCCTGCAGATCTGTGCTGTCGAAATGGATTTTTCCCTTTCATCCTGAAAAGTTGGTTACACATTGTCTCAGCTTTCATTTATCTAAAACTATCTTTAAGTTGACTTTGTTTTTGAATTCTAGATTTTTTTCTTTCAGCAGTTGCAGATTTCAATTCTGTCATTTTCCTTCCATTATTTTCTGATGAAAAGTCAGTTATCATTTTTATTCTTGTTTTCCGGAATATAATCTACCAATTTTCTTTGCACTTAAGGATTTATTTTATATCACGTTTAAAATTTTTTCCCTTTATTTTTGGTTTACACTCAGTTTGACTGTGATGACCTGAAAGAAATCATTGGTATTTTTTACTCTGCTCTGTCCATTCTGCTTTAGGTCTTAAATAAATTATTAATTTGATATTTAGTATATTTTCAGTTTCAGAATTTCCATTTGGTTCTATTGTAGAGATCTTATATTTTTCTGAAAATTCTGATTCTTTGTATCCATTTTGTCTATTTTTTTCTGAATCTCATTAATATATTTTAACAGTTATTTTAAAGTCTTTGCTAATTCTAATACCTGAGCCATTGGTGAATCTGCTCCACTGACAGTTTTTTTTTCTGTTAATTAGGAGTCATACTCCTTCCTCATTTGTCTCATAACTTTTTATCACATTCCAGAAATTGTATAATGAAAAAACTCTAGCCCCTGGAGTAAATATTATCTACTACAAGAGAAGGCATGTGCCCTTTCCCTTGTTAATAACTTAAGGAGAAGAGTCAATCTTTAAGAGTCATTCAGGGTTTGAGGCGAATTGTGGCTGGGTTACAGTTTCAGTTAGGTTCCCTTCACCTTTCCTAAGGTCTTTAGAACTAACTTGTTCTGTCCTGTGTCTGCTACAGCCACGCCCTCTAGGAGGACTTATTTTTTTTGCCATCCTGAGGCACGCAGAAGTTCCTGGGCCAGGGACCAAGCTCGTGGCACAGCACTGTCGATGCTAGATGCTAGATCCTTAACCTGCGAGGCCTCCAGAGAACTCCCAGCACTTTGTCATCTAGGAACCATAAAATGAATGCTGTCTGCTTTCCAGTTCTGCTTCCCTGTCTCTGCTACACCCTCAGCAAAAGCTGCAAGGGAGAGAGTTGGCAGTTCAGAACAATTTCTCCACCTTTGAAGCATTTAATGACTTTAGTTCATTCATGCTAACCCACAAGGTCGGCAGGCTTTTCTGTATCCCAGCAAAATTCCAATTTTACTTTTTTCACTGGCCCAGGGGAAACCCTGAAGAATAATAAAATGTAGCCACTAATATCTGCTCACTTAGAAAGGCCTTAGACTCCTCTGTAAGTTAAGTTCTTTAGACTACTTTGTGTCTGCAACTCTCCCACATTGTAAATATGATGGGGATAGAGGGAGATTAGATATCTTTCTAGTTTATATGAACAATGGTCCCTTAAAACTTTCTGTATTTTATCTGAAAGCTAAAATTATTATTTTTTAAATCTTCCTAAAATCTCTAATGATAACCCTTTCTAATTCTTGAATTTTTTTCTTAATGATCCATCTTGCTAGATGTTTATCAATTTTATTGGTATTTTCTAAAAAGCTAATTTTTCTTTTTTCTATTGTGTTTTCTATTTCTTTGAACTTTTAACCCTTATCTTTAGTATTTCCTTCTTTCTTGACTTTAACATGCTGTTCTTTTTCCAGAATTTTAGGAGATAATTACATTTTTGTAATTTTTCCCCCTAAGATCTGCATTTGACCCTATAAATTTTTATATAAGTATTACCTCAGCTGCATTCTACAAATTATGATATCTTTGTTTTCATAATCAGTTCAGAATATTTCTAATTTGCCTTATTACTCTTTTTTTTTCCCCACTGTACAGCAAGGGGGCCAGGTTATCCTTACATGTATACATTACAATTACATTTTTCCCCCAGCCTTTCTTCTGTTGCAACATGAGTATCTAGACAAAGTTCTCAATGCTACTGAGAAGGATCTCTTTGTAAATCTATTCTAAGTTTTGTCTGATAAGCCCAAGCTCCCGATCCCTCCCACTCCCTCCCCCTTCCCCTCCCATCAGGCAGCCACAAGTCTCTTCTCCAAGTCCATGATTTTCTTTTCTAAGGAGATGTTCATTTGTGCTGGATATTAGATTCCAGTTATAAGTGATATCATATGGTATTTGTCTTTGTCTTTCTGTCTCATTTCACTCAGTATGAGATTCTCTACTTCCATCCATGTTGCTACAAATGGCATTATGTCATTCTTTTTTATGGCTGAGTAGTATTCCATTGTGTGTATATACCACATCTTCTGAATCCAATCATCTGTCGATGGACATTTGGGTTGTTTCCATGTCTTGGCTATTGTGAATAGTGCTGCAATGAACATGCGGGTGCACGTGTCTCTTTTAAGTAGAGTTTTGTCCGGATAGATGCCCAAGAGTGGGATTGTGGAGTCATATGGAAGTTCTATGTATAGATTTCTAAGGTATCTCCAAACTGTTCTCCATAGTGGCTGTACCAGTTGACATTCCCACCAACAGTGCAGGAGGGTTCCCTTTTCTCCACACCCCCTCCAGCACTTGTTATTTGTAGATTTATTAATGATGGCCATTCTGACTGGTGTGAGGTGATATCTCATGGTAATTTTGATTTGCATTTCTCTTATAATCAGCGATGTTGAGCATTTTTTCATGTGTTTGTTGGCCATCTGTATATCTTCTTTGGAGAAATGTCTACTCAGGTCTTTTGCCCGTTTTTCCATTGATTGATTGGCTTTTTTGCTGTTGGGTTGTATAAGTTGTTTATATATTCTAGAGATTAAGCCCTTGTCAGTTGCATCATTTGAAACTATTTTCTCCCATTCTGAAAGTTGTCTTTTTGTTTTCTTTTGGGTTTCCTTTGCTGTGCAAAAGCTTTTCAGTTTGATGAGGTCCCATGGGTTTATTTTTGCTCTCATTTCTATTGCTTTGGGAGACTGACCTGAGAAAATATTCATGATGTTGATGTCAGAGAGTGTTTTGCCTATGTTTTCTTCTAAGAGTTTGATGGTGTCCTGTCGTATATTTAAGTCTTTCAGCCATTTGGAGTTTATTTTTGTGCATGGTGTGAGGGTGTGTTCTAGTTTCATTGCTTTGCATGCAGCTGTCCAGGCTTCCCAGCAATGCTTGCTGAATAGACTTTCTTTTTCTCATTTGATGTTCTTGCCTCCCTTGTCAAAGATTAATTGACCATAGGTGTCAGGGTTTATTTCTGGGTTCTCTATTCTGTTCCATTGGTCTGTCTGTCTGTTTTGATACCAGTACCACACTGTTTTGATGACTGTGGCTTTGTAGTATTTCTTGAAGTCTGGGAGAGTTCTGCCTCCTGCTTGGTTTTTGTTTCTCAGGATTGCTTTGGCGATTCTGGGTCTTTTGTGGTTCCATATAAATGTTTGGATTGTTTGTTCTAGTTCTGTGAAAAATGTCATGGGTAATTTGATAGGGATTGCATTGAATCTGTAGATTGCTTTGGGTAGTATGGCCATTTTTACAATATTGATTTTCCCAATCCAGGAACATGGAATATCTTTCCATTTCTTTACATCTTCTTTGATTTCTCTGATGAAAGTTTTATAGTTCTCGGCATATAGGTCCTTTACCTCGTTGGTCAGGTGTATTCCAAGGTATTTGATTTTGTGAGGTGCAATTTTAAAAGGTATCGTATTTTTGTATTCCTTTTCTAATATTTCATTGCTGGTATACAGAAATGCAACTGACTTCTGAATGTTAATCTTATATCCTGCTACTTTGCTGAATTTATGAATCAGTTCAAGGAGTTTTGGGGTTGAGTCCTTAGGGTTTTCTATGTATAGTATCATGTCATCTGCATACAGTGACAGTTTGATCTCTTCTCTTCCTATATGGATGCCTTTGATTTCTTTGGTTTGTCTAATTGCTGTGGCTAGGACTTCCAAAACGATGTTGAAGAGCAGTGGTGAGAGTGGGCATCCCTGTCTTGTTCCAGATTTGAGTGAGAAGGCTTTCAGTTTCTCCCCATTGAGTATTACATTTGCTGTGGGTTTATCATAAATGGCTTTGATTATATTCAGGAATGTTCCCTCTATACCCACTTTGGCGAGGGTCTTGATCATGAATGGATGTTGGACTTTGTCAAATGCTTTTTTGCGTCTATTGAGATGATCATATGATTTTTGACTTTTTTTTTGTTAATGTGGTGTATGATGCTGATTGATTTGCGTATGTTGAACCATCCTTGTGAACCTGGGATGAACCCAACCTGGTCATGGTGTATAATTTTTTTGGTATGTTGTTGGATTCGGTTGGCTAAGATTTTGTTGAGAATTGCCTTATTACTCTTTGACTTATGAATTATTTAGAAATCCTTGCTTCATTTATAACATTTTGAAGGTTTTCTAGTTAGCTCTTGGTTGGTGATTTCTGATTTAATTCCACTGTGGTCAGAAGGCACATTCTTACTTCTTAGCTTATTTTGGTAAAGATACTCTGTATCTGTGAAAAGACTGTTTCCTGCAGTCACTTGGTGTAGTGTTCTATATATACATATACTAGTTAGGAGGTTAGTTTACTGGATTGTTCAAAAGTATGTCTAATTATTTTTCTCTTTGTTCTATCTATGACTGAGAGAGGTGAGTTATTTTCAAGCTATATGAATGTATACTTTTATTTTTGCTTTTAGTTTGGTCAGTTTGTGTTTATATATTTTGAACCTATGTTATTTGGTGCATATACATTATATTCCAGTCAATTTTATCTTTTCTTACTATAAGCTATGTCTCATTATCACTAATAATACTTCTTTTCTTGAAATCTTCTTAGTCTTATGTTAGTATTGCCATATAAGCTTTATTTGTATTAGTATTTATAAGGCATATCTCCTTTTAATTTCACTAATCTGGGCCTTATATATTAAGTGACTCTCCTGGAAGCAACATACGGTAGAATTTTGTTCTTTATTCCCCAATTTGACCATGTTTATTCTTTTATTGGATGTTTAGTCCATTTTTATTTAATGGAACTGCTGATATTCTTGGGGATAAATCTATAATTTTACTATGTCCCACTTTCTTTTATCTGCTATTTTGCCTTCTCTTCAATTAATAAAATATTTTATATTACTCTTTTCCCTCTATTGTCTTGTTCATTGTGTATCTTTAATTTAATTTTAGATTTTATCCTATATTATAAAATGAATTTTTGCCTTATCCTAATAAAATTTTGCTTTTATCACTTCTGGAGTAAATCAAATTTTGAAAACTTTAACTTCATTTACCATTCTCCTACTTTTTGTGTTATTATTGTCACATATTAAAATTTTGTGGAGTTCCTACTGTGGTACAGTGGGTTACTGATCTGGCATGGCTAGAGCTGTGGCTTGGTCCAGGAGCTTCAATCCCTGGCCTAGGAGCTTCCATATGCTATGGATGCAGTCAAAACATTTTTCTTAATTAAAAAACTATGTATAAAATATATCCAAATATATATGTTTATGTGTTTACGTACACTTATTTCTACAAGATGTATTTTATTAGTCCATATTCATTTAGATTTTTCCATATGTTTACTCTTACTGATGCTCTTCATTTTTTTCTGCACCAGTGTTCTTCTACCTGTGATCATCTATCTTTCTTCTGCCTAAAAAACCTCCTTTAGTATTCTTTAATGTCTTCTGTGCTAATGATAAATCTTCTTACCTTTAGGGGGGCTCATCTAGAAACATTTTTACTTCTTAAATCCTGGCTTTTTGGTAGCCCTGAGCTAATTTATTTTGGTCTTTCCAACCCAGTGAGATTCTCAGAACCTCTTGATTGTCATTTTCTGGTCTGTGCCTATCCTTTCCTCCAAAAACGAATAAGGTTGTGTAGAGGGAAAACAATGACAGATATGAGGGTATTCTCAGTACATTTTCTTTCTCTTCAGGATCTTGATCTGTTGAATCCTGGTTGCCATAATTGCTCTCTGATGAATATAAGTAGCTGGGAGTTTTTCCCTTTTATTTGACCTAGTTTTACAGTTGTTCTTAATAGGAAGTTTAGTCTGAATCAAGGAGCTCTGTCATAGCTAGAAGTAGAACCCACATATTCTTGTTTTTAATAAAACATACTGAAACATAAAATGATCTCTCCTCATCCATGTGGTGACCTTTCAGATACTTTGCCACACCCCTTAGAGAGCTCATTGAGTTGTTTTCTCTAGATTAAATGGTTGGTCTCATGGTTCCCTATTTATCTTTTATTTTTTTTTAATGGAGAGCAAGAGTTCCCTGGTGGCCTAGCAGTTAAGGATTTGGCATCTGGCGTTGTTACTGCTGTGGCTCAGTTTGTGGCCTGGGAACTTCCATATGCCACAGTCATGCCCCGTCCCCCCCACAAAAAAAAAATACAGCATAAAAATTATGCTCTTGATTTTTAGAGTCAAAAAATTTAGTTTTAAATCTGGGATCTGTCTTGTGTTAACTGCTTGACCATTTACTTAAGTCCTTGAGTTTTCATCTGCAAGGTAGAGGATATTACCCAGCTTGCAGAATCCTTTTGAATTAAGCATATGGATTATAGTAGGTACAAAAGAAAAGGTAGCTACTACCTTTCATGTTTGTATACTTGCTATCTCTTTGAGAGGACATATATATGGGATTAATTCTTTATGTTGTTATAAGTTTGCTGAAATCTTTTGTGGCTCTGCTTTTTTTTACATGTTCCTGGTTTAGTTATCCAGTTCCGTAAAAGCTGTAGGATCATTCTCAAAGAAGGTATAAATCTGAAAATATGTTTTGTCTCCTCCTTAGCACCTCCTTCATCTTGGCTGAATTGATACAAATGGGAGTAAAGATGTTTCTGAAAGAATTTAAGTTAACTGCAGGAACACCATTTAAACAGTAGTGTTCTTCCCCCTTTCCAGAATGATTCTTTATCAGGATTTTATTTGGCTTCCCCTTATTTTACAACAGAAAATTAATAAATGTTTTGGATGCATCTTAAGCCAAGGTCAGCAGCAGCTGCTGTGCACTTATTTGAAATGCTTCTTTTTTCCCCCACTCATTTCTGACCCTTCTGAAGCCCTGTTATCAGTGCCTGCACATTTTTGGTAACTGATTGTCATTACATTGTAAGGATGCTGCCTGGATGATGGCTCCTCAACCAGAGATGTCAGCCAGCTGAAACACACCAGGAGAAAACAAAAGACATTCCTAACTTGGGAAAAAATGGAGCAAGAGAGATTTACATGTGTTTGACATTTATATTCTTTAAAGTAGCTTTTGTCTCTTTGAAAATTCCCTGAACTTACTACCTCAAGCAGAAGAATGGAATCTAAATGCAAGGGAGAAAAGAAATTCTGCTTTGAAGATGGAGAGTAGGATAAAGAATTAGATGTTCTTTCTCTTTCAAGCCCTTTCTGGTTATAGAAAAGGACAGAATTGTAAAATTAACAAGGTCACAATAACTTTAGTTCCTGATGTGTTGGGGAATAGCGATATAAAACCATAATACATCTCTAGGCTTATTCTAGCAGTGCTCTCTAATAGCCTTTCTATTTTTCCTTTTCACCAAGGAGTGCTAGTACAGGTTTTTTTTGTTTGTTTGTTTTTTGCATTATTTAGACCATGTAAAGCGAATGCCTTAAAGAAATGTTTCTTATGGATGGGGGTCTTTGTGTTGCAGCAATAGAAATTTCTTTGCCTGCTGAGCTTCTGATATCAAGCAGTGGAATTTTGTGAGTTCCCTTGTGGTCTAGTGGTTAGGACTTGACACTTTCACCTTTGTGGCTTGGATTCAGTTTCAGGTCTGGGAACAAAGATCCTATATCAAGCTGCTGCACACTGCAGTAAAAAAAAATCGGTATTTCACATGAAGGTGATTAACCCCAGCGGCAGCACTGGTGCCCTGACCTCAACTTTTATTTCCCTTTATAACAAGTGCCGAGCTTATCTGTTGATGCCTGTCCCGAAGAGTAAAATGAGCAGAATTTATCTCTCACAGAGTTGGAAGAAGAGGGTGATCCTTTGAGATGCATATGTTGCACATAACTTGAGTGCCAGAGGTTATTTATAGCCACAGGAAACTGTTGATACATTCTTTCATTATCTAAGACCCTCAACAGTGAGGTACCTGAGGACTCAATATTTGGATTTCTGCTGTTTATATAGTTAAAGCAGTTGGTTTCTGATTTTTTAAGCAAAATCTTTTCCAAATATGTTTTCCTTGGGAGCCCAATACATAAAATACAACTTTATAAAATTGAAGTTTAGTTGATTTACGATGTGGTTTACAATGCTGTCTTAGTTTCTGGTGTAGAGAAAGTGATTCAGAGATATATATAAAATATATGTGATATGTAATATGTATATTCTCTTTCACGTCATTTTCCACAGAATATTGAATATAGTTTCCTGTGCTATACAGTTGGACCTTTGTTTATCCATATAAGCCAATTTGTTTTTAAAATTTTTAAGACCGCAACCATGGCATATGGAAGTTCACAGGCTATGGGTCGAATCAGAGATGCAGCTGCCAGCCTACACCACAGCCACAGCAATGCAGGATCTGAGCCATGTCTGTGACCTCCACTATAGCTTAACCCACTGATTGAGGCTGGGGATCAAACCTGCATCCTCATGGATACGAGTCAGTTTTGATACTGCTGAGCCGCAATGGGAAATTAAGGTAACTTTTTAAAAAAGATTCTGGTTGTTGCAGGATGATAACCCCAAATCCTGTCCTCTTACTCTCTCTTTCACCCTGATGGGTTCCCTGCTGCATCTTACCAGAACCCCACTGACTCTAGGAAACAGAGTTTGTAATACACTAGTCTAAGGAAGCCAGTGAAACATTTGCATTGTCAGAGGAGGGTGGCTTGGGGCTTGGCTAGATGTGATCTCTAGACCATCTTAATAACATCATCATTGGGGAAAACATACTTTTCTTGTCTGTCTTTCCACAAAATTAATTTTTTTCCAGAAAGATTTGATAGTTTTTGAATTTTATCAGTTCTACAAACACATAGCCCTGGAGCATTTTCAGAATCTGAAAGAGATTGCCAGGAATCATGTGATTCTTTTTCTCTTTTCTCATCTCCCCAAATAGCCTGTTTGCCCACATATGCAGGTATCATTGAAGGTCATGTTTGGCCTCTTGTGAATTTCCATGAATTTTCATCGGGTTTCATGCCCTACAGAAGGTATCACTGAGTAGTACAAAATCTGTTTTGTGTAGTGAAGTGAGAAGCTTTGTCTCCAGTTTGTAAAACCTGTGGCACAGGCAGAGGCTGCAAGAGAGATGGGGATCCCTCAAGAGCCACACAATTAAGCGTGAGCTTAAGACTGACCATTAGCTCTGCGCCTCATGACTCTGACTCAGGATTTTCTGAGTTTGAAATGACTCATCCACATGGCAGCTTAAGAAAAGGCATTTATCTGTCAGGGAACTGAAAAGTCTGGGAGTATGGCCATCTTCAAGGTTCGCGTAGAACCACCCAGTTTCTGCCACTCTTGCTTTCTGCGTGATGCTTCTTTATCTGAGCTAGTCCCAGCTTTTTCTTCTGCCAGACATCAGGGAACAGGGCGAGGTATGGGGAAGTGACATTGCTGCAACAGTTTCAGGCTTAAACCAAGCCCAGAAGAGAGAGTTTCTTTTCTTACCATCAGATTACAGAATCCCAGGGAAGGGTTTTCTTGGCTAGTTTGGATCACATTCCCATCTGTGGGCAGTCAGAAGCCAGGGAGCATGAAGATATTATTTTCAATCCCATGTCCCTATCAGAATACTCTGATTTATTTCATTTCCCTCACATTTACCTCAGTTCCCTCAAGATTTAGGTCAGCTGAGTCTATTCTGGCTGTCATTTAAAAATGATAGTTTAAGGAGTTCCCGTTTGGCTCACTGGTAATGAACCCAATTAGTAAGGAGGACGCAGATTCGATCCCTGGACTTGCTTAGTGGGTTAAGGATCTGGTGTTGCCATGAGTTGTGGTCTAGGTCACAGATGTGGCTCAGACCCTAAGTTGCTGCGGCTGTGGTGTTGGCTGGCAGCTGCTGTTCTGGTTTGACCCCTAGCCTGGAAACTTCCATATGCTGCAAGTGTGGCCCTTAAAAAAAGCCCCAAAATAATAGTTTGTAAAACCTGTGGCACAGGCAGAGGCTGCAAGAGAGATGGGGATCCCTGAAGAACCCTGAAGAGTTCTTGTTGTGGCTCAGCGGTAACAAATCCGAGTCCATGAGGATGCGGGTTCAATTCTTGGCCTTGCTCATTGGGTTGGGGATCTGGCATTGCCATGAACTGTGATGTAGATTGTAGACACGGCTCAGATCTTGCATTGCTGTGGCTAGGGTGTAGGCTGGCAGCTATAGCTCCGATTCGACCCTTAACCTGGGAACTCCCATATGCTGTAGGTGCAGCCCTAAAAAGACAAAATAAGTAAATAAATAAATAAAAATGATAGTTTACTGTGTTACTTCTTTGAAATATTGCCCGTATTTCATGGACTCGTCCAAAAATGTCATCCAAAGCTTTTGGCAGTAAAGACATAGGGGCTCATTGGGCTTGATGTGGTTCTACCAGGAAGAGGAAGAAACAAAAATCAAAGTGAAACCACAAAAGAGAACTGAATGGGGTGAAACAGTGTAGTCTTTCTTCCATAACCCAGAAATAGCAAATACTTAACATGCAGACCACCCTGTCCCTCCTGGGACCTTGGCAGACATCAGTAATCCATCATACTGCTCTTTCTGCTCTGCCCAGACAGGTGGCCTCAGCATCTCTTCAAAGAGCCCCTCTAGGAGCTGAATTTTGACATGTAAAATAAGTGTGTTTAACATTCCTGGCATAATCAGAAATTCTTCATTCTCTACCCTTCTTTCCTGTTCTTCTCCGACATTCGGAACCTAAGGGTGTCTTGAAATTTCTAAAAATTCATGACTTTAAATTCCCTAGTAGGATCTGTTATGTTGGAATCACAGGGTACTGCTCCACTTGTTTCTGTCTCATTAAAAAGAATGAGACACTTGACTCGTGGAAAAGACTTAGAGTGATGAGAATGAAGAATGAAGAAGCTTTGACAAATTTTACTTCTTTTCATTTTCTTTTAAAATCCATCCTTACCATGCTGTTTGATGAATGCCTGGCAAATTCTTATTGGTCTTAAGAAAGAAGCCATCTACCCCTCACACAGCTTACTATCCATGTTAACACGACTCTGCTACCATACTCTATTCAGCAGTTTAATTTGACTCTTTCAGAAAATGCTTATGCAGGAAAATAAATATTGCAAATAACTTTATTGTGCATTCTGAAGATCCACTACCTCTCCAGTAGGAAAAGCATTAAGTTTACACCCTAAAACCTTTTGAAAATGACTCCCCATAATTCTCACTATACTGTGTCCACATGTTTAAAACTACTTTATCATGATTCTTTCCAGTCCTAATCAAGCTCTCCACAATGAAAGATATGCTTCTCAGTAGACTTCAAATATAAACATCCCCAGTTTGCCCTTCCCCTTTGGGAGGATATGAAGACTCTTTCAAGGCAGTGCCCTCCCTTCCTATAGTAAGAAGAAACTCAGCATTGCCTTATCAGGTTGTTTGGGTGATATTTTGGGGGAGCCCCTTTGGGAAAATGTCAACAGCTCCTGAGCTATACATCTAAATTCAGCTGAGTGCAAACAACGCTTATTGGACATCTTCTATGTGCGAAGCACCTAGAATTTCAGTGGGAAGTGCTTGTAAAGATGGCTGAGACACATTGTTCTCTAAATCCTCCAAAAAACAGAGGCATATAAGACATATGAGCACCATAATAAATATTATCAGGTGGTTTTGGGAGAAAGAATTAATTCCAAGTAGGATATCTCAAAAGACTTCTTGGAGGTGGTCTGAATTTTCACATCAAAATAAAGCTAATATGTCCAAATGGGGGTGGGGAGAGATTTGTCCAGACTGAAACAGTAGGACCAAGGACAAAGAAGTGGAATTGGTCAGAGTGTGTCCCCCAAACTCAAATAGACATGTGGGATTGTATGAATAGAGAGAAGTGGGGCTGGCAAGTTAGATACATGTCAAAGCATCATGTGCTTGGAGTGCCAGGAGGCGTTCCAATCCAGGTTGGATCCTGTATGCAGTGGGTGCGCAGGAGGTTTTCGCAAGCTCGCTCTCCTTCCTCACGCTCCCACCTCGCCCTCCATCTCTGTCTCTGAGCTTGTCTGTCCTTCTCCCTGGTTCTCTCCCCTTTCCTCCCCTCCTCCCCACTACGTAGAACCCCTCCTCTCTGCTCCCCTTCTCTTCCTCTAAAGGATTCTCCTCTTCATCTCTCCTCTCTGTGGTTCACATCGTCTTGTTCTCGTTGTGCTCTCCAGCACTTCTATTTTCTCTCTCATCTCGACAGCTTGCTCTTATTCCAGCTTTTTCTCCTTCTCTACTGTCTGGCTAGTCCACCGCCATTAGCTGTTTTACTCGGTCCTTCTCCTGCCTCTCTTGCCCACACTGGGGGTATCTCTCACTCACTCAATCTCTCCCCTTCCATGTGTATTGTTTTTACCTTTTTTTTTTTTGAGGGCTTCAAAGCCTATTTTATTTTATTTTTTAATTTTTTTTCCCACTGTACAGCATGGGGGCCAAATTACACATACATGTATACATACTTTTTCCTCCCATTGTTGTGTTGCGATGTAAGTATCTAGACATAGTTCTCAACGGTACACAGCAGGATCTCATTGTAAATCCCTTCCAAGAGCAATAGTTTGCATCGGTTAACCCCAAGCTCCGGATGCTTCCCACTCCCTCCTTCTCCCCCCGCAAGTCTATTCTCCCAGTCTATGATGTTCTTTTCTTTGGAAACATTCATTTGTGCTGTATATTAGGTTCCATTTATGACCGATAGTCCCCAATAGCCAGAGCTGGAAACAATCCAAATGTCCATTGACAGACGATTGGATGCGGAAGATGTGGTATATATACACAATGTTTTTATCTTTTTTGACTGCTAGTGTTTCTCTGTGTGGCCAGGAAGATGGCTCCTTATTTCCAGACCTATGAACCAAAGACAAGACTTCTTTCCATTTTTTTTTCCTCTACAGCTCCAAGTTGAACAATCCCATGGAAGGACTCTTGTTGGCCAGCCCTGGCTGATGTGTCTACCCCAGTATCCATATAGTGGTCAGGGGAGTGGGTACTGATAGTAGGGAGACTTCCTTCCCAGGCATAAATCTGTGGTTGGCAGCTCTTCCTGAACCACAGAGACTAGGGAACGGATAGCTCCTCAAAGCATCAGTGTTGGACAGACCAGAAATAATTGTGTGTTCGCTTTGTGATGGTTACAGTTCCATTTTACACGTGAGGAAATGGAGACCCAGTGTTCAAATGGGTCTCCTGGTCATAACCACCCCAATATGAACTGACTTCTAATCTACTTTAATCCCTGTGTGATGCCCTCTTTCTCTTATTTTGTTGCGCTTTTTTTTTTTTTGCTTTCTTAATTCTCTCTATTGTAGGTTTATTGCTATTTTATTATTTTATTATTGTATTTTATTTTGCTTTGCTTAGCTTTTTTTTAGGGCCACATGAGCAGTATACGGAAATTCCCAGGCTAGGGGTTGAATCAGAGCTGTAGCTGTTGGCCTAGGCCATAGCCACAGCAATGGAAGGATTTGAGCCTTGTCTGTGACCTACACCACTGCTCATGGCAATGTCAGATCCTTAACCCACCAAGCCAGGCCAAGAATTGAATCCACATCTTCACAGATACTAGTCAAACTGTGCCACAATGGGAACTTCCTCTTATTAATTAAATTTATTTTTTATTTTTTTGTCTTTTTGCAATTTCTTGGGCTGCTCTCGCGGTATATGAAGGTTCCCAGGCTAGGGGTCTAATCGGAGCTGTAGTTGCTGGCCTACACCAGAGCCACAGCAACGCGGGATCCGAGCCGTGTCTGCAACCTACACCACAGCTCATGGCAACGCTGGATATTTAACCCACTGAGCAAGGCCAGGGATTGAACCCGCAACCTCATGGTTCCTAGTCAGATTCATTAACCACTGAGCCACAACAGGAACTCCCTCTTATTAATTTTAAATGAAATATTGGCTGTAGCCACTGACTTGCAAGTGTAACCAGTGGCTGTGGAAAGCATTTGAATTATCATAGCTGATCTCCTTTGCACAACCCGCCGCCCACCCCTGCACCCTCCCCCACTGCTCTTCATTATCCTTGGTTCCTTACTTTTCTCTTTTCCTATATATTCCTAAGAGATCAGCTGCGGAGAGGGAACACAATTCTTAGCTAATTAAATTTTTAAGTTTCCATTTTCTTCTTTTAAAGAATAACATTCTCACATTTCCAAGTGCTGAATTTTTTAATACTGAAAAATTCCAAGTGCCAGAATCCAACTGGGAACCTTGGTTAGCATTTCTACAAAGATAAGACAAGAGAAGTGTTTTCTTTACCAGAATAGAGAGTGATGCTCCAGGCTGTGCATCCTAATGTCTAGGTAAAGAAGCATGCTATCGTTTCTTATCAAGATTAAAACTTTAGGTAGAAGCAGCATGAGTCCTATAAGAAGAGCAAATACCAGTTAACATCCAAGGTGTAGAGAAAAGTGCCTTTGATCAACTATCATTTCTTTCTACATTTCTCGAAACCACTTGATAATATTTACAAGTATGTTGCTCTTTTCCATTTAAATGTCTTTAATGGATTTACTTCTAAATGTAAAAAGAATAAGTGCACATTTGAAATAGTTTGGGAAACTAGAACAGTGAATTAGAGAGAAAAAAATCCATGAAGAGCTTGAGGGATCTTTCTAAGATGTTTTTTCTTTTAATGTGTTTCCATGGTTTAAAATAATTTAAAACCATGGAAACACATTAATTTCACATTATATGTTTATCAGTTAATTTTACACATAAAGTTGCAAGATTTGCTCCTGTGTCATGTCATTCACATGCCTAAAAAAAGTGGTTTTTAATTAGTGTGTAGAATATTGTTGTGCATCGTTGTACAACGATCATTTTTTTTTTCCCCCGGATGCTGGACCTTGTTATGGCTTCTAGCTTTATCACTGAGAAGCTGTCACAAACCCCTTTAGGACTGATTCTGGTGTATTTTCACTGCGAGTTGCTATTTCCTATTCCCATGATAGGCTTGTGTACTAGGCATAGAGTCTGTAATATAGTTCTGTAACAAATAGCTTAAAGATATTACTTAATCTAATTCCAATTCTGAGGCTGTGTTCCTCTCATGCTGACAAAAACAAGGGAACTTGAAAATCAGTACATTGCCAACATATGGGGAACTTTTTAAAAAAATACTTTTATGAAACATTTCAAACTTTTCTCTAAAGGTCAAAGGCTTATGTAACAAATATCCATCTAGACTTAGCAAATCTTAATATTTTGTTGCTTTAGCTATTTCATTAGTTTGGTTAGAAACACCTCTAGGACTAAATCTGGTGCAAACTAGGGAGCTCCCAATGTGGTGCAGCAGAAACAAATCTGACTGGTATCCATGAAGTTGCAGGTTCAATCTCTGGCCTTGCTCAGAGGATTGGGGATCCAGCATTACCATGAACTGTGATTTAGGTTACAGATGCGGCTCAGATCCCATGTTGCTGTGGCTGTGGGTTAGCCCAGCAGCTGTAGCTCCAATTCAACCCTTAGCCTGGGAACTTCCACATGCCGTGTGTGTAGCCCTAAAAAGAAAAAAGAAGAAAAAGAAACCAAACCATAAAAATATAGTTCAAGCTCACTTTTCATCTTCCTGACCAGAAGTAACCATAATCCTAAAATTGGTGAAAATACTTACTATCCAACTATCCATATTTTTATTCTTTTAAAAACATAAGTAGGTATTCAAAAATGGCCAATGGTATTCTTTAGTGTACTTAAAAGTTTTAATTTCACATTTTGATCTTATATAAATCATCCTTACTTTTTGCTCAGCCCGTTTGGGGATGTTCAGTTGAAGGTCTGTCATTTTTAACTGCTGTGTAGTATTCTCATTGCATAAAAACACTGCAGTTTGCACACTCACTGTCTTTCTGAAGAGTAGTTGGATTTTCTCCTCTTCTGTTTTCCTAGGACAAACCCACACTTAGTAAATGTCTTTGGCCACCTCTTATTGTGATGTGTGCAGTTTTGTGTTGGATGTATGCCCAGCAGCAGGTTTGCCATGCTAAAGGACAGTCATGTCTACAGCCTCGTGATCTATTGCAGCTTGTTTCCCCAAGGTGACTGTATCACATTGCTTATCCCTGCCTGTGTATGAGAACTCACCCTTGTTCACCTCTGTTATTGTCATATTTCCTATGACATATGACAATAACAGAGCCAGTCTGCGAACTAGGTGATACTATTATTTGTAGATTGAATTTGCATTTCTTGCACAGCAAGTGTGGTTGGAGAACCTGCTCCTGTTTGTACTGGTCCTGACAGTTTCTTCCCTCATGCATTTCCTTTGCTCACTTTCTTTTTACCTGTTGAATTGTCTTTTACCTTTTAATTTATGAGTTGCTCACATAATCGTGATACCAGTTTTTTGTTGAGTAAATACGTCTTAATATCTCTTTTCAGTCTGTGGCTTGTCTTTTTACTTTATTTTGGAAATTATTTGTTACATAGAAGTTTTAAATTTTAAATGAATCAATTTGCAAGTCTTTTGTTGTTATCATTATTTAAGAAATCTCTTTTATCCTGTTGAAGGAAAAACCATATTCTGATCGTTTCTGCTAAATGTGTTTGCTGTTCCCATTCAGATTTTCATCCATTTAAAATATAGTTCAGTGGATAAGCAATGAAGTCCTGCTGTATAGCACAGGGAACTATATATCTAATCACTTGTGATAGAACATGATGGAAGATAATATGAGAAAAAGAATGTATATATAAGTATGACTGGGTCACTGCTGTACAGAAGAAATTGACACAATGCTATAAATCAACTATACTTTAATAAAGAACTAAATATATATGTGTGTATGTATATGTGTGTGTATGTATATATGTATATATATGGAAGTGTTATGAGGTGTAAATGTAATTTGATTCTATTTTTCCATACAGGAAACATTCTCCCCAGCATCATTTACTAAGTACACCATCTTTTCTCACCAGCTTGTAATGCCAGTTTTGTCATAGTCCAGTTTTCATAGATGTATGGATTTGCTTCTGGGCTCTCTATTCTGTTCCATGGGTCTATTTGCCTATCTCTGGCTCAATAAAGCCCTATTTATTTTTATTTATTTTTTTTTTAGGGCTGCCCCCGTGGCATATGGAGGTTCCCAGACTAGGGGCTGAATCAGCTGTAGCCGTGGGTCTACCCTACAGCTCATGGCAATGCCAGATCCTTAACTCTCTGAGCAAGGCCGGGGATGGAAACTGCGTCCTCATGGATACTAGTCAGATTTGTAATCTTTCTGCTGAGCCAGGAGAGGAACTCCAAGCCCTATTTTATTTGCAATGGCTTCGTAGTAACTTTTTCTCCCTGCGAGGTAGAGTTCTTCTGACTTACTATTCTTTACAACTCTTTTAGATATTCTTGGATCCTTAATCTACAAATTTTAGTATCACCTTATCAAGTTCCATGACAAACTCTAGGATTTTTATCAAAAGTACATTGAGAATGAATAAATTACTTTGGGAAAAATTGCCTATGCCATGATATTGAATCTACCCCTGTACTAACAAGAAATAACTCTCCATTTATTCAGATTCTTATGTTCTGTGATAACATTTGGTCATTTTCTTCAGATAGGATTACTATATTTTTGGTGAGATTTATATTTAAGTAATTCCCAGATCTGTTATCATGTTAAATAGGATAGTTCGTCCTATTAAATTTTCTAATTTTCTTTTGCTAATATAGAGAACATTCATTTTTATTTTGTAATCATGTATCCAGGAAACTTGCTGAACTTTCTTATCAACTTTATCAAAAATTTACTTTGAAATTATTTTTTGTAACCTATCAAATAATCAAATGCTTTCTCTCTCTCTCCCTTTCTCCTCTTTTTTTTTCCCAGTTAGTTTGGTGAGTTACATTGGTTTCTTTTTAATTGTTAAAGCACTTTTTTTTATACCTGGATTAACTCCATCTGATCTTGATATTTGCATTTTCATGTATCACTAGAATCAATTTGCTTTTTAAAATTGAAGTGCACTTAATATAATGTAAACTTTACCATTTAAACCATTTTAAAATATAAAATTTAGCAGCATTTAATGCATTTACAATGTTGTGCAAGCATCACCACTATCTAGCTTCAGAACATTTTCACCACCCCAGAAGGAAACCCTGAATCCATGAAACAGTCACATCCCATTCCCCCTTCTCTTTCACTCCTTGAAAACCATTGTCTACTTTATGGCCATATGAATCTGTCTATTTGAACATTTCATGTAAACGAAATCATAAAATGTATGTTTCTTTGTGACCAGCTTCTTCCATTTAACATACCATTTTCAAGGTCCATCCACGTTGCACTATCTATCCAAGTTTTTTTTTTTTTTTTTTTTTTGCTATTTCTTGGGCCACTCCCGCGGCATATGGAGGTTCCCAGGCTAGGGGTCTAATCAGAGCTGTAGCTGCCAGCCTACGCCAGAGCCACAGCAACGCAGGATCCGAGCCGCGTCTGCAACCTACACCACAGCTCAGGGCAATGCCGGATTGTTATCCCACTGAGCAAGGGCAGGGACCGAACCCGAAACCTCATGGTTCCTAGTCGGATTCGTTAACCACTGCGCCACGACGGGAACTCCTCTATCCAAGTTTCTGATGGCTATGTAATATTCTATTGTTGGCATCTACTGCATTTTTCTTCTCCATTCATTTTTGATTGGCACTTATGTTGTTTCTATCTTTTGGCTATTGTGAATAATGATACTATCACTTTTTGGGGTACAATTTTTATTTTAACACTTCTTTAATTCTTTTTAGTAGATACCGAGGATCGGAATTGCTTAGTCATATGGTAAGGATATGTTTAAGGTAATATGGAACTGCCAAACTGTTTTTGACAGTGGCTGTACCATTTTACATTCCCTTGAGCCATGTAGGAGCGTGCCAAGATCTCCCCAGCTAGATTTGTCATTTTCTGTTTCTTTGAGCACGGTCATTCTCGTGGGTATGCAGTGGTATTTCATTGTGGTTTTAATTTGTATATCCTTAATGGCTATAATGTGGAGCATCTTTTTATGTGCTTATTGGTGATTTTATTATTTTCTTGGAGAAATGTATATTCAAGTGTTTAACCCACTTAAAAATAACATTGGTGGTTTGTTTTTGAGCTGTAGGTTTTCCTTATAATTCTAGATACTAGGCCCTTGTCAGATATATGACTTATAAACATTTCTTCTTATTCTTTGGGTTGTCTTACCACTTTCTTGATAGAGTCTTTTGCATAAGTATTTTAAATTTTGATAAAGTCTGATTTATCTTTTATTGCTTATGGTGCCATAGAATTATAAACATTTTGCTAAGAATTTTTGCATCTAATATCATGATAGAGATTGATCTGTAATTATTTTTCTTGTACAGTCTTTCTTATATATTGAAAATAGTGTGCTGACTTCATAAAAGAATGAAATACCTTCCTATAATTAATATTTTCTAGAAAGTTCTAAAAAATATTGAAGTTATTTCTCCCTTAGAAGTTTAGAAGAATTCACTGAGACTTCTTGGTAGGAAGTTTTAAAATAATGGATTCAATTTCTTTCAGAATTTCTTTTTGTCAGCTTTGGTAGATTATATTTTTGAGGAATTTCTCTTTTCATTCAGAGAGTCTAATTTATTGGTATAAAGTCATTCATAATATCGTCTTATGAACTTTTTCATGTCTGAAGACTCTATAGTAATTACTTTTTCTTTAAATATTGTTAATTTGTGTTTTCTCTCTTAATTAATTTTATGAGATTATAATTTATTAATCTTTTTAAAGAAACAACTTTTCAGATTTTTCTCTATGTTTGCATTCTACTTCTTTATTTTTGTTTTTACCCTTTTCTTTAAGTTTAAATTGCCGTTTTCTTTTTTTTTTTTTTTTGCTTTTTTAGGGCCGCATCCATGGCACATGGAAGTTCCCAGGCTAGGGGTTGAATCAGAGCCACAGCAGTGCAGGATCAAGACACATCTGCAACCTACAGCTCACCACAGCAACACTGGATCCCTGACCCACTGAGCCAGGCTAGGGGTCGAACCCACATCCTCAAGGATACTACCTGGATTCATTTCTGCTGTGCCGCAATGGAAACTCCCCGATTTACTGTTCTTATTTTAACTTGAGGTAGATGCTTAGATATTTAGATTTTTGGCTTTCTTTTCTTCTGTTACATGCCATTAAGATTTATACATTTCTACATAGACACTGTTTTACCTATAGCCAGCCACCCTCAAAATTTTTAATAATAATTTTATTGAGAGAGAAATCACAAAGCACAAAATTCACACTTTTGAAGTGTACAGTTTATACATTTTGTACATTCACAGAGCTGTGCAACCATCACCATCATCTAATTCTGGAATATTTTAATTACCCCAAAAAGAAATTCCATATACATTCGCAATTACTCTTGATTCACTTTTCCCCCAACCCCTGTCAACCACTGACTGACTCCTGTTTCTACAGATTTGCCTATTCTGGACTTTTCATATAAATGGAATCATGTGGTATGTGGCCTTTTGTGTCTTGCTTCTTAAATTTAGCATAATTTTATCAACATTCATCCATGTTGTAGCATATATCAGTGGTTCATTCCATTTTACTGCCAAATACTATTCCATTGCATGAATACATACCACATGAATTTTTTCCATTGGTCAGTTGATAGACATTTGGGTTGATCCTACTGCTGACTCAGTCATACAGTAACTCTGTGGTTAATATTTTGATAAACTGACAAAGTGCTTTCCAAGGTGCCATCCTATCAGCAACGTGCGAGGGTTCCAGTTTCTCCAGATCTTTACCAACACTTGGATTGTCTGTTGGTTGTAGCCATTTCATTAGGTGTGGAATGGTATCTCCTTGTGGTTTTTGGTCTGTATTTCCCAAATGACTAATGATACTGAACATCTTCTCAAGAGCTTCCTATTCATTTTTATATTTTGTTAAGAGAAATGTTGATGTGAATCCGATAGCCATTTCGTAATGAAATTATCTATTCCTTGTTCATTTTTCCCTACTTTCATGCCTTTTTTCTCCTATGGTAATTTTTCTCCTTCTTTGAGTTTATAATTTGGTAGTTTTTCCATAGAGGCCTTTTAGAGGGTTTCCATTATCTCTGTCATATGTGTGTGTGTGTGTGTGTGCTTGTGATACACATAATGTATATTATATTAATTATATATTAATGTATATACATAATACATATATAGTGTATATAGCATGTGTACATTAATTTTCTCTTGATCTATATCTAATGATAGCTTAATTGCATAAACCATTTTATCCTGATAATTGTTTTCTACCAAAATTTAAATCATACAAACTGATTATTGTTATCTCCTTGTGGGTTATAACATTTTTTTTCCCCTTCTCAGATAGTTCTTAAAATTTTCTCTTGTATGTGATATCTGAGCTTTATTTAAATGTCTCTTTATAAGTTTATTTTCTTTATCTTGCTCAGTATTCTGAGTACATGTTAAAATTTATTAATCTTATTTATCTTTTATTCTAGAAAATCCTTAGTGTACATATATTTTTTTAATATTCCTTCTTCAATATACATTCTATTGTTCTGACACTCCAATTAGACATATATTGGTCCCTTTCAACCTCCATCTCCATCCATCTCTCTTAATACTTCAAGAATTACTCCATTTCATGTTGCACCCTAGCTTAAGTCTTTAATAGTAATGTCAAATTTACTGATTCTCTTTTTGACTGTATCCATTCCAGAGTTTTCCATTAACTGTTTACTTCAATCAGTGACTAATTTTTATTTCCAAATGTTCTACCCGACACTTTCATAGAAGTCTTTTCTTTTTTTGCTTTGTATCTGTTTTTATATTTTAAGAATGTTTTAATTTTGAAGATAACCGCTTTTATGAAAGTCTTTTCCAGACTATTTTAAAATGTTAGGTTCATCTGGACAAACTTTTAAAGTTGTTGACTTATTGCTTGCCCATCTTAGTATTTGGTTTATTCATATTTCAAATTTTTTCTCTCTTAGTTTCAGATTTTTGTTGTGATTTTCTCTGACTGAAATGATTTTTTTTTAATCTGAGTTGTCTAGGACCTCCTAAAGCCCTGAGTCCAGAAATAGGTTTTATATTCTTGCTAAATCTTTTCCCCCAGAGCAACATTGGGGAAATTTTTGATAATTCCAGGTGCTTGTAATGAGGCTTATCTTTATGCTTTCTCTTTATGCTGGAGGCAGGGAGCTTCTGATTACCTATTAGGCAGACAGCTGTCAACTGCAGGCTTTTCTCTTCTTCTTTCAGCCTTTCTTCCCAATTTTTAAGCAGTGAGTGTATTGCTCTCAGGTAACCTCTGCCTGCTGGTCCTGAAATTAGAAACTCCAAAGCTTTAATCTCACATGCTTTGAATTTTCATCAGTTTCTGCATTACACTGTATAACCTGTTGTAGAGTCCACTTACCACTTTTTATATTTTTATATTTAACTTGGGCATGTGTTTGGATTGAGTACAGGTGTTAAAATGTAAACTCAATACATCATCTTAAGTGGATGTTGAAGCACAGGAGCCTCTGCTGAAGTGCTGGTTCTGGTCCCTGGGACCCAGGCTTCAATCTTTAGTATGACATAATTTGGTTTTGGAAATTTTGGCCCCTCCCTGGAATGGTGTAGTGTGAAACGTCTGCTACTAGTGACCTCGAACTTCTGTCTCATTATCAACCTCACAACATCTCTGTACTCGCCCTTCTTGTTAGTCTCAAACACACTCCCTATATCCTGTGTATTTTTCGTTACAGTCCTTGATGGTCAATTAAAGAAGCCAGCCTTAGTACCTGTCTTCTTAGAGGGAAGGATGATATTCACACTCTTTCAGCAGGTAAAAAACAATAATTACATTCCATATGTCTAATTCACAGAAGAAAATGAGGAGAAGCACAGCACTTGAATGTTCAATCTTTCTAAGTAATGAAAATAATGACCTGCCACACTTTTCTTTTTTTTTTCCTTTTCTTTTTTTTTTTGCCTTTTTGTTGTTGTTGTTGCTATTTCTTGGGCCGCTCCCGCGGCATATGGAGGTTCCCAGGCTAGGGGTTGAATCGGAGCTGTAGCCACCGGCCTACGCCAGAGCCACAGCAATTCGGGGATCCGAGCCGCGTCTGCAACCTACACCACAGCTCAAGGCAATGCCGGATCGTTAACCCACTGAGCAAGGGCAGGGACCGAACCTGCAATCTCATGGTTCCTAGTCGGATTCGTTAACCACTGCGCCACGACGGGAACTCCCTGCCGCACTTTTCTAAGAACTTTCTGTTTCCTCTGCTGGAATGCTCTTCTCCTAGTTTTTTGCATGCCTGACTTCTTCTCATCAAATCTCACCTCAGATGTCACCTTACTCAGGGAGGAGTTTATTTCATTGTATATTTTCACATTGCCCCTTCCTACTAGATTGTAAACTCTGAGATGATGGAGACCATGCCTGCCTTGTTTATTATAATCCCCAGACAGCTTGAAGCATGGCAAGGATTTAGAACATACTCATTAACTCTTTGGCTAGCGAATGGATGACCTAGTTCTGTCCCATTCAGAATTGGTCGCTCAGATGATGAATAGTTTACAGAGCCCTATGTGAAATCACCAGATAGGAGGACTAGTGGAGATCATTCAATGGACACCTTTGTTTTACAGAGAAAGGAGGCAGGCTTGTCACAGTCATATAAGTAACTAATGCTAGACAGGAAACAATAGCACTTGGCTTTGGAGCCCCTCTCACACAGTTGGTGCTCAAGAAATATAAATGCACTGATCTAGATCTGCTTCTGCTGGGTATATAAACTCGGATAGTCATTAAGTCTTTCTGGGACTCACTTTCCCCATTTACAAGATGAAATGCACTTCCTGCTTATTTTATAAATGTACTGTGACAATTAAGTGGGATAACTTAAAAGGATTTTTGACAATTCATGTGAAGACCCTATTGGGCAGAGGCAGAAAAAAAAAAAAAAGAAGCATAAAAGAAAGGTCCCTGCCTTTTTGCCAGCTGTGCTTATTGTAGAAAGATTGATGTCCAAGGGCTGGGGAAAGAGACAGAAGAAATACAGTCAAAGGTGCCAAGGAGGAGATATGAGGAAAGGTTGTCTGGTGGTATAAACTTACCATTGTGGTGGAAGGAGCTGGGTGTGGGCCCTTTCTGTTTCTCTGTGGAAATGTGTTTGCAACTATTGGAGTCTTGGCAGAGCTGTCAGAGGAATAAAATCAGTAATGCAAATTTTGAAGCACATGTCAGAGATCTGGCTGGGATACGGTAAAATCACCAAATTTTTACCAGAATGGAAACCGAAGACTAAGGATTTGTGAGTGCTTAGCTTTGTTGTATGCATTACTTATTGATAACAGTTCATATTTCTGGAGTCATGTGGATGTCATGAGGGCAGACCGGGTGCCTGAGCCACCTGGGGTTCTGGAAGGAAATAGGATGGGTATATGGCTCTGTGTAGCCACTACCACACTGTTGGAGTGTGGACTAGAAGTAGATGGAGTCAAAATGGAGAAATAGCGACTGGAAAACCTACTGATTTGACACCAGGAGGCACATGGTGACCTTTTTAAAGATCGATATCATATTAGACCGTGGCACCAGAAACAGATTGGGGAGTACAGGCAAATTAAAGAATTGACTATAGACTGTTCTCAAGAATTTAAGTGGCGAATATTCTTGAGGTGGGCAGGCTCCAGAGATCAGTCTGGGTCTGCATGTGTTACAGGGGAGATCTGAATATGCTGGTAGGAAAAATGTAGCAAGATCCAGGGGAAAAAAAGGAAGAGACTCAAGAGAAGGACTATTTCTTTTTTCAAAGAAAAGAGTAAAGTGCACACACCACGTTACAGAAAACTAAAGCTTTTCTTTCGTTTCTTTTTCTGAATGGGGATGGATGGAGGTTTTAGGAATGCAGACTGCTGAGATCAGAATTTACTGGCATTCTTGACGAGGGAAACTGGCCATAGACACAGGCCTATTTGACAGCAAACCAATGCCCTTCCTCAGTGTTTGTACCCATCCGTCTATGTTAAGCTTTTTTCTTGTTAAGGAACATAATTTTCTTGAAGAATACTCATTTGGCTAGAGAGGGAAAGACTAAGGAATATAAACTAGTGGGGTCAGAAAACAATATTTCATTGGTAATTAGCTTTTAAAGAGTAGAGAAGAACCCCTGGGGTAACTGTCTAGTACTGGAGAAGGGATTAACTTTTTGGTTCTAAGGACCTTGGTGGACTTTGGTATCTTTGCTAGAGAGGAGATGTCAGATGTTGAAGGAGGAATCATGAATTATAGTATCATGGGAGCTGAGGGAAGTGGAGTATGAAGCCTAGAAATTATGGGAGAAATGGATTCCAGATGTATGAAACCACTCAAAATTAGAGAATAAAAGGTCTAACTTGAAAGAACCTAGAGTGTGGAGGTGGGAAGAAATTGAGGAAGTTTGAGGGATGCGAGTAAATGCAGATACCTTTGATTAGAAAGAGTGTCCAAGGCTGGACTACATCAATTCTTACTGTCAAATTCCAAGTTGTGGTAAAAGTTTTCATTGAGTTCTCCAGGTCTCTTAAAAGGGTGGAGGGTTGGGGCCTTCCTCACCTGGTCCTTCCTTGAAGTCCAGTAGGGTGGGCAAATTCTTACAACCCTGATGCCCAAAGAGAGCTTAGATGTGTGGTCTCTTCTTTGATGTTAAACCTGAAGTAGAGCTTTGTAACCATCACAGGGACCAGAAGGACATTTTCAAAGACCTCGTTCTTCTGTGAAATGGATGGAGAGACCACCTTCAATCCCTGGGTATTCTCTGTGTTCAGAGGTCTTTTCAAATTTGACCCTTTGGTAGACTGCAATAAATGGACTTAAAATTGAAAATTAACATTTTTGGGGGGGACTAAGCTTGGCAGTGACTTCATTTGCCAAAATTAGTGATCATAAAGTCACTATACTTAAGAAAGTTTAGGAAAACAGAAATAGGCAACCATACTTATAGTGCCTTAATAACATAACTTAAAATGATCAGTCCTTCCTTTTCATCCTTAACAATACATTTATGTTTTTTTTCGTACAGCTGCAACGAGCTTTCATGGAATTGTAAGTCTTTTTGACTTATTGAATTTACTTATTTTTGTGTTTTTAGGGCTGCACCTGTGGCCTATGGAGGTTTCCAGGCTAGGAGTCGAATTGGAGCTACAGCTGCCAGCCTACACCACAGCCACAGCAACATCAGATCCAAGCCATGTCTTCAACCTACACCATAGCTCATGGCAATGTGGGATCCTTAAGCCACTGAGTGAGACCAGGGATCAAACCTGCATCCTCATGGATCCTAGTCAGATTCGTTTTTGCTGAACTACGATGGGAACTCCTTTTTGACTTATTTTAAATGTGACGTTGTCCTATGGTTTCCAAAATTATTTTAATGTTTGTAATATTGCATTGATTGTGCCATGGTTTATTTACCAACTGCCCCTATTATGGGGAAAAGACAATTTCCAAAATTAAAAAACAAAACAAAACAAAAAACACTATAGTAAATAATTTTGGGTCTATACAGTTTCCTTAGAGATTATTTATGGAGTCAAAGTATGTGTTATTAAGTCTTTTATATAGAAAAAGAGCAGGTACTAGTTTTTTTTGAAAAAAGGTTTATTATACAAACTTAAACTCAAGAATGATAATAAGAAAAATGTACCTCAATACCACCATCGAAATAAATCAGCTTGCTTCATTCAGTTTCCATATAAGTCTTGATTCAGGTCTGCACATCATTTCACACACTCAGCATTATATTTTGCCTTACTCTATTAAAATCCTCACAACCCTTTTTAAAGACAGCATAATATTCCATAAAGTTGAACTAACCATGACCTAATTAGCCTTCCCTTTCAATTGGTCAGGTAGTGCTGCTAATTTTTCCCATCTTTAAATCCTACTTCAATGTTTATCACTTTGGCTAGCCACTTTTTCCTATTTAAATATTGTTGCTAGAATGAATTTTGAAGATGGAAGAGCTGTGTCAAAGGGTATGAACATTTTATGACTCTTTAAAAATATTAGCCAGTTACTTTTGAACACATACACCACTGTTCACTGCACTAGTGTATGGACGTGCATTTGCTCACCTTTCCTTTCTAATAGGAAAGGGAGGAAAACTCTTGTTTTTCTTGAAAAGTAACTATTTGTTCTCCATTACATCATCCACTGACTTAGAAACGATGAAAGGATGCATGCTTTTGTTTGTGTGGATTGAATGCTTACTATTTATTTACTTAGTGATGCTTTAATGGTTTTCTTATTAATTTGCTTGAGTTCCTAAAAGCACTTTTTTTTTGCCATTTTTCTGGGATTTTTTTGCTTTTTAGGGCCTCACCTTTGGCATTTGGAAGTTCCCAGACTAGGGATCATATTGGAGCTGCAGCTGCTGGCCTACACCCCAGCCACAGCAATGCCAATCCTTAACCCACTGAGCAAGGCCAGGAATTGCACACACGTGGATACTAGTCAGGTTCTTTACCTCTGAGCCACAGTGGGAACTCCTGCCATTTCTCTTATTTACTGCTATTATTTTACTCTTTTTGAAAGAGTTATCTGTATGTGGTGTGGTGTAGTGTAGGGGAAGCAAGAACCTAGAGAACTGCCTATGTTATTTTTCCCCTTGGTGATTACTTTTGTCAGTTTTCCTCAAATCATAGATAGGTTGCTGGTCAATTTCCTATTTTTTTTTTTTATATTTCCCACAGCTCTTCTGCATTATGCTGTAATTGGCCTTTTTGGATCTCTGTCCACTTCACTAGCCTCTTGAGATATCCAAGGGCAAGGGGTATGTGTTAGTCATTTATGAGAGACACACACTGAATAGATACAGATGGACAAAGATATTTAACTCTGACTCACTGGAGGTATTTTAAGGTAGAAATATGAAGCTTCCCCTTCCTACCTTCACCAAAAAGTTACTGATCAGTTTTCCAAGTAATGATCAAATAATCAGTAGCTTTTCTATTGGGTTGCAAGGGCATTCCAGCCACCTGCCTCCCTGGCACCATGTACAGCTCATTATTGCTTATTTCATATCTGCAGCTGTTGGTTTCCTTGTCAAGATTGCCCACCCATGAGCTGAATGAGTGCAGAGGTCACCATCTTGTTCCTGCTGTCCATTTTGGGAGGGCTTAAGAATCAGTGGTAGACTGAAATGATGCATTGATGGAAGACACATTCTTAAATTATCATGAGTCTGTTTCTGGGTTTTCTATTCTGTTCAGCCGTTTCTATTTGGGTCCCTGGCCCTTGGCTGGACCTAGGTGGTGAAGTGATGAAGCTGCTGTGCTTTTGTTCTTGAGCCCAAGTTCAACTAGCATGAGCAGAAGAATTTATAGGTTGCTTCCGTGCAACATAAGTTGCTAGAGAGGTATGTTCAGGGTTCCCTGAGAGAACAGAGAAAGCGCCTGCTTGGTCCATCCAGACAGCAAGTCAGAGAAATGGTCTGAGAGAAAAGATGTGTGAACCAGATCTTAGAGAGTGAGGAGGAGTAAGTCAGACAAAGGAGAAGGTGTTTTCTTGGAAGGGAAATAATGCCAAGTGCATTTGATCTGTATTTGTGTTTTTGAAACATTGCTATCATCTTTATTGCTATTTTGTGCTTTTAAATAGTCTGTTAGCTTGGCATCCTTTAGGTGGCTTTTTGTATGGAAAATTCCTTGACTTAAAAAATTGTTTTGCCTGATAAAATTTAGAATTATTTTATTTACTTCCCAGAAAATTTCTGTTGGAATTTTGTTAAATGTGTAAATTAACTTTAAGGAAGACAAAATCTTTATCAACTTTAGTCTAAGCATCCTTCTCTTCATTTTATATTTATCTCTTTCAAAATTTTTTTACAATTTTTAGCATAGCAGATGTCATGATAGGTTTTATATATGAATAAATATGTACATGTGCATTATATATAAAATATGTGAGTAAATTAATATTAGAAAAGTATATCTTGAATAGAATTTTCTAAATAAAACTATTTTATTTAAGAAACAAGCACTAACTTTACTTTGGGCTAATTTGGGCTAATTTAATAAATTGTACATCATCAAGGTTTTCCATTTTTCTTATAAGGAAATAACATGTTGCTATAACATTTAAAATTTTATATGTGTGTCTCAATCTTGCTCTCATGTTTTTCAATATTATCAATAGTTTTGTCTTAGATTTTTGTTTTCTATTTTTTAAGATGTAGAATCTAGAATTATTTATGCCATCTTATATTTACTGTTGATTTTTGTTCTTTTGTTGATTATTTTAGAATCTTAAGCTGAATGCTTTATTCATTTTTCTCAAATAAGTTTAAATGCTTGCATCATCACAGAAGACTGCTGTGGTCAAAATGCATAATTTGTGGTGTTTTAAATTCTTTAAATTGGGTTCCTTTCTCAAATAACACATTATTTAGGAAATAGGGAATTTTTTTCAAATCTGAAATTCCTAAGTTTTTATGTTAATATAAAACATATCATCCATTTCTACTTTCAGTACTACTTTCTGATAAGATTTTTTTACTGTTATCTTTATTTTTTTATTTTTTTGCTTTTTAGGGCCACAGCCATGGCATATGGAATGTCCTAGGCTGAGGCTCAAAGTCGAGCTGCAGCTGCCAGCCTACGCCACAGCCTCAGCAATGTGGGATCTGAGCCCTGTCTGTGACCCACAACACAGCTCATCATAACGCCAGACCCTCAACCCACTGAGCCAGGCTAGGGATCGAATCTGCGTCCTCATGGATATTTGCCGGGTTCATTATTGCAGAGCCATGACAGGGACTCCTGAAAAGTTTTTTTAATGTTTTCATTTTGAGATTATTTTTGTACGATCATAGGACAGAGAAGTTTCTTGGATGCCGTGTGTAGGGGTGGATGTGTGTGTGGTTATGTACATATGATTTTTTTAAGCTTCTCCAATTTGTACATTATAAAAAAGAGTAATTAAAAATTGCCCATTTCAATTATTTTTGTCAACCTTATTCTTATATTTCAAAGTTTGGATTTTGGGGTTTTATTTTTCACCTCTTCTTTATAATAATTTAATTATGTATAATCACCAAGACAGGATCTTCATCATTATACATTGTTAATCTTCAGCTCTCCTAACAATTTTTGCCATGAAATCTACTGTAAAGTACTGTTTTTCTTTTTATTCAAGTTTTTAATAAGGTAATTTTTGCCCACCAGTTTCTTTTTTTTTTCTTTTGGTGTTTTTTTTAGGGCCACACCTGGGGCATGTGGAAGTTCTCAGGCTAGGGGTCGGATTGGAGCTGTAGCTGCCAGTGTACGCCCCAGCTCATGGCAACACCTGAGCGGGGCCAGGGATCAAATCCACAGCCTCACAGGTACTAGTCAGGTTCCTTACAGCAGAGCCAGGACAGGAACTCCCCCACCAAGTTTTTGAATGCAACTCTTGACTTGGTCTTTTAATAGGTTAAAACAAATGGTTTTATAGTTTCTTCCTTCATTTAATATCTCTTATCTTAAGTTTTGACTTTCCAAAGTGCTTACTTCCTGTTAAAATATCCCACCCACAGTTTGGAAGATTTTATTCTTACATCTCATATGCCCATTTTAAATTCTAGTAGGAGTTTCCATGAACTGTCTGACAAGGATTGTATCGTTAGGTTTATTTACTTGTGCCAGTGAGTCTCAAGGGGTGATCCGCTGTCTCTCCATTGATGGGTCATTAGGGTCTTCGCTGGGGACTGTAAATTGATTCTCAAGGGCAAGTGTTCAGTGTTATTGAAGATTCTTAAAATTTGGCATTCACAAACTAAAACCAACCTGCCATTAGACCTCACTGGAGAAGCTTATTCATACTTGCTGTTCACAAGTTCTTTCTGAAATGGTTTGTTTCTCTGCACTCTAACCCCCATTCCTCACATCTGTATCCTGGGATCTTTTCCTCTGATGAAGTGGGCCTTGGTTTCTAATTGAACTACAGAGTTTTTACTTTTTTTTTTTTTGGCTTTTTAGGGCTTCACCATATCTCGTGGCATTTGGAGGTTCCCAGGCTAGGAGTCAAATCAGAGCTACAGCTGCTGGCCTACACCAGAGCCACAGCAACACCAGATCTGAGCTGCATCTGTGACTTACACCACAGCTCAGGGCAATGCCAGATCCCTAAACCGCTGAGTGAGGCCAGGGATTGAACCTGCATCTTCCTGGATCCTTGTTGGTTTTGTTACTACTGAGCCACAACAGGAACTCCATTACATCTTTTTAAAAGGAGTCAAGTTGGAAGAAAAATGTAAAAGTTGCTAATTTATTCCTATTGGCCACTTAAAAAAAATTCCTCCCAGGGAAGAAAACAAATAGAACTCTTTGTAGCTACCTGGTATTTTGTCTGCTTTGTAATTCTGCATCAACAATGATGTCAGTTAGTTTGACTCATCAGCAACAGCCTTTGCCTCTCATGAGTGTTTATCATTTTAGTTGTGCTATAATATGCTGTTCACAAATGCGTCAGGTCACGTGAATGGTGATTTCGCTGATTTCATTCTTTTTGATGTAGGTTTTTTGTTTGTTTGTTTGTTTTTTTAAGTTTTCCCCCCAAAGGGAAACCAGGTAATAAAATTACTGCATTTTTGAAGTTTCACCTTGCCTATGAATAAAATTTTTATTATAACCTTTTACCTTTTGAGGATTCTGTAATGTTGCTTGTGTCATTTGCAGTTAGAAGGTAAATTTAACAGGATGTAGCCTACAAGGAAAGGGTAGTTGGGATTGCACACAGCTTCTGTCATGTATTGAATAGGTAAACTAGTCTTAGATTTTCCTAGACAAAGAAATAACCTCGCTACCTTACCATATAATTATGAGAATCTGTTCAGATATGTCATTATTCCTTTACAAATGCTAAAAATGAATATAAGCATTCTAAGATCCCAGGCTGTTATGTAAACAGGTGAATCATAGGCCAATGTAGGATTAGAAAAGAAGTCAGAACAAATTATCGGGTTGGTAGGGGTTCAAGGAAGAACGATAAGGGCTACAGAGAAAAGATGATATGGGAATGGGATCCTGAGGGATGATAACCTGTGACAAGGTGGTGCTACATGGAAGGGCATTCTAGGTGGATGGAATAGTATGTGCAAAAACTTGGCATTGTCGAAGGCCAGGAGAAGTGAGGGGCTCACAATAAAGGATTGACTGTAGCGTGTTCTACCATGATACCTTTCTCTCATAAACTGTCCCCATCTAGGGGATCAGGGTTAAGGCATTCTTCAGAAGAGGATGAATACTGGACCAGGGATAGACAGTTGGCTTAATGGTGGCTCATCCATAGGCTGACCAGGAATGCTGAAGCAGCCTGACTAAAAATGTTTTACCTCATAGAGACCAAGCAGACTGGCTTCCTCACTGATTTAGAGAGGAAAATGGTAAACTCTGGCAAAAACAGCTTCTGCAGGTCTTTAGGAGAACAGTGGTGGGTGATTATCCCCTTGACCTCCAGGTCCTGGGGTCTCCCCAGTTCCAGGCCACGTATTTCCTGATAATAAGCCCTCTTTTATAAAGCAGCCTGAGTGAATCTCTTCCTAAAGACCACTGTGGCTTAACTAACATCTTAGGCTACTGATCAAAGAGATGCAGAAGAGAAGATAATCCAAAAATTTTTTTCTGTGACAGAGTCAACAGGAGTAACTGATTTATCAAATGTGAGGGTGGAATTCCCTGAAGAAGTGGACAAGGGTACTTTCCTTCTTACCAATCATTATTTTTATTAATATACTTTACAAGACTGCAGTTGAAATAATATTAAATACAAATTTTTTTATACACAAAGTGTAATAAAGTTAAAATAGTTCCTTGTAATCCATAGCATTATTGCAATGCTTACAAAATTTTGCATAGAGTGTGCAAGGATTGATGTTATTCAAAACAAAACTAAAAAGCTCTTCTTAATATCACACCCAAACCCAGAGAAAAACCAAACAGAACCAAATTAAAAAAAAAAAAAAGAATCCAAAGGCTGAATTCAGTTGCTTTATAGGAATGGAGTTCCTTTTTCAAAATCTCCAAGCAAATGGGACTTTTATGACCTTCTCTTTACTGTGAAGAGCACCAGGATCTGGCTTCTCTGGGAGTGATAATTTAGCCAGCTCAATGATGGACAGTCCTCTAGCTTTTCCTTCTCAATCATGACCTCCTTAAGAAGTATCTCTCTGCTGCTTTGTGGCCTTAAAAAGGGAGAAACTTGCCTGCGGAGGTGGTTCACAGATGAAAAAACTGTTTCCCCCCTTACCAAACACTGGATAGAAATTAGGTTATTTTTGTGTCCATCTGAAATTCAGGGTTGCCAGTGCTTCCTTCTGTGTGGCCAGGGTCTTCCCTCTCTACCAGAGAACCTGATTTGCTGGCTCTGGTGATTTCAGTTCCATGAGACCCTTCAAAGGTACTCATCCCTGGTTTGCCATTTGGACACATCCACCAGTAAAAGAAAACCCTTGAATGCCTTACCCTAAGACAGGGTCTTTGACACTTTTTAGCTCATCCCTTTGCTAAGATTTAGGGCATAGCTGAGCCACAGGGGCATGACAGGACCCTGATTGGTCCTGGGCTTGACTGTGTCAGGAGCACTGAGAAGCTCTGGGCATAGCCATTCAGGGGCTTAGACATGCGCTATTGAGAAAGCACAGAAAAGCAGGACAGACCCCACCACCTGCTCTGGGTTGGTGCAGGTAGGCAGCAGGCCCTTCACAAGGGCAGACTGGTTTAACCTGTTCCCATGTTACCTGGCTCCGTGATTCTTCAAAATTATTTTAGGTATTTTGAGTCGAATAGATCAAACCTTGATCCATTAGCTTAGAAGATGAAAGTGCCCCAAAGCCACCAAGTTATAAGGAACTTCAGATGCACTCATCTTCTGCCCTCTCGTTGAGGTTGCCACCAACCTCTTTGCTGAATCTAGGACACCAGTGTCCAGTGTATAGGTTCAAGGTTAAAGGGTGCCACTGTTGAAATAAGAATTGGCAAGGGGGTCCTATTTCCAACTCAGATCAATGGGTAGCATTGGTCTGAGTGCTTTGGTGAGAAGAATTCTGCACTGGGGAAGGATTGTGGACCATTCGTGATGACTGACAAGGTATAGGGTGTGGGGCTCAAGCCATTACCCCAGTCAAAATGACCCCTTTGGATTCTGAATGTCTTATGCTACTCGAGTCCCTGCTATTCTTACTTGTTTTGGAGGGAAATAGGGACGGTGATAGCAATCTTGTTCCTTCTATTTGATTCTTTCCTTGACTCTTGCCACAACTAAAGGCAGGATGTAGGATAACCAAATGGTATCAAAGACCTCACCTAAAATAAGACATCTGTCTTTTGAAGTGAGGTATAGGGCAAAGAGAGGCATATGAGCAGAAATACTGATTTGTTGAGCCACATCTATAGATCATTGAAAATTAAATTTTTTTTCTTAAATGTAAGGTTGACAACCCAGGCATCTTCTAATTTGTAAGGACAAAAAGCCTGACTTAACAAGAATCAGAGCAAGCTAGTTTCTTCTTCTTCTTTTTGTTTCCTTCCAAATGCTATTACTCAGACAAATCTATATTTTCACTGCAGGTATCTCTACTTCAGTACAGAACGCTGTCACAGACGAGAGACAACAAACAGGAGGGAGATCAAAGTTTTACAGCCTCATCCACCCACGAAGGATCGTCTAGCAACTGGTAGGAGACACTTCTTAACAGCTCAAAAAATAGCTTAGTATGTTGGCAACTTCACAGCAGAGCGGTTTGGACTTAGACCCACATTTCAGCTCTGTACTTTTTTAACTAATGGCTTAGAGCAAGTTTCCTAACCTTTCTAAATCTCAGTTTCCACATCTGTTGATAGGAACTATAAGGGAACCTAACTCAAAGGCTTGCTTTGAAGATGAAAGAAGTGAATGCATATAAAACACTTAGCGTAGTGCCTAGCACATAGTAAGTTCTCAATGAATATTAGTTAATACAAAATTATTCTTATAGTTGGAAAATAAAATCCCACTCTTACCACATCTTAGAGCAGGCTCTGGGTCCAAAGAGACCTCTTTGAATGTATGCCAGATTTTGTGGGTGTGATTCTTTTGGGGGAGAAGGTTCAAAATTTTGCTCAGATTCTCTGGAGAACTTACGACCCCCCAAATGTTAGGACCTCATGCATTACATAAATAGGGGGCTAAAAAAAGCATCAATGTTCTCTTTGTCAACAAATAGCATTGTCCTGCCCTCAGACAACCCTTTGCTATACAGCTCCTGTGTAATCCAATAGATTGGTTTGGAATTGATGAAATCGGAGCTCTCTCTGATGTCACCAGAATAACTCAAAATGTAGAAGTAGCTGCAAAGACACTGGAAGAAGGGAAACTACTAGACCAGTTTAGGAGTGCAGAGTAGATTTTAGGTAAGATAGAGGTTTCCTTTTCTCTTCTCCCCAAGAGGGGAGCTTCCTGCTTGTTTAATTGATCTGACCTTTAGCTAATGTTCAGCAATGAAGCAGAATCTTCTCTTTCCCTGATAAGGGTGTCCACACGCCTAAGGCATGTGGCGTTTTGGAACACTATTCTGGTTTCCCATTGCAGCTGCTGGATTGTAAAAGTACTTCTTGAGTACAGCAACTTTTCCTCTGTTCATTTGCCAAGCTGATGGAAGTGGAATTGATATCACCATTTGTTGGGCAGAAGTTAAGCATTGCTGTTGGTATGTTTGAGACTGTTTACTGATGGATTTGATAAAATCATTAATGCTGTTATGATATCACATCTACTGTTGCATCCTGTTGAGCTGCTCTCTCTCTCCCTTTTTTTTTTTTTTGTCCCAAGGGAAGATGCTCACTTCCTACTCTGTCAGTATCTATAAAAGGAAGGTGGTGGGATAAAACCAAAGAAAGTAGCCCACAGAGCATGGGCCACCCCAAATGGGATGTTTTCTTTTATCCTTGTGCTCTAACAATACTCAAAATGAGGACCTCCCACAAATAACTATTTTTCCTTGGCCATTCAGACTTGCCTTGAGAAATTTCAAGGACTCTATTATGAAGAAAGCTTTTAAGAACTGTAGAAATCACATTGCTTTTGAAAGTGCCAATGCGAGTGGTGTGCTCTGCTGGCTGAAGCAGCAGGCTTCAGAGTGCTTTATCTCTTATCAGCGGTTTAGCTTTGTGAATGAGAAATTCAGAGGCAACTGTATAATTTTAAATTCTGATTACCACAAAGAAAGAGATGTATCTGACATCCCAGTGCAGTGGCTTTGACTATTTTAATGGAAATATGCTGGAACTGGGGGAGCCTTCTACGGAGGAGAAAGTGATGAAAGACCCAAAGAGAGACATTTTTATCTTTGAGATAAAAGGCCTGTTTTCTAAGGTTGTTTCTTTTATTATGACTTTTTCCCCCCACCTGCTATGGGGTGCACCATGCAAATGTATCATTCTAGGAACTGCTTCCTGAGCCTCTTTGTGCCTGAGATTTCCTGGAGCAAGGGAAAGAGAGGACACGGTCTTGTTTACAATGTATGTAAGTGAGAGTTTCACCTTGCAGAGAGCTTAAAAATAAGCATCAGTTGGTTAAATGGATCTGTGTACCTCCTTGGTCCAGACATCACATTCCCTTTTGCCTAAAATAAACAAAAGCAAGATATTCTCATGTAGCTGCTCCTGTGAAGGGGAATTTAATCCTCTTTTAGTCGAATCTAGAGGAAATGCTGGAGGACTCCTTTAACTGACATTGTGGGTATTTTTATTTAAAAAAAAAAACAAAAAAAGGAATATTCATACTTACAAAGAATCATTCATAACTGATGCTGTTTTAACCCTACTGAATATGAGTATAAAGCTCTGGATTAGCAATAGAGATGTCCACTGAAGAGACAAGTCTCTGGTAGAAACCTGCCTGACCACACAGAGGCAGAGATGGTGGAGCTCAAAATTGTTTTTTTTTTTTTTTTTGGTACTCCTACTACGCTAAAGAACAAAGACCTAGGTCCTTGGCAACAACATCAAAGTGCATGATTCTGATTCTCCCCCTCCACGCCCAACAACAGTTTCATGAAAGAATTCTTTTATGTTTTTTCTTCTTTCATATTTTAAGATGTTTCTTCAAATATTTCTAATTATTTCTTGGTCCCACCAACCCTTTAGGCCTGATGTGGTCGTAGGAAAGCAAGGTCACTGGAGGTGTGAGTAACCCAAGGGATGGATGCCAAGAAGATGTGTTAAGTCAAAACTATTCTTTGCAAGACCATGGAATGGGCATCTTTCTGGAATATGGGAAGATGGGATGGAGACCTCTAGGTAGAGTTTCCAGAAATAGTCTCTTCAGGTAAGAGGTTATAAATTGAAATCAAAGGATCCTTGCTTCACCTCTTGTCACACAGTGATGCTGACTGGAGGAACCACCTATGCATTAGGAGTCCTAAAGAAAACCTTTTGTGGATCATAGCTTTCGTCTTCCACTAAACATTTCCCTAATTCCGTCCTTCCTGTTTCTGAGAATCCCATGAGCCTATGTTTCTCAGACGAGTGGATCTCTTCTACACCAAACTGTAAGTCAGACCATCTTCTAACCATGTATTTATATTGCCAAGCACACATGGAATGTAGGATTACCTAGGCTGCTGTCTGCTTTCTCTCCTGCTAGGTCCAATACAAATGAGACTACAAATGACCTCTGTGTCAGGGGTCAGCAAACTTTTTTTTTTTTTTTTTTTCTGTAAAGGACCAACTAGTATCTATTTTATGTTTTGTGAGCCAAGAGGTCTCTGGCACAGATACTCAGCCTTGCTGGCACAGTATGCAATCAGCCATATATGACATGGAAATGAATGGATGTGGCTGTGTTAAAACTTCATTTATAAAAACAGGTGATGAGTTCCATTTGGTTTAAGGAAGAATTTTCTGGTCCCTGCTCTAGAGTCAAGCCTAAAGCAATCTTTGGTCTGTGGTGCTGGATATACAGTGAAAATCATGCAAGAGAAAACTAAAGGAAATTAGAAGCCAATTCAAGTTTACAGGATCTGTCCCTTGGGTAACAGAAATATAAAGCTGCATGGCAAGTTTCCAGTCAGATGCCACTGTAAGGGCTTTTGGAAATCTCCACCATACTCTGGTAGTTTCTTAAGAGTGAGTTTTACAAACTATTGAGCAGATATCCAATAGGATGCTATTGAATAATCCAATAGGGGCTAAACTTATTTGGAGATCAACTTTTAATTTATAAAACTTTCCCAAAGAGTAGGAATGTACTAAAACTTCTAGAATATAGAAAATTCATTTGGACTCTCTTATGCTGCCCACTGCTTAATATACTGAAAGATGTGATTGTCTAGAAGATATTATATAGAAAGATTAGAAAGAATCTCATTTTTTAAATTAAAAGTTAGCAGATTTTAATGTAAAAGAGATTTCTTCCCCCAGAATTCAGGTAAAATATTTTCTCATGACCATGGACAGATACTCTAGTTGGAAGAATTGGGGGGAAAAAAAAGTACATTGAAGGACTTAATATGCACTTACTGAAATCTAAATTCTGAATGGAAATACATAATTAACCCATGTCAAACATCCTGCTCATTACCTGGGATAGTGTGGTTACTTAAGCACAAATGAAAATCAGAATTTTTTTTATCATGTCTGTCCACACAGGTGCTTGATTTCTCTTCTTGGTTGCTAACATTCTTTTTATTCTGTTTGTGATCTGATTACCTATAGAATTAAATTTTGCGAGTGGGATCACACAAGTCTTTTTTTATTGGCATAAAACTCCCCAGGTGCTGATCTCAAACTTTTGTATAATAATTAGAACAAAATTCTATGAAAGAGGTTTAGGGAACTTTCCATTTCTTTGTCATCCAGAGGATATGTACTTGACATGACTAAGTGCAAAGATGGTCTGTCTGCTTCAAAACAAAACAAAACAAAACACAAAAAAACAAACCAACCCTTGTCTTCAGTTTTATCCACCAAGGATGTCATAGCTACTACCAGTGATGGGAATGATAGTGGGTAAATGCTCCCGGTTGACAGGGCAGAGGGGGCCTTTCCTGGCTTGGAAAAACCCTGGGTGTGGTATGTGCAGATTCTGGCAGTGTGATCCTGCAGGATAGAAGTAGTAGTGATCCAGAGCAATTGGATGTATTTTTACAGTTTTCCTTTTTAGACCCTAGTGCTGCAAATGAAGAAATCTTACAGTCTCACCCTTGAACAGCTCAATTATTTTACAGGGAGACTGAGCAAGAGTGACTGGAGGGAGCCAGGGGTCTGGGAGACAGCAGGGCTCCTGGTCAGGTGAGAACCATTCCCCCTCCCCCCATCACTAAGTGACTAAGTAAACATACAGCTTGCTTTTCCATCCAATGTGTGCAAACCTCAGCCTGATTCTTGAGTGTCATCTCAAAAATACCAAGCCTCTTGTTCATTTCCTATGGCAAATCTCCCCTCTGCTTGTGAAGTAAGAAAAAGTAGAACCTTGTTGAGGAAAAAAAACAAAGGCCATTCAGGCCACCAATATGACTTCATTTAGGATTGTGGGGCTGCTGCTTAGCGTATGGCATCCGAGACTGTCTAGGCCAGTTGTGTCTTCGATTCCTAGATGTGGGTTCCTTAAGGGTCCACATCTGTCAGCCACCTGGTCTACCAGCTTTAAGATGCCCCATCATTATTAAACCCTTCCCCTCCAATCATTCAAAATAAACTACAGGTGACAACAAGATAAATAGGATGTGCTTCTCCTTGCTGAGTGCATTGACTTAAGGCATAGGCACATTTCCCCCTCTTTGAACAGAGATGATGTAATCCCCTGTCCCAGCACAAGAGCTGGCCAGGGTGACCCTGGAGTGTGATGATGAAAGTGGAGTGATGAGAGGTAGCTGATGGCGGGAATTAGGGAGCTGCTTCTACACATGCCAACGTGAGTACTGCTGAGCCCCAGGGGACACAGTGATGCTAATAAAGACACTTGACTCAGTCTAGATTAACTTCCTGGGGGCATTTCTGGGGGCATGTGGGACTTTTGGTCTGTGATTCTTGGGTCACTATTCTCAGAGAAAACAATGGTAAATTGAGGAAAACAAATATCCCAATACTGAAAAAAAATACATAAGAGCCTGGAAGACACAGTTTGTGCATGCCTTTAAAAATAAAAGTCATGTCTCTAAAAGACCTACCAAGCCCAGAAAACGTGCTTAAAAATGATGTGGTTCTGTTCGCCACTCTTTGATTCCCACCTCCGAATAGCTTCTCTCTGGAGTAGTGGTTCTACTCAAGGATTCTGATTGGCCTGATTATTTTGGGTAGGAGTCTATTGGACCAAGTCCGAAGTGAGGATGTAACAGATTTTGAGCCATCCCCCCCTCTAAACAGAGACATATTGCCTATTTATTCTTTATCTGTCAGGCCATTGACTAGCTTTCAGCCGACTTAGGAGCAGCTGTTTTCCTATCTTGTGCTGATTTACAGCTCCTATTTTGACTGACTGTGGGATAATATGTGAGTTGGAAGGAAGTAAGCTAGAAGCAGTTGGGTGGCAGTTCAAACTTTGCTAAAATTCATCCTTCTAATTTATCCAACTACAAAAAAGTCCCAGGGCATTTGGCTGCAAAAAAGGAGAAGAATCATTTGAGTTCCTATGGCTGACTTCTCGGGCACTGCCCCATCCCTACCTCAAAGAGGGAGAAGTTGGCTAGCTGCGCTACAGCTAAAAAAGGAAACTAGTGTCTGTTTTGACTACAAGGGTCTTGGCCCTGGGGTGTGCCTTGCAAATTCCCGCCATCACTTCCTTGTAATGACACTAAAGGAGGAGACAGGCTGTCTATCAAACAGGTAGGTGAATATTCAGTGAATGTCAACACACTGTGTGATTCTGAAGGGTCTGGAGAACAGTGGGCCAGAAGTAGCATTTTGATTTTATCATGGACGTGGTGGGGTTGGGATGGACATGACAGTGGACATCACAGGGTCACCCATGGTTCCTTTTGTACTGAAACCTCATTTTATACAGAGGATATATATATTTATTTATATATATATTTATATATATTTATATCCACCCACACGCACACGCACGCACCCACACACCCACACACACACAAAAGGTCTTTGATAGGCTTTCTGTGTTATAGTAAAAATAGCTGGCAGCCAGGGTCTAAAGCCAAAAAAGGCCTTTATGCTGCGACAGTGTCCACTATGGATAGTCTCTCACAGGCAGACACTTGTGTTTATCTGACAAGTGGAACCAGTTCCTGCCTGTGACAGGAATAATCTCCCGTTGGCACAAACGCAGATCTCGAAGACCTTCTGCCTCGTTCCCGCGGGTGTGTAGGATCCGTGAGGCAATCTGGGTAGTTTGATTTTCGCAGCATCTAACTTAATCTAAAAAGAGTAAACAGGAAGGAAGAGTTAGAGCCTGTCTTTTATCCTCCTGACATTCTGACACAGTGAATGAATGTTCAATTGCAATTGAACAAGCGCCTACTATGCGCTAGTATTTGTAGGCACTGGGAATTCAGAGAGGAACAAGACCGATGAAGTCCCCGCCCAACCCCCAGAAGCTTGTATTCTAGCCAGACACTGTTGCACTGACACCATCACGTATAGGCATTTTGCAAAAGTGCAACACATGGAGTGCGAATGGATTCCTAGAGTGAGGTAAATCTGGAAATGCCAGGTTAACAATTGTCTTTATCATGAGACGTCTCAGACCCTAATTACATCTATGTACATGGTGGGGCTTCAAGAATATGCAACACTCTCCAGTCCTAAATGATTGTTAGGATTTTTATAACTAATTCCTCCAGAGTTCAGATTCTGATAGCTATAAGCTGCATCTGTGATGTAGACACTGCTTTGAAATGTGTGTGATTGGGAGTTTGCAGCTGTCTGCAGAGACATTTTTGATAACTGAAAGGTCTATCTGGCTAGATCTTTTAAAACAAATATAGCAAATGCCAAACCAATCAAAAGGCAGGCTTGGTATACAGAGGCAGGTTGAGACGGATAACTTCCAACTACACATAAAAAGTGGAAGAGAGTTTTGCTTTAAAAACACATTTTTCCTCTTTTTAAAAAGAATTCTTAAATATAAAAATTCACTTATGAGAATGATGAAGCCATTTTCAAAATTTTGCAGTTGAATCATATTTTCTTTGGGGATTTGGCTTATTTTGCTTGCAAAACTACAAGCAGCTGTTCTGTTCACCAAAGTGGGTTTTGTGTCGGGGTAGAGAATGAATATTTGCCACCTTTTCATCCCTTCGGCTTTTATTGCCTAGTTTTGACTTGTTCTGATTTGGGATAGCTATTAGATCTGGCTTTTCTGTTTTCAATGAAAGTATAAACAAAGAAGGTACACTATAAAAATGACTACAAGTAAATTAAGTTCCTCTTTACACAGATGTGTGTGATATACAGCTTAATTATAGCAGCCAACTAAATTTTATTTTAAGAGAGAGAAAGTTTGGAAATAGCATTCATTTTTACAGCCATCCTTCTAATTCTGGTCTTGTAATTCGTGCTGTTACATCAACACCTTACAAATGATGAGTCATAACTTTTATGTGCTGTGGGTTTGGCTTAGAGTTGTGGTGTTCAACATATTTGTTCTAGAAATAGGACCTCCGATTGGCTCTTTTTTTTTTTTTTTTTTTTTTGCGTATAAGGCAGGTTGACTGCAGTGGCAAAGGGAATGATGTTTTAGGAAATGTTGGCTTATTGGAGCTGTGTTTCTTTGGACCTCTGTCCCTCGTCCCCCTACCTCTCCATCTTTGGACTCCAGTCTCAGCTCTGTTCTGCAGGTGGCTTCCATATTGCCGGCTTCTGCATTTATTTCTACTCCTTTTGGGGCTTCCATCACCAGAGACCGGGTGGGGGATTCCAACCTGAAATAGATCCAAGACCAAGCACGATTAAAGATCCCATTTCACTTTTTCAATACATTTCAAAGGAAGTCGATGCTCTGAGCATTGATACAACATTTCCATATCTGATTAGGAAATTTTTCTAGCTTTGCTTTACAAGCCTGGTCAAATTTATGAGGGAAAATATAAGATAGCTGGGCTTTATCTTCCCTGCCTAGCACAAAGATCATAAGGAAGGTGTTCTAAAATCCTGGCTTCATTTTCTCTTACACCCAGGTACTTATTGCCTGATTGGCGTAATTAACCAAATTCTTACATAAGTTTTGTGTAGTTTTAGAGTGAGGCAATCTCAGGTCTAAACTGAACGTCCTGGAATTGGTAGGCATTCCTTTCACTTCATCCTGCTTTCTGCATCTTTCCCGGAAGCAGATTTGGACAGAGCTTAGCCATGGCTGACTCAAGCCACGGAGCTGTCACAGCATGACCTTGGGCAAATCTTTCTTCCCTCCTCTCCTTGCCAAAGTTTCTCAAAGCCTGTTTCCTCATCTCTAAAGTGTTTCAAGTGGTGTCTGGCGCGTGGTAAATGTATAATATGTATTTGCTGCTACTATATTGTTGTGACTATTGCTATCATACCAGCTGCTCATAAAGAAATTTCAAGCCTGACTCAAATAGGCAGTTGTCAAAAGAAGATTCAGAACAGCCAAGTTGTTGCCAGGAATTAAAGGGAATGGATTTGACTACAAAGGGACAGCACAAGGGGTAGATGATCTTTGGTGACAGAATGGTTCTGTGCCTTGATTGCAGGGGTGGTCATGTGCCTCACATAATTGTACCCTCCCCCCCATCAAGTGAATTTTACTGTGTGTAACATAAGTAAATTGAGTGAAGGGGAGTCAGCTACACTCCATGGTAATTGTTAGGGCAAAAGAGGATAATGCTTCATCGAAAGATTTCTGCTGAACTCATTCAATATGAAAAATATGAAGTAAAACCCAACCATCCTCTAGGTAGTCCAGATTTTAATATTAGCCCCACATGGGACTGAATGAGGATCCTCTCCTCTGTTACAAAGAAAGTATCCCAACTTGGGAAGCCCAGGCCTCTACCATGGCTATCAAACTTCGCTGAATAAAACCAATTGTCTCTATTTTATTTCTACGTCCTCTTTTTGACACTTTGACGTATTAAAAGGGAACATCATCCTCTCTGCCTGCCGACTGCTGACTCCTTGTTCTGCCCCCACCCCCTTCCCCCTGCTATGGGTCAGGCACACCCTCACAGGCATCAGTAATTGGCAGGAAGAGCAAGGTGACCAGTGGGGAGCAATCCCAAGCCATGTTTCATAGGCGCCAAGGGAGGGAGGGTACTTCCTCACTTCCCAGGTCTGGCTCCCTGCCTTTTGCTTCCAGGCAGCAGGAAATTGATGTCCCTTTTTCCACGACAGTGACTCATCTAGAACCTTTAAGAGAAACAACAGGTCTCTAGTCCTCAGGAAAGGACTGGCTCGAGCTTCTTTTTCACTCCTTATTTCCATTTTGACCTCTTATCACTTTGTGTGTGGCAAAAAACCCCTACCCTACCCCTCCTTCTCACAAGACCTTCACCAAGTTGGTGCTGAACTAGGTGTGGTCCACCTTGAAGTGTGGCCAAATCCCTTTGCCTGTGTTTTTTCCCCCTACTATGACCTCAGACAGGGAAGGAGGTCTTGTTTCTAGAGCTTCAGGAAATGATGGCTGTGTAGTACAGGCCTTGTCTAGGAACTTTATCTCACCCCGGTTGAGCTCTTCCTGTAGCTCACTTTTAAAATTTGAAGATGGTTTTCCACCATGCTCTTTGCTTCTCTCCCTAAGGTCTGGCTGACGCCCTTACCTTATCCTAGCATGGTCTACTACCTTCTGTTTTCACTAACAGGGAGACCTTTTCCCTCTTGGCATAAGCTTCCCTTATGATAATATTGCCTGCTCAACTCCACATTTGTTCACCCTCTTCTCAACAGCAGGCACTGCTATCCTCCATCCGTCCTAGGAAACAGTCCTCACGCCGTGTTCTCTCTTTCTCTTGCTTCCTTCTTCCCTCCCTCCTGTATTGCATCAGATAATTCAGCTTTTAACTCACAACTAATATACTAATTCTCACATAGTAATTCACCTTGAACCTGGACTATGGTAACCTCAAAAGATTAGCTCTATTTCTTCCCCTTGTTTCCCAGTGTACTTCACGCACCCATATATCATCCTGAAGTCAGTTTTGAATATGTCACTTCTGTCATCAAAACCTTCACAAGTTCCTTAGAAAAGATTGAACTCTTGAACTTACTTGCCCATTAGAACTTGGTCTGACCTATTTTGTTAGTCTTTCTTGCCACAAACATCTCCTACGTTTTAATGAATACTTACTAGGTGATGGGCACTGTGGGAAGTGCTTTATATGTGTCATTTAATCCCAACAAAAATCCTCTGTTTTTGGCACTCCTTCAAATCCTGATTGTACAGGCAAGGAAACTAAAGTAAATGACTTCCTCAGGTTTGTATATCTTGTAAAAGGGCAGAGCCAAGATCCAAACCCAGGCATGTTATAGAGTATTCTTTATCTCTTCTAGAAAAATTGGACTTCTTTCCTGTCCACCACATTTTCGTACTGTTCTCTGTAACGAAATGCCAACTCTTTCTTCATGGAATTGGCACTTCTACTTCTGAACCCAGGCTCTGTAAATAATGATGAGATGATGGCTAGTACCACATATGTCTCCGTGAGACATACCACCTACTACCTAAGAGTCTTCACTACTTACTGAAGTGGTCAACATCAGCACATCAAATTCGTGATATGATTAATGTGTTTGTATTCAGTATATAGTGAATCAAAGTGAATGATGCATACAAAATTATAGCTTAGGGGGAAAATACTGAAATAGAAAAAATACAGGGAGCTTGGAGAACTTTATCAGATGGAGCATTGGATTTCAGACAGGCCTATGAATTCGCTTTACTCTTGCCATCTCCTATGAGATCAGAAGGAGAACTCAGAAGTAGACTCAGAAATGCCTGCTCCCTTCCCCTCCTCCAAAGCCTTGGATATGCCAGAGTGCCAAGAAAGCGGGCCACTCTGAAACTGTCTCCTAATGTGAACAGCATGATAAGGTAGAAACTAGTTTCCTGGAAGCAAAGACAAAGTGGTAGCTGGCTTAGTTTTCATACCCCATCCTTAAGGTCTGTCCTTTGCTACAAAGGCAGACTGTTTGTTCACATGCTAAATCTTTCCACTGTCAAGAAAGCTCCTGCAAGAGCCCTAGGGGCCTGCAGAGAGTGCATGCAGCACTCCTGCAGTGATGTCAGTCAATTTCCGACCATAGATGGATAACCACAATGCTGTTGCATAGATAGTATTGAGCAAGGAAAATGGAAGGAGGCTTCCTCCTGATTTGGGCCAGGGCAGGATGGGGGTGTTGGTTCCTGGCAATTGAGCGTCCTATTGGCTCTTGGGAATGAATGCTAATCCCATTAGGAGCAAGTGCAACCCCTCTGGGAGGACTAAAAGAGCCTGCACATGGAGAAAGTCTCGGAAAGGAAGTCCAAGTCTGGGCCAGGCTCTCCAGAACAGTGGTTCTCAAACAGGAGCATCAGGATCCCCTGGCAGGCTTGTTAAAACACCCATTGCCAGGATCTACCCCCCATAGTTTGATGCAGTAGGTTGAGGGTGGTGCCTGAACACCTGTACTTGTGACAAGTTACAGGTGATGCTACAGCTGCTAGTTCAGGAACCACATGTTGAGAACCACTGCTCTAAAACACCACCGTCATCTCAAGTGCCCACAAAGACTAGATAGGTGATGTCAGTGAGTGACCCATAAGAAAGCTATAAGCAAAATAAGAGTTTAAATTCTTTACATTTCATACGCATGCCACCTTGCCTTGTTCTTCAAGAATGCCCTAGCCTTTCCTCATCTTCCAATAAATTTCTGAATCAACCACAAGTGAGGGAGACGCTCTGGACAGGTGTCAGCTGCTGTTCTAACCTGGCTGATTACTGCCAGGGCTTCCGATTAAAAAAAAAAAATCTGAATCATTCCATTTTGAGAATTAGTGCAAAAGATTTCTCCAAATGTTCATATGATATAGAGATATCATGTACCCACCATCCTTTTTAAAGGAAAAAAAAGTTCTTATCTCTGAAAATCCCTGAGCTCTTCTTCCTAATCCTATCCATTTTCGTCTCTCAAGAGTAACTACTGGTATGAATTTTGTTTACTCTTCTTGATTTTCTTTATAATGTTGTATTACTGCATGTATGCCTTTTAAAATGATAGATTGTTTATGATCACAAGCTTTTGAACTTTATGCACTGAGTAATTGCAGTTACGCATTCTTTTCTGATGTATTCATTTATTTTCTGGCCTCAACATTTTGTTCCTGCAATGCATCCATGCTGTAGCACAGCTGTAAATTATTCTTTTTCCCTAGTGTTATCATACGTCATGATCTGTTTGTCCATCCTTTTGTGGGACATTTGGATAGATTCCAAGTTTTCATGTATATAAAGTCATCCCTGCATGTTCTCTTGTGTGGCTCCTGGTGAACATGTGCAGATTTTCTTTAGGACACATCCGTGAAGTGTGGAATTGCTAGCTCCTAGGTTTATCTACAGCTTTATTGCTTTCCCACTAGTAAAGTATAGAGTCCTGTTTATTCTACTTTCTTGCTAGGATTTAATATTATTTATTATGAGACAAGTATAAAAGGGGATGCTATTGTCTTTTAAATTTGCATTTCCCAGATTAGTAATGGAGTTAAGCATCTTTTCATTTGTTGGTAAGCCATTTGGGATTCGTCTTCAGTGAAATGTCTTTTGTCTCTCTTAATTGTTTTCATTTGTGTTATTTTGTGTGTGAATTGTAGTGATGCTTTATATACTCTGAAAAGTAACTCTTCAGTTCTCTGTACTGATAATTTCTTTTTCAAGGCTGTAGTTTATCTTTTCACTGCATGCTTAGCATCTTTGGATGAGCAAAGGGGTTTAGATTGTAATGTCAACAAATTATCTTTTCCTGTAGGGTTTGAGCTTCTGTCTTATCTGAGTCGTCCATCCTTACACTGAGGTTATGAAGTTCTATGTTGAGTTTTCAAAACTTTTATGTTCTGCTTTTTCATTGTCTTTTATTCACTGGGTATTAATTTTTGTGTATGATCTCAGGCTGGGATCACAAGAGATGCAGAGCAAGGGTCTCACCGTCATATATTGAAAACCCATATTTAGCTGTGTCATACATGATTGTTGCCATACGCATATTGGTCTCTTTGGAGATTTTCTAGTCTGTTTTGTTATTCTATTCACCTAGCCTTGTGACAATCATTAAATAAATATTTTAGCTTACTTATTTTGATTTTTAAATTCTTTACATTGCATACACTAACCCCCTTGCCTTGTTCTTCAAGAACGCCCTAGCTTTTCCTAGTCTTCCAAATAAATTTCCAAATCAACTGAAGTTTCAACTGAACGAAGCCCTGTTGGAACATTGATTGGATTTAGGTTCCCTCCATGTTCATTGCACCTGTCTCTATTTTGTTGTTTCCTGGGATGTATTTCAATAAAGTTCAACAGTTTTCTCTGTGTGGGGTTAACATACCTCTTGTGGCTGTGGACAATTGTATTTCAGTAAAAAAGTATTTCTCTTATACCTATTTATTTTTCCCATTGTATCAATATTGTTTTGGTATGTGATCTTATTGTTAAAACACATAGCTAAATTATCTTATTTTTCAAAAGTGGTACACAGGTTGACTTAGGTTTTTTAGGTGGGCACTAATTGTTTCATGATAGTTCTATATCTTTTTTTTTTTCATATTGTACTATCTAGGACTGTCCAATAAAGTGTTTACTGAAAGTTAAGCAAAGGTAATCTTGCCTTTTCTTAACTTTAAAGGGAAAACTTTCAAAAATTTACCCATTAAGTAAGATTTTTTATAGGTTTTTTTTTTCCCAAAAAATATTTTTTATCATGATGAGAGAGTTCTCTTATCATTTTGCAAAGAGTTTCTCTCATTCATTACTGTGGATTTATCAGTTAGTATTTTATTCTTCATATATTGAGATAATATATTTCTCCTTAATATATTAATGTGAATTAATTATATTAATTTCCCAATATTGATAATCCTCTCCTACTTTTTTTGTATTAACCAAACATTTTCATACCATCTCATCTTTTCTATCAATTTCTGAAATTATCTGTTAATTATTTTTAGGATTTTGCACCTGTGGTCATAAGTGAGTTTATCTTGTAACTTTTCTTTCTTGTAATAACTTTGTCAGATTCTTTTGGGGTCAAAAGAGATGCAGAGCAAGGATCTCACCGTCATATATTGAAAATTTTTTGGAATTTTTAATGAAAGATTAGATGTAGCTACCCTTTGCATATTTAAATGCATTGATAAACCTTCTGGTCATGGAAAGCCATCTTATTCCCATTAAAACATAATTACAGGATTATATGGGTTTTATGTTTCTTCTCAGGTTGATTTTGGTAAGTGATCTGTTTTCCTGGTATTTTTCCATTTCACATAAAGTTTTAAATTTCTTGGCAAGGCTTTTCATAATATTTTCATTTTTAAAAACATCCCTAACATTTGTAGTTATGCCTTTTGTTGTTCCAAGGATTTTTATTTGTGTATTCTTTTCCCCTTGAGCAGTACTGTCAATTTATCAGTCTTTTCAAAGAGCTAACTTTTGCCTTTGTCACTCCTATTTGTTTTATGTTTATTTGTTATTCTTAAAATTTCCTTGTCTTTTTGTTCTAGATAGAACAACTGAAGAGTTATCCTAATCTAAATTCTAAAACGTGTTGCTGCCTTAGTTAATTAAAATGTTCTGCTTTCTTAGTTGATTTCTGCTTTCCTAACTTTTAATACATTCATTTAAAGATAGGCGTTTTAGAGGTAGCATCCCAAAGGAGAATTATTAATACAGGTGTAAATCTCTTCTGATTTTAGTATAATTTCTCCTGTGGTTAAGTTTTATATAAGGATTTTCCTTAATTTCTAAATCTTTAAGATTTTCTATGACCTATTTCTAGTGTATATTTTATTCACCGGTTTTGAACTGATAATCTTACCATAGTCAGAAAACATTCTCTTTTTAAAAAATCATTTATTTAAAAATCGAGACTAGGATCTTGGCTCTGTATGTGTCAGTTTTTTAAAATATTCATGCCTGACTGAAAAGACCGTGTTCTGCCGTTGCTGGTGCTATGTTCCACACGTGTCTATTAACCCAACATTTTAATTGTTCTGTTCATATATATATATCAGCTACTAAAAGAGGTATATTATTAAATACATATAATGGCAGCTTAGAATTATTCTATCTTCCTTATCTTCTTATGAATGTGTATAATGATCCTATTTCTCAGCATATTTTTTGCCTTAAAATCCATTTTGCCTATTAGTATAGTTGTTCTCATTCTGTTTCTATCAGTATTTTCCTTGGATGCATTTTTCTATTCTTGTAAATGTCATCCATTCTGTATGCTTATAATTAATTAATTAATTAAATTAATTAGTTTATTTATTTATTTAGTCTTTTGGCTTTTTAGGGCCGCACTTGCGGCATATGGAGATTCCCAGGCTAGGGGTCAAATTGGAGCTGTAGCTGCTGGCCTATGCCACAGCCATAGCAATGCAGGATCCAAGCCTCATCTGCGACCTACACCACAGCTCATGACAATGCCAGATCCATAACCCACTGAACGTGGCCAGGGATCGAACCTGCGTTCTCATGGATACTATTCAGATTCATTTCCGCTGAGCCACAACGGGAATTCCATGGTTATATTTCAGATGTGTCTCCCCTGTAAATGAATTTTTATATTTCAGATGACTTTTTACTGATGGAAAATTTACATGCAGTGAAATGCACAGACTTTTTAATTTTATTGAGATAAACACTGTATATATTCTAAGGTATACAACATGATATTTTAATACATGAATACAATGTGAAATGATTCCCCTACTAAGTAAGTTAAACCTATCCATCATGTCACATATTTACATCTTTCCCACGTATGGTGAAAACATTTAAGATCTACTCTTGTAGCAAATTTCAAATCTAGAATACATTATTATTAAATCTAGTCACTCTGCTGTACACTAGACCTCCAGAACAAATTCATCTTGTAACTGAAAATTTGTACCCTTTATCCAGTCGCCTGTTAGTAGATACTTGGTTATTTCAAGTCTGGGGCTATTTTGCACAAGTCTTAATGAGGATAAAGTTTTCATTTCTCTAAAATAAGGAGCTATGAGTAGAATTACTAGGTTACAACATAGGTGTGTCTTTAAGGCTGTATCTAAAATAATCCCCAGTGATCTTTACATCCTGTTATTGATGCCCTAGGCGATTTTCTCTCCTAGATGTGGGCTGGATATTGTGGCTTGATTCTACAAAAGGAAAATGTGGCAAGAGGGATAGGATGTCACTTAGGAGATCAGGTTATAAAAACAAAAAACAGACAAAAAAACTGGCTTCCATCTTGGGTTCATGCTCTCATTCCCTCACGCAAAGGGATGCCAGCTGCCATGTGAGAACTGCACAAAGAAGATGTCTGAGAAACCAAGGGAGCCCATTAGCCTGTGAGGAGGTAAGGTCCTCAATATAATAGTTACAGGGAGCTGAGTCTTGCCAACAACCAAAGGAATAAAATTAGAAATGGATCTTCTCCAAGTCAAGCACTTGAAGAGGTCACAGCCCTTGCCAGCAGCTTAACTGCAACCTCCTAAGTGATCTTGACTGAGAGGAACTATTAAATTGCACCCACAGAAACTGTGGGATAATAAACGTCTGCTTTTTAAGCTGCTAAGTTTTAGGGTAGTATGTTTCACAGCAGTAGTTTAATAGAATAAGAAAACTAACAAATTATTTTCCAAGATAGCTGTGCAACTTTACATTCTTACCACCAATACTGATGTAATTAAAGCTATTCCAGTGGCTATAAAATGGGTCTTTTCAAAAAATTTATTACAGTTGATTTACCATGTTGTGCTAATTTCTGCTATAGAGCAAAGAAATTCAGTTATATATATATGTGTGTGTATGTGTACATATACACACGACACATACTGTTTTTTATATTCTTTTCCACCATGGTTTATCCCAGGAATTTGCTATATAGTCTAATTATTTGTGCTATACAGTAGGACCTTGTTGTTTATCCATTATAAATGTAATAGTGTGAATCTATCAACCCCAAACTCCCAGTGCATCCCCACCCCCCCGGCAACTTATAAGTCTGTTCTCTATGTCTGTGAGTCTGCTTCTGTTTTGTAGATAGGTTCATTTGCGCCATATTTTAGATTCAACCTATAAGTGACATATGGCATTTGTCTTTTTCTGACTTAACTTAGTATGATACTCTCTAATTCACTTAGTATGATAATCCATGTTGCTGTGAATCGCATCATTTCATTCTTTTTCATGTCTAAGTAGTATTCCATTGTATATATGTACCAACAACTTCTTTTCCATTTCTCTGTCAGTGGACATTTAGGTTGTTTCCATGTCTTGGATATTGTGAATAATGCAGCTATGAACATGGGGGTCCAGGTATATATATATAGGCTAGGGGTCTAGGGGTCTAATCGGAGCCGTAGCCACCAGCCTATGCCAGAGCCACAGCAATGAGGGATCCAAGCCGCATCTGTGACCTACACCACAGCTCACGGCAGCGCCGGATCATTTAACCCACTGAGCAAGGGCAGGGACTGAACCCGCAATCTCATGGTTCCTAGTCGGCTTCGTTAACCACTGCGCCACGACGGGAACTCCCAGGTATATTTTTGAATTACAGTTTTGTACAGATCTATTCCCAGAGGTGGGATTGCTGGATCATATGACAATTGTATTTTCAGTTTTCTGAGGAACCTCCATACTGTTTGCATAGGGGTTGTACCAATTTACATTCCAACCAACAGTGTCCTCTTTTCTCCATACCCTCTCCAGCATTTGCTATCTGTAGACTTATTAATGATAGCCATTCTTACTGGTGTAAGGTGGTACCTTATTGCAGTTTTGATTTGCATTTCTCTAATAATTAGTGATGTTGAGCATCTCTTCTTGTGCCTACTGGGCATCCACATGTCTTCTTTGGAGAAATGATGTCTGTTTAGATCTTCTGTGAATTTTTTTTATTGGGTTGAAGTTTTTTTGTTGTTGTTGAGTTGTATGAGTTATTTGTATGTTTTGGAGAGTAAGCCCTTGTCGTTTGCATAATTTGCAAATCTGTTCTCCCATTCTGTAAGTTGTCTTTTCATTCTTGTATAGCTTCCTTTGCAGTACAATAAAATCGTTCTTCATTGTGGTTTTCATTTTTTCCCTGATGACTAATGATGTTGAGCAGCTTTTCACATACATATTGGATATTCAAAGATCTTTTCAGAAGGATCTATTTAACTCTTTTGTTCAACTATTTTATTTTTAAAATCGTGTTATTTGTATTTTTGTCACTGAGTTGCTATATAGTCTAATTATTTGTGTAAATATATATATATGAAATTTTAGATATATTTTCAGAAAATTCAGATGTAGCTATATCTATGTGTACCTGTATCTGAAATCTACCTATCCATCCATCCATCTATCCATCTGTACATCGACCTATCTATCTAGTACAAGTGTTTTCTTCTAAACTGTGACTTACCCCCCAAGGTCTCCAAGACAGTCTCCTATTTTTTTTTTCCTGGAAGCTTTAGAGTTTTAGCTTTACATTCAAATTTATGATCCATTTATTTTTCATTTAATTTTTAAGAATTAATTTTTCAGAATAGAGTTGAGATTCACTTTTTCCCTAGTAGGTTTATCTAGTTTTTTGAGCACTAATTATTGAAAAAATAATCCTTACTTTATTGAATAGCATTGGTGCTTTTATTGAAAATCAATTAACCCCATACATGGAGATTTATTTCTAAAATCTCTACTCTGTTCTATTTATCTGTTTGCCTAGTCTCATGCAAAAACCAGACAGTCTTAGTTACCATAACTTTATAATAAGTCAAAATAAGCTCTATAGTGAGTCCTTTAACTTTTGCAAAAGGAAAAAAGATTGATTTAATTATTCCAAATTCTCTCCTTTCCCATATAAGTCTAAAACCCTGGAGGGAATTTTACTGGGATTATGTTGAAATAGATCAGTTTTGGGGAGAGTTGATACCTTGACAATATTGAGTCTTTAATGGATTTTTTAAACATTTTTTGTACATTGTCCAAATGTACAATTCTTGATTTATGTGTTCTGTTAAGTATTTTGGTTCAATGTTGCTTAATACAGCAAGAGTACTGTTTATTCACTGTTTATTTACATATATCTGTTTTCTACTTTCTTTACTTATTCCTCTGTCATCTGAAATCTCCCTTTTTCCTTAAAATCAAGAAAATCCTTGACATGTTCTTTTAGTGAGGGTTTATGGGACAAATCCTCATTTTTATTTTTCTGGAATAATTTTAATTTTCTAATTTTTATGGCCATGCCCAGGGCCTGTAGAAGTTCCTGGGCTGGGGACCAAACCCATGTGACAGCAGCAACCCGAGCTGCTGCAGTGACAATGCCAGATCCCTAGCTCACTGGACCACAAGGGTACTCCCTGGAATAATTTTTAAATTTGCCCTCTTTTGTAAAAGGGATTTTTTCTGAATATACAACTGTATGCTGACAGTTATTCTGTCTCAGGAATTGAAGATTCTGGTTTTTACTGCTGTGGTTAAGAAGTCAGCTGTCAATTTAACTTCGATTCAAGAACTTTTGTGGTTCTTTTCTCTCCTATTGCTTTTTATCTTTGATATTCTACAGTGTCATTTTGATATCCCTAGATGTGGATTTCATTTTATTTACCTGATTTTTTTCTTTTGACTCTCAATTTGTAGTTTTGTGTCTTTCATCACTTCTAGACAAGACTCAGTTGATATGCCTTTGAAAATTATTTCTGCTGCATTCTCTCTCCTACTACTCTGAAACCTGAATTAGACACTCTCATCCTAGCATTTCTGCTACTCTACCTCCATTTAGATATAGTCTCATATTCATTTTCTTTTTATTTCTCATTGTGACCATTGGAGTTTTGTTTTGGAGATTATATTTTCATTTCCAGAAATTCTTTCTTGTTCATTTTCTACTTTGTTAGCCATTTTTGTATTCCTTTTTTCTTACTCTTTCAATTCTCTTTTTGTTTCTTGACTTACAGCAAACATACTCTTTTATATTCTTTCTCTGCTTATTCTGTATCTGTGTGTCTAAACTAGCCGCCTAGTTTCCACGCTTGCTGTCTTGCTCAGGGTGCCTTGTTTCTGAGTATCCTTCATACTTGCTTGTTGGGGTTTATATTTCTTTGGTCTTTCTTTGCTGAAGTTATGTGAGGCCTACTTTTTTTTTTTTTAATTTTATGGCCACACCTGTGGCATATGTAAATTCCCAGGCTAGGGACTGAATCTGAGCTATAGCTGTGACCTACACTGCAGCTGTGGCAATGCCAGGTCCTTTAAATTGCTGCACCAGGCCAGGCATCAAACCTGCATCTCCATAGCAACCTGAGCCACAGCAGACAGATTTTTAACCCACTACACCTCAGTGGGAAGTCTGAAGCCTACTTTTAAGGTGATTTTATTTTATTTTTTTCGAGTGAAATTTATTTTCTCCATTATAGCTGGTTTACAATGTTCTGTCAATTTTCTACTGTACAGCAAGTCACACATACATGTATATATTCTTTTTCTCATATTATCCTCCATCATGCTCTATCATAAGGAATAGATATAATTCCCAGTGCTATACAGCTGGATCTCATTGCTTATCCATTGCAAAGACAATAATTTGCATTTATTAACCCCAGATTCCCAGTCCATCCCACTCCCTCCCCCTTGGCAACCGCAAGTCTGTTATTCAAGTACATGAGATTCTTTTCTGTGGAAAGGTTCATTTGTGCCATATATTAGATTCTCTATACAACTTATATGGTATTTGTCTTTCTCTTTATGACTTAATTTCACTCAGTATAGAGTCTCTAGTTCCATCCATGTTGCTGCAAATAGCATTATTTTTGTTCTTTTTTATGGCTGAGTGTTCCATTCTGTATATCTATATCACGTCTTCTTAATCTATTTACCTGTTGACGGACATTTAGGTTGTTTCCATGTCCTGGCTATCGAAATTGGGCTGCAATGAACATATGGGTGCATGTGTTTTTTTCAAGGAAAGTTTTGTCTGGATATATGCCCAAGAGTGGGATTTCTGGATCAAATGGTAGTTCTTATTTTTCTGAGGTACCTCCATATGTTTTCCATAGTGGTTGTACCAATTTACATTCCCACCAACAGTGCAGGAGGGTTCCCTTTTCTCCACATCCCCTCCAGCATTTGTTATTTGTGGACTTATTAATGATGGCCATTCTGACTGGTGTGAGGTGGTAGCTCATAGTGGTTTTTGATTTGCATTTCTCTAATAATCAGTGATGTTGAGCATTTTTTCATGTGCTTGTTGGCCATCTGTATATCTTCTTTGGAGAAATGTCTATTCAGGTTTTTTGCCCATTTTTTCCATTGGGTTGTTGGCTTTTTTGCTGTTGAGTTGTATAAGTTGTTTGTATATTTTAGAGATTAAGCCCTTGTCAGTTGCATCATTTAAAACTATTTTCTCCCATTCTGTAAGTTGTCTTTTTTTTTTTTATGGTTTCCTTTGCTTTGCAAAAGCTTGTCAGTTTGATTAGGTCACATTGGTTTATTTTTGCTTTTATCTCTGTTGCCTAGGGAGGCTGACCTGAAAAAACATTTGTAAGGTTGATGTTAGAGAATGTCTTGCCTATGTTCTCTTCTAGGAGTTTGACGGTGTCTTGTCTTATGTTTAAGTATTAAGCCATTTTGAGTTTATTTTTGTGCATGGTGTGAGGGTGTGTTCCAGTTTCATTGATTTACATGTGGCTGTCCAGTTTTCCCAGCACCACTTGCTGAAAAGACTGTCTTTTTCCCATTTTATATTCTTGCCTCCTTTGTTTAAGATTAATTGACTGTAGGTGTCTGGGTCTATTTCTGGGTTCTCTATTCTGTTCCATTGGTCTGTTTGTCTGTTTTGGTACCAGTACCACACTGTCTTGATGACTGTGGCTTTGTAATGTCGCCTGAAGTCTGGGAGAGTTATGCCTCCTGCTTGGTTTTTGTTCTTCAGGATTGCTTCGGCAATTCGGGGTCCTTTGTGGTTCCATATAAATTTTTGGATTGTTTGTTCTAGTTCTGGGAAAAATGTCATGGGTAATTTGATAGGGATTGTATTAAATCTGTAGATTGCTTTGGGTAGTATGGCCATTTTTACAATATTAATTTTTCTAATGCAGGAGCATGGAATACTTTCCACTGCGATTTTATTCAGAAAGGATCTACATCTCTTTCCATCAATCACTGGTGCCACCATCAGCCTGGGCCTAATATAACCTAATTTATTTGCTTGAAGTTTTAGGCCCACCCAAGTAACATGAATTCAGGTGACAGAGAAAGGGCCAGTTTGGACTTACCAAGCGTTAGAGAATTTTTGTTTTTTCTTTTCCTTCCATTCAGTGCTGAGGTACAAGACAGGCTGTTTTCCTTTTAAACCTCTGGGTACAAGGGTCAGAAAAGGGGAAGACCAGGAAGGTTGGATTCTATTTCCTCCTTTCACTGAGGCTTTGCTATGCTGGCATCCTATGTACATCTGTGGGAATCTCTAAATAGACTACCTGCTTTCAGGGGGCTCAGAGATTTGCTCTGGTCCCATGACCCACCACTCCAAAAAAACAAAGCCAAATTTCATCTAGTTTAGCCAAAATCTATAAATTGACAGCTGGCCAAAACACTCACATTACTTCTCTGGGTTTCTACGCTATTTTACTTTTTAGACTCTGTTGAACTGGAAATGAGTTATAAGTAGTCAAGGCATTTAAGATATTAAAAAAAATTTAACCATTAGTTTTTTGTTCTTTTCAACTGAAACAACTGGTGAGGACATTTACACTATGCTGTACTCTTAGAGGTCCAGGTGTCTGAGTTTTCAAAAGATGGATCTGGAAATGAATGGTGAGATGACTTTTTTATTTTTAAAGGGCTGCACCAATGGCATATGGAGGTTCCCAGCCTAGGGGTCAAATTGGAGCTGCAGCTGCTGGCCTATGCCACAGTTATAGCAATGACAGATCCAAAGCTCATCTGTGACCTACACCATAGCTCATGGTAACACCGGATCTTTAACCCACTGATCAAGGCCAGGGATCGAACCTGAGTCCTCATGGATCCTAGTCAGATTCAATTCCACAACAGGAGCTCTGCAATGATTTTACCATACAAAGGTTGGCAACTTCTTACTATTTTAGCTACAATAGGCCGACTTTCTGAGAGCCATATCTGGCCTAAGTGTTGCTGGTTTTCCATGGGTTTAGTCGGAGAAAGAGAACCTCTATGATTGAGATATATACAAGTTCATGACAGCAACTGAACCTCATACAGTCCAGGATGAACTGGGAGCTGGTCTGTATCAGGCTGCCTGCCAGCAGGGCAGGCAGTCAGAAGGGAAGAATATGAAATGAGGAGAGTGAGGAGGAGTGAAGATGAATGGGTACCTGTGACTGTTTCATACCACTTCTAAGTCTCTGCCTCAGTGGACACAAAGCTGTTGAACTTCTTTGTGAAACTAAGCCTATGTTGGCTCAGGAGGTGGAGGAGCTAAAGACTGAGACTCCCCCACACTAACAAGGGGAACCAACAGCTGATCTCCCACAGCCTGATTCTCTGCACTGACCTTCAGTGCAAAAGGAGTGTGACTTCAGTTTGACTCTCACCTTCCAATCCTCATGCAGCCTCCCTAACTCAGTGAAGGGAATTTCTAGGAAACATTGTTGCAGCTTAGCCAAGTCAACAGGTTACAAATGCACCCCATATCATTTTGTTTAAAGTGGAACTCACTTTAGCTTCTAGTAAGTACAGACTGGTTAAAATAAAGTAAGCATCTGCAAAAGTAAGTAGAGACTTGGGCTTTTCTAATGTTATAGAATTCACTTTAAAAAAAAATTGGAGTTTACTTGTTTTACAATGGTATGTTAGTTTTAAGTGTATAGCAAAGTGAATCAGTATATATATATATATATATATATATATATATATATATATATATATATATATATATATATATATATATCTCCATTCTGTTTCAGATTCTTTTCCCATATAGGTTATTATACAGTATTCAGTAGATTTTTCTTTGCTGTATAGTAGGTCTTTGTTACTTATTGATTTTATATATGGTAGTGTGTATATGTTAACCCCAATCTCTTAATCTATCCCTCCCCCCCTGATCTTTCCCCTTTGGTAACCATACATTTGGTTTTGAAAACTTTGAGTCTGTTTCTGTTTTGTGAATAAGTTCTTTTGTATCATTTAAATTAGATTCCACATATTAGTGATCTCATTTGATATTTGTCTCTCTCTTACTTAGTATGATCATTTCTAGGTCCATCCATGTTGCTGCAAATGGCATGATTTCATTCTTTTTTATGATAATATGTAATTGTACCACAGCTTCATTATCCAATCCTCTGTTGATGGACATTTAGGTTGCTTCCATGTCTTGGCTATTGTAAATAGTGCTGCAATGAACACTGGGGTATATGTATCTTTTCAGATTCTAGTTTTCTTCAGATAGATGCCCAGGAGTGGGATTGCCAGATCATATGGTAGTTTTTTAACGAACCTCCCCACAGTTCTCCATAGTGATTGCACTATTTTATATTCCCACCAACAGTTGTAGGAGGGTTCCCTCTTCTCTACATGCTATTCAGCATTTATGCTTGAAGCATTTTTTTTTCTTTTTAGGGCTGTACCTGTGGCATATGGAAATTCCAAGGCTAGGGGTTGAATTGGAGCTTCAGCTGCTGGCCTATACCACAACCACAGCAATGAGGGATTTGAGCCTCATCTGTGACCTACACCACAGCTCATGGCAATGCCAGATCCTTAATACACTGGGAGAGGCCAGAGATTGAACCTGCATCCTCATGGATCCTAGTTGGGTTTGTTAACTGCTAAACCATGAAGGGAACTCCTATTGCTTATAGACTTTTTTGATGATGACCATTCCAACTGGTGTGAGAAGATACCTCACTATAGTTTTGATTTGCATTTCTGTACTAATTAGGGATCTTGAGCATTTTTTCATGGGCTTTTAACCATCTCTCTTCTTTGTAAAAATATCTACTTAAATACTCTGACCATTTTTAAATAAGGTTTTTTAATATAAAGTTGTATGAGACATTTGTATATTTTGGAGATTAATCCTTGTCAGTCACTTCTTTCACAAATATTTTCTTCCATTCTGTGGGTTGTCTTTTTGTTTTCTTTATGGTTTCCTTTGCTGTGAAAAAACTTTCGAGTTTAATTAGGTCCCATTTGTTTATTTTTGTATGTATTTTCATTACTCTAGGAGGTGGATCCAAAAAGATATTGCTGCAGTTTATGTTAGAGTGTTCTCCTATGTTTTCCCCTCAGAGAGTGTTATAGTAGCTGGGTTTAAATTTAGGTCTTTATTGTATTTTGAGTTTGTGTGTGTGTATAGTGTAAGGGAATGTTCTAATTTTATTTTTTTCCATATAGAGCTGTCCAGTTTTCCCAGCAGCGCTTATTGAAAAGACTGTCTTTATTGTATATTCTTGCCTCCTTTGTCATAGATTAGTTGACCATATAAGTACGTGGGTTTATTTATGGGCTTTCCATCTCATTCCACTCATCTATATTTCTGTTTTGGTGCTAGTACTATATTGCTTTTATGACTATAGCTTTATAGTATAGTCTGAAGTCTGGGAGCCCGATTCCGCCAGCTCTGTTTTTTTCTCTCAAGATTGCTTTGACTTTTTGGGGATCTTTTGTGTTTCCATGCAAATTAAAAAAAAAATTTTCTAGTTCTATGAAAAATGACATTGGTAATTAAATAGGAATTGCACTGAATCTGTTGATTGCCTTGGGTAGTATTATCATTTTGATGATATTTATTCTTCCAACCCAAGAGCATGGTATATCTTTCCGTATATTTGTGTCATCTTTGATTTCATTCATTAGTGGCTTATAGTATATGCCTTTTGTCTCTTCAGTTAGATTTACTCCTAGGTATTTTATTCATTTGATGCAATGGAAAATGGGATTGTTTCCTTAATTTCTCTTTCTTATCTTTCATTGTTAGTGTATAGAAATGCAAGAGATTTGTGCGCATTAATTTTGTATAGGATTGGAGTTCCCATCATGGCACAGTGGTTAACAAATCCGACTAGGAACCATGAGGTTATGGGTTTGATCCCTGGCCTTGCTCAGCGGATTAGGGATCCGGCGTTGCTGTGAGCTGTGGTGTAGGTTGCAGACGTGGCTCGGATCTCGCATTGCCGTGGCTCTGGCATAGGTCGGTGGCTATGGCTCCGATTAGACCCCTAGCCTGGGAATCTCCATATGCCACAGGAGCGGCCCTAGAAAAGGCAAAGAGACCAAAAAAAAAAATTTTTTTTTTTTTTTGCATAGGATTTACTTTTAAATTGAGCAAGGGTTACTTTGAAATTCAAGCCCCTCATATCTGCTGTAGGTATTTAAATTTTAGGACTGAAGCTGCTGATTTTTAGAGATCTGCCTTTAAATCCAGAGTTGGAAAAAAAAAAAAAAACTAAGCAGAAGATTCTAGGGTTCTGCTCTAAAGATTTCAGAAATGGAGCTGCATATTCTCATTTGAAGGGCCTTTATCTCAGAAAAGCAGTGATAGTCTGTCCTATTTAGCAAAAGTATTTTGACGTTTGCTTTTATGAGGGGACAGAAGACCATCACAAAATATTCCTTTGAATCAACTGTTTTCCAGTGTAGATCTTGTTGACTTATTTAATAAATATATACTAGGCTAAGGGGACACAGAGAGTGGCCTATATATCCCAGAATGGTAGTCTTTAGGAATTACCTTGTTTATTCAGCAAACAATGAGTGAATTCCTGGTATATGCAAAATGTTGGTAGTAGTTACAAATAAGATAAACTGACTAGGACAAGGATTAGGTCTATCTGCTATTGAGCATGAGATGCACTATGTAATTACTTGTATATGGTGGTGAGGAGTCCTTAATGGAGAAGTACAGGGGATTATAAAAGCTTGAAACTGGGCCCTGGCAGAGTTGCTTGTGTTGATATGTGTAAGGTGAGTATTCCAAGCAGAGGGGGCACCATGTCTTAAAGAAGAAAAAAGTTTTGTGAGTTCAAAGGAACTGCAAGAAGTTTGGTAGAGAATGTGGTATTCCTAAGAAGAGGTCAGTCAATATGGTGATAGTATGAAGAGTTTAAAATTAAGAGGTGGTGTTGAGGGGTAAGAAGACAATGGACAGCATGGTCCGATGTCCACACAGCAAAGATTCACTGCTATGGTGATTTTTATGTGTCAGCTTGAGTGGCTCCATGGGCTACCTGAACTTTTGTTCAAGCATTATTCTGGATGCATCTGTGAGGCTGGTTCTGGATGAGATGAACATTTGAATCAGTGGATTCAGTAAAGCAGACTGCTGTCCCTGATGCGGGTGGGCCTCATCCAGTCAACTGAAGACCTGAATAGAACAAAAGAGCTGAGGAAGAGGGACCATCTCCTACCCTCAGACTGAAACTTACACTATTGACTCTACTGAGTCTCCACCTGGCTATCTTGAGACTTCTCAGCCTCCATGATCATGTGAACAAATTCCTTACAGTAACTTTCAATCTACATGCATATATATTTCTTTTTGGTTCTCTTTGTCTAGAGAACCTTAATAGTATATATATATCATTAGGTATAGTATTGTGTGCGAGTGTGTATATACACACAAATTTTATTATATAGGTATTTGTTGTTTATGTAGTACTTATGTATTTTACTATAGAGTGGATTAGAGGGTGCAAGAAGATTGCAGGCAAGGAGCTAGGAGTCTGGTTATGCAGGTGGGAGAGAGCTCAGTCCATCGCCAAATCCATGTCAGCATCAAGGACAATTTCCAATGCTGTAAATGGTAGATTGTACGGGGCAGCCGCTGAGATATGGAAGTGTGTAAACAGAACACTTACAGAATGTATTGTGAGTTGAGTTTTAGAGAAGTTGATCTGGAGGTGTTTGAGAACGTCCAGGGGAATTGTGGACATGCAGGGTTAGAGGTAGAAACGTGGAGGTGTGTTTGATCATGGTTGGTAGTGTATTTCTGTTTTGCTGTGGTAATGATGATATTGTAGATACAGCCCAAAAGAAATATTTGAAAACATGCTCAAATTCTGTGGCGTGGCTCCTGAGTCATCTTGGCTAGTGAGACTAGGAAGGTGGGGGCCCTCCGGGAACAAGCTGTCTTGGCCAAGTCATGATGTTGGTAATATCCTCTAAAGTATTCTCTTTTACAGCTGGGGACAAAGCAGGGGCCAAAGCAAAGTCCTGACCAGAGTCCAAAGTGCCCAGACTCTGAGATGGTTTCACAGGTCCTGGGTAGCTGAGGGAATTGGACAAGTAAAAAATAGGTTTCTGAAACTCTGGGCCTCTGTCCAAGCATTGTTTCCTGGCACATTTCTGCATGTATTTGAAAATACTTCTTCCTAGCTCTAATTCCATTTCAAGGACCATGGGTGATACTCAGAAATAGCATGAATCAAAACCCCCCATGAAACTTTAAATGCTATCACAAGGTCTGTTTTTAAAACTCAGAATAATTTATTTGCCGTTGGCATTATCAGTTTGTTCTCTCCGTTTCAAGCTCATTTTTTGTTGAAATTGTTTTTGTTGAACTAGTGATTACTTATCCAGATTTCTCGTTTTCATTTCCTTCATCATAAGAATCTACATTAATCACTTCAAAACCTAGACAAGCTTTTAGATCATATTTTGCTTTCATCCTCAGAGAATGGAGACAATGGCTTTTGTTACTTTGGGGAGTGACCTTCAAAACATCATAAAAACCCAGTAATATATGTGGAAACTGAAATAGGACGTTAGCACCCGTCCTTCCTAGGAAAGAGCAAATTCACACCAATGCTTAGGATGACTGTGTGTTCTAAGTTCAAGGGAAAATATAACACAAAGTTATAAATAGAAAGGAGAATAATTAAGAAAAACGCTGGTGAAGAGAGGTTGTAAATTTGGTAGTGCTTTGGCCAGTTAAAACTATCTGCTTTTAGGGACTTGGATTGATTTGCTGAAGCCATGGGCTAGGAAATTTCAGTTTGGTCAGAACCACATAGGGAGCTTCCAAAGCCTGGGTCATATGCTACACAAACTGTATCAGAAGACTGGGACTTCTATTATGGTGATGGTTGAAAACCACTGACTTAGCAGATCTATTTGTGAGTTGTGGATACACAACCTTTAATATGGCTCCTTACCCTCCTACTAAGGGGAACATAAATGTTAGGATATTGTTTCTGAGGGTCAAGTTGTGACCAGAGCAGCTAAGTTGATAAATGAAAACTTAGACTACCTACATCATGGGTCCATTGTTCTCTCTGGGCCAACTGCACTTCTGTGTTGCTAATCTAAGGACACTATACATATAATAAAGCTTTAGCACATCAGAGGGATTCTTTACTCAGAGTCTATATATTTATTGAACAATTTCTTCATTGAGCTAAAGTTCATTAGCTCCCACTGAATCTTCAAGAGCTCTTCAAGTTTATTTTCTTTTTCAAGAAAAGTGCTTTAAAAATTGCTCCTGGGAATTCCCATTGTGGCTCATTGAGTTAAGAACCCAATTAGTATCCATGAGGGTGAGGGTTCGACCCCTGGCCTCGCTCAGCAGGTTAAAAAGATCCGGTGTTGTCTAGACCTGCAGCATAAGTCATGGATGTGGCTTGGATGCTGCGTTGCTGTGGCTGTAGCCTAGGCTGGCAGCTACAGCTCCGATTCAGCTTCTAGCCTAGAAAACTTCCTTATGTCACAGGTGCAGCCCTAAAAAGACAAAAAAAAAAAATTGCTCCCATACTTTAGTTGGGCTCTTTGATAAACACTAATGAACCAATAGCCATTGTGAAGAAACTGATTTGTGTCAGTGCAATGGGCCATTTAAAGTAATGCTGAGTGACATTGTGATGCTGGCCAACTTCCAGAGCATAGTTTGGGGTCCATGTTCAACTCTGTGGCCTATTCTATTTTCAACTTAAAATTTATAATGCGACCTCTGACCACATTTCCCCGCAACTGTTGTAACTCATCCTACAGTTCTGAGTCAGGCTTTTACAAAGTTTGGATTAGAGGAAACTTAGAGGCCTCAAACAAAAAGCCCAGTGTGAAGTTTTAGGGACAGATTTAGATTCATACACTGAATGTTAGTGAATGTTTCCATAAGCCCTGCCCATTGGGTGATTTTCACATCTTTCCCGCCCTCTGCTATTCACCACCATCCCCAGGGAGGTTCAGAGACGCTGAATGTCATGGTCCAGGCCACATGCCTAGAGAGTTATAAATTGACCCGAAGCATCCTGATGCCTAGTCATGGGTTATTAGAAAACTGATTCCTAGTTTTCTAATAGCCCATGGTTCTGGTCATTGAAAATGAGTTCTACCTATTGGGTGGAAGCCTCATTCTATAACTTGCTCTGCAACTGGAGCTTCTGTCGTAATACTCCAGTTTTATAAAGACAAGCATCCTAGTTATTCTAAGGTTTCCTTTATCATTTCAGGCTCAAGAGGATCTTCAATATACCTTACAGCAAACGGACCGAAGAGACCTTCCTGTGCCCCTGGACACCTGGTAACCAGTCTAATCTTCTTCTTGGTAGCCTGTTCCCTTCTCATCCTTCAAGTTTCACTCAGATGCCACCATGTTAGAGAGGTCCTGCCTGACAACCTCTTTCTTCATGCTACTGAATACAACTTATAATTATTTGTCAGTTAACTTGTTTTAATCTCTTTCTTCCTCTAGAATAAGCTCTAAACTCTATAAGGGCAGTAATTCCACTAGATGTACGCCTGGCATCAAAAACGTTACTTTGTATAAAATAGAGTCTGCTACCTAGCATTGAGTACAGGGCTCCTGTTATGTCCTGAGCAATATCCTGGACTAAAAAACACTCTCCTCTTACCGTCTTGGTATGATTCTGGACAATGTATTGTTGCAGTCTAATTACATTAAATGGGAGGTCACATTAGTGTTATCTCACACAGTTTAGAACAAAACCAATTTTTTTCTCTATCTCCCTTAATTTGTGGTCCATTTTTGCTAGTAACGACCTCATTCCGTATTTGTGCTGTTAGACCCATAGTTTGCCCCTATTAAATATTTCAAACTTCTTGGGTGGCAGTGTAGGGAAATACTTTAAAACTTGAGCCTCAGAGCCAAGAGTATGAGTCCACGCACCTCTACCTGCTGGATGTTTGGCTGTGGGAACGTGGCTGAGCCTCAGAAAGGTGTTCCGTAGGGATAACAGTATCTCCCTCCTGAGGCTGCTGTGAAGCTGGAAGGTGGAAATGTAGATGAGGCCTTTGTCAAATAGATAGGATGTCCTGATAGGTGATCGCTTCCAGCACTGTATCCATCCAATACAAGATATGTCACACCTATTCAATCCCACTCCTAAACTGATTCAAATGGATGCTTTCTTTCATTTTAACCCATCTCTAATCCTCTCTGGCTTTTTAACATTTCATCCTCTACAAGAGGCATCCTGATTGTCATCGTGGCCACACGCAGACTTTGGATAAAGCTTGAATGTCAAAAATTTCAAAGGTAAGTGGCCTTAGAAGTCCATTCTTCCTCCACACTATGTTTTTACTGTTAGAAAATGTACTAACATGTCAATGACTTTGAGAGGGGAAAATCTTGACAGGTTCTCTGTAGAATTTGTCAACTACTTTTGCCAGAGGTAAGAACTGATCATAAATATTGTGCCTTAGTAGTCTAACATGAGGCTCCAAATGGTGATTAGATGTTTGGATTTTATAGCAAATCTTGTTTCTCAGACCCTTAGGTTTCCAAGGTGACTGCATGTAAAACGACAGCTATCTTAATGGCAGTTTCCAGAGGAACACTCTCTGTAGTCCTTTCTGTACCCGACTATTTCCAAACCATTACATTCTTTGCACTGGGAGATTCTTTCTCAAGTAAGATAGTAACTAAATAATTGATTTGAATATCAAAGAAATAACGTACATTTCTACATTCCCAGCCCTCATTAATGAGAGCCATGACTTTCAAGTCTTTTCAATAAGACTTAATCCACTCAGAACATTTAATGATCATGCAGCTAACTTGACTCCATGTGAAACACAGCTAGGCTGTCAATTATTTTAATTAAGAATAAAACTTAGGAAAGCTTATTTAGATTTCTCCTTTAAATGAAATCACTAGCTTTGATTAGAATTGGAAGTCACAAAATACACAAACAGCTCATACAACTCAATATGGAAAATATAAACCACCCAATCAAAAAATGGGTAGAAGACCTAATTAAACATTTCTCCAAAGATGACATACAGCTTGCCAAGAGGCACATGAAAAGATGCTCAACATTTGAGTTATTAGAGCAGTGCAAATCAAAACCACAATGAGCTATCACCTCCCACCAATTAGAATGACTATTATGAAAATGTCTATAATCCATGCTAGAGAGGGTGTAGAGAAGAGAGAATTCTCCTGTACTGTTGGTAAGAATGCAAATTGGTGCAAGCACTATGAAGAACTATATGGAGGCTCCTTAAAAAACTTAAAAATAGGACTACTATATGATTCAGCAATCCCACTCCTGGACACCTATCCAGAAAAGACACAGACTTTCATCCTAAAAGATGCATGCACCTGCAATATTCATAGCAGCACTATTTATAGTTGCCAAGGTATGAAAGCAACCTAAGTGGCCATGAAGAGATGAATGAATAAAGAAGATGTAGAATATATATATAATGGAATATTACTCAGTCATAAAAATTAAAAGCTTGCCATTTCTAGTAACATGAACAGACCTATAGAATATTATACTTAGTGAGGTAAGTCAGAGAGAAAGACAAATATTATGGTATTATGTGATTTATACATGGAATCTAAAAAAAATACAAATGCATTTATTTATAAAACAAAACACTCAATTTACAGTTACCAAATTTGGAGTTTGGGATTAACAGATAGATACTACTACTGTATGTATAATAGATATATATTTTATACTATATATAAAATATATCAGCAACAAGGATGGACTATATAGCACAGATAACTATATTCAATATCTTGTAATAACCTGAAATGGAAAATAATCTTGAAGACTTGGAAGTTCAGCCTCAAGGAATAGTGTATTGCAGCAGAAGGAGCACTGGCAGTGCCCGTGTGGTTTAGTGGGTTAAGTATCTGGTGTTGTCACCGCAGTGGTTCTGGTTATAGCTGTGGTGCATATTCCACTCCTGGCTTGGAACTTCCACATGCTGTGGGCAACAACAAAAGCAAAGGAGCGCTGGACTGGGAGTTGTGGGGGGGTGCTTCTTATTACCAGCTTTGCCGCTAACTCACCATGTGACTGTGAGACCTGCTGTCCTTTATATAATGAGAAGGGTGGGGTAGCCTATAGAAGGGTGCCTCCCTCAGCCCTAAAATACACCTCATTACAGATTTTGGAAGATCAATAGCAAGTGGGTGTACCGCCTGCCATAGGGTTATAATGAACGAGATCTCCTACACTGACTCAAGTGTTCATGATGCTCTCTCTTCATCCCAATGCTAACACTGAGTGGACATCTTCAAGAAGATTCTGTGTCTGTTTCTTTATATGTTGTTTAGGAATCTAAATCTGTGGGGGCCAACAGAGGTGAGCTCTAAGGGGGCTGAAAAGTGGAAATTAATGTATCATATGTGAATACGTGTACTTAATTCAAGTCTATTTCATAAAACTATTTAATACACAATTATAGGTAGAAATTATTGCATCCTTATTAAGAATTAGGCACTGTATTAAGTAAAAGAATTCTAGGAGCAAGTCATTATGCTATTATTATTATTGATCCTCATTTTATTTTTCATTTTTTTAGGTCATGCCCACAGCATGAGCAGTTCCAGGGCTAGGGATCGAATCCATGGTCATAGCAGAGACAACACCAGATTCTCAGTGGCTAGACTACCAGGGAACACCATGATCCCCATTTTAAAGTGAGGCTTGGGGGGATGTTAAGCCTAAGGTCACATTGATGAAGGAGGAAGCAGTGGCGTGGATATTCTAAGCACAGCTCTAGCACAGAACCCATACTTTTAAATGCCACCCTAAAACTGCCTTTATTTCCTGGGAAGGAGCAAATGTTAGAGTCACAGGACAAAGTGGTACAGTTCTGGGGGAAAACTAAACATTAATCAAAACTTTTGGATCTACCTCCCTGAGTAATGAAAATAAAACCAAAAGTAAACAAGTGAGACCTAATTAAACTCAAAAGCTTTTGCCAGCAAAGAAAACCATAAAAGACAACACACAAAATGCAGAAAATATTTTCAAACAAACTGACAAGGGATTAATCTCCAAAATACACAAACACCTCACCCAACTTTCTATTAAAAAAAACCCTCCCAAACAACCCAATCAAAAAATGGTCAGAAAGTCTAAATATACATTTTTCCAAAGAAAATTAGACATAAGGCCAAATAGCACATGAAAAGAAGCTAAATGTTGCTACTTATTAGAGAAATGCAAATCAAAACCATAACAAGGTATCACCTCCCAGCAGTCAGAATGGGCATCATCAAAAAGTCTATAAACAATGAATTCTGAAGAGGGTGTGGAGAAAACAGAACCCCCCTGCATGGCTGGTGGGAATGTAAATTACTGCAGCTACTATGGAGAACAGTATGGAGGTTCCTTAAAGAGTTAAACACAGAACTACCATATGATCCAGGAATCCCACTCCTGGGCATCTAGCCAGAGAAAATGATAATTCAAAGAGATATATGCACCCCAGCATTCATTGAAGCACAGTTTACAACAGCCAAGATATGGAAGCAACCTAAAGGTCCATCAACAGAGGATTGGACAAAGGAGATAGGGTACATGTATACAGTGGAAAAGTACTGGGCCATGAAAAAGAGCAAAATCATGCCCTTTGCAGCAACATGGATGATCCTAGAGATAATCATACTGAGTGAAGTGAGAAAGGCAAATATCAAATGACACCACTAACATGTGGAATCTAATTAAAATGATATAACTTATTCACAAAAGAGAGACAGACTCAAAGTTTTCATAAAACCGTACTTAGAGTTACCAAAGGGGCAACATGGGGTGTGTGTGTGATAAATTAGGAGTTTGGGATTAACATACACACACTACTATATACACAATTGATAAGTGACAAGGACCTATTACATAGCATAGGAAAATCTACCCACATAGTCTGTGATAGCCTATTTGGGAAAAGAATCTGAAAAGGAATGGAAATGTGTATATATAACTGATTCACTCTGCTGCACACCTGAAGCTACCAGAATCCCATAAATCAAATATAGCCTAATACATTAAAAAAAAAAAAACCTAGAGAATGCCTTATTTGTGTCAAAAGATATTTTGCATAATGGAGATATGTCCATTTAAAATGAAAGTGAATGGTTTTCTATTTGGTATTGAAAATTTCTATTTTTGGTTCGGCCATAAAATAAATAATTTAGTTAATAGCTAGCCTATATACACAAAAATTTTTCACAACCCATTTTGGGATAGGATACTGAAGCAAGCTGGAGATGGTTATGAAAACAAAATGGAAAGAGGCCAGTGGTTCTGTCTTGGGCTCAGTATAGTTAGCTGGGGGAATGCATGTAAGCTAGTGGCTGAACAAACCAGAGGGCATGTTTTGAGGGCAATTTGGGCATGTTTAATAATAATGATTACTATGTGTTGAGCGCCTTGTATTATTTAGACTTTGACATGGTCTGGGGAATCTCTTAGGACTTCCCACACAGCATGTGGTAGAATCTCCCTTAAACAGGTAAAATTAAGTAAGACAGAGCAATTTGCCCAAGGATACCCTGCTCTGACTCACAGAGGTGGGACTCAGTTAACCAGGACCATATGGCTTCAAAGTAGCCTTTATCCTATATCAGGGAGTTCCCATTATGGCTCAGCAGAAACGAATGTGACTAGGATCCATGAGGATGGAGGTTCGATCCATGAGGATGGAGGTTCGATCCCTGGCCTCGCTCAGTTAAGGATCCACTGTTGCTGTGAGCTGTTTTGTAGGTCACAGACACGGCTTGGATCTGATGTTGCTGTGGTGTAGGCCAGCGGCTACAGCTCTGATTTGACCTGGGAACCTCCATATGCTTCAGGGTGGCCCTAAAAGAGAAAAAAAAATTATCCTATATCAAAGAGGACTCATAGATGCCTGTAGGGCACAGGACCTACCAAAAGGCCAGTGTTTCTTTGAAGTTTCTTGTATTTATCTTAGAAAGAAATATGATTTGGTGTGTTTTTGCAGCATAAAATATCCCTATTTAAATAGTGGTTTAATTTATAATTAGCTAACTGATTTGATTTCTTAAAATCTTTAGGCAAAAAATGCTGCATAAAGACATGTCGACTTTGTTCTGAGGCTTTCTGCATCCTAATTGGAGACGCACAGCTGTGGGATAAAGCACAGTAAGGAAACATAGAACCTGGGGCCTGACCTTTCACTCAGCAGCTCTGTGGTCTTTGCTAAGAGCTCACCTTACTCATCTATAAAATAAAGGTAATGAGGAGTCTAATAGTCACTGTTAGAGCTCTGTCTATGTAGCCCAGATCTGGACTGTTCTGTCACGGTACGATTGTGACCAAGGCAGAGAAAAGCTCTCAAACATGGTTGGATTATTGGAGTTATAGAATAAAAAATTACTTAATTCGCTTCGCTTCTGCCAGTTATGTTATGTCCATTGGTCCACTGCGAAAAGCATGATTTTATTTCCATCTGCAGATGGCTTTGGGGGGAATTTGCTCCTTATTTAACAAACGGAGATGAAGCACTAAGAGGAATGGTTGTGCCCTGGATAGGAGCACACAGAGTCCTAAAACTCTCAAAATAATTGTTGATTTGTGTTCACTTCAGAGCCTTTATTTGGGAGGAGTTAGCTATCCTTTTAGCCACGGCTACAGCTGCTTTAAAAGAGGGCACCTTTCTCTGTTCTTTAATGTGCTTGTTAATTTTATCACAGAAGAAATGGAACACAAGGAAAACAGTCTAAGCTACCCTTGCTCATACAACGGAATTTAAATAAAAGCTTACCTGGAACTTAGCATGTCTCCTGACAAAGATCAGGGTAGCAAGACATTGAGAGAGATGGTTATCATAATAACAGCACTGATTATAAAATTCATGGAGTGCATCTTGTAGCCCCCCAATTTTTTTAAAGCCTGTAGGTGTATCAACTCATTTAAGGCTTGCTGAACCCTAAGACGTGTGTCTATCATCACATCCCTGACAGGCCTTGAGCCCATGCTCTTAGGTTCTTCCTCCCATCTGCTGTTAGAAACATTTCTGTTTAGATGTGGGAGGAATTTCATTCAAAGGATATAGAATAAACCAGGGTCTTGTAAGGCAACTCATGAGGACAGCAAAGGCATGTGATCCTAAGGAGGAAGTCTTGTTCTCGAGGGCAAGATGACAGCATAATAATGGGTTATTCTTTCCTCAGAGTCACACAAAGTAAATAAAAGCTTCTTAAAAAAAAAGTCCAGGAATGATATGCAGTATATACCATATTTTGACATAAAGTAAATTCTTTACACGGTGCAGAGCTCTCAGCTAACAATAGTGTTTATCAAGATTATTTATTACAAAGCATTAAAATAAATCTTTTTTTCAATTACTTTCTAATGAAATGTACCAATTACCTTTTGAATGGTGACATATGGCTGCAATCTATTCCAGTGGGGATAAATCTTGCTTATACAAGGTTTCAAGGGCTCCCTCCTGAACAACATTAATTACTGATGTAAACAAAGATAGAGGATTATCATCACATTTATTGATAAATCCTGAACTTCACTGCAATGTAGTTCCCTGGGTTAGACAACATTAATCATTAGGTAATTTCCAACAGTTACAGTGCAAACCTGTTGTTATAAAAGGGATGTTTCCACAGCCCAGCTGATTTTAGAGCATGTTTATTAACATGGTTGAATCCTAGGGCAATCAGGGAAGAAGTAGTGTAGCTGCTGTGCACAAGGAACTTGGAAAAATAATGTTCTTAAGCAACTGGCTGGCTGTCTGCTGGCTAGCACATGAGTAACAGCCACTATTTCAAAAGGCCTTGTCTGAAGCACTAGGCTTCTGCCAAGGGCAAGTCTTTGAAGTGGCTCCGCCTCTTACAATGCTTGTGTCCTGATGGCCTATTATTTCAGCAAGGAATTAGGAAAGGTGACATGAGGGAAGAAAGTACCATTACAATGAGAAACCCAGCTTTTGAGCAAAGAAAATCTCTCAATCTTGGTCATCTGCTTCCTTCTCATTCTATGACACCAGATCACCAAGGATTTTGGAACAGACTTCAGTATTTGCCAGGAAGTCATGTGTCTTTCTTGCTGGTCTTTTATAAACTTCTCCAAGCTTTGGTTTACCCAGTGCTATCTGATGATAATATTAGTATCTGATGACAATATTAGTAAATAGCTTATGGGATTGTGGGGGGAGGATAAAATGAGATGCTGGAAGTAAGACATTTAGTGCCTGGAACAGCATGGGTTCAAAAACTTTCCTTAGCTATTTAATGGTTGATGGAGTCAAGCAATTAAATATTTACGAGTTAAAGAGAAAATTCTGACCTGTTCTTATATCCTTAAACTATCTTCTGTGTTTTTACTTGGAAAAGAAGCTTCTATAAAAGATGGAAGGTGATTTATCAAGGTAAATACATTGATGGCCTTCCCTGTTTGCCACTTAGATAAGCTGTATTTATAATTGTACTTAGTTCATGACTTATATAATATTGGTATTGTTATTCCTATTTTATATGTGAAGAAACTGAGACATAGAGAAAAAGGGGATAGACCTTATGGAGCACAGAGGTAAGCAGCAGAGATAGGATTCAAACTCAAATTGATCCTAAAAGTTTGTATTCTTTGCAGTGTGCTTAAGAGTTTAGATTATACATATACATACCTGGAAATTCCAATATTCTGACATTATTGTGTCAATTTCTGCTGAATTTTTACCAACGTTTTGAATCACTCTAAGAACTTGACTTCTATACATCTTAAAGAACTGGCCACAGGGTAGTATTGGTCTATCTACATTGTATCACATCTGCCTTTATCCATGTTAATCAAATATGAAACTTTGCCTGTCTGTCCTAGATATTTATTGAGGCCAGGCTATGTACTAGGCATTGTGCTAAGTGCTGAGAACTGAGGCACAGAAAGGGTAAGTCATTTGCCCTTGTTCACACAGCTAGGTAGTAGCAAAACATGAATTTGAGCCTAAGCACTGTTTCTAAAATTGGTGCTTGTTACACTGCCTTTCTTGGAGAAGACAAATCTTTAAACTGACAACTGAAACATAGCAGACAAAGTAATTAATTGTCGGAGAAGTGCTACAAGGTCAAGGATATGAGCTAGGGGTGGGGGCCAACTCACACTTGTGGAAGGGGAGCTGAGGAATGTCTCTAAGGAGAAAGTAACAGGAGATTGAAAGGTGGCTTCTCAAGGCAGAGCAGGCATTAGGAGTGTGTTGTGTTGGAGGATAGGAGGAAGGTGAAAGATGGGCTAAAGAGGTGAGAAAAGGCCATCAGAACCTCATGAGCAAAGGGGCATGGAATCTGGTCTCTGAAATGCATTACACAGGGGATGACATGGTGGGACTGTGTTTAGAGAGATCATCTGGCTTAAAATATTACAGGGCATGGAAGACAGGTTAGGCGGCTAACACAGAGGGAGATGGTATGTTTTTGTGTTGTTATTTATTAAGCATGACAACATAGGATGGAGGAGAGTGGACCCAAGGGAATGGCTGGTGGCACTCAGGAAAAATGAATGTCTCAGTGGGCCAGTGTATCCAGGTCTGAGGTTCCCCACCATCATAGGTCTTTGAAGAAGAAATAAAAATGCAAATATGTCTAAAGTATTTGAGGGATCTTCAGAATTTTTATGCATAGCCACCTTAAAGATAGATTGCATAAAAATAACACTTAGACACAAAACAAGGTCAAACTGGGACACACATGCAACTGAGAAGTTAAAATTCTTGGGAGGTGACGAGAATTTGAAAAGGACATCTGAAGATCCAGCACTGGATTTTTATTAGATGCAGGGAAAGTGACAGAAAATACAGCAGACTCAAAGAGTAAGATTAATAATTAATCAAGGAGAAATATGGATGTACAAATTAATAACCATCAAGATAATTAAGAGGTGATTGTAAAGCAGAGTTGTTTTTTTTTTTTCTTCAAAGGTTGGAAGAACATTAATTATACTGTGTAGCAGACATGTTAGTCCATTGGTCAGGCCTGTGGTATTGTTCTCTGTGTTCTCAGAAATTCTGCTCCCTTGGAGTTCCCATCATGGCTCAGTGGTTAACAAACCTGACTAGGATCCATGAGAATGCTGGTTCAATCCCTGGGCTTGCTCAGTGGGTTAAGGATCCAGCATTGCCATGAGCTGTGGTGTAGGAGCAGGCACGGCTCGGATCCCATGTTGCTGTGGCTGTGGTGTAGGCTGGTAGCTGTAGCCCTGACAGGGACCCTAGCCTGGAAACCTCCATATGCTGTGGGTTCAACTCTAAAAAGACAAAAATACAAAAAAAAATTAAATTAAAAAAAAGAAATTCTTTTCCCACCCCCTCTGCAGTGGCTGTGGGAAGATGCCCTGTACTGATGTGTTTGGACTAGGGGTGCCACACTCTGCCAAGATACATCAATAGGATTTTTTTCTTTCCCTGGAGGCTTGGAGATTGTGGAACTAGCCATTCTCTGTTGACCTCTCTGGCTAGGACTGGGTGGTTGAGTGTGTTTTACCAACACCAGAAGCAGGGATATCTCCTGCACAGAGAAAGGGGTAACTGCCTTATTATGGGATGGAGCCTTAGCTCCTATTTATAGAACCCATCAGATCCAATTGCCTTTCGAGTCTATCTGAGCTCTTTATAACCAGCTAATACTGTGCTAAGACAGTTTTCATCAGATGCCCAGATACAGTTCTAAGACCATCTCTTAATGACTTGCAGAAGCTCAGAGAGGGAGTCCTTAGCCCAGTCTTCCTTGGATAAATTAGGCAGTGCTCCTTGATCCAGCCTGACCCTTGCATTAGCCAAAGTCATTCTCAGTGCTGTCATTCTAGATAAATTCTTAGCACTCCAGACTCATATATTTTATCAACACCTCCCTTTTGTTCCACCTTAGACACCCAAACTCTACATGTTCCCAATTTAGCCCTGGTGGTTCCTTCCCAGTTCTGGTTTTGTTACAGGGCTCGCTATCCCAGGGAGTGGCATGACCACCTCTCGTCACTACCTAGGATTCATTCCTGATCCTGCTAGGCCTGTGGAGCAGCACTACATGAAAGGCGTATTAATAATGAGGTCACCATGCTGTACGCTAGAAAATCGACAGAACATTGTAAATCAGCTATAAGGAAAATAACAACAACAACATTATTTTTAAAAAAATGAGCACCCTAGCATAAAACAATTAGAGCAATTCTATTTTACTGGGATATGCACTAGAGATACATCCTCAGCAAAGCCCACTGGCAGATCTCAAGCTGGAGGATATGGAAGGAGAGAGACTTCTAAAGTGTCTTCAGATCCTTCCAGGAGGGCAGGTTTGGGTTGATTACTGTGTGATTCTGTCTTTCCAGGATGCAGTCCTACAGGGTTTTTTTAAAAATTTTTATTTGTATTTCTTTATATATATATATTTTTTTCTACTGCACAGCATGGTGACCCAGTTACACATACATGTATACATTCTTTTTTCTCACATTATGTGTTTCATCATAATTGATGAGACAGAGTTCCCAGTGCTACACAGCAGGATCCCATTGCTAATCCATCTGGAAGGCAATATTCTGCATCTATTTACCCCAAGCTCCCAGTCCTTCCCAGTCTCTCGCCTTCCCCCTTAGCAACCACAAGTCTATTCTCTAAGTCCATGATTTTTTCTGTGGAAAGGTTCCTTTGTGCCATATATTAGATTCCAGATGTAAGTGATATCATATTGGTATTTGTCTTTCTCTTGCTGACTTACTTCACTCAGAATGAGAGTCTCTAGTTCCATCCTACAGGTATTCAGAAAGCCCCAAAGAGGAGCTTAACAAATACTTATACCCTTTAAAAATCTCACTCTAAAATGCCAGCACAATTAACTTAGTTGAAGAAAACACCCTTGGCTCTCCTTTGCCTCCCAAATGCAAATCACTGCAATACCCATTGGTTTTCTCTCTTAGATCTCTTTAAATCTGTCTCCTTGTTTCTATACCCACTGCTATCATTTTGGTCCCAGTCATTGAACTCTTTCTTATGAAAAGATTCCTAGCTCTGTTTTCACCATGCTTCCATCCACATCATGCTCTACATTGAATCTATCCTCTTCTAAGTATAAACTACATCAAGTTGTATACACAAAATGCCTGGCTTAAAACATACCAGTGGATTCCCACAGCTTGTAGCTGAAAGATGGAAATTAGCATGGAGCACAAATCCCTACATTATCCAGATTTCCCTGCCCCCTCAAGGTTCATCTCTGACCTTCATCCTCCATACTACCTTCCTATCACAGTGTTTCTAACTATTACAGCTTTACATTTGCAAAATTATTATTTTCCCCACCCTAAATTATTAGGTGGGAAAAGGCATTTTTTTCCTAATTGTTTTGTCTTCTGCTTTAGCCCATTGATAGGATGGTGCTAGCAGCTTCAAGTCCATAGGAACTAGCTGTTGAAAGAATAAGGAGAATGGAATGTTCACCATTGAAATCTTAACACACCACTTGATTGTTGGACTGTGCAGACACTGAATACAAATGTAGAGGCTTAGGACTGAGGTTACATTTCAGTGGGAGGAATGAGAATGCCTCTCTCTCATTTTGCCTCTCAACTTCAGATAATCATTGTGTCCCCCTCCCTTTCATTCCTTGTAGTATGAATGCAAGAGACATCATTTAAAAAATATGATTTCATTCAGCTCCAACTTTCCATTAGATTGGCTAGTGCTGGCATTAAAGGAGCTGTTAATTCTCCCTAAGCAAAAGGCTATTTGGAACTCTGCTTCAAGTACATATAGTCTCATTCTTGCATGTTTAATTTACTGGCAGGTCAAGACTAAACAAAGAGCTTTCATTCTGAATGTGGATAGAATTTATGAATCAGAAGCTGAAGGAACACTTAGCAAACCAGATGGATGAAAGAAGATGGCTGGTCCCTGCAAAAAGGGGACCAGGTATGTTTGTTCTGTATAGCCCCAGAGTTTAGTCAGAGCATCAGGACTTGGAAGTAGAGATTCTTAGTTGTACTGTAAAACATTCCACTAGTGGAACGAGATGCCTTAGAATGTAGTGAGGATAAATGGCTAGTTGTCGGGAAAGTTATAAGTAATTCCAGAACTGGATAAAACATCAGGTAGGATGACCTCTCAGCTTCTGTATTTGGTATAAAGCCCGTGTTACATTTTAAGCTTGGGAAGAGGGAGTAAAGCACAGTGTAAGGGGGAGCTGAACAGCCACAGAAGGACATATTGTAGTGAATTCTGAGCCTGTAGCCCAGCAAACAGACTAAACCCAGAGCCCAGAGTGGGGGCTGTATAGATTTTATGACAACACTGTCATCAGGGCTTTGATTATGGCTGTGACAAGAAAAATATTATTAATGTGTGAGTGTTCACAGCTTTCCCTTCTCTGCATGTCAGCCCCAGAATAAACTTGGCCTTGATTGCCCTTTCCCAAAGAATTTCTCTTTTCTGCTCTTTTTAAATTTTCTTTCTAGAACTCTCAGAATGGGGGAGGACATACAACTTGAGAGGAATGTGGGCTATCTAATAAAACCCTGACAAAGAGGGTGCAGAAGGAGATACCACCACCACAGGGCTGCAGCATTGGGTGAGTAGGTTTGCAAATGGTGTTCCTCCTAGAGCCCTTGTCCTCCGCCTGTGCTAAAAAAGTCCTCTTCCTGGATGCAACTAGAGATTCTCATACTAAGTGAAGTTCAACCAGAAAGAGAAAGACAAATACCGTATAATACCACTTACATGTGGAATCTAAAATATGGCACAGATGAACCTATCTACAGAACAAATAGACTTACAGACAGAGAACAGACTTGTGGTTGCCAAGGGGGAGTGGGATGGATGGGAGTTTGGGGTTAGTAGATGCAAACTATTACATTTAGAATGGATAAGCAGTAAGGTTCTACTGTATAGCACAGAGAACTATATCCAATGTCTTGTGATAGAACATGATGGAAGATAAAAAGACAAATGCACATATATGTGACATATGTGTGACTGGTTCACTTTGGTGTATAGCAGAAATTGGTATAGCATTATAAATCAACTATACTTTAATAAAAAGGAAAAGTCCTCTTCCTGTTAGAAACGGCAAGGGAAGAAGGAGACAGAGATGGGAGCAATGAGATCTCAAGCAGGTTTATCGACCAATACAGTGGCAGGGAGGACTGAGCAGAGAGAAGTCAGGCTTCCCAGTAGCTTAGGGAGCAGCTAGTTATACAGGGAAAGAGGTGTTTTCTATTTTTAGCACATTCTATTTGTAGCACAGGTTTGTGCTCCAGCAAGAAACAGGGAAGATACAAGTTATGTTTTTACAAGGTAACAGTTTCTCCAGTTCTTGTCTTGCAGCTTTCTGTTTCGTTTTGTTACCACCTAATACTTCCCTTTGTGTCTGTCTCCTCCTCTACCTGCCTCCCTCCCCTCAGAGCCCGTCTGTGGATAGCCATGACCAGTGAATGTTCTGAGAACACTGTCCTTTCATCTACAAGAGCCATTTCAAATCCTGGGGCCCTGGCTACCTCCTTTTTGTGTCTTTACACTCCCGAGAGTTTCAGTTACGAAGAATAATACCACCTACCACCACTTGTGCAGGTAGGTACTGTAGCCTGCAGTGCATGTGTTCATGCATCATTTATGGAGGGCACACACTGTGCTAGGTTCAACAGGTAGCAAGGCCAGACAGAATCCTGTCCTCATGTAGGTTATGGTCTGTGATGGTAAATTTTACATGACACCCAGATATTTGCTCAGATGTTACTCTTGATGTTGCTATGAAGGTATTTTTTTAGATGAGGATTAACAAACATATCAGTAGACTCTGAGCAAAGGAGATGATGCTCTATAAAGTGAGTCTAGGACTCATCCCATCAGTCAAGAACCAAAGTAGAAGACGGTGGACCTCCCTGGAAGAGGGAGAGTTCAGATGACCTTTGGACTCAAATTGCAACCCTTACCTAGGGCTCCAGCCTGCTGGTCTACCCTGTAGACTTTGAGCTTTCCAAACCTCCACGACTGTGTGAATCAATCCCCTCTATATTGTATACACCTCCTTTTGGTGCTGCTTCTCTAGCTCCCGACTCATACACAGTCTAATGGAAAGATATATTAGTCAAAAATGATGATGGTCAATGAAACAATATGACAACAAATGCAACTAAGGAGAAGTGCGGGAGTAAAAGAAGTCTACATTTCGGAATTTACCCCAGTCTGGGAGGTCAGACAAGCTTCCCTAAAAGAGTGGCCCTTGAGTTGTGATATGAAGGATAAGAAGGTGTCAGGAGGTGAAGGAGGGGCAGGAAAGAACATTACAAGAAAGAGTTTGTTCAAAGACTTGTAGCCTTTTTCCTTTTAATCTTTCTACCACTTGGGGATAGATACTATCATCATCCTTGTTTTACAGATGAAAAAAAGCAAAGCATACAGGTTGAAATACCTTGTCCAAAGCCATGAGGGTAGGATGTGGCAGAGTTGGAATTAGGGGTTGACTTTGGACCCCAAGCCTGGGATCTGAACCACCAAGTTACAGTGCCCCACGCAGATTCAGGAAACAGCTGTCTACACTGTATTGGCTTCTGATTCATTCCCTAATGGATTCAGCTTGAAAAGGTGGTGTTATTTTCAATTCATTCACTTATTCCTCATGTCTACTCCATACATAAACACACTGGCCCTTGTGCTAAATTAAATGCTGGGCATTCAGACATGAACACAACATACAATCAGGAATGCTCAGCCTAATTTGGGAGACAGGTGTGTCTATTACAAGATGGGTTGTGTAGGTGGGAGCCACCTTTGCAGGTGGAATGGGGAGGCCATCACAGAGAAAAGGCATTTGAGCTGCATGTTGAAAGATACTGTTTTAATTCTCCCTGAAGTTTGTCTCAATTAGGTAAGGTGAGACACAAAGATATAGAACTGGCTGTCATGAAGGAAGATGCTTGTCCTATTCACAGATCCCTAGAAACAGGAGGCATGACATGCCTCATGGCACTGGGCAGGGGGTGGACCACATAGGGAAGCATTGGGTTGAGTTGGGAGGTAGAGGGACTGAAGGAAAAAACATGGAACAAGAGTCTTTAATGTGGATCCCATGGGAAGGAATGGGCAAGACAGGAAGGGTGGATAGTTTGAGTAATCTCAGCTGGTCCTGGGGTATAAGGGATACTCTACTTGTCTGTTACCCAGCCGTGGGGTGATGAATAGTCCAGAATGTCAAAGCCTGACTAGGGAAGGAGTAGGGGGCAGGTATGGACTCTATATTGGTTGGTTTGCACAGGAAAGGTAAGCTTGCAGGCAGGTGAGTTGTATGCTGTCTTTAGGAATTAATTAACCTTGAGAGAGTAGGTCCCTTCCTGCAAGGCCCAGGGATATCAAAGCATCAGAATGCAGAAAATAAAGGCAGAGTTAATACAGATGCAGAAGGCGAAGCACTGCAAGGAGGTTCTGCATCATGGACAGACCCACGTAAGTGTAAAGGAGCCTGACGGTTTGGGGGAGTGCCAGAGCAGGATGTAGCCCCAGGAGAGCATGCACATGTCTGGCTAGGAGCTGGAATAGGAGTGAATGACCTCGAGGAGGAACCTGGACATTTTTTTTCTCCTTGTAATGAGGCACCATTAAAGGCTACATGATTAGACTTACTGGTGAAGAGACCTTGCATGTCTTTGAGGCATCCTATACAAAGTGACCCACTGGAAACCAGCCCGGCTCTTCTCAGCATCGCTTTAAGTGGAACCCCTCCACACCGTATACTGGCTCTCAACCCTATGCCCAGGTAAATGCTTTTGAGGTTTGCCTTTTTCAAATAATCAATGTATTAATTTCACACATGAGGAGAAATCACATTAAATCTTAGTCCATAATTAGCCAAACCACAAACACATTTTCAGAAACAAAGGCGACTCCTGTCATTTCCTAATTAAACCTCACGAGGTTTAATTAAAAAGCACAATTTGGAGGGGACTAGTTTGGGAGGAGCTGGGGCTTAGCTTCCTGAAGGTGTGTGCTCAGCACTTCCCTGTCCCCCCTCCATCCAGGGTGGAGGAACAGCCATAGGAACAATAAAAATAGCCCTGTGCAGGGGTATGGGCTATGTCTTTCTCAAGCATGATACACTGTCTCAGAAACAGCAAGGGTTCTGCTTAATGGTAAGGAGCTGCCTTTTCAGGAAATGACTTCAAGCATCCTTCTATTGCAGTGCATTAGGTGCAAAGCACACAGGACAAACTGGTAACACAGCAAATGAAAGATGACAGCAGAACGCAGCTGGAGTACTTCCTCCATGTCCAGCTCTGTGCAGGTGCCGGCCACTCTGCATGAAACCTGCCCTGATTCCTTGCAGCCCCTGTGTGAGATTGGTGGAGTTATTCCCACTTTTCAGATAGGGAAACTGTGGCACAAAGGGGCCAGGCAATGGTAAAGCACTGTCTGACTTCAGGGATGTCTCTGTATCATATTCAAGTTCCCTCTGGAAATCATTGAGAAGCCACCAAGCCCTGCAGCAGAAAACTGGCATTTGAATCCCAGATGTGAGAGTCCAGCTTCAGTCTCTCACCCATAAAAAGGGGATAATTGGAGTTCCCAGTGTGGTTCAGTGGTGATGAATCTGACTAGCATCCATGAGAATGTGGGTTTGATTCCTAGCCTTGCTCAGTGGGTTAAGCATCCAGCATTGCCATGAACTGTAGTGTAGATCACAGATGCAGCTTAGATCCTGTGTTGCTGTGGTGGGCAGGAACAGCTCTGATATGACCCCTAGCTTGGGAACTTCCATATGCCACAGGTATAGCCCTAAAAAAGAAATAAAAAAGGGGGGGGGAATAACAAAACATTGGAAGTGTTGGAAGGGTAGGAGTGAGGTCTGAATAAAATAATGCATGTGAGCCTGACATGGGTGAGCAACCATAGGCACTGGTTACCATAAATCCCTCTTCTACTAGTACTGTCCTCAGTGATGTCAGGTTAGCTGGTCCCTTTTTTTTTGTCTTTTTTTTTTTTGCTATTTCTTGGGCCGCTCCCGCGGCATATGGAGGTTCCCAGGCTAGGGGTCTAATTGGAACTGTAGTCTCTGGCCTACGCCAGAGCCACAGCAACGTGGGATCCGAGCCGCGTCTGCAACCTACACCACAGCTCACGGCAACGCCAGATCGTCAACCCACTGAGCAAGGCCAGGGATCGAACCCGCAACCTCATGGTTCCTAGTCGGATTCGTTAACCACTGCGCCACGATGGGAACACCTGGTCCCTTTTATGTTGAGGTATTTAGCCCAGAGACCAACCAGAACTGAAGGGAATTAAAGGCTGTGTTGCACATGTTTCTAGTTAAAAAGAGTCTATTACTGAGAGGATATTAGAAGAAACACAATTTTCTTCTAAACCTATTGTCAGCACCCTACCTAAAACCATGCAAAAGCTTCCTAAATGCACTTAAGAATTAGTTTTAAAATCCCTACCTTGGCTACCTCTGAGGGCCTGCAGGATTTGGCCCGCTTACCTCATCTTGTACCGCTCTTGCTTTGCTAAGGACATCTTGGCATGGGGGTCCCCCTTCTATTTCTCAGACGAGTACTCCATCTACACCAGGCACTGTGCAAAGGAGCGATATGAGGATTATCTCCTTTAATCCTCACCGAGCCTGTTGAGGTGGGTATGGGTGTTATCTGTGCTTTACAATTGTGGAAACTGAGGTGAACTAAGTGGCCTAAGACACCATAGTTAGTAAGTGGCAGGACTATACTTCAGACCCAGGCATTCTGGCACCACGGTTCAGACACTTGAATGCTATGTGCTGCCGTATCCCCAAAGTTTGACCTTGCCTGTCTCCCAGCGCTGCTCCAAGTAAATGCTGAGTGAGGCCAGATGGATGAGGAAGTGGCAACATGGATTCAGCTTTGAGAGAAGCCAATGTGAGGACCATGCCAAGTCTGGCCCCCTACAGGAGACAATGTGTAATCCTGAATGTCCAAGAGCAACTGCAACGCATCCACCTCTCTTTTCAGTTGTCCTCTGCATAAGCCTCATTGAGTTGAATATGCCACATTGCCCTTTGCTGATGAGCGTCTACCAGACTTAGAGGCCATAATCTCCTGTTCTTTCCATTTCTTCTAGAGTCACTCAATTTATAATGATTCCATTGAATTTAATCTTCATTGTTCATCTTATCTATCCCTGACTTTCCCCTTCCCCTTATTACTTAAGTATTTGTAGGTCCAATACAAGCGACAGGCAATGCAACGAATAACCAGATGTGTTAGAACGAACATAACATGCTTTCCTGAAGCTTCACCACCATGCTGGCGAGTGGTTGTCTACCAAATGTCAACTTTCACAGCTCAGTGAGCCCTTTCTGGGACCTGTCAACAGTGAACTATGAAAAATGCAATCTCTTCTTTATCTCTAGTCAGCAGTAGAAAAGCATAGATGTCCAGCCCCAAGTATGCATGGATGTATATATAGTTCTCATGAGCCTGACACTGATGACTGGAGATGAACTTAGACAAGTGGCAAAAGAAAATTAATGATTCATTGAAAGGGTGCACATTCTTCATCAAAGATTTGTGTTCTGAATGAACAAAGAAAGATATGCTTCAAGCAGGAAAGTCTACTTGATATAATCAATAAGAACAGATATGAAAATCCCTTGAGGTAAGTCTCCCTAGATTGGTACACACACTTGATTCTCATTGAATAATGAGAATGGTTATGTTCTGCAAAGTCACCATAAACACTGAAATAACAAATACTGAACCATTGCTCTGAGGGGAAATATCCATGAGCTTCCTGCAAACCTCTGGTCAAAACATTTTTGTCAACTTATCAATACATTACTTTGTTTTATGTTTAAAGACACTTTATTTAACATATATTATTGATTCATTAAGATTGAACTCACCAGAACCCACTGCAACTCATACCTGATAAAGCTTATTTAAAATATATATTTTCTCAGAGTTCTCGTTGTGACTCTGAGTGGGTTAAAGACCCAGTGTTGTCTCTGTGAGGATTGTGGGTTGCTGGATTCCTGGCCTTGCTCAGTGGGTTTAGGATCTGATGTTGCTGCAAGCTGTGGCATAGGTCACAGATGCAGCTTGGATCTGGTGTTGCCATGGCTATGGCATAGGCCGGCAGCTGAAGCTCTGATTTGACCCCTGGCCTGGGAACTTCCATATGCCACAGATGTGGCTATGAAAAGGAAAAAAAAAAAACAAACACATATATATTATATATAGAATTTTTTTTCTCCATTAGGTACATCACAGGCTTCTGTGCTTAGTAATACTAGACAGCACCTCAGTGATTTGCTACACAGCAAAATCAGTAACAAAGTGGCCGTGAAGAGAGCACAAAAAGAACATGTGTTTATGACATGAGAGTTGAAATAATAAGGTGGAGACTGGTCTAGTTCAAACTCAGCTGGAGACATGGGCATCAGAGTGACTCAGATATTTCATCACCCTGCATATGTCCATGAAATCAACACCAAATACGGATTTTTGAGCTACAAATAAATTTTAGTGAGTAGGGGAATTCACAAATAGGGGATCCAAGAATAATGAAGATCAACTGTAACTCTTAATCCTGAGCTTTGCAATTCCTGTCACACATGGTGGCATGAAGACGTAGCCATAGCGCCGATTTGGCAAGACGCTGAACCCACACCCTGATGGTCTATGACTGGGACAATCAGCACCTTGAGCTGGTGCTGGATTGGTGAAGGGATTAGGCTCCAGCAGCTCAAAGGCAGAGCCAGGAGGTGATGCACATCCTCTCCTTAGCTAAGAACATACTAGAGGTCTGGTAAGGTAGCCAAGTGCTTGACGACATTTTTGGGGAGTCTCTCCTAACTCGCTTTGTCCCCTTTCCCTTTTAACTTCCTGGGGACCCCCTAATCAGAGCAGCTGAGTCTGTATTTCTAGGCACATTCAGCCAACACTTACTGAGTATGTACTGCATGGGGGCAATGTCTAGATGATGGGCACGTAGAGGTGAACAAGTTCCCCATGTAACTTACATTCAACCTTGGGGCAATAAACAAGTCAACAAGCTAGTTCTTCATTATTTTAAATGCTATGGAGGAAGCAGTCAGGGGATAGACAGCAAGTGGGTGGAGACGTAGGCTATTCTGTAAAAGGGGTGGGGCTGCATAATTGACAGAGCCCAGGAAGGGGTATGCCAGCCCAGTGGAAGGGCACATGCAAAATTAAGGAAACGGTGTATACCGTGAGGACCCAGGAGAGCAGATGGAGCAGAGACTTGGATCTTGGCTCTCCTATTTCCCGAGAAACTGGATGCTGGGCCTTCGCTTCTTTGAGAAACCAAGTAACCTTACACTACTCTATTTTTTTTTCTTACCCTGAGTCTGCCTAGTTTCTTATATTTGCATTCAACATTTTCCACCTAATAGGGAAGTTGATTGAAATAAGTAAGTGGGAACATTACCTTGGCAGGGAAACACAGCTTTAAGTTCTCAAATATGAGTTCATAAATAATGACCATCTTATCTGACTCCCATAATACCCTTGCGTATCAACAGCTCATCTTAAATGTCTCTTAAAGATCTGCCAAGCCTGTATGTTACCCCCTCCTGTGACAAGTGGCCAGGCTATTAGGCGCTCATAGCTCTGCAGAGTTCCTTATTTATGATGTATTTCACTTTGGGGAGTTTCAGGAAGTCATTAAAATATAAAAACTGATTTAAAAAGTGCATGTGCTGGATTAAAGCTAAGATAGTAGCTTCCAGGGATCTCTTACCCAGCAAAACCAGGTCAGGGCCTGGGGACAACCTTTGCCTGAAGTCACAGCAAGAGGTAAAGTGCAGCAATTACTACTGCTAACAGAGAGGGTCATCCTCTAGCAAAATCCAATGGCTTGGAAGTATTTATGTTGATGCTGACGGCTGCCAGAGCTGTATGCATGGAAAGTTATTCCTGCCTCCCACCTCTACTTCATTTTCCCTCCTATCTCTACCTGCTCTGTGAGAGAGAGATTGAAAGATACATTTGTGCAAACTTAATGTTAACTTGGCAGAAAGCCAACCACATGGCCTTAGCAGTGCTGACTAAAGCAGGACCTTCCAGAACGCCACCTCTACAGGGCAAACATTGCAAAGCATCCCAGAATGTTGCCCTGGGTTTGGAAAGTGAAGGTACTTTTTGAAGTTCCTGGTATAACCAAGTGATAGTGACCTCAGGCACCCCCAAACTGTCTTCTCAAAGACAGATATTTAACTTGCTCTCTGAAGGGTTTCAGAGTTGGCAATGGTACCTAATCATCCATTGAGTATTTACTGAGCATGTGGTCTCTGTCAAGCTTTGGTCTATACAGAAACACATGCATCTTTTAGGGAGAAAATAAAAAGGGAAACCTCCCAGCTTTGCTATCATTATTTGTGAAGCCAGTGAGAGAGGATGTGAGAGAAGAATCTCCATATTCCAGGCACTTTCTGTCCTCAGGCCTGGATTACCTCCCATGTTCCTTGGTGAAAAAACTGATAAAAGTGTGGGAGCTGAAGAAACAAAAACGCATTCCCCCAACCCCATAGCTGCAATAGTACAGAAGGGCTTTGGATCACAAAAGCTGGATTTTTTTTCCCTCCATGCTTCTCAACCTAGTCCATCAAAAGTTCCCAATGACTGTGAGATGCGCATAGGGATTTTAGAGACAAAGTCTGCTTTTCATGTTGATTCCCTTCCCAGCTCCCAGGAATGAAGGGGAAATAATATAAGTGGCTGGAAGTCTTAATTGTTCCATCTCAGGCCCATAAGACTGATAACCAAGAGAATGGATTTCTGTTCTTTCCAAATCCAAGTTCCTTCACTGGCAGAGTTGCTGATGGATGAACAAAAGGGAGAAACAATAGGTGTGTAAGAACACAATTGATTGTTTATACAAGTTGTGGCTCAGGAGAAGGAAAGACCAGTTTCCTAGAAGCTCTCATGTGCACATGATCATTTTAATCCATTTCCTATTGCTCGGATTTCTTCCCCCAGGACCTCAACCTTCTCAGTCTTTGTCTTCAGCCGACAAACCCCTTTCCCTTGCTGCTTTCCAGATTTTCTCCCAAGGTAGAGCTGATGAAGCTTGAAGTTACTCTGGCTCTAACTGCTAAGTACTTTCTATTCGTGTCGATTCTTTCACCACAATTGTTGTGTGCCCGGAGAGGATGTTCCGTACCAGGTCCCTGATCGAGGGAAAGTTAGGGCCAGCTCAACCTCATTGAAACCCTCTGCTCCTTTTGATTAAATTCCAGAGTGTATTGTGGCTAACTCACTTCTTTTCTCACAGCAGAATTCCTCTGTGCTTTCAAGTTCTTCCCTATAGTTTTTTGTCACCACATGACCTCTTTGACCTCTGCATATTATCCTGAATTTAGGGTTATAACAGATTCTACACCTGTTATCCGACTCCGACAAGTTCCCATCTGCTCAATTCTGCCCATTCAAAAAGAAAAAAAGAAAGTATTCATGCAAATTTGGCATCTACTCCTCAATATATTTATTTTTGGTGTGTGTATGTGTGAGGGGGTGGGTTATCCAGCTGCTAAAATTTTGAAGCAAGGGCTGATGTTCCAGAGTTGTGCCCTGTTTATCTTCTGAAGCTTATTTGACCATTCTGTACTCTGGGGAAGCTCAGCGTACACCATGCTCTGTCTTTC